>NC_135001.1:1846395-2560895 GCF_051020985.1 Nomia melanderi | reverse complement strand
ACGGTTGAAGTAGGAGTCGACGGTGGTGCTCAATAAGAGGATCACAGCGGGTAGAGGTGGTGCAGCGGTACCCATTGCAAAGAGTTTCGTTTTCTCGAGCACGCGACAAGAGGCTTTCGCCTTTCGCTACCGTGTTCCCGCTTTAAACTCCGCTAGCTTAGCCAATGGAGGAGAAGAGCCCCCCGGATTGTTTCCTCGAGTTCCCTCGAAAACTAAACCGTCCTGTGTGCCCGTCGGACGAATAGCTTCGTCAGAACTTGCGGCTCAATTCTGTCGAGTACACGGACCCCACCTCGCCAGCGTTTCTTCGCGCGATTCGCATCGAAAATGGTCGGCCGAGAAGGCTTCCCTTGAACACTTCCGAACCGGATCATTCGGGGACGAGTCTCTTTCCACCTTTGTCTGTCTCTGTCTCTCCGGCTCCGTTGAATTTCATCGCCCAACTCGGCGAGCACTCGCTTTCGGTTGTAACGCGCTCGTGTGCGCGACAGTTGGTCGAAACGCTTGTTTTTTGAAGCATTAACAACACTCCGAACAAGCCGCCCCCCGGTCTAGTTCGCGTGCGCGAGCCCTCGACGTACCCTCGCGGAAATTATTCTCCGCGACCGCGGCCCCGCGCGCACGCGAGAATTTTTCACGGTGCGGAGAACCACTCGGAACTCTTGTGCGTGTTCCCCCGGCGACTCGGCCGCGGAATGATCTTTATTAAAACGCCGAGTATCGCGGGAATCGTTAGGGGTGGCTCGCGGCGTTAGGGACGCGTTGTTCGGTTGTTGCGTTCGAAGTGCGGTCTCCAGGGTCTGTAATTCTTTTGGGACTTTATACGATTAATGGAAATAATTTGCACACTGGTAGCGGAGGAATTTCATTCTACTTTGACGCGGGTTTCTTGTTTCTCCTATTTATATTTCACGTGAACTTTTCGATATATTTAGAGAGATCTGTGGTGTGACATTTAAAGTTAACGGAGTGATGTTAGAGTACTGACATTGTAATTTTTATGTTAGAATATAGCGATGGTCCTTGAATTAGAGAGATAAAAGTCAACTCGTATCTAAGTAATGTAAAATTCATTTTTGGCAAAATTTGTATAATAAAAATTGAAGAGAAACGAGAACAAAGTCGGCACTTCATATGCATCAACTTTTCACACGCAGAAATGAAAGAAATTGTGTAGAATTATTTCGATATAAATATTTAATAATAGTTAACACAGGTGCTCATTTTATCGTGAGTTACCGTGAGAAGGATTATCATCGGAACGTTAATTAAAAAAAGAAATTCAGCCAGATTCAACGGCAGGTTTAACGTGGCTAAACCTGTGCTTGTTTCATTCCGGTTTCTGGCCACGTCCCCTTGTCCTCGATCATAATTTAATCAGACTTAATACAGTATTTAGCGACTGCTAATCTCTTTAGAATTCCGCCGCGTCATTTGAATCCCGAATTATTCAAATGGCTGGGCATTACTTGCGCGCTTGGGGCATTTGGGCTGTAACGTTTGTGCAAACTGAATGTTTGCGCACTAGAACGTTTGGATAATATGAAATTCAGATTTAAACGTTGAATTCAAACCTCTTGAGGTACAAATGTCTTCTTTCCGCCGAGTCCTGATATATCATAAACATTTTTCAACGGATGATTCTCTGTAAATGTACAATTCCTTTTTATACGATTTCTGCTTGGAAATTGGAAACCATCAAAAATAATATTTATTCTAATCGATGCTATACAATATTTCTACAAATATTTTTATTGAGAACTTCGCAGCTTTACATTTATTCACATTTTTAGAACTCTTTTCGATTTCGAACAGCACTCAGATATAAGACAATTTATTCTTCGCTTATTTAAACGAAAATTCATGTTCGTCGGATGCACGGTGTACCCAGAAGAAAAGTTCCGCGGCAATTTTCCGAAGGATTGTTATTTCCTAGCAGTTTCGTACGAACAAATTTTTCTTCGTACCCTCCATTTATGTATCTCTTTACGGAGAATCATTCTTATCTCCCACGGAACTTCAGAGTTTCGAAACTTCTGGTAGCTCGTTTCTCTTATTCTGGCTGGTTACACGATCGATTGACTCTAGTTATTGGTTCCTATATAAAGTTCCTTTGATCGCAGCGAAATGATACGTTACGCGAGGGCAGCATTCGAAAGTACCACAGGAATTTATAGATTCCGTGTGTGCGACGGTGAAATTCTATTTAGCATATCACCATTTGTTACCTCTTCGGTGCGAGTAGGGAACGGAACTGCGGGAGAATATTTCAGGGCTATTAAACCGTGACGAATTACCTAAAAAGCAGTTAACCGGTCAGGTATTATATATTCAGATCCGTGTTCCTTTTCGCTTCAGACGATTTGCTACCTTCTGTATCGGACTTCTAAATTGATTACGTAGTCGAACATATATACTTCAACCCTTTCAAACTCCAAGAAACGTAATAATCATCCCTTTGCTTCAAAATAAGAATAACGAATCATTTAAACCGCGTTCCGCGGCAGTAATTTCATTTCCAAAACGGATCGCCACTATTTCTTCGCAACAAGCCAATTCATTTTCGATTTTCCCAATCGAGTGACTGCATCGATAACCGATGGTAGTAATTACATCTCTTTGTAATTCCTCGAAGGCTAATAATCGCTTCAGTCTGTCGATACGGTAACGTGATGGTCCGTCGAATTCTTCAAATCCCGGTTCCCAATTGATGGGAAACAGCGGAATACGTTTTCACCCCTACACGGTGGACCGCGCCACCCTCGGATCTAATACGCTGTTCGGCCGTTACGTCGAAAAGTTCGCTGGCCCGCGTCATCGTAACGTATCACCTGGCTGCAAAACGAGGGGAAAACATCCGGGGGTTGGCTCCCTCGCGTCGCCGGAGAGAATCGTTGCTCTCCGAGAGGGAAAACTGGCGTCCCGAAACTGTTTCCGTGACAGTTGCTCGGTTGTTCCGTTGAATCCTCGCACACGAGCTCACACGCACACGCGCACACATCCATACGCGCGCGCACCACACTGGCTAGCCCGTGTACACCGGGAAGCCGAGTGCACCGACGGGGGTAGAGATACACAAGAGAAGAGAGGCCGTGGAGTTACAGTACTCCCCGACCTTCTTTATCCCAGTTTCTCCATCCCTCTTCGCATTCCCTCCTGTTCCTCCCTCTCTCTCCTTTATTCTCGCCCTCTCTTGCCCCTTTCACACTGTTCCTAATTCTACCGAGCAGTTGTGCAGAGAGAAATATAACGCGGTGATCGATGTCGGTGTATGCAAATGGTTGGGTTTCACGTTGCAGAGATCGTTTCGTTGTTAAATCCTTGAAAAGGGTCCCTCCGTCCTTTTCAGTTTCCCTCGCACGCTAATCAACTTCCACCCTACTTTCCTCTTTCACTCGTGTCTTTCCTTTTTCTGTCCCTCTCCTGTTTCTACCCTATCTGTCTGTTCTCTCTGTCTCTCTTTCTCTCTCTCTCTCTCTCTCTCTCTCTCTCTCGCTCGCTCGCTGTCTCGCTCTCTCTCTGTTACAGTGTTGGCCAGTGGTGGTTCTCACTGAAGAGAGAGGGGGTTGGCCCGCAAGGTCAGGCAGCAGCCAGCAGACTTCCAGCTGCCCTGCTGGATGCCTCCGCCCTTGCAACCTTCCGAGCCGTGGAATGCTCGTGCAGGGGAGACGGGCGGCGGTGCCCGGTGGCAGCGGTGCTGGTCGCGTACTCTGCCGGTGTCGGTGGTGTTCGTGGCATTGGTGGTGGTGGTGGTGGTGGCGGTTGGCCGGTGGTGGTGGCGGCGATGATGACGATGTGTGAGAGCCACCGGCCCGATACGTTTGTCCGGATACCCGGGGACGGTTGTCGTTCGCAACTGGTACAGCTGCCTCCATTATGGCCAGTCGGTCAGCAACCGATGGCACCGCACAAGATCGCGGAACTGCCACTGTGCTTCTACTGCGACTGACTGTTCCCCGCCCAAAACTTCAAGGTCCTTCTCGGTAACTGATGTTGACCTAGCCCCGTTAGGGCCTATTCACCCACGGTGACGCACGGAAACTGGTGACCCGTTCTTCACACTACCCCACGCATTTCTTCTCTTTGAAATTGTAGCTGCCCATTGTGGATCGCGGACGGAGCGTGCTTGATAATACTTCGTTTATTATCGTTCGCTTTAGTGTACAACTTGGAGCAGAGATCTTTTAAATCTTTTGTATTGTAATACTGTCTAGGCGTTGCAGATCGTGTATATATTTTTATGTGAATGAAAAACGAAAGGAAGAATTTTAACTACAGATGAAATTTAAGAAAATTTGCATTGATTTTAATTCTGAGAGTTAGAAAAGAGCTTCGTTAGCTTATATGTTAGATTTCTAACGCGATTCAATCTGTTTATTCTTCAGTGAAATGATCGATCGCTGCTTCGTGTATAATGTCGGAGTTTCGAGGACCATGATTGACAAGCACGCATCACCGTCCATGAGCCACTTGAGATATGAAAAATATATAATCTTGCTCAGGATGTCAGTCGCTAGTTCACGTGTCGAACGCGAAGAAGATTTCTAGTTTCTCGCATTGCTCGTGAAAGATTCAGTTTCGAAGACAGCAGCTTTCGATTCGCTCGAGTTAGGTATTGCCGCTATCTCGATTTTAACAGCATCGCTCGGGACTCTTTCTATTTTCGTGTATGACTTGCTCTGCTGACGTTCACGGCGTATAAATACGTTAGAAAGCATTACGGGAAAGCAGCTTCGTCGATCACAACGATCTCTCGTTCCTGGGGAAGTATAATTATAACGCTTGCAAGTAATCGGATTCACGTAACCGCGAGCTACACTTCCTGAGAAAAGTGAACTTGAGACCTCTTCTTAATCTATCAGTGCCTGTTTCTTTTTTATTCAACCGTCGAGCACAAACATGCCACGGAAAATATTCATCGTGTCACTTCGCAACTGTATCAATGACACAATAAAATAACGCTCAATCCTTAGTAAAAAGTCACATATTTAAATTCAAATATCACAAATATGAAAAAAGGTGCAAGTGACAACATGTTTGACGTTCAGATTACTAAATACGTTCAATATTTCTTTTTCTGAAGGGAAGAATCGTATAATTTTAGTTCGTGATCAAAGAATGAATACCGAGTTCTCAATAATAGACCATACAATATTATTTCCCTATAACGAATAGTGGAATAAAAATATGTGTTTAATTTCCGACTGTCCCAATAAATCTGTCCAATACGTGTTTACCTAAAAAAACATAAAAGTAAAAATGGTTAGCGTTCATGGCTACCCTTTTCCTTTTATCGCCTGAAGTTCGTCTCATTCCGTCGAAGCACGAGTGATTCCGAGAGTCGTATATCCGTTCACGTCATCAGAGGCGATTTCTGCTTTCCACACTCGTTGAACAAATCCAACGAAAGT
This sequence comes from Nomia melanderi, assembly GCF_051020985.1. NCBI lineage: Eukaryota > Metazoa > Arthropoda > Insecta > Hymenoptera > Halictidae > Nomia > Nomia melanderi. The sequence continues at coordinate 2,555,484 of NC_135001.1, read as the reverse complement.
CGCGATGGACCCCCTTGCCAAACTTGGAACGATTCCGGGTTGGTCATTCCGTGGGCGGTGCCAGCTTTGTGCTTCCAGCTTGCTCGTGACTCTTTTCGAAAATGTTCTTCTTCCCGATCGATCCGGCGGAACGCCCGTCTGGAAGGGTTACACGTGTACCCGGTACATGATAGTTGTCGGTGTAGCGGAATACTCGGGCTCGATTTAGAAGGCACTTTTGTCTAGATCATTTATCCGATTAAACGCTGTTATCGTTTCGATCGACCCTACGCGGAGAAGATGGCCCCTAATCTTAGAATCTTGTACACGGCGACCTGATTCGTAGCTAGAATTATTAAAGCAAGTTGGTACATAGGGAATTGTCACGCACATTTTCTGGAAAATTTGCGCACACGTTTGTCCTTTATCGTGCTACGTAGGTATACTCTTTATTCTTTGCAGGGCAGAGTTTAACAAACGAAAGCGATTCAGAAGTAATTTCCATAGGTAAAATACATTGGTTGAAATTTGTAAAATTCGCGATGGTGCTATCCAATTTTCGAGTTCCTGTCTGATCCGTCGTAGGAAGATGGCTGCTTCGTATTCATTGCGCGACCGAGTATTGGGGAACGCGGAGGGCGAGGTTTTCGAAGGTCCGCGTTATGATCCAGCGGAAATTATTAAAAATTTCGCATTCCTTCGTCTAGACGAGAATTAATCTACATAACGCTGCCCGAGTATGATAGGGCAATCTGATACGAAATATCGGCGAAAATTAAGAGCCAGAACCGAACACTGCGTACGCTATCAATTTCGAGGGCGGATCGATTCGGCACAATCCACCGCAAATGCTTTTAAAGCTGCGGACAGATAATAAGTTCCCGGGTTCTCTTTACTCACTTACGTAAAGTGCTACTTACTTAACTGCATTGAGAGATAAAGCATTCCGGCTGCGATGCGGTCAAAATTAAGAAGAACAATTCACGAGAAGCTACTGAGGGATACTAAAATCATCGTAACTAGTCTTCGCGTTGTTACGTATGCGACGAGCTTCGAAAACATTCCTTATTCCTCCACAAAAATGATTGCTACAGGATGATGAAGCAAAAATTGTAGCATTACTATATTCAAACTAATCAATAAACTTCTAAACTTGCGTAGCTACGAGGAAAATCAATGTTCCCGATAAAAAGAACAAAACCACCCTGAAGCTGGGTTACGAAAGAGTCGTAATCCCAAGTTAAGCAAGGGCGTGCCGGAGGTTTGTAAGCTTCGCGGAGATGCCATTCGGTTTTCGAGTTCCATCCGCCGTGAAACGTTCGAATCGATTTCGAGGCACAATTAAGCCGCGTGTCGCCCGTACGAGACGTTGATTCGCGTTGTTCTCCCCTTTGCGTTTGGACGTCTTCAGCCAGAAACGCTCGAGCCTCAAGACCCTTGCTCGTTCGACTGAAGCGCAGCGGAACGATCCGCGCGTCTTGGAAAGTTGCGTCGAACATCCGTGACAAACACTCGATAGGATCGATCGGCGTGAACGACTTTTCCATTCTGCGAGGACCGTACCTCGGGTCGTCGGGAACTGGGACCGTAGAATCCGCGGTTCGCGGCGGAATTTCCCAGCCTTTCCCCGAACGGAGGGAAAAGCTGTAACGTGCCATACCCCAGTGTCTGTCCAACAGTCGATCAGTCAGTCTAGAGTCTAGATCCTAACAACGCAGAGCAACATTTAACACTGAACGTACCACGGCCGGTCGAACGACCGGTTTTCGAATTTCACGAAAAATCCTGCATTCTCGTTGCGACCATTTAACTGCATATCAGTTCTTTATATTGTCCTATTAATCAGTCTTGGAATTTCTGTCTTTTCTTTGGTTTCCGTTTTCACTAAGAAATATTAATCGTTTAATTTGTCTAACTTTGCAACCAATCAGTCGACCGGTTATGTTAAGAATAGGTGTGTCTAAAGTACCGGTACGTTTAGTGTTAAATCGACCTAATAGCCCGCAAGTACTACCGGAGAAAGATTAACCGCTTCGCGATTGTCGGCTAACTAACGGAGGAACACACGCTGACGCGTACAGAAGACACACAGCACACGCACAGTGACACGCCATTCGTTTTTCTTTTTTTTTTCCTTTTTGTTTTTGGAGAACGAGGAGGAGGAGGAGGAGGAGGAGGAGGAGGACGAAGAAAGAAAAGTGTCGAAATGTGTACCTAGCAATTAGAATTCCTATGATAGCATATAATATATAAAAATTAGGTATTTAAGCGAATACGAAGAACCGGAAATATATAGATATATTTATATATATTTATATATACATTGTAATATTTTTGTACTTGGACAGATTTGTGAAATAAACAATGATGATGCAATCCAATCCACCGTGGAACCACGGGCGTGTGTATAGATATAATATATATATGTACATATACATGCATATATATATATATAATGTTTTATCGTTCGCCGCGGATCACGCCTCGCTCGATACCGGCGTTACAACACCTCGGGAGAGTTTAGTAGTGTAGCCCGGCTATTTTTGGGAAGGGGTTGCGGCCGGCTGTGTTTGACAAAGAGACACACACTCACATGCACGTACATCCATATATATGTACACGCGAAAACATCCATACACACACATACACACGCGCGCGCACACACATATACATACACACAAAATAGAAAGAAGAGGAAAAAAAAGAAAAGACAAAAAATATATATGTGGAAAAAAAGAGATGATAAAATAGAGGGGGATGTGCTGCTTCGTTCGTGGTCGATGCGCTTCGACGCGCCGCTGATGCACGCGAGAGTTGTTCTTTCGGCCGACCGGCGAGCGAACCGGTCAAGCAGTGACGTTTTTTGCCCGGGGGAAAAAGCTATGTTTTTCTTTGGAAACAGAGGAGATTCTCGTTTTACGATCCCGACCGTATTCTTCACGGAAAAGCTGCTTCTCCCTTCCGTTTTCAATGTCTCTGTGAATCTTACTCCATTCTCTCTCCCTCTTTCTCTCTCTCTCTCTTCCTTTCTCTTTTACCATTTTTGAACCTCGCTCTGCCTATTTTTCTTCTTCCACCTAATTTTCTTACTGTCTTAAGCCCACGCTCATTATTTCCGTGTATCCTCTCTCTCCGTCTGTCTGCCTCTACTTCTCGTTCTATCTCTCTCTCTATCTTTCTCTCTTTCCCACTATCTCCATCTGTCTTTCTCTCTATCTCTCCCAGACTTTCTTCCCTGCATACCTGAGAACGGCTATGTATTCTGCCTTTATCGTTCACACGAGAGAGGAACACGCAATGTATCCGTAACAGCAACTCACGCTAACTTAACACATCACCGCCGGCGAATCTAACAAATTTAACCGCAGTTCATTCCACACTAACCCGAAAGGTACTCTCATGGTGGTAAATTTTGTATATGCGGGGGTAACGGGTGATTTAGCCGGAGAGAAAGAGAGAGTGAGAGGGAGAGAAAGAGAGAGAATGAGTGAGTGAAAGCGCGCGCGCGCGCACGCGTTTCTTTGTGGAGAAAGACCCTTTGAAATTGTGGAATAAGGTTTCCCCTTGTGCGGCCGCGGCTTCCTTTTCGGGCTGATTGATTTCGGAATGCTGTCAGACCGCGCGTACCCTTAATTCCGAAAGCAAGATACGTTGTTCCGCGTTTCGTTTCGTTAAACGTGGGAACGGTTTCGCGGAAATAGTTGGATTCGGATCACCGAACGACGATGAACCGGGCCGTTATTAAATCTTTTTTACATGTACTTTATTAGATTCAGAATAAAAAGTTCTCGGGCGGAGAGTGTGGAAAAAAAATTATACCCTTTGCGGAGGAGTGATAACGCAGAGACCATTTTTAATTTCACTTTAGGACCTGCACTTTTGCTTGAGGTCACTTCACGCACAGTTCTGTAAAAGTTTAAAAGCCAAAGTTGTGTTCGTACACTTCGCGTTTGAAATTTTTTACTTCAAGAGTTATATCACAATTTTTATTTTATCCTTTTACGTGACGCAAACAGTTAATTTCGTAAGCTCGAATCACAAGTAAAACCTGCGTAACGAGGAGTGTCTTGATTCAAATTTGGTGTAGATCTCGCGAAACGAAGCGAACGATCCACGGATAGCAACGGGCATTCGTTTCTACGAATTCCATTCGATCTATATCTCGAAGGTCCACGAAATTCTCGAATTAATTGTATCGATCCAATGAAACGAGCCATTTCTCCTGAAAATCTATTGCTTCCGCTACGATGCGCTCGAAACGGCTTTCCTAAAAGATGTTTAAAAAAAGAGGAAACCGGAGGGAACAGAAGCGATCGGCCATCGGCGTTCAGCGGAGGAAAAGTTTCCTCTAAAACGAAGCCCTGCACGAAAAACCGTTATTCCACATTCATTATTTATTTTTCCACGGGGAATCGTCTTTTTGCCGTGACGCTGCACTTGTACTTATACATACATAAATGTGTAAAGGGGTAGGAGGAGGAGGAAGGGGTTGTACAAAGTTCTCTCTCGCAACGAGGGACGCGAGATCGTCGACGGCTCGACGCTTAAACTGTATTCCGCTGGCAGACTGCTCCCGGTACCTTTGAAGATTCCTCGAAATAAAAACGTACGGAACTCGCCGGAAATCAGATTTTATTGAAAATCGAACCAGCTGCGGAACGTCAAAAGTTTTAACGTCTTTGAACCCCCCCAGCCTCGTCCAACCCCTTTCGCCCAACCTTTTTTCACCCTCCGCTCCACCTCTTTCCACTCTTCTCGCCGTTCCAACTCTCTCCGATCCCCGTCGCCGCCCCGGCCACTTTTCCCTTAGCCCTTCCCCTTTTCCCGCTCATCGATCCGGAATTTAACGAAATGACCTTTCACCTTATCCCGTGAAACATCCAGCACCATAGCATATCACGCGAATATTTTTTTTTCTTTTTTTTTTTCTTTAAATTGTACGTTAATCGGGAACAGACGGTTGCGTGAATGCAGTTGATCGATACGTCGACTGGTTTTATCACGTGTAGATATATATATGTATATTCGACACACGTACTTACACGAGCGCGCGCGCGCGCAGCCCCCGATACTGGGTGTACGAAAAGCTTCGATGCACGAAACTTTTTGACACGGTAAGTAGGTGGAAAATGTTCATCGGAACCCATGTGTATGATGGATGTTTTATTAAAGAGTTACACGAGCTAGAATTTGTTCACACCAGCGCCAACTGTTCACGGTTTCGTTGAGAATCGAATACGAGGGATGGATTTGTGTATTTGTACAGTTTCTGCCGAGAGATTTTTGTTTATATTACTTTGTATTATATTAAGCTTGTGTGGAAGAACAGTTTGAATTGGAAGCAAATGTAAATTTGGAGATTCAGTTTGTGGATTGGGATTAGGTTCGAGGACCAGGAGATCGTAGCTCGTATGGCATGGGGAGAAATGAGTGGAGCGATCAATGAGTTTGTACTCACTACACATTTGTCATTGATATGTATTTGACTACGAAATTTTGTCAGACGTTTTTCGAAAATAATACTCATTTTCAACTTCCTTTGTCAAATTCATTGATTTACGAGTAATACTAAGTCGTCAGTAACATTTCTCTTTCTCAGTGTCTCTTACAGGTGCATAGAAAACCTGCAATTTCATTTGAACTTTTCAAGTATTTCATTTTTTTTTTAGATGAACATAGAAGGTTAGCCAAAATTTTGTTAACGGTACCATTGGAATTCGACGAAGCGAATAATTGGCGGACAAGATATAAAGAATTCGTGAAATTCTTGTCGGTATCGGTAAGGACTTTTTCGCGTTCTAAGACGAACCTCTTCGAGGTGATTTGTAACGGGAAGTTCTCGAAGTTGACCTAAGGTCGTGAGAAATGTTTCTCCCTGAATTGGTTTTCCATTAGTCTCGCTTGAAAAATCAGTGTCTTTAAAATTTAATACTCCGCACGAACCAAGTACCTTACTTAACCGAGCACGGTGTGGTTAAATCCTGCCCCATCAATGATACCGGTCTTCTCAGTACTTACTAATTGTATGTACTAGGTTACGATTCTCGAAAGACGGACTATAATTCGTTATACCTTATCTGCCAACCGTAATTTAACATTGATCGATAGACCACTCACTTTCATATATATATCAATTCTTCTAAACCCATTTCCAACAACTGCAATCCAATAATTCCTTTCTTCTATTATATAACTATTACCGACAGAAACATGGAAAATTATTTCAAACCTCAGTCAGAATATTCTATCGTGTTTCATATATTTAAAAATACGCTCGCTACGAATTCGTAAAATCCGCAGTCTATCGATCAATTACCCTTCGAAACTTTTAGAACCTCTTTAACAGAACTTTGGCTAATTCCGTATTTCAATTCGAATACTTCCGGACATGGGTTCACATGAGCTTTCTGCATCTACTCGGTTACCTCGTTAACGCCTCGCGAGAATGGCTCGAACCATTCCGATAATTCCGTTGTACACACACTGACACCTCGTGTGCGGAATATTCGCGCGCATACACGGACACACGCTTTGGGTACTCTTAAAATGGCGCTTCTAACGCTTATTGAGCGCGAATCGAGGAAGCTGGAACCCCTATATCGGTGAAAATAAAAAGATCCTCGTTCCCGTTATCGACACCGGCACACGCACCTTGAACTACATGCATCCACGCAACACGAACCGTTTAAAGCTCGGAGAGAACATCAATCTATGTCCCTCGGTTGATATTTCCGTCTCTCTCCTTCTCTCTCCAACTTTGTCTTACACACACTCTCTCTCTCTCTCTCTCTCTCTCTCTCTCTCTCTCTCTCTCTCTATTTCTTTTTCTTCCTCTCTTTCTCTCTTGGGCTTTTCTCTCTCTCTCTCTCTCTCTCTCTCTTGAGCTTCTCTCTCTCTCTGTTTATTTCTCGCTGGTTTTCTTAATATTTCCGCGAGATGCCGATTTTTTATAGATCATAGAACACCTCGAATGAAGTTTCCTTCTCGCTCGCGACTAGCGATGGATACAAGTCTTATATCTACACGCGAGTAGACATTAATTCAGTGGCTGCGACCTTTCGTTGGCCACGCGTAGCACTCTGGAAAATAGTGTTTCGTTCCATGACTGTGCGAGTCCTTGGTACGTCTTTTAAGGTTTCTGCAATTCGCATACATTTTTCGAATCAAATTTACTTTCCTGTTTAGTAATATTTCATTGAATTCTTCGTGTTGTTTGAAACTGTGATTATCGAACTACTTGCTCCGTTGCTGGACGAATAACAAAGATTCTATTATTAACTTAGTGAATTCAGAGTTCCAGGAGTGCTACGATTTAATATCGAAACCTACAAAAATTTGCCAATTTCTCTTTCGAACACAGTCCGAGCACATTCACGATTTCTATAAATTCAGTCTGGCAAGTTATTCCGCGGAAATCGGGATCAAAGAAAAGTCGAGTTTTATTCACTGCCGTGTGACATTATAAATTAAAGCTCTCCACGTGTTTTCATTTATTACAAGCGTAAAACTTTTGCGAAACTTCGTGATCAGAATAACATCAAAGGACACGATTTCCTATAGAATCTAGCGGACATCAAAGAAAACCCGGTGAAAATTTAAATATTGTATATCTTGTGGTGTTCCGCACGTCCATGGCTGACAATGGAACTGATCCCATCAGGTTTCGATGCTACTCGCAGATACGCTTGATTCCATCGTCACGCGTTGCGTCGGCGTGCCAATCGATGAATAATTGCTCCCTTCCCACGCGGCCGCTAAGTAAAAGCTGCAGTGGTTCATTCGAGGCTGTTTTCAGGCAAATATTTTCTCTCGGTGTTTCGCTCGGTGATGGAGGAGGAGAAAAAGCGCTAAATGGAAACGAATGAGCGCGGCAGCGCTCTCTCGACGCGTCGCCTTGTCTGGGGTGGTTTGGGAATCGGGCGACGTTATTAACCAGCTCGATCGGATAATCGATGCGTGCGGGAGCCGTGAGCGTATCGCTTAGAGAGTACTCCGTTACGTGCTAGGCTAATCCGGTTCTTATTCATTTACTATATCAACCTTGCCCCATCCCTCGCCTCCCGACCCCTTTGTTTCCGTGCACTGTTCTCCACAAGTCACTCGACACTATTGTTCCGAGTCAAAGGAAAGTCGCGATGGTATCAGTTGTTATCTACCGGGCAGAGGATTTTTTTCATGTTCTCGATTCGGATTCCGCAATGTAACATTTGGTTAACCCTTACATTCGTTGGGCTGCCATCTGAATACGTGTATATTGGTTGTTTTATTGTGTTTTAACAAAAATTACAGCTGCCTTGGAAACAAACCCCTTTTTTGAATAAAAAGAATTATAAAACATAGATGTAGATGTTTTTGTGTTGTTTTTCTATTGCTCCTTCACATGCCCTATTTCGGAATGTTCTTTTATTTTCGGGAAGATCGCGCATTAGATGTGGATTAGATTTCCTAGGATTTTGGAGAACGTTCAAAGCTAGATTCGTACGCCGTCGTACAGTAGTGGACGAACAGTTGTTATATAATCTGTTGTACACGTTACGATTAAACTATGTAGTATACGTTAATTGCATATCAGTTAAAAAGGAAGTTATTTAAAGACGCGCTAAACTTGTTTTCGACCATTTTGTTGTTTGTCTCGGTATTGCGCAACGTCGCGCATTTCTAGATAAGAATAGGAAGAGAGAGAGGGAGGGAGAAATGAAACTTGTTTGCGAAGTACAATTCGGCGTGCAGTCTCATGAACTTAATTTTATAATGTAGGTAATTCCGTCGTATACGATTATTGCGCGTGTTCGGTGATTTGTGGACGTGTGCATATTCGGGGAGTTACTCCAGCTACATTTTTCCAGAGAACTTTTCTAATTAACGATCGGTGGATATTGTTTCTTTATATCGGGTGTATTTCACTGCAAAACATTTCTTCCATCCGTTCACCATTAATTCTTAACACAACCGTAACAAAGTCCCTATTCATCTTTTTTGGTGAGCTCGCTTTGCCTACGCACCGAACATGTAACAGACCTTCGTACACTTGCCGCTCGTTATGCATTCGTCATTATTCTTTCCCCTTTATTTTTCAATTTCTCTGTTAACTGCACTGGTTTGAAGTTTGATCTACCTGTACTAGAGACACGGCGTAAAAGTAAATGTGTGTTGCACTTGATCCCGATGTACAGAGTGTCCCTCTTTCTACTCGTAATAACACGTTATTGTTATTCCGCATTAATCCCCTCTCTATTTTTCTTCTCCTTTTCATTTCGCGTGCCGACCGAAAGGGAACGGAATCAGGGAAAAGACGCGTCGCGGTTTAACGCTCGCGAAATGCATTGATAAATCGCGTCGACACGCGGATGACAGTCGTTAGCGGCTGTTGCTTGCACGATAACCCGGGGAATCGAGCGCGGATTCGTCTCGAAGCAGATTGCCAGAGCAATTTATTAAGCGTAATGGAGTGTTCTCTAAGGAGCGCGACGCTCGGATCAAACGAAATTCCGAGCAAATCGTGATAGATCGACCGAGAGTCCGTGTAAAATACCGACGTTGACCGAGGAGAGGCTAACACCGCGTTTTCCCTTCTTTCTTCTTCTCCGTTTTCTGCTGTTTCGTCTGTCTTTTTGCTCGTTTTTTCGTTTCTCCTTTGAATATCGGAAACGTTTGCTCTTTAGATAAACGCAGAAGGAATCGCGAGTTCAACGATACCTTCACGCGCGAGATAACTCTCGTCTTGAACATTTCATCGAAACAACGATAACGACAACGATAATTGGAAAGCTAAACGTATATTCGGAAATTAGCGATGCACAGCTGCAATTAGCGATGGGATCATTGTTTTCTACAGGTTGTTCACACATTCATGACGTCGAGTATCGGAGACTCAATGATAATAGCAAACTTGTGTTATATTTCGATACTGTTATTGCAATCCATTAAAATGTCGATCCAAATTCGCATTCCGTTTCGCAGTTCTGTCTAAAGCAAACTAACGATCGAAGATAAATCCGCCTAGAATCTTTCTTACAATCTTCTCGAGAAGTACAGTCAGATTTTTCGGTGAAGAAAGAAGGGAAACAAATTTCGTATTGCATTCTTAACGTTTCACGGAAAACTATCGTTCCGCGTGCAAACACCCGATAATCCGGACAAAAGGGGAACGAAACGTCGTCGTGTCGATCGTCTCGCTCGATGTGCAGAAACACTAAACGCAATTACGCCGGCACATAATTAATTCGATCCTCCAATTATCCCGATAATTATCCACCGCAGAATCGTTCAGGCGTGCGAGTGAAATTCAATCCCGTCGCTAATGCCAATTACAAAACTGGAACGGTCCGCGAGCCGCGCGGGGACGCGGTGACGTTGCCCGTCGGAAGTTCCTTCGTTTCCGGTCTTAGCCGTCTTCTTGGTCAAGCTCTCGGCGGTTTGTAAATCTCGGTGGGGACGCTTCTCTCTTTTTCTCAGCTCGCAGCCGTTCCTCCCCGCGAATCTCGTTGCGACGCTGTTGCGATTTCGATCGATCCGGTCGACCCTGTCTCCGGGACTACGACCTATGGCGCGGGTCGAAGGTGAGGGGGTGTGGGAAGCTGGGTCGTGGGTCTGATTGCGAGTACTGTTGGGAGATGACTCGATGTCCTTCGCTGAGCGTTTCGTTTGACAGTTTTGATTGGTTACTGCGTCAATGGTAAATTAGTATAGAAAATGAGTCGAGTCGAGACGAGAGACTGACCAATCAGACTCGTATTCCTCAGCCTAGCCATCAAGCTATCTCCCAGCGGTAGATAGAGGAAACGGGTCGTCGGAGGACGACACAGAGAAACGGTTTCGAGGTAGAGGAAAGGTGAGGCGGCGCTTGGCGTGTGTAAATACGCGGCGATCGAGGATCGCAGGATCCGTTGTTCGTGTAAAAATCGGGGAGAAGGTAAACCGGAGGGTCGTAGGAAACAGTTTAGCGGGGGAACGTCGAGGAGAGGAGCGCGTCTCTCTCCCGTTTCCCGGTGAAGGAGTGACCGAGCGGTCCGGTGGAGGAGGCGGTTGGAGGTGGCTAGCGAAACGGGGGCGTGAAACGAGAAAGTAAAAAAAAAAACAGTAAAAAAGCACGAATGAAAAACATATGTAACCGGAAAAAATGTATAAACGAAAAGTATATATATACATATATATATATATATATATAAAACACAGTACAGTAACGGAACGGAAAAAGGCACGCAAAGAATCGAAGAGAGAGAGAGAGAACTGAGACTGAGAGAACGAGAGGGAGAGAGTAGATGAGGAAAGGAATTAAGAGAGAGAGAGAAAGAAGCGATCGAGCCGCCGTCGACACAGACTGGGCCGCGGGCGGCTCGTCGTCTCGTAGGTCGTGTCGGGAGGCCAACAGTTTGAAAGTGACTTGTCTTGTGTTGATGTTGCAGGTTCAAAAGCCTGGCACATGCGGCTGACCTTTGACCGGGTGCCAGGCGGCTGCAACCTTCACAGGTGCAAGCTGTGCGGCAAGGTCGTGACGCACATCAGGAACCACTACCACGTCCACTTCCCCGGCAGGTTTGAGTGTCCTCTCTGTCGTGCCACGTACACACGTAGCGACAACCTGCGCACGCACTTTAAATTCAAACACCCCGAGGCAAGAAAGATCGATCTAAACGATTTCATGACCGGCACACTGGCGCTCTCCACGATGACTAACGATACCATGAACACGCTGTCCTAAGAACGCGCGAGAGTAACCGAGATACCGTACATATATATACTATATATACATACACATATATAAAAGGGGAATAGTTTATATATGTATACGTATATAAGGAACAAAAAATAAGCACGCGTCTTGTATATATCTGATACATAAGCGATATACGTGTATGTATATATACGTATGTATGTATATGCACGCGTGCACGCGTACATCGGCGCACACGTGTACCCGCGCACGCGTATGTATGTATGTATGTATGTATCTGTATATGTATATGTATACACATACATGAATTATATTTACACCTAACGCGTAACGCGCGCCCTTATAGCAAGAAAACCGGAAAAAAAGCAACAACGGATGATGTATATTGTATATACATATATATGTATACATATGCAAACAATTTCTATGTGTATATATACAATACGATATATAATATATATATGTATATATATACATATATGTGTATATATAATATACGGTACAGACGCAAGGGAGAGTGAACAAAAAAAAAAACACGAAGAAAATAACAAAAATATAACGAGAGCGCGGGTGGCTGCGCCGGCCAGGGGGGTATTGTCGCAAAGTTGTTTCGATCCACACACGATACGGCCCTGGTGTCACGGCCAACGTTCAATTTCGAAGGGCCGGTCTCTCTCGGCTGGTTTTCTTTCTCGAACACCAAATCTTTTATAGGTTTTACGCTTAAGGGAATATATCGATCACCGATTCTCTCCTACCGCGGGGATTGGGATTACACGGGGCAGGGAGGGGGGTTGGGGGCACGGGTGGAGGATAGGATTCGCAGGAGCACGAGGAGGAGCACATTTTTTTGTGGCGTGTACGATTGTTTAGCGTGTGCGAGGCGAGTTTCTATATTATTTTTTTTTCCTTTTTTTTTATTCTTTGGAGTGGGCTTTGTCGTTGCACGCGTGTGTGTGTGCGCGCGCTCTCGCGCGCGATACGGAGGGGTGACGCGAAGGAATTCTGATGTCCAATGTAAAGAAGGAAAAGGATTACCTTTTACGGAGCGGATTCAAAAACGGAGTTCGATTTGTCTCTGTGACGCGACTCGGAGCGGTTTTGTTTTTTTCTTTTTCCGTTTTTTTTTCTTTTTTTTTTGGTCTGAAAGTTAACGTGGTGTAGATTGTCGTTGACGATAAAACGATAATGATGACGATAATGATAATGATGATGATGATGGTGACGTTGATGATGATAACGACGACGACGAGGATGATGATGATGGTGAACGAAAGAAATAAGGCATGAATGAAAAGCACGACCGACGATGCGACGACGAAAAGTTCCTTCTCTCGATACAGCCGGCGCGAGGTTGGTTGTTTGTTGTTGTTGTTGTTTGTTTCTCTCGCTGACGATCGGCGCATCCGCGAGCGAGCGCGGAGTCGAGACGAATCGAAAGTTTTTTTGGGCGCGGGTCGCTTTTCTCGGCTTTCACGCTGCGCGGGAAACGCGCGCTCGCGTGGCCCCGATCGGCAGGGCGCGTGTGCGCACACGCGAATTCCCCGACGAAAGGAAGGAAGGAAGGCAGGAAGGAAGGAAGGATGGATGGAAGGAAGAATAAGACGAACGAAAGACACGCGCGTAAACGATACACGCGTGGTTCGTAGAGAAAGTGGAGCGAAGAAGAAATGTGTACCGCTGAACGCCGGCTACCGCGCCGTGGCTGGAAAGGAAGCTGGGCATCGAACATTGTCCAAAGACCGGGCAGCTTTATTTTTTTCGCGGTGAAGCGCTGCGCCGATCGACGATATCGAATAAACCGTGTGTTAGAACTATCGAGCGTTTTTTAAGCGTCGGGAGAGAGTTCACGATTTCGTGCGTATTAATTAATTCAAACGGGGAAAAGCAAGAAAAAAAAAAATACGAGGTGATTCTAATATGCGATTACAATGACACATTTCGCGTCTACGTACATATACGAACGCAACGTGACGGCAGGTAACGGCGAGCAGGACGTTGGGGAGTGAAACTTCGCGTTTTAACGCGCGCGTGTGTGTGTGTATGTGTAGGCAGACGCGGGTGTAAATTTATTCAAGTGGGAGCAAACGTGGTGCCAATTTCCTCCCGTAGTTGCTGCACCGCCCGAACGCGACCTTCAGGGTCCACGGATGCTGAACTGGCGGCCGTGTCGGGCGGCCAGGAGATGAATTAATAATTAATAATCGATTAGTTAATTAACTATTAATTAAAGTAACGCGGTTTTACTGGAAGTAATTCGTTCTTCGATTACGCAGGGTGAGTCGTGTATAGTTGTTGAAAGAGTTTATAGTTGGACTTCATATTAGAGTGTAATCGTGTGTCTCGATTCGGCGTCCGGGATATACCGCTGGCCAATAGGAGGATGTCACGCTAGGGGGTTTGAGGGTCGTCCTGGTTTCGCGAGACTTTTTCTTTTTTTTTCTTTTCGAGCTCTGAACGGGGGTTGGGGGTGTGCGAGAGGGTTCAGGTGGCTGGAAGTGCGTGTAAGGCACATTTCATTTCCGCCACCGGTGGAAACACGCAGGACGCGATGTACGCGGGAGAGGATACAGAGCAATGTTTGGGGCGGTTGGGAAAGAGAGGGCGATGATGAACATAGGACACTCCGGTCACACGTTACACGCATACATATACACACGTAAAGGTTAAGCAGGGAGCATGTATAGGGGATGGGGAAGGAGAGTAACACATACACGTAACGGTTTCGCACGGGTACACGATTACGGGGAACACGCAGCAGCGACGCGACACCCTCGCGTATCCTCAGGAACGTCGAAGGTGTACGGCCACACGCAATATTTAATCGACTAACAACGAAAAAAAACGTCTTTTTTAGTGTTACGCATCGTTTCTAAAGCATTTTTCCGTTCTCTTCGGATGTAGGTAGAGATTTCGTGGTAGAGAAGAACGAGAGCGGCTCCGCGAACGAAGGTCCGTTCGCGGTTCTAATATGAGCTCGGAACTATAAAACGCGTTATTTGTTATAACTCGAACACCTAAAGTTTATGAATGATATTTACGATTCTACGAGTACTGTACACCGTCACACGCGCGGCATCATACGACACGAACACGGAACACACGCGTACACGGACACGCTTTACACGGAGGTACGGCGGAGACGGAGATTACACACACGTAGGGAACACGTACAACCGCGGATAGTGCGCGATATGCAGCAGATGATTAGTGGAAATCACACGAGACATTCCACGAATTCGGGACTTAAGTGCATAGGCGGACACACAGAGAACACACGATAAGGATTTTTAACTGCATCGGATTGCTTTGTAGTACTATACATAATTATATTATTATATTACGCTATTACGTTATTAATTACGTTATTATTAATCTACCGTTTGTAGTAACCGAGCAATGGTTGAATGATATAGTTAACGTTAAATAATTGTCGGTTTTTATTGAAGGAGGGCTGGTTGCGATATTTTTCACCGCATCGTTACACGTTGATATTTAATTGGTTGGGGTGCAATCTGTTTGTTCTTTCTTTCTTCTTTGTTTGTTTTCTCTTTTTTTTTATGTGAAAGAATTTATATATGTGTATATATATTTAACGATACATATATATATATAAATTATACACACTTATATTTACTAGTTTACACGTATGTTAATGGTAAACGTTCGCGAAACGAACTCGAACACACAGGTCGAAGGTCGGGGAATTCTCTGCGTTCGTACGGTTTCGTTCGCGTACCTCTAATTTTAGCATAGAAACGGCTAAACAATTTTTACTGTTATTTGTCTTTGTTCCCTTTGTTCCCTCTGTTATACTAGACTCGCACAAATCTAATCATCGCGGACTTCCAAACACGTGTTACTTCGTTCTGGCTCTGTTATTATCTCGAAGAGGTTCGTTTATCAGGATTCTGTGTACAGAACAAATAGAACAGACAGAGGAACGCTTAAGGAACATTTGCCCAAAGTAAATTATACGAAAATCCAGCGTGGATAGCAACAAATCATTTGATTCGAATATCACACGCTTCAATGCGAAGTTATAATATTCATCGGTTTCTCGATTACAATCGCACGACACCGTGGTAATTCGAGTGCGAGGTCCGCAGAGGGTTTCTTCGGCCGATTACGTTATACGCATACATACACGCAAACACGAACATGAATACACTGATGGACATAAGTATGGTACGTTACTGACGCGAACCAAGCCTGTAACTTAAAAAAGAACAAAGGCAGGGGGAAATGTCCACTCGTGGCGCTCGGCCCGATAATAATGGCGGAATTAGTTTCGGCATGTCGTTGGTGGAGCGTGCGATCGGGTTCCCTTGCCCTTCTTCATTTTTGAGTCACAAGTCGAGTTGGCTCACGTCAGTAACGCATTGTGCAGTCCGCCTCTCGCGGTAGCTTCTCGTTCCTAAGTTTAAAAGTGCAGAGGAGCCAAGGGAGTCTTCCATTCAGGACGTTCAGGTCTCGGCGCGCGCCAATGATAACCATGCGTCGAAAGCCGAGCGTCGTGAGTGGAAGAGTCCCCTTGTCCCTCTGCACTTTTAAATCTATGGACGAGAAGCTAACGAGGAAGACGTATAGTACAGGCATGCACGCCACGCATATACGTGTACACGAGGTACAGGTAGACGCGGGAAAAATCTGTGGCCGCGTGCATGCATGCAGACGACGGACGGACGAACGCAGATTGTACGTGTGTTTTCGAACTAGAAAAGCGTGGGCCGACAGAGCCGAGTACTGCCACGGTACTCGCTTGTACTCGGTCCGTGGTTACGCGTCGACACAAAAATAAAACGTCGGGTCCGTTAGCTATTCAAAGAGCCAAACCGCTATTATTGTGATCAAATGATATTACCGTCGATCTTCTCTCTTTTTGTAAGGAAAAGGGGCACTTTGCATAGTTAAGGCTATTTACCGAACACGTATATACCTATAATTTAATATTAATGATTACTACTAAATAATAATAACGATAATATATACGATAATAATATATACATAACCAGAATATTAATATATTACGCAGATGATTAAGTATATTAATTAATATATTGGATAATTTATTTTATTTTGTTTTACCGTTTTAATGATTTTATATATATGTTATTCGCTGTTTATGTATTACCACGCAGAACACCCATATTACACGTGACACGAACGCCAGCGTACAACACGCGCATACCAGACACACACGTACACACCAGAAATAAACAGAAACACCTTACATATATATACATATATATTATATTTACAGTAACGCAGTATACGCAGAGTTTATTATTTATTAATCGACGGGGCGGGGAAAAATTTCGTCTGGGTGCACTGTGCAGGGCCTACCTTCGATCTTTTTGTTTCTTGTTGTCTCCTCGTTCGCTTTCGCACCGGCTTCTCACGTTGCCGCGTGGCGCCAACGGACCGAGACCTCTAAGTGCTCCCGATTGCATTCTTATTACTCTTTTTTTTTGTTTTTTACTCTTTCTTTTTTTTTTTGTTTAATTTTCGTTTCCGTTTTTCTTTTTCTTTTTTACGTCACACCAAATATATATATGTATACATACACGCTAGCCGAGTGTTCCGAGCGCTTGTTGATGCGGACGTGTTTCGAAAGCGAGCCGAGAGTCGTCGAGCTGGAATCGAAATTTTTCAACGCCTTCCAATCCTCCGTCCTGGATCAATCATTACGTCGGCGTTGATCGGTTTCGTCAGTTTTTGGGGTGCTCCCGTCACGTCGGATGCGGTTTATTCCTAGCGAACGCTGCTACCGCGGACGCCATCTTCGCGCGCCGCCTAGATTACGCTTCACCGGTTCCGAATCCGGTTTCATGCGACTCGCGCGAAGATAGGATTGTAAGATAAACGTTTCAGTGCTAAACACGAGGGATTCTTTACTCGTCGTGAATGTTTTCACCGGAAATTTCGTTTATCACCGGTTTTATGATCGTCTTAATTGAAGGACGCCATCTTTGTCGACCGCTAAGGTTACCATCCACTCGTCCGAATTCGGCATTTTATAGTTTCCTCGATAAATACAACGATAAGTGCAACATTCTAGGGAAGCGTCCGTGCTCTCTTAGAGGTTTTGAGACGCCAAGTTTCGTTTAATTATTCAGAATTTTAAACTTTACGGGCACCATCTGTGCCGACTATACGAATTCCGTCCGGAACATAGCTAGTGTTCTAGGAAACGAGCCTGACATCGTTAAGGTCTGGCCGAATAATCGAAAGAAAACAGCGACGCGGCGTCTTGTCGCAGAATTTTAATTGACTTTCTGATTCGGTATATTGTTTATATGAAAATTGCGTTAGTTGTTGAAGGATACAACCTTGCATTTATCGTAAATTGGGAGGAATGTTACTCGTTCAATTATATAGGAAATAAAGTTAATGTTAATATCCGAGCATTGAGGAATAATTAAAGAAGAAACGCAAGTATTAACTTCAAACATTTTATTATATCATGATCATGATTTACTTGCACTTGCATTGAACATCAAGTTTCTTCGAGATCATCTTCAGCCTGAGAATATAACTTACTCGGGGTTAGATTAGTATATTTAAAAGCTAGATACTTAAAAATGGAATTCAAGGATGTTCAGCAATCCTTTTAGAATCCTCTAACCTGGGAGACATCAATCGTGTTCCCAGCCATTGCTGTCTTGGGTGTGTCATCTTTAACCATCAGAGACAATATACGGGCTTCCACTAGTTGTATCATGGCGCTCCCCAGGGAGGCAAAGTAAGCTGGGTTGTTACAACCCACTCCCTCTTTGAACATCCTCACTTCTCCAGTAAATCCAAGGATGATAGTTTGATCTTCTCTGCTCTGACTTTCCTTTAAACGATTGATTTATTATGATTCATTGCGAACAGACTGCGGATGTGCAGGCTAAATGAAATTAACCTTAGAAGTGTATTAGCTCTTGTTAAACTTCGTGTATCACAATTCCTTTGAAAATCTATAAATAACCACAGTTTTATAAATGTGATAATATTACATTGATGTAATTAAAGGATGAACAATACGGACAGAAAGGTTACAGGATAGATAATATTAATAGTAACTGTTTTAAGCTAGACAAATTATAATGATCTTCTAGTGTTACTTTTATCTCTAGAATCTTCTATTTCTTCTCATTGCACAGTTTCATTGAATTCATGTTCTATATAGTCGAATGTCTAACATTCTTTTTAATTTCCGTTACTAGAGGCAAGGTTATATTGTTGAACAGCAAATATAGTAACGAATAATTTTTATATGGATGATCTATCTGGGAGACGAGTATTCATTAATCGAGTCGCCTAAATTAAGAATTTAACTACTATTCAGAGCAAGCAAAAATTCGGCTGGAACAATCTCAGCACGCTTTGATGGTCGATATTTGGAATTTTATAGTTTCTGCGATATGCATGACGATTAGGTCTTTCCAGCGAATAAAGTAAAGAATTCTCTGGTTGCCAAGAATTTTTGCATCACCGAATTTAATTCTCTTGCTACTTCGTAACTATTTTATAAGACGGACAACCGTTCTTGTCGGTCACTTCGGTTAAGCTTTAACAGCTCCAATTTAGAATTTCATAATATCTGTAATGGATGAGAATGAGATCAAATTTCTGAAGGCTGCGTTTAATTACTCCAAGTTTTATAACTTCCTTAACAGACCGGAAGTTAAGATAAAATTTTAACAAGCAGAATACCGTCTATCTCCCGAGAAACTTTCTCGACCGTTAGATGTTATATGTAGATTTTTATAGTTTCTCTACTATACTCGGAGGAAATCTGCATATGTACGGTGATAATCAAGAACAACCAATTAATTCCACTAGAAAAAAAACGAAAAATCATTTAGGTCAGTTAACAATTAGTTCCCTTAAGAAAATTAGAGTTTTCTGTAGCGGCACAGTGAACGCGAAGAATATCCTCTAAATTCATCTTCCATTATTTTAACTTTACCATTGAATTAACAGCAGTTACCCTGAAGATCACGAAACACCACTCTGTTCTTAAAAAAATATTTTATACATGACGAAAAACATTAGACTAACGTTTAGACAATCGGTTAGATATTTGTAAATACTTGAAGCCCTGTTAAAAGAACGATTAAATCGTGAAACATTAGTTACCGTAAAAGTGATGATTCGACTGCGGATTTTTATGCATTTATATCGAACCATTAGCTTTCTCTTCGCTTGACAAAACCGTTCCGTGACACAGCAATTTTCTCTGCAACTATCATTCCCACCAGTTGTCCCTTAAAAACGACTATCTGCATTTACAGTTCACAAAAGTTCCCAACCACAGATTCAAACATGATATTAGAATACCCGGTATCGGAAAACCGGAACAACGTTCTTCCTTATCTAAATCGAAACAATCGCCAGCGCGAAGTAGAATTTCCCGGAGCCCGATCCTCCCGGAATCTCGTAATCCGCGTAAATATCCGCAGTCTGGCGACGATTCGCCGCGTCTCCGAGCTCCGGAGAATTAATAACTTGGTCTCGCACGTTTGGCGAGAGTAATGCAGATGGATGCTGCTAAGTGGACGTGTCCCATATACGTTCCGACATGCGAGAGCCGCGTGTCCGACCCGCTACAAGGACAGCAGAGATTCCCCCTGTTCCCAAAGTCGATACTCGCGGCACCACCGTTACGTCCTGAACTTTCCAGGACGTGCCGCGCGAAATGGCACTCGTCCATAGTTGGGTTACAGTTACGCGTAATTGTCGCCCGCGAGTTTTACACGGAACGACTTTTGCCTTCCGTTAGGAAGCCCTTAGAGCCACCGCGGGGCTGCACCTACGCGAAATTGTACGACGAGGCGCGGAATTATGTCCTAAGTATAGGCAACAACCGGTTGCCGGGTTCTCCGCGAGACTCCCGATTACGGATTGTCGGTGATTTCCCACTGATTTCGGTGTTCCGAAGTTCTACTTCGGATGGAAACAGAAAGTGCTTTTAAGGCTGGAAACTTTGAATTACTAAGGACCTTACGATGTTGGGGCCTTTTCGGTCTAGAATTCCCATTTTCTCGGCGATTGCTTGATTCGTTTGAATAACTGATATTTAGTAGAATGTAATTGCAGACTCGATGAAGATTGATCAAAGCAGCACCGGAGTTCTTTCAGATATTGTTTACCAAGGATGTCGATTGATCGTTATTTGAAATCCAACGTTGCACCACATTAACGATTTCCGCGTTCGCACAGTATGCGTATATTCGTACTTTATTACGGATTAGCTCTCCTTTCAGGTAATATTTGATTCTTATCAGTTGGTGTTGGCGATGTGGGATTCGATTAACTCGGGCCGGCTACATCGAAGTTTCGCGCCGCCAGGAAAATTACATTACATCGCGGCGGTGACAATTACTCTCGGCGTGTCCGAGCTGGCCGTGACGAAGTTTCCGTGTGTCCGCGACGGCGCGTGATTTTTATCGTGTTCCGCGATTGTGCGACCGGATTCGTATCGCGGTCCCGTTTACGCGCAAATTCATGGTTATCATTTAATCGCGGCTACCTGCTGCTGATCTTCCCACAGGAATCGAATAAACAATCCGCAATCGAACTTTTCCCGTTCCTGTAACAGGGCTGCGGATTTTATGCATTCGTTGGCAACGAGATTGTCTGGAACACAGCACTTCAACGAATTTAAGAAAGTTTGATGAGGACTTTAATTGGCCCGTAATATCAAGTCAGACTGCTAATTCAAATACATATTCCCAACGATCTTAACGAACGCAAATGTAATCGATGAGACAGTTATATTGTTTTCAAGAAACAAGTACACCACACAAGTTTTCAAAACGAACAAACCGAAGAGCTGATGGCTGAATCAGAACATCTAACCTTGTTCCATCACTCAAACTCAACATTAAATTCTGTTTCCAACAAAATAGTAAATTCGCAGTCCTAGCTCAAGAACACCATCGGAAGCCTCGAAACTTGCACGAAATAAAACAAACAATCCTCGAGTGGAACACGGAACAGTCCTCGAAAACCTCGCCGGTCACAGATGCTCGTCGAAGATAAACGGTATCGCGTCTCCGTCGGTCATGGCAGCGCGTCGGCGGTTCGTGACGCGGCATTCGTCGCGGGCCGACGGGCGTTTTATTACAAGAATCGCATCGACGCGATATATAATTAGCCCCCGCGGCTCGCGCGCGTCGGCCGGCCGCGTATCGATCCCTGCGTCACCACTCCACGTCGTCGTTCCCTTTTTGAGCGCAGCCCGCTAATACGTCTGGACGTGTTCGCCGAGTTCTCGAGCACCGGCCGCCAATTTCCGGAATTGTCCACGCACAAGTCCGTTGGAAACGGTCGGGACGGTTAATCGCCAACAGCCGCGATGCGACGCGACGCGACGCGTCGTTGTCGGACACGGAGAGAGAACGACGTGTGGCGTCTGCCACCGCACCCTGTCCCGCGGATAGACGTCAGTCCATCGCGACGCGTGCCTTCTCATCGAACAATCCTATCGATCGAGGTCGCCGTCATCGTCGCCGACGCGAATCGTCCGACCATCGATCCGCTCGCTCTCTACGAACAGAGAGGATTCCCGGCGACGAGATTCGGCGGAGACGACGATGACGACGACGACGGTTCGCCGGAACGCGCGACGGGTTACACGCTACTCTGGTCGACTTTGCCGGTGCTCGGAGTGAAACGGGATTATTACCAGCCATCTAGACAAGCACCGTCAACCAGCACAGCCTTTGCAGCTCACACGGGCCAAGCAATCGCTCCGCGCCAGGCACCGTCGTTGTTACCCTGCTTCGCTAGTACGATCTTCTATCTTCTTCTCTTCTTCGCCCGCTACGCGACGGAGGACGAAAAATGGCGCGGATCACGCGGAAACTTATGTGTCTCGCCAATAGGGAGGTTGAAAGGGACTCGTGTACCGTCATCAATGACGCCATTCCTCTAGCCAGGAATAGTTTCTGGACGGTTGAGTCTTCAGGACTCAAAATTTGTGACGTTGGATTATTATTGATAAATATTGAACTTTTGTGTTACTTCTGTTTTAAATTGGCATATCACCGTCTTAGGGATGTACAGTTTTATTAGCGTAAAGCTTTGTTTAACGCGTAGGACATTTCGGGTTCTAGAGAAAGCATTTCACATGCGTCGATCGAACCCGCAATCGAAATCTCCGTTCGTCCGCCGAGTGTCGGAAGCACAATGAAATTGCCATAGTGTCGAAACCCCTTTTCAACGGGATGAAAACCGCATGAACGATCATTTGACAATCCATTCATTTAATTCTCTCTAATCCTATCGTTTTTGATCTGTCATTTAATCGAGCACACCTCGGTGGTTATCAGTTTCAGGTAAAAGGTTTAAATGATAAAAGCTTCTCTATTTCTTCATCTCCAATGTCTGAAGAAAACTGAAAGTTGCAAGCATCCGAACGGTTTTGAAAGTCTTTTTCCTGAAAGAAACAAGCACGGTTGCCGCGTGCAACGCCTCGGATGGGTGTCACAAGTCGTGGACATTTTTCCTGTGTTAGCCAACCGCCCCTCCCATCGCAGACTATTCCCCGCAGTCCTTTCACCCCCGTCCGACGTTTACTTTCTACTCCGTTTTTCCCGGTCTGCATGCATTTATCTCGCCCCTGAACCGCGTTTCGCTCTCTGCGGCCGCGAGAAGAGCGATCGCGAGCCGACGGAAAATTGTCCGCGACCCGTGACAAACTTCCGCGGTACAGTGTGCGTGCATTGTGCTCGAGTTTCATGGACTTCCGTGCGGGGCCGCGACACGTTCCACAGTAAAAATCGTGTCAGGCGGAGTTGAATTTCTTGCGAATCGCGATTAAATCGTTCCGGTTAATCAGCCTGATTTCACGGGGCAAGTCTGGTCGGCACGAGTGCTTCTCTTTGGATCGATTAGCGTTAGGGTCGATATGACGAGATGTCGATTACTCTTACGGAAATTCTGTTTTACAGCTGTTTCCTCTTTTTTCTTCGTAACTGTGTCTTTCAGAAAATTCATCAGATATTTCTTTGTTTAACGTAGATTTATGGACATAGTTCATAGAATTATACAAACATGTTTGATTTGGTTGGAGTAAATTTATTGGGAGATAATAATTAAATAACTGAGACGAATTTCATACAAGTAATTATTTAAACTGTTAACAGATGTTATTCGGTAACCTGGACACTTTGTCGCTTAAAAAATTTCGCTGTTTTTATATGGTAAAACCATTTCGATGTCTAATTGAATCTTTCACGAAACTGACAAGTTTAATAACGATACATACATGAATTTATACATTTTAAATTAGATTTACGCGAGCTCTAAAAACTTGCACCACGATGGCAACATTCGTTAGATTAATAAACCTGAGCTCTGCCGGGCAATCGACATTTTCCCCTTACGACCTATTAATGCGCCCATTAAATATCGTATTTGCACAGAACCAGTTTAATTTGCATTTAACCCCTTGCCTTACAACTTCCAGCAATTGCGCTGATCAGAGCTGCTTTACCCAGAACGGTTCGCAATAAAACTGAGTTCCAGGTTCGTTGTAACTTCACGTTTACCCCAAGAATCCTATACTAATATCAAGAAAGAACACCGGAGATGTTTGAGGAACAGTATCCAACAAATCCCGTTCGAAATCTTTACGAGTCTGAATCGTTCTACAATGAAACAGGGGATTAAGTGATCCATGAAATTTACGAGCTTAGCGACGTTAGATTTATAGATCTGTAGACTTGGAGAGAAACTTATTCCATCTCCCAAAGTCTCGCACTGTGATGACAGCATTTGTTAGTTAAAGTAACTGGGAGCCCGGCAACCGATCGATATTAGCTTCTCATAGTTCAGTAATGAACCCATTAAGGGGAGTTTATCAGGCTAAAAAGTGTCTAACGACGGGTGCACCCCTCGCGTGGAGTCTCAAGTGTACCCACACAGGCGTGCGCAAATATTTCCGGAGGTATTCGCGTGAATCGACGTATAGGGGCTCTCGTTACGCCGTCAGTATTCGATCGGTATGCGAATCACTCGAGGCGCGTCGCGTATTTCGAGCCGACGGGACGAAAAACGTGGTGGGGAGGGGAAAATGACGCGAGGAGCACCCTGGAAGCCTGCGAAGGGATCCCCCGGCGTTGATCTAAACGAGACCAAGCCATCGATTTATCGATCGGGACAGTTCCACTTTGCATACGCAATCTAATCGAATGAACTTTCCATTAGCGAGTACGCGAGGAAGGCAAATGGACCTGTAACTTACATTAATCCGGACCCGACGCCCTTACATCTACCGTGTTCCGAACCAATCGCGGTTTAATTTGCATCAATCTTAATCCATGATCCACCGCGCGCTTCTAATTAAAATTGATTTTCATCCGGTCGTTTCAACGGTTCCCGCGTGTCTTTGGCGAGACGGATTTTTCTTTGGGAAACGTACGCGAATGAACGTACACAAATGTTACTTAGTATCGTTGATGGAAGAATGCAATTATTTAATATTCAATTTGAAAATTGAGTTGCTGGGAAACTGATGTTGGTTCTTGCAGATACACGAGTGAGTTCACGCATATATTCGTTGACGAATGTTGATAACATTTGTCGTTCTTTAGAAAATAGCATATTCGCGCAGGGTAATTGCTCAATTGGACTTTTTTAATATTTACCGTAACCTGTGCACTACCCTGTACTCTATAAATAATGGAACGTCCGATATATTCTTTAAGTTCCTTCTCAAAGTTCCTCTTCGAATCGAAGTTTCCTCGATAGCTACTCAGGCATTGAATCCTCTGCTGAATAGTTCACAATTTAGGAGGATCCGTTCAAATTAATATTAACGTTACACTCTGCTACTCTCAAATCGAATTTCAGTCGGCCATTAATAAAAAATTCATTTTATCTCAGCTCAATGGAAAATCGACATCACGTTCCTTCCAACTCGAAGTAGCCAAATGCAACAGAATACAAGAACAAACTTGATCCTCCGGATACGATTACTAAGATTCCGTGGATCCTATCGGCCTCAACAGTCAATCTTCTATTCCTTTCGGAACGTCAATTCGCTTGATCCGTTACGCTTGACGAACTTCCGCGGTCATGGAAAATATCAACCCCTTTCACAATACCCCACCGGAACCTGCCCGGAAACGTAGAACACAGATGTAGCTAAGCGTGCCGGAAACTTTCGAGTGGCTGCTAGCATCCGGCAGTGTTCCCTAACTTGATCCGAGTTTTATCTACCCCCTGACCCGGAGTCTGTAACTTACACGGAGTCGAGTTTGTGCCTCCCTTAGATCAAGCCAGCGTATCGGCGATCCTCTAACCTCTGACGTAGCCTAATCCTGACCTAATTCTAGACCCTCGTCGATCATAATCCAGCCGCAATCCAGACTGGCAGTCTCCCGGCGGACAAAAAGACCCGTGAATCTGCCGGCGTTGAATTCGCGTCCCATTAGCCACGAACGAACAACCTCGGGGGCGTCTTTTAATTCCAAGGCGAGTATCGGGTAAAAAGCGATTCAGCGAGTCCCCGACTTGTTCTTGCAAACATATCGCTCGACGAGAGAGCGTTGCCCGTTTGCCCGGCCGCGTTGTTCCGGAACTGTAGCTTCGTTGCCTGGCGTCGGGATCCTCGAGTGCAGCCGGTTTTTTGTTCCCCCGGGGGTTCGAGGTTTAATTTTGTAATGGGCTTTCACCTTAATAAATACAACCCCGTTGAAAAACCGTTTCGCCGTCTTAAGCGACGTCGGGTCCCCGTGTCAAACGTCATCTCCCGGTGTCTCGGCAGCGTCGCGAGGGGGCGGGATGAAGAGGAAACGGCAACAGCAGCGAAAGGAAACGAAAAACCGTGTGCCCGCGCTACCGGGGGTAAAATGTGTCGCGTTACAGTCACGCGTTCCGTACTCTTGTCCCCCTTCTCGCCGGCCGTTGTCGAACGGAAAGAAACAGCTAATAACGGTCTCAAAGAGACGGGCGCGCGCGCGCAGCCAGTCGCTGGAAAGTTCATTCGTTCGAATACGCCTCCGACCGGGTTCGGAGGGGTGGGCGCGAAGAATTTCCGCGACGACGGCTTCCGGCTCGCGAGAATCGCGCCGGTTCTTCTCCGTGTCCGCGGGAACCGGGGCTTCTTTTTCTCTACACACCCGCGATTCTTGGCGTTCGTCGTCCAAAAGTATCCGACCGGATGAAATCTCCCGAGAAGAGATAAGAAAAAAGGAGTGTAAGCTGAAACGTACATGTACACGGACGGACGGACTGACTGACGGGCAAGCAGAAAAACAGGGACGCAAACGCACACGAACACAGATATATATATATATACACACACAGACACTTGCACACATATCTGTACAGCGGTATGAACGCGCGATAAGGGGACGGCACACGACGGAGCACGTGTATCGACTAGTCGAATGGGTGAGAGTGAGAGAGAGAGAATGAGAGAGTGAGATTCCGACGTAAAGAATTTGATGAAAGAGAAAAATACTCGGCACACGCCCACCCACCCACATATACAGACACATATACACACACACACACGGCATGCACACGTTAATACGGGGACACAGGCTGTATACCGGAAACACACAAGAGTACACGTACACGGAATCCACGAAATATCGGGGAAGTTGACCTGGCCAAACACCGGCGTGTCGCGTCGCACGTCGAGTGGCCCGGTCGCCTGGCTGTTATATCGAAAATCGTTTTATTAATTAAACGGAAATCTCTAAACTATTGTACTATTATTACTATGACTACACTACTACTATTATTGCTACCGCTACTATAATTACTACTATTACTATTACTACCACTACTACTATCGCTACTATTACAACTACTACTACCTACTACTACTACTACCACTACTACTACTACCACTACTACTACTACTACTACTACTACTACTACTACTACTACAACTACTACTACAACTACTACTACTACTGCTACTACTACTACTACTACTACTACTACTACTACTACTACTACTACTACTACTACTACTACTACTACTACTATTACTACACTACTACTGCTATTACTACTACTATTACTACTACTACTACTATTACTATTACTACAATTACTACTACTACTACGATATAGGTATTTATATATTTACAGTTGCGTGGTGTGGAGTGGAACATTGTGATATAATAGATTGGTGCTAACACCTTATTGAAATTGAAGATGAATTTAATGAA
This sequence comes from Nomia melanderi, assembly GCF_051020985.1. Classification (NCBI taxonomy): domain Eukaryota; kingdom Metazoa; phylum Arthropoda; class Insecta; order Hymenoptera; family Halictidae; genus Nomia; species Nomia melanderi. Next base: position 2,527,644 of record NC_135001.1, on the reverse strand, counting down.
ACGATGACGACGGGGATGAGAAAGAGGAGAAAGAGATTAAGAGAGGGAGAGGGGGGAGAGAGAGAGAGAGAGAGAGAGAGGGAGAGAGAGAGAGAGAGAGAGAGAGAGAGAGAGAGAGAGAGAGAGAGAGAGAGAGAGTGCGTGAGAGAGTGTGAAAGGAGGAGAGAGAGAATGAAGGGGTGGAGGGGAAAAAGAAACAAAGAAACGAGATGAAACACATGATGAAATCGTGCAATATTGCGATAGTAAAGAAATGCGGGCACGCGGACGCTGTCGCTCGGTGGTGTAAAGTTAAGTTTTCGGCCGCGTGGCGTTGCCACCACGGCAGGGGATATTATGGGAGCGAAGCACAAAACGAACGACAAAGTTCAAGAGAAAAGAGAAGGACGAGATAGGGGAACGCGTAAATAAAGAATGGGGGATGGAGAACGCGAGGGGAAGTAATGAAAATTGAAAGAAAAAAACTGAAATCAAGTTTCCGTTCACTTTTCCAAGTCGTCGCGTCACACGATACGCAACATCGGCCAACGATTTCACACACGATGTCCAGCTATTTCTAATAAGTATCGCGAAGGGGAACGGGACGACGACGATGACCGGTCCCGCGGGCCGTCTCTGGAATCGAGGACTCTTTGTCTCCCGTCTTCCTGCCTTTTTCTCTTTTTTTTTCCATCCACCCCCGCTCCGCCGCGCCCCAAAACGCGCGCGTGCTCGCGAGATTCTTTGTTACGTAGTCGCGTGACATCGCTTCGTTCATTTTTGTTAAAGGTCCTTATCGATTCGGCGGTGTTCGTGCGGCGCGCCGGTTAAAAGGCGTTCGGGAGTATCAGTAGATTCGAGACGCGATTAAATTAATTGCCCCTAAACAGTACCAGATGAAATTTGAATTTTAAATCGGGCCGCATGCGGAAAACGCGCGGTCTCTGTAGAAATTGATAGTTGTAATTAGGCGTAAGGGACGCGGAGCGGAATGCTAGTTACTCGGAGGGCCAAGGGGTGGGGTTAGTTTAAGGGGTTCGTTGAATCATTTTTCGAACGGTTCTAAATAGCTAGATTATTGAAATGTTCGATGAGCAATAGTAGTTAATAATTTATTGTTTCGTTGATCGGTAATCGGGAGGTTTTGATGTACTTATCGACGCACGTGGAAGTCTTTCATTGATAGGCGTGACGATAGGTCGAGGGTTGTTCGCGTTAGGTCGCGGTAGCGAAGGGAAAGTGTCCTCGAGTGTTCCGTTAATGTCGCCGGCGGATTGCTTGGACGTATTCGCCACGGTCTTGAAGAGTCTTCAAACTTGCCGCGAAAGAAACTAGGAGGAGCTGTTTCATCGCGCAAGGCGGCGGTGCAATTGAACGTAAGCAATTCCGTTTGAAGGCAAGCCCAACGGAAGTGTGATCTAAAGTTTCTTCTCGAAAAGCTTCATTAGTCCGCGAGAGAATTCGTCTTGCTCCTGTTGAGGCGTTTGCTTCATTCTTTGTCCGGCGAGTTAGTATTCTTAGCGGGGTGTATAAAAATAGAAAGTATCGCGTTGATTAAAAATTAAGTGCGTTGAAAAGTTTGTTGCACTTTATCGATCAGAATTTTTATAGAACTCGTGTTTCAAGGAAACCGGAACTTCGTCTGAAACTTAATACCAATATCCTCTTCGAGTAGCGCGGCGTGTAAATCTTGTTTCACATTTTTCTATAGAAAATCAGACCAGTATCCGAGAAGTTCATCGTCGATTCTTTGCGGAATTATTTGATCAAATTAGGGACCAATACAGTTTCCTATCAATCTCCAGCAGTTCCAGAAGTCTCTTTCGCTACTGTTCTTTCGGAGCACCCCTACAGCTCGATCAAAGTTAATCGATCCCACGGGTTCACTCGTCGCAGCGAACACTTCTGCTTCGCCCTATATAGAAATCTGGTCGATCCACGGGAAACGGATTCAACGATTTATCGAATTAGAAGACCGAAATACTCTTCGGTGGGGGTGGACTGCTCCGTGCGACCTCGAGCGATCGTCGCATTCAAGATCGGACTGTAGGGGCGGGAAGTGTGATCGTTCGCCTCGAAATTAGCTTGTGGACGCCGCAACGATAATGTATCTGGCGGCTCGATCTAGTTCGTCGAAGTAGCCATGAGACACGGAAGTTCGACGAAAAAAGGGGGGCGAGCAAGTTGGGGTGGAAACGTGTATAGAAACAGAAAGAGGAAGAGAGAGAAAGAGAAGGGGTAGGAAGGTTGGGAGCAAGAGGGAGAGAGAGAGAAAGAAAAGGAGAGAATGAGAGGGTGAGTGAGAAAGTGAGAGAGAGAGAGAGAGAGAGAGAGAGAGAGAGAGAGAGAGAGAGAGAGAGAGAGAGAGAGAGAGAGAGAGAGAGAGAGAGAGAGAGAGAGAGAGAGAGAGAGAGAGAGAGAGAGAGAGAGAGAGAGAGAGAGAGAGAGAGAGAGAGAGAGAGAGAGAGAGAGAGAGAGAGAGAGAGAGAGAGAGAGAGAGAGAGAGAGAGAGAGAGAGAGAGAGAGAGAGAGAGAGAGAGAGAGAGAGAGAGAGAGAGAGAGAGAGAGAGAGTGCGAGAGCAAGGCAGAGAGAAAGAGAGTGCGAGAGCAAGGCAGAGAGAAAGAGAGGAAGAAAGAAGAAAAGAAAGAAAGAGAGAGAGAGTGAGAGAGAGAGAGAGTCGAGTAAGAGAAATGCGACGAGAAGAAAAGAAACTATGGCTGTGCAAGTGAACATTATGAGTGTAGTTACATAGGTGTAGGTGTTACCTAGGGACTAGGCTTAGCTGATCATAGGATAAGGAGCACGTATAGGGCGTTTCGTTTTCATCCTTCGTCGAGCGACAGCGTCCCGGCCCGCCATTGTACATTACCGAACTAAATAAAAACAAAAAAAAGTACTATTATTAATATCTCTTTATATATTAATATATACAAAGTAACGGATATAATTATGGATATATATGTATATACACACACGGTATATGTATATATCTATCTTCGTATGAATATAAATATGAATATAAATATAAATATAAATATAAATATATAAATAAAATAAATATATATATATACATTTTGTTATTTTTCTCGGGGGATGAATATAAATATGAAGCAAAAGAAAAAAAATAATACTGTAATAATTGTAAATCCGCGCGCCGTGCCCCGGCGGATGTCGTATGGAAAGATGTCCTCCGGGGCGTGGGCGCCCATACTACTGAGCGTGTTCTACTCATCATTTGAAAATGAAAGGGATGAAAAAGAGGAATAAGAAGGACGATTAGGAATAGCGTGAAATGAGTTCAGATGAAAGTGTTTTGCGCGCGCGTGTATGTGTGTGTGTGTGAGTGGAAGCGAAATGGAAGAAGATAGGTAGAATGAAAAGGACTGAAAGTTATGATCCTTGCGGGGCACGTGTAAATATACGGGGGAGTAGGGGAATGGGGATGAAAAAGTGAAACAAAGAGCCTCAATGAAATTCGTGTAAAATATGGCAGGGGAATATGGCACACTATAAAAACGAACGAAAAGAGACGAGTGAATCGTTAAAACGTTGCGTTTTCGAGTGTGCAACAGTCGGGCGAGAATGAGGAATCGAGAAAATGACAGTGACAGCGATCGGGAGAGAGGATTCGAGTGCGTGTTAAAATAAAAAAAGAACCGAACCAACGCGATACGTCCTTCCAACCTCCCGACCCTCGCAACAACCGCCTCTCCCTGAAAGCTCCCGAAAGAGGCGAAGGAAAACAAAAAGAAAACGCAGAATGACTGAGGATCAATCTGGTTCCCTTTTCAGTTCCATTTTCCGCTTTTATTACCGTCCAATGAAGCTCCGATGATGAAGCACCGGTCTCGCTTCTGTCTCTCCCTTTTCTTCCATATCTTCGTTCGACTTGTTAATCGACTCTCTTGATGCTATGCAGTCGCAAGGGGGAGGGAGAGGGAAACATTTTGGAGACGCATACAATGATAATTCACGATCGAGTTAGGACTAGGTTACGCTGAACGCGTACTCTAACGAACCAGCGTTTCGACGGACGAACATTTGAAGATCATTATATGTGCACTAGTGTTGTCAAAATGACTCCTCACCTTTAGAATCTATAGCCCGAGGACTTAAGCTTTGCGTTTTAAAAGCTGAAGTGTCGATTCTTCGAGTACGGTTTGAACATTGCAGACCCTTGAATCTAAGATCGACCTTTCAAAGTTCAGTCTTGAAGCTTCAAAGATACAATCTGTAAGGTCAAACCTTGAAACTTTGAAGACTCGAGCTTTCTACAACAGTATACACTCAGAGATTCGTATGCATATTTAATTATCTTGACGTATCGAGTTCGTCGGAACTACAATTCGTTCGAACACGCATTGAGTGTAGCCACTGCTTCATGCAGATGGTATAGAGAGAAAAAGAGGGAGAGAGAGAGAGGGAGAAGAGAGAGAGAGAGAGAGAGAGAGAGAGAGAGAGAGAGAGAGAGAGGGAGAGAGTGTGTGTGAGTGAGAGAGAAAGTGAGAGTGAGTCTGAGAATGAACGAAAGTGGGCGAGGAAGAGAGAGAATGAGTGTGAGAATGAACGAAAGTGGGCGAGGAAGAGAGAGAGCGAGTGTGTTTTTAGGGTGTACCAACAGCGAAACGGGGAAACATGGCACACATCTCGCGGAAGACAGTTTAAAGCTTCGGGCGAGCCTTCCGTTGCTACATCGTCGGCCGGACGACGTCGACGAGGATGTCGATGACGGCCGCGATCGACGGGAATCCCGTTCTTGTCGCTCGACGCCTCGCGATCGTCCTCGTCGGCGTCGGACATTGCGGCGATCGGAGAAGCGACGGTACGAAACAGCCGACGCCGGTCGCCGCGACGGCCGTGCTAATGAACACATAGTTTCCCGTCGTTCTCTTATCCGGGACGAGAATCATTGTATTTACAGTCCACACACCCTTCTTCTATTTTTTCGTTTCATTTTTGGAGGAGCTCCGATAAGCTTAGGAATCCAAACGAGGATAACATACGAGAAGGTGAAACACATTTTGTGAAAACGTACAATAGGCGCACTTTACCGGCGAGAATAGAAAGGAGAGGAAAGAAGTGAGGGAAAATAAAGAAACAGAAACGAAATGGTAGCGAAACGGAACGAAAACATAATACCGTTGACCATGCAGGTACAAGGACTAACGATCATTATAGGGCGTAATCGATTTTATTACGAGAAATTATTCTTACTACTTCTTATTGTTACTACGATTATATTCTTATTCTTATGGTTATTCTAACATGCAAGTGTTATGTTACGATTGCAATTATTATATACACCTTTAATTATAGTGTAGATAATATATGGATGATGAGGATAAAGAAACAAACAAACAAACAAAACAAAAAAAAATAATGGAGAATTAATCACATGTGCATTTAATGTATTTCATACTAATTTTTTGATTAAACATAATTGTGTGTTAACCGAGCCGTCTATCTTTCTTTTTTCTTCTTCTTCCAGATCATTGATGTTGTCCCCTTCGGACGTTTGTGTTCGCGCGGTGCTCCGGCCTGTCGCTCTTTCGTTAATTATTACTGTGGATTATTAATTATTAGACTATGGATATTTATACACGATGATATGGATTCCTAAACATTTCGAAAATCGATAATGATTTTCTTTTATCTCTAACTTAACAGCATTCATTATCGAAGATACATCTCTCTTTCCTATTTCATTCGTAATTTACAGAAACGGGGATTTGTATAAAGATCCAGTCTACCAATGATCTTCGAGAAAGCAATTCCTGTGTCAGTGAAAGAGCTACGGGACACCGTGCGGAAGCAAATGCGTCGTTAAGGGGTGTCTATGCGTGTAAACGCGGCGACGGGCGTGAGTCAGCACGAGAACATTGTAATTTTTCACCTTGTTTCGTGTTTGTTTAGGGAACAATGGAATTTTGACAGCGTGTGTCATCTCATCCGACCATTCCCGTTTCAGATCCCCGAGTCGATTGTCAATTTCAGATCGTGCGTTGCCGATACTCCCGTTAACCTGCCGATACTTCCGGCTGCTGTCGCCGGATCCGGCGGTCAGACGTATCGCTGACAGGAAAACGAAAATCACTGCACGTTCGAACGTCCAATAATTCGTCCGCCTAGGACTCTCGTCTTCTTTCACTTTTCACGTGTAACGAATCTGTTGCGGCTGCGTCGGACTACGATTGTTCACGCGAACTCGCGTCCCGACGAGAAATCGCGATCAACGGAATCGATGTTCCAACGATCTCGGAATGTTTTCAAGTAAATGTTTGTTGCTGTTTGTTAAAGGTTCTTCGTTAATCAATTGCGTGAATGCGTGACAGCCACGGTCTAATGATCGGTAAACTGCGGATCTTTGTTCGTCGAGAGTTCAAGGATGTTCGATAAGGTTCCTGTTTTATCGAATGTCGGATAGAGCGAAATAACGTTCTATTTAATTCTGGTCTATATGAATTGGCGAAATCCTATATTTGCATAAAGGTCCGCAGTCTAGTGATCAGTTCCTCTTTGTCGGGCACGTGCACGGAAAAGAATAAAGGAGTAGATCGATAAGAATAAAGGAAATAGAGCACATACGTGAGTGATTCATTGTACTCTACTAAGCGCGCAGATACCATTTTCTATGCGGTGAATTTGTATTCATGCTATGGTTTTTAAAATGTACTGTTTTGAATAATACCGGAGTATCTTCCTCGTCTTTATTATTGGATTTTTAATACATCTCTGAATCATGATTTCTTTTCTTCTTTGGTTAGACATACACACACGCATACATACACACGCACACACGCGCGCGCGTTTCCTTTGTTCCGTTTCTGTGGCGCACAGGGTGAACGATTTTTGGTACAATTCGGAAAGAATTGATTGCGAACCGAGAAATACGTCAAAATGATAGAATAACTGTATTTCGTTCTTGAGAAGAGCTACTTTTAAGAGTTATTGTATAACGAACCGATTAATCTGTCTACGCTTCCTTTTTTAATAAATTGTTAATTATACTTGTCGGTGGAGAATATGTTTGTGTTTGCTATTATAAAAAATAAAGGGTATCAAAGGTATCAGAATGAATTCTATCGGACAAAGTTCCAATGAAATGCGAGTAACGTTTGAAAGTTATTTTTCTTGAAAACGAGCTTGCATAAAGATAATATTTACTCTACCATTTTGATTTATCTTAAGGCGAGGGATCAACCCTTACCCGGTTGCATCATAAATTTTATCTCGTTCCATATATTTCCTTGGCTCTTCTGAATTTATATTCTATAGGGCGTGCAAGGAATAGCTATTACGGACATTTTTTCATATGAATATTACTTTCATGGATTTATTGTTCTCATTAGAAATGTTTGTTCTCCAAAAAATACCTGATAAATGCTAGTTTCAACCCCTTTAAATCCAATTACTACAGGATCTCAGATCACAGATTTAAAACGCTATATATGAATTACTAAATGAATCGACTACTATCAACGTGTCACCTGTTAACTACTTGTTTTCCGAAGCTATCCAAAATCATTTATTAATTTCAATCGAAAACCAACACATTAACTTAACACGTGGAGAACACAGACAAACACAAACGACGAATTGACTCGTTCCTCCGATTACCAGGTTAAACAGCAAAGCAAGCATCCCCAAACAAAAACCCCGAGAAACACAGCAATCGATACAACCTAATTCATTCAGTCTCCCATCACACCTCACAAGAAACCAACACGACTACTCACTTGTCTCTACCGTACACGCCGTACGCTGGAACAAAGATCACAAGCTCGATTGTGTTTCGCGTGGCTTTGCAATCGTCGACTCATGCGTCGAGGGAGGCCGGGTCTCGTGCATCGAACAAGGAGTCCGGGGGAGAACAGTTTCATCGGAGTCTGCTCCCTTCATCTCCGTCGAGCGTCAACGTCACGCGACGAAGCGTCTACGTTAATCCTTCGACCTGCGCCAGTAAGTTGCTACCCGGAGTGATCGAGGAGCCGAAAGACGCCCAGTTCCCGAAGAGTTCGTGCAACCAGTACTGAAATTCCTTTCCGAGAAGACGATAGCTCAAGCTAAGACATCTTGCTTCACGGTTCAGACATCAGGTTTTTCTGGATGCAACAGTCACGACGTCCGCAGCGGAATCAACATGCCACGATCATCTACTCCAGGGTTAGCAGATTTGACACTTTCACGTCTTGAAAGATCATCTTTCGGGAGTAAACCGTAACCAATAAGAAAGTTCTCCCAATATTTCGTCATCGTTCCAACTCAGTACCAATTCTTCTCTGACTCTTATCTTTGAGGAAGGTGCAACAACGACGAAACATTTGGAGAACTCTCCTGGATGCATCAGAATCTCAGAACCCCAAATAACTATATTTCATGGATATCTAACTGGTGGCTAGCCAGCCACTGTAGCTTTCCCCTTTTTCGTCTATTTGACCAGGAGAACTCTATCTCTACTACATATCTCCGAAAAGGAGTCTCGCAGGACGTCACGAGGGATCTTCCATGTGCTTTGTTTACTCTTACCGTCGCGCGGTCGAATGAGTATGTGCGACTGTTTCAGCAAACAGCACGCTAGAACCGAAAATGCGAGAATGGGCGAGCCCCTTCCGCCGTGACCAATCAGATCCGCATTCCTTCTATGGGACATGTCACCAGCGACTTAGTAATCTTCCTTCTCCTTCAGTTGCTGGCAGAATGCTACTACAAGCAGGCTAGTCAACGTTGCAGGGTCATATGTGTAGAAGTCAGATATTTGTATCGAACACTACCAAAGCTGTTTATAATAGGAGGATCGGTTAATCATGGGACTTGTGCTGCTACCGGTGCAGAAATAGTAATGGACTGACTGATCGAGAGTCAATCATAGGGGGAGAGGCAGTTAGACACCTCTGATAGACTTGACGCGAGCGGATCACCGTTCGCGTGCAACGTGTGCATACACAGTGCAGATAGCTAACTCTGCCGGAGTTGGAGGAACCATATCTGGGGTAGGAAGGAATAAACGCGATCTAGGTGGGGAAGGTCCTTGTGGTGCTTAGGTTGAGTAGCGCTGGTCTAGTATATACTTCAGTGCTTCCACCAGTGGATCCTTTTATACGGGGTGGTCTACTCGTTTCTCGACGGGGTAATTCCGTCGGGGAGTATGTTGATTAAATTATTTTCAAGAGAGCGATCCATTGTGCGCTGAGTTTCATTATGTTTTATCGTTTCTGGATTTCTGTTGACTCTTTTATGCGGGACGAGCTACGAGTCGCTCTGGGTTAACAGAATAATTTAACTGATTCAATTCGAAAGAAATTGTTTCAAATTGAATGAAACTTTGAACTCTTCTCAACAATGCAACTGGCGAGGGTTGCGTTAAGGAGAAGGAATGCACCTGTGATTGGAGAATAAAATGGGAATAGAAATAAAATGATCGTGTTTAATATTTAGCTTCATTGACGTCTGCTTGCTTCTATATATTGTCAGTGAACAATATATAAATTTTTACACTCTTATTGGATTATTATATTTCGACATCACTCTCACCGTGTCATATTCCGCTTACACCAAATGCACGTATGTGAACCGGTAACCATAAGCACAAAGTAGGGGTAGTTATGGTCGTGCAATAAGGAAACCAAACGTCGCAAAGTGGGGGAGGCACTCAGAGCTCTTAACCAGTGCAGTTCATGAATAGAAGGGCCCTCGGCACGACTCCTTCCCTCTTTACGTGCCCTATTACGGTCTCCAGGGTCCGTCTGAATGTAAACTCAGGCATGAGCCGGTGTAACGCAACTTTTTCCGTGGGTGTGTCGTACAGGTTTTCCACGATTAACCACGAATCATTGGAGTCTGTCGCATTGCTGTTCGTTGCGTTCAAGTAATCGATCTCTGTAATCACCAGTGAGAGAAGGGTTAACAAGTCACTGTCATGATATACCGTTTGGCATTTATTAGGGTGGGAAAAAAGCTGTTAATTAGATTCCGTATACAAGTATCTTTAATAACGAAACGAATAAATTAGCCCAATCTCGTGAATTCTAGTTAGATTCTGTTCTAGCATCCCCTAACTGGATTTCATCGATAAATAGGGTCTTCATTTCACAACTACCAACTGATTTGCCAAACATTCTTCTCGCCACATCACGATCCCAGTTTACAGAGCCAACAGTAGGGTTATCTTCCACAAAAGAATCGACTAAACTCCACAGACAAGACTTGCCCGATTCGAATAGAAGTTTCAAAAAAGATCGTCGACTTCCGTCGCAGAGTTGTAAGATTCGAAGTTCATTTGATCCCGGCAAAACAGCACGAAACATTCCCGCGTGACCGTTCGTCGCCGAGTCATCCTTGCCTGTAGGACTCCTCTTCGAATCCTCCTCGATCCAGATGGCCTTACACGCACACGCGCACGCCGGAGCGAAAACGACCGTTTCACGGAATTAGCGGGCGTGGGAGTCGCGGGTCGAGCGAAAACCGAACCCCGAAAAATCGAGATAAAAAACCAACAAAAAAAAAATGCGGTGGAACAAAAACAGAGGGGAACTGAGGAAAAAAGAGGATAGAAGGAGAAAAGACAGCCAGAAATAGAGAGATGACGCTGCGCCAGTCGCGACGGGTTTGCGCGTTGTTTCGTGGCTTGCTGACCCTGTGGTTTCTGTTGTTGCAGAGCTGAAAAATTGGCGGATATCGCAAATATTTGAGAGACAGAGTAACAGCGACGAGAGGAGGCGGTGCTCGTTGTGCGGTAAGGTCGTGACGAACGTGCGCAATCACTATTACGTGCATTTCCCGGGAAAGTACGCCTGCCGGCTCTGTCCCGCGGTTTACACGCGCAGCGATACCCTGCTCATGCACACGCGTACCAAGCACGCGCACGCGCAATAGCAGCACGCGCGAGGAGAGCCGCGGATCTAGCGCGGCGATCCCTTCCAATCGATCAGAGCCCTTCGGCCCGCGTCCCCGAGTAGATCGACGGACGCGGCTCGTCCGGAATCTCGCGTTTTCCCTCGAGGATTCGCGGAGACGCCACTGTTTTCTTTTAAGCTGATCATCCCACGGTATAACCCCCCAATTTCACGCCATTGGACTCGTTGAAACTCGACATTTCGCTGCGGGTCCACTGTTTCCCTCGATTGAAATCTCTTCGGGAATTTGTCTGGAACGATTGTAACGTGTTCATGTTTGCATCGATATAGGCTAAGGACGTCGAAACTATCATCGTCATCTGTGATTAATCCTCCAAGATTATTCTGTAGCTTTCAGGTCCTTGGATTTGCAAGATAGAGGATATTTGTGAAGCTCGTATCGTTCTTTCGGTTGATAGTCTTTGCAGATCTCCGTTTTGTCTCGTACCAGGAAGATCCCGCGGATTTTGGTCTGGTAGTATTATGTATATTAAATATCTTTTGGAATAATCGTATAGATCTTCTCGGAACGACTGCCGTCAAGAATTTTTATGAAGCTGTCTTGAGCTTGCCTTAACTGATCGTTAGTAGGCTGCGCATATTTATGCAAATAGAAGTTTTCATGGATCGCCCGCGGAAATTGGAATCTAATAAATATTTCGTTCCTCCATTAAAGGTTCAGACGGAGCCTTAATAAAATAAAAAACTCGTTAAACTGTATGAAACTTTATATTGCCTTGAATTTTAGATTATAGTGTCCGTCGTAAATGCAGGAAATCCACGGTCTAATCATTATCATTTAGGAGAGTCGTCTGGTTTACGGTCCTCGGATCTATAGAGATCCAGAATTTTTGCGGGACGCGAAATTGCTAGAAATTTTTGCTAATATCTCTTTACGAATGATTGTCCTGCGGTCTCTTTAAAAACCCCAACGGCTTCTTCGTTCACGAGTGCGTCGGAATTTCGTAATTGCTTTTGTAGCGTCGGTATTCGTCGTTGGACGTTTTAGTGACAGTTTCTCCGGATCATCCAATTCTCTGTCCTTTCCATGAAACTTAAAGCGAATAACGAAGGGATACAAATCTAGGAACAGCGATATCTGGGTCGCACAGTGAAATTTATTCCCGATCGACCTTGCCACCGAAGGTTACCGTCATACCTATGATCTCTGTGAGAAAGTTCGCACATTTTTCCCATTCATTCCTCGCGATGTTGCAACATGAATAAATAATGCGACCGATTTAGAACAGACAGACGACTCTTTGCCACGTCGTTAGGTTCATCCGGTCTATTTAGATGGAAATTATTATTCGATTAATGAATCATACTTGGAGATTTCGACCTCATCCCAGTCATTGTAAAACGATTGAGACGGACAGGTATATCAGCCTTACACCAAAAAAGAACTGGAGCTAAATAATTATTAAAAATCATAGAATTTCATTCTGAATACTTGAAGGAACATCTAACGTTCCAACATTTTCCACGACTTCTCAAGCTGTTTTCAGAGGAAAAAAAAGGATTTTATGAGATACCTCGCACAGTGATACTAGTGTCTCCCTCTTCCGCAAACAGAGGATCATCCGAGCAATCATTATGCAACAACACGCCCGGTTCTAGTGTACGATCAAGATTTATAATGTCTAAGCAAACCGTTCGAGCACTCTCAGCACGTGTCTGTCTCGCGAAGGAACGTGAAAGGTGGAACGAAGACAAAGGAAGGTGTGAAGAGGAATGGAAGGGTCATCCAGCACAATGGAGCCTTAAACGCGGGAACATTCGGTGTTACGATAGGCGATTTGTTTGAACACACCGACGGTTAGGCGTGGAACAAGATGAAAACAGGGATTTTAAGATGAAAGACCTCTGGTGGCTAGCACAGGAGGTATATTTCATTGATTTTCCATCTTGCACGGTTAAGTGTTCTTCTTTGCGCCCATTTCCCCGTTCATCGCACGTCGCGTTCGTTACAAATTGAACATTATTCCTCAAAACTCTACTATCGAACAACACAACAGACATATCGTAATACCATTTCCAAACTATCCCAAACGATCTTATCGAACCCCCGAAATCACGAAAATCCACATTTCGTTTGAATCCAACCATCTCCTCAGATCTTCGTACGAAACAAATTCTCCATCTTTTCTCTTCGAGTTTAAACACTCATTTCTCTCCCCGATGACGCATAAAGAATTCCCCTGAGAAAGGAGTATTAATCTCCTTTTACTCCCCCGCTTCTTAAAATTTATACGTCTCGCAACCTAATCTCTCGTTTGCGCCTCGAGCTTCGGCGCGAGATAGTATCGCATCACGCGAGCCTTAAAAAATGAAAACAGGAAAAAGGAAAATGCTCGTTCCCATGAAAATTTTCAACGCGAAAAATTATCGCCGCGGAATCTCTCGTCTCTCGTTTGGAAGGTGTGGGCGCTAAAAACTATAAGACGCGTCGAAGCATCGTTCGCGATGAACGTATCGCGTACAGTTGCTCGGAGACCTTTCGATTTTGCAAGCGTTCAGATCGAAGCTCCGAATCGCCGACTGGTCCCCAGTCACCGCAGTCTTACCGCGATATTAATCCGGGTCGCAGTGTTCCATCTGACTTGCCACCGCCCCGACCGACGCCTTTCCGACACCGTAAACGTGCCAGCAGAAAATTTGATGGCCACACTTAAACGTTTTACGCCGTCTTAAAGTTGAGAGAATTCTAGCGGGTGCGGAGATTTCCTATTCCCGTGCACATGGCGTGCCGACGGACCGTCTCAAACGAAATTCGACGGCTGCCGCACGATCCCCGTCGATCTTCGCTGCCGGGAACTGAAACTGGAAATATATCCGCCATCTTTCAAAGCAGTAAATCGCGAACGAAACCCGCGAACGGAATTTTTGAAAAATCTTATCGGGAACACGTGACACTTTTTCGAACGCTGTCACCGGCGGCCTGTAAAATCGAGTTTTATATTTAAAGTATAGAAAGTAGAGTACGTTCATCGAAGCTCCAATTCTTCCGTGTTTTAATTTTTAATATAAAATTGATAGAATCAGTTTTTCCAATAGTCTCTTACAGAAACATTAGTACCTTTTCAATGGCCGTAAGAATGCGATTCGAAACGTTTTGATACATCTAGTAGTTCTAACGTTGATCGGTCGACCGCGAAACACGACATTGTTTATTGATAATCCGACATTTTAGTGTTAACCATCAGATTCAATTGTTTACCTTGCAGAATAAAATGTATTTTCATTCGTAGAATTAGATTAGATAACACTGATCGCGATATGGGAGTTAATATCTATTTAAACATATCACTAGTCTTCGGATATTGAAGAGCAACTCGTCGAAGGTAATATTTCGACACGTAAGGATCCATGCACGTGTAAATATCAGCTGGATATTTTTCGAAAGAAAAACGCGAAGGAAGCGTTATTCACCGTGATCCGAGCAGTAGAACAAGTTGACTTCTGATTACCGCCGCAGCTCGTAATTATGAAGCTATCATTAGAGCTCCCAGTGGCTCTTTTAAACAAATCCTCCATCGTTACAAAAATCACGATGAATACGCGGGATTGGGGAATGAAAATAGGAAAGAACGGTTCTTCCAGAAATTGCCGGGGAAATGGGAAAAAAAACGGTCCGTCTTTTTTTTTTATGTGGGAACGCGGCGATCGACTATGAATCCCTCAATGCTCGTCGCTTCCTATTCGGCTACCATGGATCTTCGCCTGCTTCGTTAATGGTAACGACCGTGTGATTCGGCTGAGCAAATATTGGTCTCTCCGCTTTCCACGTTTCACCTTCTTCCGGCCGTTTTGCGAACAAATCGTTTCTGCTTCCGACGGAGACTGTTGAATGCCTACAGGATGTTCCAGAAAGGGACGCCCGAAGGAAGTGACGCCGTAGTTTCGTCCCCGCGGATCCCTGGGAAACTTCCCGGGGACATTTCAACTCCTTTAGGGCCAGTTTTGATTCACGTTCGAAGTTACCAATTCGGAGATAATTGTTCCTAGCTTTTTGCTCTAAGTTATGGGGACATTTTTCACTTAGAAACTTTCGAGTTTCTGCTTTTATTTCACTATCTTAATACTTTGCATAACGCTGACAGATCTCAGACTTATCTCTATTTGAAACTCTTTAATAATTCTATTCGATTTCGATCATGAATATAGATTCTTTCTCGATTTCAACGTGGTATACCGATTTTAACCCATTCGAGACGAATTACACTATTTATAATATAGTACCTTGCCGAAACGGTTAATTACACGTGCGTGTAATGATCATGGAATGATCAGTAACAGTAGCGATATACTGGCACTGGTAGTCAAAATTCAAGGTGTGCTGAAATGAAAATTTGTATTGATTTCAAGTTGAGACTTTAAAAGTCTAACCTACAATCAAGATCGTTGAGATTGCGAGAAATGAATAGTGGATGATTTTGATTCTTGGCTTCCGAGGACCGTATTCCAGAAAGATCCTTGCCTTGAATAGGTTAATTTCTAATTTTACCGTGAATTCGATGCATTTCTTCATTTTTTTGTCTAACGACGAGACAATTGCTCTTCATCTATTCGATCAAGTCAGCGTATTACTTACAATTAAGTTCCTTATACGTTCCACGGTATTCAAAACTTTCGTGCTGTTCGCCTTTAATATTTTCCACCCACTCCCATCCCGTTATATAACCTCTGATGCCGCTCATAAATCTTCGCCCATTATCAACGTTTCCATTACGGTCGTTTAAAAGTAGCGTCACTCGTTTGAAATCCAGAGTTGCGAGAATGGGCGCGCGCGTTTCATCCAGATTTTAAAATTGCAGAATGTCCGACACTGCCAGTGCATCCTGTGCAAACATTACTAACGGGCAACCGAATTTCTAATAGGATGCTGAAATATCCCGTGAAAAACCTGACTCTCCCAGACTATTTCTTTTTTTGTCGGCTTTTCCCTTTAGACTTTACAGCATCTGCAATTAGTAAGCGATTCCTTGGCAGCGAACAATATTTCACTGAGAAAATTAATTAATTTGGTAGAAATTACCGGACCAGTAGGTTAACTACATTTTTTATAACTCTTTTTCAAGGAAACTGTTAAATATCGATTCGAATATTAGCTGTGGAGTTCACGTGAATTTAAAGTTCCACTTAAAATAAGACAGAGGCAATGGCGGTTTCAACGCGCGCAACATTTACGAATTCGATCTTCTATTTTTAATAGTTCAACCTTCCCGGACTTCAGATATGAATAGTTTAAATGGAAACAGTGGCGATTCGACAACCCCAAAGACGGTCCAAAAAAGTTACAAGGTTTATCGTAGTTTTTCTACTGCTCGTACCTTCGAGGCTCGTTAATTTCGAAAAAAAATTGTGGGCCTGTTCGTCACAGTGAAAACGTATTCCGTGAATTTTCTAATCCACCCTTAGGTCTAAGCGAAATTACGAATTGTTCACGAAAGTCGCAGAGACTTCGATGTAAATTTTATATATGTATATACGTAAGCCTGTAAATATATGGAAATGTGGTTACACAATAAACAACTTCCATCGAGGAACATGAAACGAGTTCGAACTTTCGTTTCCAAAGTTAGAAACTATTATGAGCTCTTGTTAGCGCAGCAGGTGAAGGATAGCCCAACAGAGCCTTGGTTTACATACCGTGTATATTGTACTTTACACGATACGGTGTATACGAATGTGTGAATTTTCGCGAGTATCTGCGTTCTTCGGCGAGAACGTTATGTTCTTCGAACAAGAAGGAAACGTCGGTTGGCTGTATTGTCCGAAGTTCCTCTGTAACAATCGTCTGGCAGTTTCGACAAAAATTAGTTACAGTACGTACTGATGAATCTTATTGAAGACTTCATGTATTACACGATCTTAAGTAACTTAGTTTTTATCAGAAGCCTAACGACAAATATATTTACTTATCTTGAAAATAAGTTTCATTTGAATACTATAATGAATGTCTGAAGAAACTGCAGATAATCTATTGTTAGAATTTTGATAGGGATTACATATCGATCGTATTAAATGCTTGATAGTTCCAGTGTTAATTTCCAGGTTAGGTCGGAGACATCATAAAGGTGTCGGTAAACGTTACCAAATTTATCAAAAATCTTATAATCTTCTGAGTTGTCAGATGAAAATTGAATCGAGCATTTTATATCACGAGCCTTTCGTCGAATTGTAGAGGCATTGATGGGATTTCATCTGTAATTTAGACCAGTAATATTGTACAATATATTCCTTCTAGGTTTCTTACTAATCATTAAATAAGTAAATTAGCAGAAGATTCTTGAAAGCGATGGTACAAATTGTTTCTTTCATAGCTGCAGCACTGCATTACTTATTTCCTTGAGCCCAGACCTTTTCATCAAGCCAAGAACTTCTCGCATTAGCTGATTCACTAAATGCAGTAACCACTGTCACTCGCCCGTATCTCACGTCGACTGGTTAATTATCATCCTAGAGTTTCCACAGCATCAATCTCACTTTTCTATCGGAACGGAAGTTTATATAATACCACTATACTTATTCTTTATCTCTCCAGCACCACGCTCAGCCCAATTTAGTTAACTTAACCTACTCGCCTCATTAGCGTATGCACGTGTTCGATTTACACAATCATTATCATTAGAGCGCATATATTCCGCTTAAATCACATTCGGATTGCCAGCAAATAATACTGAGTCATTATAATTATTATTACATCATTTTTCGTAATCCATACATCAATTCACCTTCATCATTCGCAAATGAAACATTAAGTTTCTTCAAGATATCCCGAATACACACTTCTCCCACAACCTCTGAACAAAACAACAAAACACTCGCCACGATCTATAAGAAAAATATCCAAAATATAATCACTGCACGATTCAACATCACCGAGACCCACCTGAAATCTCAGCGATCCAGATCCTGGAAACATACTTCCGAAACTTTCGTCCCCCAAAATCAAACATAATCCTCTCTTCAACCGGGACGAATCCCAAGCTCGAATGTAGAGGATAAAAAGCATCGATTCTCATTCGAACGATTTTCATCGGAATCGATCATAGAGCCAGCGGGGTGGCGTCGCCTCGTAGGTGTATATACACGGGCCTCCCAGCGAGAAAGTAATTTCGCTCGGTGTGTATCAGGAACGTTAAGGGATGAGGGGGCGGCTCTCAGCGATCAGTCTCAAATAGGATTACTCGTGGCGCACTGCTCGATAGATGGTGTGTAAACTTCTGTGTACACGATGTCGATAACCAGCCGGCATAACCGTGACGGCATAGTTGTGTTCTCTCCTCGCGCCTTGCTGGATTATCAGAAGCGAGGCTGCCATGCCGTCGCGCCGCGGCGCACACCCCCGGCTAGAGTGAAATATTCAGGCGACGTTGATACTCGGCGCACCCGTGGCCCGAAGTCCTCGTTAAGAGGCGTTCGCGGTTTACTCCGGGCAAACTTGGATTTTTGCGCAATCCCCTGCCGCGCGAGATTGCCTGGTTACCAGGGACTAGCGCGACTTAGCGCGCGTTATCCGAGCCGCTGCACCAGCGAACGATGGAATCTTATTGTTTAGTAAGACCCATCGTGTACGGGATTGGGGGCTCAATTCTCGCGCGTTGTTCTACCGAAACAGAGATTTCAAGACTGGGACTGTCCAGTAGTCGAATTTACCGCGGTTTCTTTTGGGCATTACGAGGGTGCGTTTATTGGGTGAACGATGGAATTCTTTTGTTTAGTAAGATCCATCGTGTAGGGGTTGGGTGCTCAATCCACGCTCGTGGTTATACTGGAATAGGTGTTTTACGGTTAAGGTCTACTGATCGAATTTACTGCGGTTTCCTTTATAATTCTTTTGTTTGGTAAGATCTATATCGACTGCTTGGCAGAGTTCACCGTTCTTTCTAACACATTGCGTACAGCACTCTGTTACTTCAACCGCTTGCAAGACTCGCACTATTTTTAGCGTCCAGAGACGGGGTAGAATTTATATATCCACTTTTGTAATTCGGATTTCTGAAATGTTTCTAATATTACTATACATTTTTTATGCATGTGTTTATTATATAGGATTGTTTATATTTCAATTATTATTTATTATATAAATTAAATTAAATAAATATGCGAAAAACAAACAAGACATCTCGTATTCGTACGCAATGTGTTAAATAGGTTATTTTAGTATTAAGGAATTTGAAATAGGTCATTCTGACCCATCTGGTTGTCCTGGTTAATTACTCCGAGATTCATCTGTTCCAGAGAAACAGAATTTTTGTGTTGGTGTAATCGAAGGTGACGAGTGAAGTTAGGTCTTAAGAGGGGTTGAAAAAAGATACGAACTCGCATCGTCGATTCACAGTTGCCGAATTTAATACCTTAATGTCTGGTAATGGTTTGTGATGATAACTACAAGGAGGGGCACTAGGAAATAGATCAACAGTGCGGTTAGCCTAGAGTCTTACGAACTATCCTACATTTTCGATTGTCGAAGCACTTCGGTAGACTAACTCGCAGGAAACTTTAACAGTAAATATATCGTAAACCGTTGGCCGCATGCGGCTGAAACAAATACCATTTGCTTGCGTATTTCAAGTTGTACGAATGGGTGAGACCTCATTATAAAGCCACCTAGGGACCTCTACTTGTTCGAATGTCTACCATGTAGGGACAAAGACTTCACCCGTTGGACAGAGGATTTACAGTGACGTCGAGTCGCGGGATGTTGATCGAAATCAATCCACTTAATTGTCTACTATACAGGACTTTTATTTTACAGGTGCTCTATGCTACTCCAACTCTAAATATTAGATTTATCATCTTTAACGTTTTACTTAGCTGCTCCAGCAATGTATATGAGTTATTCTGCAATTTAATACGTTACACTCAAGTGAAACTCAAATTCGTTAGTCATAGGATATTCTACACAAAACTGCGTTCACATTAATTACATCAATCATCTGACAATTCTAGTCTCCAGATTACAATGTTCTTTACCATTTCCAAAGTCCTTTAACAGACAACACAGTTCGACAGCATTCGAACACGCAACAAATCATTCACATAACGAGTAAATGAATTTATTCGAACATTTCTTTCATCTGATTTTAATGGATTGTTTCAATACATTTCCACGATTGTACACACGTAGACGAAGCTCGTCTCGAGTGACGTAACCAGAGAAACAAGTAAGTATTGTTGAATCGAGTGTCGAAAAGATACGAACACTCGTGTCCGCGAGTGTTTCACTGACACAATAACAACGTGCGATCGATCCTTAAGGGTTTCGCGGCATCGATCGCCGGTTAACGCAATCATAACTTCGCTGCGTCCTCGGTAGAAGGATTAGAGGCATCGTGGCGAAGTTCGTTCGCAAGTAATCCCCCCGATAATATCGGCAAAACGTTCGAGTATTTTTCTCGCTGGCTGCGTCCACGTCGGCGTCGCCTAGAAAACGTGAGTATCTCCTGGAGCTGTTTCCCTGTGAAGCTTCTGTATATCGTGAGAGGTGTGAGAGGGATGAGGGATTCGCGCGCGTGTGAATGAAAGTCTGAGAGTCCCTTTATTTGTCGCTTCGAAACGCACACCTGCCCACCCTCCCCGCACAGGAAATAAAAATATCCACGATCCCGTCCTCTCCTGCAGCAGAACCAATGAAAGCCACATACAAGATCAATTTGTACGCTATCGTCAGCGTTTGTGTCTCGTTGAAAATTGCCGAGGAGGAAACTGTAACAGTCCATCGTCTTTTCAACGCCCGACGGTAATCGCTCAAGCAACTATCGATAACTTCCGGCCAGTCTAGAGTGGATGAAGAACTTCCGGAGTCAAAAAGGTCTCATCAGTCTTCCTTAAAGGAACACTGACGAGGCAAGTAAGCTGCATCGATAGCACTGTCCAACAAATTTTCACGTTTCCCCTTTTTCCAAAGTGTTCCGAATCATGTTAGCGCTCCAAACTTCGTACCGCGGAACCTGAAAATCGTTTTTCCTCAGTCTTTTTTTTCAAGAGACTCATATGCGACACCGATTTTTTCATTTTGAAGATTTTGCTCGCGTTAACTGTAAAAACTGCACGTTTCCATGATATTAAGGACATTACTCGGTGGACATTGGGGATCGAAATCCCTGTTGGACAGTGTTCTTTTCTCAATAAGAACAGACGCTGAACACGCGTACGCACATTACGAGCCGCACACGCACACACAAAAACTGGAATGAGAAGAATGAGACAGATGCGAGCATGGTCGTAGGAAATCGGGGACGAAGCGAGTTAAAGATCGATCGTTGTTCGATGAAAGGTGGATCCAGTATGATAATCTAGGTTCGACTGGATCACTCGCATTGCTGATCACAAGACGACTATGAACTACAAATTAATACTCTCGTCTAATATAAAAAACTATTAATTCCCCGTGAAAAGTATAGAAAAGTTCACTTTTCCAAACTTAAAGGAAACTAATACACCTCGATTAGACGTCAATATTAATTTTTAGCTCACAGTTCCTCACAAAATATCAGTTCAACGCAGAATTCAATCGAATCCAAGAATCAATCCTCTGATCTACCTGTTAGAACAACGTTCAACCTTCAAAAAGCGAGGTCCTCGCGTTCCTACGTCCACGCAGTGGAAACGAAAGAGGGAGGAAAAGTGGTCGCGTCCCGCAAGGGAAGAGACGTAGTCGCATGAAGGCGTGTTGGGTTTGCAGGTACGATGCCGAGCGTGCCAGTCGGTCTGTCTTATCACGAGATGTTCGCCGTGTCGCTTGGCTCGCCGGCCCTGTGGAGATGCCGGGCCTGCGGCAAACAGGTGACCAACCGTTGGCACCACTTCCACATACACACCGCCCAAAGGTCCCTCTGCCCCTATTGCCCGGCCACCTACAGCAGGATCGACACCCTACGCTCGCACATACGCACCAAGCACAGGGAGATAGTGTTCGCCAAAGGGTCCTTGTAGAGGACGCTGATTGCCCCGCGAAGGAAGCGGCCGCCGGCGCTTCCGCCGCCCCGTCTCTTCGACGACAGGCCCATCGCGCCTTTCTTCGGATTCGGACTGCCCTGACCAAGCCTAGACCCACGGCAGCGACCGTCCGCTCGCTGACATCCCATAGTCTAGGGGACGAGTCCGCGATGGCCGACGAACCTTCCCTCCGCTACCCCTAGATTCATTCCCTTTTCACCTTTCTTGGACGCTCGCTCGAGAGCGACGGCTGGACACTGCTCATCGAAGAAGCTTCCGAAGGAGGATTCGAGGGTCCAGGGTCCCGAAGCGTTCGAGCTGTCCTCGAAGCGGCGCTTGAGAGTTTTCAGAGGAACTGGAGATCTTTCGGGATCAATAGGGGAATGAATTAATCCTTTGGTTTCTCGCTGGTCTTTCTGGGACCGTGATTCAAAATTCAAGTGTCTTTTTCTTGGATTTGGCAGTAGAGTCGGGACTCGTTTGTTTCAGAGATTTTGTGAATATTGATTTGATGGTATGAATTGCTAACGAGGAGGAGTTCCTTGGAGTAGTTGATTCTGTGATGTCACGTTTACTTTATGATTCGAGATTTTCCTATCAAAATCTTTTACAATTTGGAGCCACCGAAAGCGTACAGGAGTGTTCCCTGAGTGAACTGTCAACTGTTGGGATGGAGTCTCAGACCTTATGAAATTTTATGGACAAATGGTAACTTGTATATATTCGATATAAGCAAAATTTGACTGGTGCTGTATATTTTAGTCGGCTTGAATGCTTGATCACGAAGTATCCGAATTTTATAATGTAAAGAATGAAGACTGCGGTATGTGAGACTTCACCTCAGTAGTTTAGAGTTAACGCATTGACTGCCATAGTGCTCGGTGACCGGTATCATCGAATAAAATGTTTCGATAACATGACTAAGTAAATAACAGTCTACGGTGAATAGTAAATTCTCAAAGAATGAGTAATTCTCACTAATGATATTCGTTTCTGCTACGATCCAAATAAAATGATCCATACAAGTAATTACAAGTAATTTCCAATGAAATTTAAGAATTATTAAATTGTTAAATTATTAAATTATTAAATTATTAAATTCACCAAGATCGTTACGAAGAAAATCGCGTTTCCTATAATCCGAATGATGTTACATACAAATCTGAATCGCAAGAACCGTAAAATTCACGTGGCAGTTAACGCGTCGACAGACTCCGACGCTTCGAGACCCGCTGAAAAGCAGACGTCCCGTTTCCAACGTCCACTGATACTCGCGGCCATGTTATCCCGCAAAAAAGAAGGATCGTCCGGCTCGTTTGAAACCATCGTTCCCGCGGACAAATCGTTCTCGCGAGGCGGATCGGCTCGCACTGGGACAGTCGCCAATAATTAATCACGGAAGACACGGTTCGCGGGGTGAATCCACAACGAACGGCCTGTTCTAGGTATCGCGTGAGTGTGTTCAGTCTTTCTGAACGATCTCTCCGATCATCGTGCTCGTGTATACAAGGACTAAAGGGGAGGTAGGATACTACCGAGCAAGATGAGAAACAAAAGGAAGAAAATTGGAGAAGAAGAAGAAGAAGAAGAAGAAGAAGAAGAAGAAGAAGAAGAAAGGAAAGAAAGCGTAAGTGCAGACGCAACGCAGCAAGGAAGGAGTCAGAATTTTGCGAGGACAATCGAGATCGAATAGTAAAACGTTTCGACTCCAGTCTCCTCGGACACGGTGCGGTGTGAACTTTCGTTTCTTGGCTGGTATATCGATTGGGTACCTCTCCGCGTGTAAACGATCGTACAAATAATCGGTGGACACCGAAAACACTCGCTAGGGTTCGTGTAAATAGTATCGAAGTATCGTAGATCAGGCTCGCATGGACGCGAACGTAAATGGATTCGGTTTAATCCGCGTCCCGCCGCCTGCTCGACAGTTTGTCCCCGGTTTCTCCGCCGTCTTCGGCATCCCCGAAATCCGCGAAACGATCGGATGACAGGCGGGACGGGGACGCGAGCTGCTAACGCGGCGTAGAATGTCCGGTGAGCTTCGAGAAGCAAAAAAAGTAAGCAAATTCAAGAAAAAGAAATGGAGCGAAAAATGAGGAAAAATGAAAACGGTCTAATTCTTACGCAATGGAAGGCTGAAACGCGCGCTGTGATCATCGAACACCGAAAACTCAAAGGGTACTACGAATTATAATCGCGGTCGTAATCGCTGTTACGTGTATCTTAATGTTGTTCGTTTCGTTTAAGGCCAGCTAGGCTCGGTTCTAACATCGACCCGGAATGATAGAAGCGAGACACGTTTCTCGGGTGTTTAATCGTCGACAGTATTTCGTACGTGTACGATGTCCATAGTTAAAAGGAAACGCAAACAGAGCTGTACAGAACACACGTCGAGGCGGCACGAGGTGTCGAACGGGGCAGCCACGGAACCTTCATTTGCTCGTCGCTTCTCGTTCAACGTCGAAGAGTTTTCGGCCGGACACGGCGGCGGACAACGGTGATCTTGACGATCTTGACGAGGAACGACGACGGCTGGATCCTCGGCCGACACCTGGCTCCCCTCCGAATATATATGTAATTACATTTCTCTTTGGACCAATACTCTTCGTCTACTAAACGGTAATAATCATTGTCGAGGCTCGTAAAGTACCTAACAAAACCTCTTGTCAGTATAAGATTCTTCGAGCGTGTGGTTCCTAAGTTATCTCGTAACGGGTCGAGCGAAAGGCTCGCGTCAAGTCAGCGTGGAACTTATGTGATACCGTAGGGCCGATAAATTAAGGTTAATTTACGCGTTTGCGTGTGACGATTGCGGGCGGTGCGGAATGCGTTTTCCGCGCAGACGGAGGCGTTCGTTGACGACGTTTTTGGGACGGGAGCCACGCGTTTGATCGCGGACTCCGCGATCCGTTTTACTCTCGTTTTGGAATGGGTTTCTTTTCCTCTAAGGGAACCCCTTCACGGCGACCGGTACAAAGAAATTCCGATGTATTTCCGATCGCTTTTAGTAAGCTATTTTCCATGGACAATTATTCGACTCTCGCGTTTTGTTCGTACAGCCCCATTCATGCTGTGTCTGTCCGATCATATTCCAATTTGAATTGAATTTTCCACGTGCCACGATCTCCAACTGAATTGTTACGTATGACAGGTTACGTAGATTTTATTTGGACACTTTTAAGTATAATACTTTGCCATGAAATTTGTTAGATTATTGTCTAGTAATTAAGTATAAGTTTCTCGATATCTTAACTTTCCTTTAACTCGACGTACAAATTTGATGAAAGACAGACAACTGCTTTCCGAAAGTTTTAGAAAATTCTTTCACCGATACGTGCACCGGTCAGCGAACAATGAACAACTCGCTGTATTCAGAATATTCCCGAGAATTCGCTGCAATACACAAGGACTTTAGCCGGACTGCGACTTTTGATTGGTAGAATGCGAAGATGCACTCTAAATTCGTGCATTCGCGCGAATGCACAAGAAAAAGGTTCTTTAGGTAGAAAAAGAAAGTGCTCGGTCAATGGTATCTCCTGCCTGTGACCGACAATACTGTCTACAGTGTGGCAACTGTGTTGAACACTATTTCTGTCGGCTTGTACGAAACATAGAATTCCAGGTTCTTGCCAAATAGTATAATATACATATAATTATCGACTATGGCTACATCTGGAGAATTATCAAGTCAATTTCATTTCCATCTTCGCACACTCAGCTCCCGAAGAACCTTCAAACAGCGCAATAAAAATTCTCCTAGAATTCAATTCCTTTACGTCCGCATTTTCAAACATTCGAACCGTTCAACTATCCAGCTAAATTCTAAAACCATTCACCTCATAGAAACTCATAAATAAAACCACTTTTATCCGAATAGTCGCAAACCTATGCAGCTATCGCACAAACGAAACAGAAGCGTTGCCTATTTAACTCACAATTCGACCATGCAACCCACGTGCAACCCACGTGCAACCCACGTGCTTCCCGTCACACTTCTTACTCAACAACGATCTTCGAAACAACAGATACGAATAATTGTAACAATTACAATAGAATATCCTAACGTTTCACGACGTACCGTAAAAAGAACACAACTGGTAAACGATTCATGTATCCGCAGACTTCAGTCTCACCGAACACGCCGATCCTAGTCCGAGCGACTGGTAGCCGCGTCGGTCACCGGCGACCGGCGGAATCGTCGACGCGTCGAAATTACAAGAACAACAGCGTTTTCTCTGTTCGCGTCTAGCGACGGAAATATTCGAAAGTTACGGCGGGTGGCTCCCGGACGTAAAATTCCAGGATTTCGCGCTCGACTCAAACAGTTCCCTTGGTCCGACGTAACCGGGTTCCAGCTGATCGAGACCGTTCAGTCTCTGAGTGGCGAGGTGGCGGCGGCGCGCGCTGTAAATAGAAGGCCGCGATCGAAGTGGTGTCGTCCCGGTGACGATAATGGAACTTTGACGTTTGCTCGATCAAAGCTGGACACACACGTGTTCACCCGTCGTCGGACGTCTGCACACGACCAAAATGGAACTAGGTATATAACATGCATATGATACACGCATTACCTATACGCATAAATAATATAAATATGGAATTTATAATATAGATATATTACCTGTGACGCGTATACGTGTACACGTGTATACGTATAGCGAGGAGGGCTAAGGGGGAGAACGAGGACCGAGTTTCTATAAATATATGTGTGTACATATATATGTAAACATTCACGTGACGGTGGTCTGGTGCGCGCGGCGGGAATCGCAACTTCGTGCAAGACTGTTTGACTTCCTGGCTGTATCGACTGCTCCTCAATCGATACGCCAAGCCGGCAAGGTGTCGAGAAGCAAATACGCTCCTCGGCTCTGCCCGCGACTGTTTCGTCCGGCTACGGCTTTACCCGGAAATTCGAGGGGTGACAAGTTTCCGTTTGTTCTGCTACGCAAACTGCTGGAACCATCAGCTGCTTTCGATGTGCAGGCAGGGCTGAGTCCGAACGAGTGTCGGCCGCGTTTATTCAATCGCGCCCCCGTTGTTCCCGAAAATGCGGAAGAACCTCTCGAGGACCGTCTGCGCGACGAGCGAACCTCTCGCGCTTGTCGCCGACGATGATTTTATTCTCAGATTACGGAGGCCCTCGTCGATTCGTCTTCGTTGCGTGTACATGCTAAGCAGAGATTTTTTCGTTATAAATCGATTTTGTAATAGTTTATTCTACGAGAAATTCCTGTGCGACGAATGTTCGATGTCGCGGGGAAACGTCTCCCCTTGTAGATCATTTGGAATTAATACGTATAATGATTCTTCGCTTCGATATGAAATTCTGCGTTTTCAATAGAGAATTATCGTTGAGAATTATTATTGTTCTTTTTCTCTAGTGAATTGTAATCGAGGATTCCGTTGTTTAGCAGTGGGACTTTGTTCGTACAAATATTCTTTTCAGTATAATACTCATGGGCGCGTTATTTGAATTTCGCGGTTGAAAGACGCGACCGGAATTTCTTTTTATTTTTCAACATTAATAGAGAATGTTCGAGGTATAGATGATATTGTGATTGTACGTAAAGAGCTCCCCTATTACGCGCACTCCGATGAGAGGTAGAACACGGACGGCATAGGAAGAAGATGGAAAGTTTTCAGGGGGCCTTTAAATCTATCAGAATGTTAAGCGGCGAGAAGTTTCGCGCTGCGCCGAGCGTTGCGTATGATGCATTGCTGCTATTGTGCCGGTGGATTTATTAACTTACAATTTACCGGATCCCTGGACGCTTCGCATCAAAGGCGTTCTTACGTTCCAAACTGGGGAGCGCGGAATTAAATGAAGTTCTTCTGCCCTCGTCGAATGGGCGAATTTATTGCGTTAGCCTCAGCGCGGGCCATCTCTTCGGTTCATTTTGCGGTAATGCACGGCGAGACAGTGGTTCTCACGTGGCTGCAGATTTTTCCTGGCGAAATTCTGCAACGGTGGCCATTTATTCCGATATTTCCTCGCCGGCCCGATCAATTATACAGCTCGCGATAGAATGAATTCGGAAACAAATCAAATCATCCCTTTCAGCCTCGTTCAATCAATTGAACTCATGAAATTGAAAATGTACTTTAAACTCTCGAACAAAAACGCGAATTGTTAAGCACAATGCTCTTTTTTTTAGATCATTTTTCTACAGCGATATGTTGTTGCTTCATCTTTTTATATTATTTTTTACAACTTATAGATTCATTTATTACTTTAGATGTGATCTTATAACTAGAACGGTTTTTGATCGATCTTGGAATTTTGATACCACTTTACGATTTTCTAGTATACTTTTAAACAATCATGACTTATAAGCCTGTATTATTCCCGTGGTCTTTCGTACGCTTTTTTAGTTTATATCGAAGCTTTGCACACGGAAAACTTCCTTCTCCCCCCGAGCGACGTGATTAAATACTTCATTAAGTTATAATGGAGATGAATTAGGTCGGTCGATAATCTTACACCGATCATTCTTTCGAATTAATTCTCCAGACGCATTACAGATATTTTGAATGAATAAAGAAACGTTCAATGGTTCATTGATTGAATAACGAATTTTAATAATACGCTTGTCAATACATCGTTTTTTATAAGAAACTTCATAATACTGGATCCGTCGAGATTGAATTTCTCCCCACGACGCGCGATTTACTTTTAATAGATCCCGATGTTAATAAGTACCTCCGAATACTCATGGAAAGCGTTTCACATTTTTCGTTCTCCTCGAACGACGAACGAGGCGCGTTTATTTTACGTATTCGAGCGAATCAAATTTTTCCGCGGATAAGTGGCTGCACGGTAGAAAACGGTGAGCCTGTAGCGAGCTGTAGCCCCGCTGGAGAGGTCTATCAGCGGCGACACGCCCGAAATTTCGGTTTTTGATTCCCGTTAGATTTCCATCAACGCGCACAGCCTTGCACATGACGGATGCTTTCAGAAATTCCTCGAGTCGGTATTTGTAACACATTATAAACGTTTTCATCGATGTCGATGGCTCTCGCGTTTCGGCAGCCGCGAAAATATTTTTACGCGCGCACGGTAACGCTTTTCGCTCGCTATTCCCCGCGAAAAATACACATTTTTGTTTGCCGAACCACCGGAAAAATACGTAACTTAAGCGCGATTTATAACATTACAATACAGCGTGTTTGTCAGGCATCAGATGAAATTTCAAGAAAAATATCTTACGGAGGCTACAGTTCGCTTTCTTTCCTCTTCGCCCGCGGGCGATCGTGCAGGCGACTTCTCTCCGAGAAATACAATTATTTAATAGTACATACATCAGTTTATGTATCGTTATTTATTACTTTTCTCGCCGGATAAATTTCGACATTTGTGTTTCGACGAGAATCAATATTTTTGTACGTAAATTTAATCTTCTGTTCTCATGTTTCGCGAATTTGCACACGGTCTGTGAACGAGAAGCAAGACTGGACACTGAGTTTAAACGAAAACTGTAATCACCGATGCAAATACACGTATCATTACTTTTGGAAATATACTCTCGATTGACAATGATATCGATCAAATCCAATCTGAATTGTAACTGTGTTACATTTCGCCACGTGAAGATATTGACTCATTCGCAATGCAGTCCCCTAAACTTCC
Organism: Nomia melanderi; assembly: GCF_051020985.1. Taxonomy (NCBI): domain Eukaryota; kingdom Metazoa; phylum Arthropoda; class Insecta; order Hymenoptera; family Halictidae; genus Nomia; species Nomia melanderi. The sequence goes on along the minus strand of NC_135001.1, from coordinate 2,498,198 downwards.
GAAGCGATCGCCAGAGCAACGAAACAATGAAGCCAATAATGCAACTTTCGACGACAGAGAGTGAAAAGAAAGTGAAAACGTTCCTACGGGGTCGAAGGGATCGCAAAGTTCGGTTCCCCGCACCAGCCCGCCGTCGCCCGACCGAATTATTGCCCTCGATACCAAATGTTCCTTAAGTTGTTTCGCAAAATCGTTTCTATACATAGTAATCGTGAATGGCAAAGTGCGAAAACGATTGGAGAATCGTTGCACATTGCGACGAAGCGTGAGAGAGTGAGTGTGAGAGTGAGATTGGAATTTAAAAGAGAGGAAAAGCAAGAAAAATAATGTGATAACGTGGTCGGAGAGCACGAGTCGGCTCTGTCTATTTCGCAGATAAGATTTCGTGGCTGGTCGGTGTCGTTCGTGATAACGCGCCGTTTCTCGATTGATCACGTTCGTGTATAGTTCGTGTAGAATCGACTGGTCACTCAAGGTCAGCGGGAGGAGCATTCTGTCCCGCCTTTTCCAAAAGCAATTCGAAAACAGTCGTAGGAGTTGGTCCACTTTTACCGTTCTTCCTTCCTCCCACTCCTGTTTCTTCAATGACGATTTAAGTTCAGTGGGAGAAGTTACTCCCACCATACCCTCTGGCCACTCCCCGTTCTCCACTTTTTCCGTTCCACTTAGTACAGGCTCAAACTTTATTCATCTGTTACTCAAATTATCCCTATTGCGTGTTTGTTATCAAGACAATTAAGAGGCCAAACATAACGCCATATACTATACATCGAACGTGAGATTCTTTACATCCTCCGATATTATTGTTATTCTTTCTTTGTTAATAATGGCGTACGTGAGGAATCTGAACCGTGTGACAGGCCAATAGTAGATAACAATGTTCCCACAGCTAACTTCAAGTCAAGTGGAGATGCTTCAATTACTGCAAGGCTTAGCCACGCCTCTCACCGCCCATCGACGCTTACCACGCCCCTAGAATGGGCGTGGAATCGAGATAGGCGTTTCTACTCGACTAACAGTGGGAGAAACGACCTTGAGCTGCCAATCGAATTCGATTCGACTATAGCCCCGAACCCCAAAGATGCAGAACCGACGCGTTCTCGTCGCGACAGCCAAAGGCCGGATACTTTGCACACAATCTATATAATTGTATAAACATCGGTATCAAAAGTGTCAATATCTCGTGTTTCTCGATGGTACTTAAGGTTAATTCGCAGCCCACTCGGGTAGCCAACTGTTTGTTAATAGTACTTCCGTAAGATCCGGGGATTCGAAGCTGGAACAACGACGACTCCTGTTCGCGAAACTGCTCCGACGAATCGCCTGCGTCCCGAATGGGAATTGTGGATTGCATTAACGTTGATCGCTATCGCAATACGGACATTAAAATAAGATATGTGAATAATGATTTTTCCTGTGGAAATTCGTCGAGAATGAAAGTATCTTGTACCAAGCTCCAGTTTTCAGCGATACGATTGAGTGGCTAGCTCTAGCCAGTTACATTCTTAATGAATCAATATCAAAATTCGATATAGAATTCAAATAATCAATGTCTGCTTTTTAAGGAAATAATTGTCCTGGAAATTGCTGCCTGGTAGCACGAGAAACGTGTCGATCATTCTCGGTTTCTCTTTCACAGAACTACTCCCGGTTAGAATAATCGTCGCGTTCTTCCGGTTCCTCGGTGCTGTTTCGCGAGGGGCGTTTTTAAAAGAAGAATTTTTAACCGCGATTCCTGTCACCGACAGTTCCGATCCCTGGGCAAGATCGTACATTTCACGTGGCACGTTCCTTCTTCGTTTGGCCCGACCTGCGACTCGAGCCGAAATCTTTTTTGTACATATAGCCCGCGTTCCGCGGCCGTGGGGCCCGGAGAAAGATGAAAGATCGGGGAAACGCTCTATCTGGTCGCAAGTCCCGGGCCGACCTTGCGTATAAACCGATTGCTCGTTTATATGCGATGTATTTTTATGAACAGTATTGAAAGTGCTGCTAAGCTGTACAGTCGTCATATGGTGAATGTATTATGATGTACCTATAATGTACATAGATATATTTAATTAAAGTAAATATGAATTTGTGTAAATTCTTCGTTGTCACTTACCCACTGCGTCGAAACCGCTTGCCGTCTTTAACACTATTCCTACCGAGGCTGTCAAAAGACACCTTCTGAAGTTTTCACTTCAAATTATTTTCTCAATTTAATAATTTGTCCTCGATTGAATTTTAGACATTTCCTGTAGTTCATTTTATAACCGTTATTGGAAAAGCCGAAAAGTCAATTCAGAATGTACGACTAAACTCGGAAAATAATTTTAAGATAACGTTTCAGATGGTGCCATTCGACATCTTCGGTAAAAATAGTGTTAACACTAACTGTACCGGGAACCTGTCAAATCACCGGATTTCAAATTCTGCGTTTTCTTTAGTTTATTTAATTTTCCTTTTGTTTCTGTTTCTGCTAAGAAAAGTTTATCGTCTAATTTGTTCATCTCTATTTTGTAGCCAGTTGTTTGACTACTTACGGTAGGAAAAGTGCCGGTATAGTTAGTGTTAAATCGTGTTCGTGTCGAAATATTGATTTCCCATTTTTCTCGAACGATTCTTGTTTTGTGTGTTGGATTCCCGATTCGCGAGTGATTGTGACTCGACAAAACGAATACTAATTTTCCGTTCGATTAATTTAATAATATCGGTGGTGTTTTCTATGAAAAATGTTTTTATTCGCATTTCTCATATACATTTGATAAATCGAAAATGTTCCAAGTTATATTTGTAATTTCTTTTTTGAGCGATATATTTTATATGTATAATATTCCCACAGTGACACGACACTTCGAATTTCAGCTGTTTCTTTCAATAATTTCATTCTAATGTGTTACGAGCTACATCCAGTTTCCTCATTATCTTATCAGCGATTCTATGATGGTTCAAAGATCATGTGAGGCGTGTGCAAACTGTTCTAATTCAAGAATTTAGTACAGCGAATGCTCCAAACAAACATGCAAATACGGGTTTGCTCTTGATGAGCTATCTAACGTTACACTTGCACTTTAGCTGCACATTTTAGTCGGCCGTTAAAAACGTGCACGGTTGTTTAAAGTTTCACGTGAACAAATTAATTTCCTGCGATCAATTCAGTTGAAGTATTAAGATATCGCACATGACGGAACAAATATTCACAGATCGTACACGATCAACATTACTTCGATTAGTTAAATTTAATTAAAATCTGATAAGAGAAACTGAAAGACAGAAACGTCGTTGTGAAATCGACGCAGACAACCGGGAATATTCTTGAACACCGTTACGTTCGCACGGTTCCAACAAACAAACGTATGTCCGCAGATCTTTACGACGGTAGCCGTTGAAAAGGCATTTCACGCGTCGCCGACATTCAACTTCGGTACACCGAGCGCGAACTTATTTGTCATGCTTTAAAGAAACATGACGACAAGTTACTTAGTCCGCCAGCGAATGGAACGAACCTCGATCGCGAATAGTAATCGACACGTGAATGTAATAATACGCGGCGTACTGTAACATCCGCGAGCACAAAATAGCTGCCGAGGCGGACGTTTCTACAACTTCGAATTACTTTTCCATTATAATGACGGCCGTGTCGTAACGCCGGTGAACTTCTCGCACCACGTGCCGGTTTATCCGATAAAGAATTTGTTTTCCTTCCAGCAGGCAACTTACTTACTCTACAGGTCGCGTCAAAATACTTGTACACCGCAGACACGTATGAAATGGTTCCGCTAACGTGTTTTCACTATCGAAAGATGCTCCCAAAGAAAACTTAAATTCACTTGAAAAACTCGTATATTTACAGACTCTTTTATCACCGTGTATACGTCTGCATGATCTAATATAAGTACGATCTACGTGTATCAGAGTTGATGACTGGAAATTCTAATTCGAGATTTATAGCTTTAAAATTCTATTGAACTCGCATCATAAAGGGTGATTGTAATTTGTTCAACTTCTATTATCGTTAATTGTTATCAAATTTTCGGTTACAAAAAATAGTTAGAATGGCGATACGTTAATTTCCGTTTATTTCCAAATGAAATTAATTTCATAGATATTGTTATTTAAAGTTACGAGCTACGGCATTATATTTAGGAACTCAATAACTCGTTATAGTTTCATTTCTTCGATATTTCGTTCATAGAGTTATTGGATTGAATAAAATATCACAATTGAGGAGGTCCTCGGCGAAATGAACGCTGGCAGAACGTGTTAAAGTAACTTCAAACTGTCGAACGGTAATGTATTCGTTTCCAAAATCGATCTCGCGGAGCATCAAACGTTATAACCGTCATTCTTTATTTCGGAATGAACCGCCCTATAGAGGCAACGACGTCTAGACGTTCCTCGAACGATGTCGGTTCATAAGTCTGCGCACATTCTTCCGGCACTGTTCCCATGAAACGAAAGACGAAAGGATCGTGAAAACGGTCGAAATTCGTCCGTCGGAATTACACTTTCAGCGCGGAATGTGCTGCTCCGCGCGCGTGAACAGGTGAGACCATCTGTGAAGCGCAGACTATTTTGAAATGCAAAGGTTTTTTTTAAAAACACAGCAAGTAAATGGGGTAGTTTGCACTATGCCGACGGTATTCGGTCACGAGTGAACCGAACGGCTGAACGTACCTCGCCTCCGTCGCGAATCATATAAAGGATCAAAGCGACGAATTGCATCGGAAATGCGGCCGATTCCTTTGCGGCGAACCGTGTCTGATTTAAGTTCCGCGACTTTATGCCCGCGCGCCGCACCATGTAAGACGAATCCGCGATCGGAACGGACGCTTTTTTTCTGTGAGGCTCCCTGCGGAATCTAAGGCACAATGTGCTTATTCAAAATCTCTAGTATTAACCGCCAATTCATCGCCACTTTGATTCTATCGGTTGTTTTAGCTAAAATCGAGTTCTGATCGGACTGATTGTTAACTGTTGCGTATTATTCGAGTTGTTGCGTTAATATTTAATGAAGTTGGATCGGAGTTGACATCCAATTAGAGGAAACTTGTCCCTAATGTTGATCGTAAATCTTTCGAGATTCGAGATACGAAATAACGACGTGTTTCTATAACAGATAAATGAAAATCTAAAATTCCTTTAACACATTCGCGACGTAAGCTGTATTTACTGTCTATCCCCACAGGCGAGAAAGTGATTGATGGACTGTTGAAGGATGATAAGGAAGAGAGTGCTGGAGGAATGGGCACGTCGAAGCAGAGAGTAGAATCACGTCATTCTTTGAAAAAGTACGAGGGTTCTGCAAGGGAATCCAGAAAACGGTGCTCGCCGTGTTACCAAGAGATTCGCTCGACATATGGACCAGACCGAGCACGCGCGAAAGCGAAAAGAGTGCGGACATACTGTAACGATTGCAGTGGCCTTCCTGCGATGTGCCTTGATTGTTTCAACAAAATTCACAAATAAACCTTCGTGCAACGCCTTACATAGTTCTGAGTAGCTCTTCTGTTCGCTTTTGTTTCATTTTATAATACGAACAATAAATGCTCAGTTATTAGGATTCGTCGTGAAATATTTCTACCATGAGTGATTCACTAATTTTCTATAGAACGGACAATATTCTGAAAAGAAATATTCTTGGACACAACTTTTCGGATATCCCGTAGATATTTTCGTTTCGTCATCGTCGTTTGGAACTTGCCAGAACAGTTAAAAGAAGATTAGTGTAATGCGAGGAGTCATAGCCCGTCCCTAACTTTCAAATTTCTGTATGTACCTGCACCACCGAGGAATTGCTAATCGTTCATGTGACCAGTTTCTCGTTTATGACGTTCGGAAGAATAGGCTATGGCTTCTCGTAAAGTAATTTAACACGAACTGAAGTGTTCCGCTTCCGTGCGAGTACCGTTATTAGCTGCCAGACCGTTCACGGAGGAACACGGCTAATCGCGCGGACAAGTCCTTTAAAATTTCGTCAACGGAGAAACTCTTAATCCTGGAAAGTGCAGCGAGAAAACAATCAACAGCCAGCAACAAGGCTCCATAAAATCAACGATCATTTCTTAGGCAAACAGCGTTCATTTTATCCTCTGCTTACTCATTCTCAGTGATTAAGTTCCCTGGACACTCAAGAATATTGAGGAGCAAAAATTGTTCACAACATTTGGAGTTTACAGCGTAAATTGAGTCTAATCAGGCAAAATACATGACGTCTATCATGACGTCGCGAATGTCTTAAGCCAGATTGTTCATATTTGAAAACAACAGTAACGCGTTGATAGTTTATATTCGAGATCTTACGTATATACGGTATAGCCAATATTTTGCACAAGCTTTCACGAAAAACGCGTTTATGTTGTGTAATTCCGTAGTTGGAACGTAACAATCGAATGTAGACGATTATAAGACAGAAATGCAGGCAACTTTAACACTAGAACTACTGCAATAGTTAGAATGACTGGTTTCCGTTTTTGTTTCGCAATCATTGATATCTATTGTTACAATTTTTATAGGTTTTGCATATCAATCGTATTAAACGCTCGGTAGTCCTAGTGTTAAGTAAAAAAAGTTCATAGATAAAGGTCGTTAATAACGTTTAAAATCGACGCTGCGTTACTTAACACTAGAACTACCAGATTTATTTCTTTTTATACAATTACTGAAAAGGAACAGCTACTATATTATATTCGACGATCACCCCTTGCCTTACAATGACGTGCGAGACTCGTGGTGAACATTTTGAATAAAATTCAACAGGCACAAAATTATCTAGATTCGCTTGAATTAAAATTAAATATTATTCTTCTGTCATTAATTATTATATTGCAGAGCAAATGTAGACATAGAACATACATAGGATTTTTCTTTTTTTTTTCGATGAATTATTTGACAAAGTTGTTGCGTCGATCACAATTGAAAAATAAATCATAAAGCAAGGGGTTAATAAATACACAGTTATAAGTTTTACAAAGAAATTTAGAAAAATCAGCTTAAGCTTGGTAGTTCTAGTGTTAAACCGTTAAATTCAGAAGATTGATGTCACTCGGTCCGTTATCGTTGCCGAAAGAAGCGCCCGCCGGAAGTTCCATTCTAATATCGCAGAATGCTTAAAGGAAAATTCGTAGATAATAGCCAAAATATTCCAGGCCTCCGTTGCTCATTATCAGGGATTCCCTAAATTTCATGAAAATTCCGAACCGGTCGGGGATTTTTTGTCGCGCCGTCCGGCGTGTCGCGAAATATTCGAACGATTCGCGCAACGGGATTTCCGGTCGTACGAAGAAGCCATGGTGCGCGCGAGACCCGTCAGATGGCGGTGGGAACAGCTAATTCATACATGCTACACGCAGCCTACGTCCGTCACGTGATATCGGTGCGATACGGCGTTACGATAGGTTTCGAGTCACGGCCGTATGAAGTGCACGTGAGCTTCAAATGAACGGGCTGCCGTTTCATTCAGAAACTACCAAGCCGCGGTTCTATTAGCCGCGTCTCGAATCTGCCTGTATCTCTTCGCATTGCTACCGCACACGTCACGCAGTCGACACTGACGGTACAAAATGACGCTGCAAGCGATCAAATGGGAAAACGGCAAGCTGGAAATTCTTGATCAGATACTGTTGCCGGCTATCTCCCGATACATCCCCGTCAAAGGCGTGGAGGATGGCTGGAAAGTCATCAATAAGATGCAGGTACGTTTTCCAAAGAAAGTACGATTGCTGAGGTCATTCTTTTATTTCCTATCAGTTGTAAATTATTTTTGGGAGTGGTTTAAGTAAAGTTTAACTGAGATGATGTTCTGTAATTTGAGAGAATTGATCCTTTTACTGAGATGTAGATCATTGCCTCAAAGTGACAGTTTAGAGTAGATAAATTGCAGCAAAGGATATTGTGATTTAAAGTGATTCGCGTGAACAGAATCTTAATTGAAGGAGTTAATTGATTTAAATTGCTCTAAACTGCTAAAGAATCGCTTAATGCTTTCAGAATGAGTTGTATTAGTTGTGGCTTATTCAACTGGGATTGTCTAGGTTCGAGGTGCACCGGCTATAGCTATCGTAGGCTGTTTAAGTCTTGCCAGTGAACTAATGAAAGAAGATCCGGTAGACAAAAAGAGTCTTCGACAGGATGTCGAGGGTAAATTAAATTATTTGGTATCGGCGCGTCCAACGGCAGTTAACATGAAGATTGCGGCGGATGAATTAATTCAGTTGGCCAATAGGCTTAGTAAAGATCAAAATGTTACAAAATCGGAAATGAAGGAAAGGTATGAGATTTCGGTTTGAAACTTACAGATTGATTTATGATTGATGTTACTGATACTCTTGTTCTCATAGGTTTCTCAAGGCCATAGAAGCTATGCTGGAAAAGGATATCGAGGACAATAAAGCTATTGGAGATTTCGGAGCACAAGAAATTTTGAAGCATACATCTGGGGATAATTCGGTCAGGATTCTGACGCATTGTAATACTGGCAGCCTTGCGACAGCAGGTTATGGCACAGCTTTAGGTGTTATTAGATCTCTACATAAGAAAAATAGTCTTGGTAACGTTTGCATGTCCTTAGTTCTTAATCACGGTGCAAAATCCAGTTATATAGTGTCAATTACACTTACAGAACACGCATATTGCACTGAAACTAGGCCATACAATCAAGGAGCAAGGTTGACTGCGTACGAATTGGTGTATGAAAAAGTTCCTGCTACCTTGATTTGCGACGATATGGTTGCGGCGCTGATGAAATCCAGAAATATATCCGCCGTTGTAGTTGGCGCGGATAGGGTAGCCGCTAATGGGGATACAGCCAATAAAATAGGAACTTATCAGGTATTATATATGATGATTATGATCATTAACATTTATGAAACATTCATTTCGATACTAATGAATTTGTTCCCGATATTTTCAGATCGCCATAGTCGCTAAGTACCACAATGTTCCTTTCTATGTAGCGGCTCCACGGACTTCCATAGACTTCAGTATTCCCAGTGGCGACCATATTGTCATCGAAGAGAGGCCAGACAGAGAAATGACTCACGTAAACAACCAACGAATCGCCGCACCTGGAATTCAGTGTTGGAATCCAGCGTTCGACGTAACTCCAGCTAGTCTGATCAAAGGCATTATCACCGAAGTTGGAGTCTTTAGACCCGAGGACCTGGCGCGGTTAAAGAACTATGAGAACTCATAAAATGTCAGCTGACACGGACAATAAGAGCTTTTCCATGCATTCGTAACGGATTAATTGGTGATTCCAGTGTTAAAAATTGTTGGCAAGCCTTGTTTATTTAAAACTTAGTGTTACAATAAAATTGTTGGCATGTTACGCTTATTTAAAACGTTAAGTCTACTAAAGAAGCGCAGCAAGATGTACCAAGGACATACGTGTTTGCGTTTAAAAATGCCTTATTAACTTTGCTGTGATTTTTAAAAATATATTTATAGTGATAAAACGACTGAACAATAATCTCGCTGTTATCGCGATCATCAGAAAACAAAACAATCCGGCGGACTCTCGAAACCACTCGTCACTGCGATTTAAATTGATCCGCGTGTCATCAGATGGCGATGCGAGCACAAAATTCAAAGCGACCACTGTACATTCCCGTTCTTTGATCTTAATCATCCGATGCGCAAACAATTTAATTTTATCACGAAATGGATTGTTTATTGTGATTGTAAATACACTCGAAAACACGCGATTAAATTTACGTATGACTCACAGAATTCCTTTCACTGAGAACGAAGCTGGCTCTTTTACCATTAATGGCAATCCGAGTTCTACCATTTCAACAAATCCACGACACCTTTCCTGATAAACGTACTTGCAAAAATACATGTCACGACCGCCTCAAGACGATTCCCCGTTAATGAAATACGACTGAAGCCATGAACGCCGGCTGAACAGTCATCGTAATCGCCCTTGCTGTGATCGATGCGTCTCGAAGTGTCAGTTGTGGGGATTCCCGACGCGTCCCTTGTCTTCTCGCAGACGCAACCGCACCCGCGAGCGAGCAGTCCGATTACCCGGCGCGTCACCACCAACAGCTTTCGATCCACGGAACGGTAGCTAAAATCTCGGTGGCAGATTTATCGCGGCGGCGAACGACGGGATCGACAACTCGCCGGGTCCTGACGTCGCGCGGCGTGTGTTCCATCGGGAAAACTTGAGGGAATCTATTTTCGCCGTTGAAAGGCGCGCGGGAACACGTTCGCGGTGGGTTTCTCGAACCGCGGTGCTTTAGTACGGCCAGCCTCTCCGCTTCGTGCAGAACTTCGTCAATCCCGGAATAGTTTCGGCGGTCGCTCGTTCGAAGTTTTTCCGCGCGACCAACTCGCGACCGTTCGCTACTCCGGCGAGGATCCGCTTGGTGCAAAAGAACGCGAGGATTCGCGTGCGTAGACCCGCTGCGGTACCCACACGACCCGTTCTAACGTCCCCTAGGCTTGTCTCGTGGTTACCTATTACCTCGGACGGTTACGTACCCGGTGCTCGATCGTTCACCCTGGAAACTGACACGGAGAACGCGAGGATGGACGCGACAAACGTCCTCGACAGCGACGCGATGGGCGACGAGGACCTCGTGCACAGCAACAACAACAAGAACACCGGCGACAACAACGAGGATGACGAGGCGCCCACCGTCGAGGAAACTTACGAGGTCACCACCACGAAACGCAAGACCGTGCGGACCAGCTATAAGATCCAAGAAGTAAGTGACGACACGTTTAATTGGCACGTGCGATTACCGTAACTGTAGGGCTTGTCGCCTGGCGCCCCGACGTGGGCGTTTTATTGGTGAGAAACGCCTCGCGCTCTGTCCAGACCTCTTAAATGTCGATTACTGGCCCGTGTGTCTCAGGATTCTAGTCGTCCGGGTTCTCTATCCGCGGCCGTCGTCTGGTTGTCCTTTATATTATCGGCTACGATCGCTGTTAGCTTGTCCGGATGCATTAAAGAGACGCATGGGCGATTTCTTCGCGATTTATCGAGAGGTTCCGGTGTACGCGCGGCTCGCGCTCGCCAGAAATAAACACAGAATTTTGTTCGGCGGCGGCGCGAGATTTCTCTCGCGTTCATTCTGATGTTCAGTCAAGGATAAGCGGACTTATTTCGATCGCCGACTTCGGTGGGATTTACCAACTTTATTTGGCGCGTCGCTGTATTCGGTCTGGACCGGACCGGGCGTTATGCCCGGTTTCCACGAACAGTGAATAAACGCGATTGTAAACAATATTCCACTGTTCCTCTTCGTTCCTCTTGATTTCCTCTTAATCCTCTACCTTTCGGAGTACTGCGGTTTCTTACGAGATTCTTCGTTGGATTTCATTTAATCGTTATATGATTTAATAATCGTGATGAACATATTTGTGCTCGTTTTATGCGTTCTTTCTTTCGGACGATAGTGTAATTCGAGACGTAAAGGGTTAGTGTTAATGAATCGTTGGGATAAACGCCTGTAATCGACATTTAATTCGCGGATATTGTTCGTTTATTCTCTTGAAGGAAGGACTACGGAGCACGCATAAGTTCCATCTTTTTATTGTTGTAAGCGTTAAAATCGTGGCAATATTATCGGAAACGCGTCACTAAGTACCGTTAGCGAAGAAAGTCGGGAGAGTGCGGAATAAAACGCAATGAATGGACTGCGGATAGTTATATCGGAGCTCGCGTTTTTTCTCGGCTAATGAACAAGGACGAAAATTAAATAAAATTACAGTGTCTCCATTAAGGGGCCTGCAGAGTTGAAAATGAAATGAGATCTCTGGTAAAAACGTTTTAAAGTCTTCGTTCTGTTTTCGTCTGTATCGGTAATCGATTACCAAAGGGGTTCAAAAGGGTGAATATTCCGTTAGTCGTGTTCATCGGAATATTTCACGTTCCGTCGACGGATAATACGTTGGAACGTCGAGAAATGAAATCAGTCGTAGTCGAAAATAATTTGCGTTTCTATGTGCGTTCGAATTGGTGCTCGATGAATTTCTTTCGCCGTTACATAATGGAGAGGGACCGAAAATATTATCGAACGCCGGCGCGCGAAGAAGCCAGTGGCTGAAATTGTGCTTCGAAACGGAAGTTCCCTTCCTATGGTTTCTTAATTCTGAACACCGGTTTACTCGTCGAGCATCGGATTGATTTTTCTGCGTCCCGCGATTCGTTGGGGTGCAACGGTTCCGATGCGAAAACAACGCGACCAGTGGCAAAACGCGTCGGATCTTTGTCGTAACTTGATAATGGGATGAAAATAAACTACATTAGTCGCGCAAATGGCTGCGATAAACTGCACGTGTTGGTCGTAACTAAAGTAAACCGGACACTGTTATCGATGAAGCGAATTTTTTTGTTCGACTTTCATGGGAACGATGAAAGAAGCTTTCATCTACTCGTGTAGATGCTCCTCAAAAACATGGTCATATATCACTCGATTCTTGGGATTTCGTGAAAATGACGGAGGAAGATTCGAAGAGGTGGCAGATGTTACTGATCGAAGACACCGAATTTTTTAAAAGGCCAAGGCTCGAACTGTTCCCGAAATATCTGTGCCAAAATAAAATCATTCTTTGTAGTTTCCTCTCTAACATTATAACATTTAACGTTCCTCTATTCGTCTCGTCTTACTTCAAGCATATATTTCATCCCATTCTTATCAATCTCAACTTGAAATTTCGAAAATTTCGAAATATCAATCAATTTCTTCGTTGAAAAGATTCAATGTTAAATCAAACTGTCACACGCGATAAATCTTAAAACGTAACGAAACGAGAAATCATTTCCTTCTATCAGAAACGTGAATTAATCGAGAAGATTCATCGAGTCTAACTTAGTTTCGTTTTTTCCTCGATTTGCCCAGAAACAATTGAAAACCTGAACCAGAGGAACACGCGTAAACGCGGCGTACCGTTGCGTTGTTCGATCTTTCGCATCGCATTAGCGGTAACTGCGTCCGAGGATCGAAGACAAAGAGAGGTTCTGATGCGAAATGAAGTCGACACGACAAAGCGACGCGCTACAACGCGGAATAAGAAAGATTAGCCGGGGCGGCGCATTAATGCGAAATGAGGGACAACAGGAGCGATTTACTCAGATTCTACGTCATTGTCGGTTAGACGGTTTTAGATCTGGCAACGAACTCGCTTTGAACAGAGAACGTAAATTCGTCTGATGAACGCCCGGTGAACACCGCTCGCGATTGGGACTTCCGATTAACAATAATCGCGTTTATACTTGCCGGTTCATCTGTGCCACTCAGTTGATCCCCGTTGAATTTTCAATCACAGCGTGTCTTTCCTGCGAACGCATTCGTTTAAAACGCTTCGTTTAAGATTAACCCCTTGCCCTATGATTTCTTTCTAAGCTGAGACCGATCTGACTGTTTTGTTATTCATAACTTATCGAAAATCAGAGAAAATTCCTGTCTTTCTATGTCAACGTCTGCTCTAAAGCATAATCACTGGTAACAGGAATAGTATGTAATTTGCATTCGAATGGATTGAAGAATATTTATATTTGTTAAATTCTATTAGAAACTTGTATGAGTTCGTCACGATATTGCAAGGGCTTACGTCCGATTTCCTTACTCGAGTCGATAGTAACAAAGGAAAATTCTTTTATTAAACTCTACGTACGGAAGATAATATATGATCTACTTTTTAAGTAAAAAGGTCTAATCTCTCCGAAATCGTCAATTCACGGAAAATTCAATGATCAATTCAATCGATCAGTTCATGGAAAATTCAATTCCCAAAGTACCAGCGTCTCTTAGTACTTGCCAGGGGATTCTCAGTTATCAATGAACGTCAACCTTTGCCCTACGATTTATTTCACAACTCCGCTGTTCAATCTTCAACGATTTACTAGGAAGATAGAAAAATTCTTCCTTCCTCCTATATCTCTGCATCTCCTCCAACGATTAACAATAAACAATAGAGAAATATTTTGATGGTTACATTTAATCCAAAATTTTCGTCACTTACTCACAATTCAGAACCGCTGTAACCTTCTCATCAAGGGAACACTTAGAACTATACTCGGAAGGAGGCTAAAAAGCAAGCACCTTAAAGACCTTCCAAGCGAGAAATAACAAAAATAACAACCCACATGATAACTTCACCGCGATACATAAATCTGCCAAATATCCAAGCGGACAAATTGTAAAGGACAGCTGTAAATAAGAAAAAATAAACTTACACACTTATGTATCATAAGGCAAGATCTTAATACTAACCGTATCGGAAATCGGTCAAACGACCGGATCTAAAATTCTGCGTTTCCTTTAGCTCACTTAATTTTATATCAATTCCTATACTATCCGATTAACCCTTTTGCCTATGATTTCTTTCTCAACTATGATCGATACGGCTACTTTGTCATTAATAATTTATTGGAAAAAGAGAAAAATTCTAGGCATATTTTACGCCTATATTTCCTTTTAAGTATGATAGTTGATTACAGAGGAATAATATTTATTTTGAATTCGAATGAACTGAGTAATACATATATTTGTTGAATCATATTGAAAATCTTCACCACGGGTCACACTCGTAGTTGTAGGACAAGGGGTTAATTGGTTTTTCAATGTTCATCCTTCCTTTTGTTTTTGTTCTCGCTACAAAACATTAATCATCTAACTTTTTCATCTTTATATTACAACCAGTTAATTGACTGATTACGGAAAAGTGCCGGTGCGATTAGTGTTAGAGCGACTTCCTTCAATCGTCCACGAAGGATGAAGCTTCCCCGTAGATCCTGACAGAAGGGAACCGAGAGTAGCACGTGGGTGCCGCGTACGTTTCCTGAGCGTAAATATTTGTTTAATTAAAGGCCGCCGCGCCGGTGTGGTTGGGCACGCACTAACCGGAATCGCCCGAAGATTTCAATAATAACTCGCGTCGGATCGGTAGGTCGGCAAGCGGATAATTTCAGCCGCTTGTCGAGCGGACGTTCCATGTAGACGTGTCGAAGATAGACATAGTTTTGGCCGTCTTGAAGCATTAATTCTGAAACACGTGCGGCCCCAGGCTGGCCTGCGCGCGGAGCTGCGCTCGAAGCCACGGATAATCCGAGTAAATCATTCCCATCGTTATTATCATTGTCGTGCGGCGAGGGGCAGACGTTGAATTATCACCCGCATAAATTTCTCCGGTTCCTCGCCGATCCGTCTGCTAAGCGTGAGCCCCGGAATTAATGGAGAAAGAAAGAAAATTAGCTCCGGTTCGGGTGTTGCTTCCCCGTTAATCCCGGCCCCTTGCTTCAAGCAGTTATCGTCTTCCGAAGCGGACCTTCGCGAGCAGCGTGTTTCGTTGATGGTAATGGATCTAGGTATTTCGTAAAATATTTAGTTTGTTAGTAAAATACGATTCAGAGGAGATTAATGGAAGATCGTTGGTCGTCGAGTTTGGTAGTCTAGGAAATAATAATAGTTCACGCAAAATAATACACACACACACACACACACTAAATTAAATTTTAAAAGGAAATGGCACACATACGCGTTATTAAGAACTACTGGTCGTCACGCTCGCACAACCCGACTTCAATATTTTAATACGCGACTCGTCAAAATACACAATGCCCCGAAATTCAAGCACACCCCCTATTTATACAATCGCATAGTTTCATCTCATTTACACACCTTCCAGAACATTCTTCTGTTACCATGCATTAATTTCATGTATACTTGGAATATTCTAGATTCATTAGAATGAATATCATTAGCGACGAGAAATTAATCATTTAAAAAATCAGTATATCTAGAATATTCCAAACACGCATAACCACATGCATAATCTCCGTTCATCTATTTCCACACATGTTCATCATCCATTCGTACATTCATTCCCACAATAGAATACGAGTGTTATGATGACTTTCTAATTTTCCTATAGAAAATCCAATATTGTGTCTGTTGAGATTTCAATCGATTTATAATTTAGTTCGCGTATGTTTAAATCAATTTCGATACTCATTTCCCTAAGAAGCATCTGTTCCTTCAATAGCTGCAGAAGAATGATCTAGGAATGGGTCGATTCCACCCATTCGATAGGTCTTAGTGTTAAACGAACAACTGGAAGACGTGTTAATTAGGAATAAAATGTGACGGTGTAAGTTATGCTTATCTTCGTTCCCCGTCTTATTTGTCTCTATTTCGTAATGCTCCTTTGACCTCTCGCCGGCAAGAGGAACACTGTATTAGTTGGATTGCAAAGTTTTAGCAGCCATGTAAACAGTAGGTAATCACGGAGATACAGTCTGTTTATGGTCAGACATTTCGTGAGATTACCATGAGTGCACACTGCACCGTGCTTTGTTCCAGAAATTCTTCTAAGGGTATATTACTCGAAATAATAGAAACGCTGGGAATGGGATACGTACTAAGTAAGAGGAACTCGTAGAATTTCGAAATATTCTATCAACGGCATTTATTTGTAAACGCGACGCGTCATAAAAATATGAAATTAATGTTCACAAATTAACAACGTATATCGTATTACCACTGTTCTAAAAAATATTACAGAAAATCGAGCGGATTTCGATCTTCCGATCGGAGAACTATCGCAAACATTGTAGACGGTGTGTATCGCGATCGATCAGCCTGAGATAGCAAACACAGGATGTTTGAATAGGCTCTAATAGATATTTTTATTATTATTAGTATGCCATAAACCCTTCCGCACATAAACTATAAATCCGAAACCAGAACTGGCTAACGTTCCCACGCAGAAAGTCGCTAACGGACACAATTTCCGCGACTCCGACGCAAATGTCTTTAATCTCCGCGCTCTCGCCGATGTTTATCGCTCGTTCGACACTTTCTCCATTATCGCGTTTCATTGTCGTTGCAACAATTCGCCCATTCGGTCGCGCAACGAATTGCGATTCACCAAATTACCGAAAGTACGCGGCCGGGAACGAAAACATCCGCCTATCCAGTTGATGAAACGTTGCGCTCGCGGCTGACAGTGTATATCGCAGTCGATCAGCCTAAAACAGCAAACAAGGGGATGGTTGAATGGGCTCGCAGCGATCTCTAATGGCGAATCGGAACGAGAGACGCAATCGAGGGATTCCGGATGGATTTTTATAGTTTATACGGCGCTCCGGCGGCCCGGGGGCAGGCGCGAAGGGGATAATCGCGGCGACAATTATAAAGAACAAACGTGCGACTGTCTGAAGCTCGGAAGCGGAGGTGGCGCAATCTGCGAATGGAATCGGGCGCGAACGAGGTCGGATAATCGTCCCTTTGTCGCGCAAATGAAACGGCTTAAGTCGAGTAAACGCGGCTGTTGTCTAAGCGACGATTACGTTCGGTGCGGCACGCGAAAGAGCTTCCGCTCGCAACCCGACGCGCTGCGACGTTCGCCCCTGCTCCCAATCCGCGGCTTAACCCTCGTGTCGATCATTAACATTTTTTGCATCAACCCTTATTCCTTTGCACTCGTATACGGAATGTGACAAAGCGTGTCAGAATATAAATAAGCTTGTATTTATTTTTATGGGGAAGAATTAAAGTCATTCACAATGGAGAATTTAACGTTTCATGTTTATTATCTTATCCTCGTATGGGCCGAATTTTTTTTCGTGACTATAACCAAATCTATGCAGTATGAAATTAATAAATATCCACATATTCAATAATTTCATTCGACAAATATATTTTGTAATTTTCAAGTTACAATGACGTTGAACTTTCACGCATGAGCGTATACAAGTTCAAGTTAACTGATTACTTAATTTTATTGTCTTTGCCGTGCAAAATGAAATAAATCAACAAGATGCTAATATATTGATATGTGACTTCAAAGTTACATGGGTATATCGAGGGTTATTATTCTAATAATATTTCATTTTACAATCTTTCAAAGTGTGATACTTTTTCAAACAATGTCCAACGTTCTACAACAAATGTGTATTATCTCCAACATGATATACGAGTGCGAACGGTTAACCCTCTAACAGGGCGAGTTTCTGATTTTTCAGTAGGAAATCGTGGGTTTTATTTCTTACGTTGATGCGTCTTAAGAATTAGATAAAAACTAATTAACGGGACAGATGGCAACTAACAGTAGCTTGATAGAATACTCTCGGGAGATGTTCAAATTCGGTTAAGCGGAAATATTTTATAAAATATTTAGACAGAACTATTTTGTTTCGATGTTTCGTGTTAACACGTTACAGGTTTAATATTGAATTCAAAATTTTATAATTTTGCTGAATCATTTTTAATTAATTTTATATCAATTCCTATATTATCCGATTATACAGTAGGAAAAGTGCCGGTATGGTTAGCGTTAAAATAAACAAATATTTAGGAAACAATATTCACTCATAAGAAACCCTCTAGGTCACGTATGTTTTTTGGCAGATATACCTACCGTTGGACAGGTATAAGTAAGTATACTACCCTCGAAAGCAGCGGGTCGCTTCGAATCGAGACACTCTCATTCCGATAAATCGTTCCTCATTCCCGTTGCTGCATGCTCCATGGATTCGGTAGATCGAAAGCCTGCTGCTGACGCACTTTTAAAATAGCTCCGAGGTCGGGAGCAAGCTTCGATCGGACTCCGCTCCGTGGATTTCTATCGATGATCGAGCGGATATCTCTCGAACACCTCTCATCCGACTCGATCACTTTTATTTATTCATTTATATATACTAGAGGATCCCTTTGTATTCAGATTACATTTGCGCCGGGATCAATGGCGAATAGCATGCAAAACGTATAGAAGTGTATTGAGCCATCCACTAAATATTTTCTACAATCCAGACTCCCGAGGAATTTACATTTTTATAGTTGAGAACAGCGGAAGCACGGAGAAACACCGTTTCATTTCGTGTTTTCCTTCGAAGACCCCAGTAGCCTGCGAATAAGAGAAAGTGACTTTTCGTGATAGTTTTGTCCGAGTCTTTGCTAATGATTTCGATGAGTTACGAGTGTGTAAACATGTGTAGGCGACTTTGATAAGGAAATTCTGAAGCTTAATACTATTTCTATCGAAGGTGTCAAAAGACAGCTTTCGAGATTTTAACTTACAGTTATTTTTTCAGTTTAATCATTTTTTTGATTGAAGTTTCGACGTTTCTTATAGATCATTTGGTAATCGTTATTGGAAAAGTCTGAAAGTCAATTTAGAATCTAAAATTGGAAAATATTTTCAAGCAAACATTTCAAAACGTGTCCTCCGACACCTTCGGTAGAAATAGTGTTAAGTTCTTCACGAGGTCGTCTGCAAGGTGCATTCATTTGTTTGAAATCGAAGCAGGAAAGGTGGCCTGTCATCGCACACCATGATTCACCGCCACTCTATTTCCACCCGCTATTATTTCATCGCTATTTTGTCCACATCGTTCATTGGTTCCTTTTCCCGAACTAAAATCGGCGACAGTAACATTTCAGTAACCGGAAAAGCAATCGCACGCAAAGTGATAAATCATCGCCGGCAACATCGACGACAAATTACCGTGATGGTGCCGTGATAAATCAATGCCAAAACGAGTATTAACTTTGTCATCCCTGTAGTTGTCCCCCGCGTTAACCCTCTTGCACATCAACGATTATTATGTGCACATTTTATTCTCATAAAGAAACACTTGCGTTTAGCGCATCCGTAGAGGAGAAATAAGAAACTTCCATTGGCACCATTACAACTTTCGAATACGAGTCCGACGCGGAACAAAATGGCGACGCAGCGGCAGAATCTTCCGAGTTCTACAACATTACAAAAACGAACACTTTCTGAACGAGAATCTTTCAAACTTCCAAGAATTCTTTCCATAAAAAAGCTGAATCATACATCGAAGTCATAAATACTGGAAGAACATTAATCTTCCTTCATTTCAATAATGAACTTTAATTAAAATAACCGAATTAAATTAAAATATCGAAATCACCGTTACATCATTCAATCTCAAATAGGTTAGACGACTCAATAGAGAGTTTATTCCCTTCAGCGTTCAGCGAGATGATTATTAATTAACGTTAATTCAGAATTGAGATGAAGTATTTCGATTCCCATTGGTCGGTAGCCGAGCAGAGTCGATTTATAAGGTGTCGCGGCCAGTGTACACGAAAACGAACGTTGTAAAGTGTATTTTTGTCAGTGACACGTGACCAAGGAACTTTGCAAACCGTTGATTTAGAAGACGAATGGGAAAGGGAGGGGAAAAATTATACTGGCGCTGGATGTCCGCGCATCCGGAGAACTCCTCGCGGTTAGCATCACCTCGTAAATCCAGCGTGTTTTACCTTAAGGCGAGATTAATAACCAGCTAGCATCGTATTTGCATTTAAACGCGGGGCTAATGCGCATCAACTAAATTGCAGAGTATTTTGTACCGAGCACCGCGTGCCCGTATAAATTTCGTCGAACGTTCTTCGCCGGCCGCATGGATTACACGCCATCCGCAGAACAACGTTCCGCCACAGTGTCCCCATGATACACGTCAACATTTAAACCTTCATTTTCATTAGACTGCTACTTTCTCTAGATTTTCAGCTGATGAAAATGTGTCGAACGTAACCGGTTAGAGATCTCGATGTTTTCTTTCGAACAGAACTTCAAGTTATCATTGGATTACTAACGTTAGAGAGTGAATACGTATTAATAGAACGTATTTCTCGATTTTCTTTCGAAATGATGTTATTTTCACGTTGGAATCTGGTGACTTCACTGAGTGCATCAATGAATGGCTGACTATTTTCTACCGCATTCATTATAATGCTCCGGACTATATTGGATATTTCAAAATCTGTGTTTATTAAACTGCGAGCGAAGCGTAGCGGACTTTCTGTTGCCAAAAGACATTGTATGAAGATGCATGATACTCTGTCACCTCGCCGTAAACAATTTTATCCAAATGATAACAGGAAACAAATTTACTGAAATTCCGACGACATTAAGACCGTAATATCTTTAAGAACGCGAACAGTTCAGTTGTAAGCTGTTTCATAGAGAATAACCATTTTTCTCTGTCGTATTATGTTCTTACCTGTGTAATTATAAAAATTGCTATTTCACTTCTGAATCCCCGACAAAAATTCACCTGCGTGCAAGTCGGGCCAGGGAAAAACGGGTTCCGAACATGTTGAGGCAGCTAGGGGTGAAAGGAATCACTGAAATTGCTCTGTCTTACTCCGGAGAATAATTCAACAGCTGTCAACCGGCCAAGTAACTGAAAATTACGATGATTAATTGGACGTCAGTAGCACGGGGAGTAATTTGCGCGACGAATTTTCCGAACTAGGAAAGAGCCATCGAGTTTACGCGTCGGCGTCCTGCGACCGCTCCTCCCCCCGGCCGTCCCGTGCCATCCCTTCTTTCTTCGATTAATCGCATCGACGACCACTTTTAAACTTCTCCTCTCCCTAGTTTCGTTCGCCACTTAACGCGATTTCAAACTTTTTTGCGCCCTGTAGTCAACCAGTGCAAACGAAACCGTCACAATTCCAATTCCATCACTGCATTGATGGATTGTCCTTGTTTCGAATTTTTCAATAAACTTCATCCAGAAATCACAGGAAACTTTCTGTCCACGTGAAATGGAAAATTTCGTTTAGAAATTCGAGTTTTCTCACAATTTACCAATTAAATTGAATTCATTTCCATCGTGTATAGATTATAGGTATAGTAGTAATAATTGAACTCTTTAACTGCAGATTGGAATTCCAACTGAAACTCATTGGAATTCCAACTCTTAACTCTGTTACATCTCGTAGAAATATTATTCCTCTGCACTCGAGAGGCGAGGCTCAGACACCACTTGGTTAATACGGCGAAGCTAGAAACTCTTATACACAGAAAGCTTTGTGCAATCCATCGATACGCAGAAGATCAAACTAAAATAATCGTTTCTTAATTTATCTACGTTTTCTCATTAGTTCCAACGGACGTCCATATCTCACCAGGAAACGTTGAACATGTCTAGCGAAGAACTTCCGAGTGCAAAGAGTTATAAATACAAAATTCCGTTCGTGGAACACGTCATTGAACGAATTAATTTTCAAATCTATACCAAGGAACGTTACCTAAAACGATGAAAGTGTTAAGATTAACCCCTCGCACTCGAAGTCATAGAGTCATACAGTAAAATACATAGAATGGAGAAAATATAATATTAACCCTTTGCACTCGGAAGTTTCCTGCTAGAAATATTTAACCCTTTGCACTTTCGCCACTTGATTTCATACAGTAAAACTATAAAATTTAATATTATATTCCATATCAATTTGAGAAATATTGAAACAAAATAGCTTTGTTCCTCAATCCATATGATTCCTCGTCGAGTTAGTTCCACAAAATATCGTCTTCATCTCATTAGAAAATGTTCAAATATTTCTACTGAAAAACTTCCGAGTGCAAAGGGTTAAGAAATTCGGAGAGCAACGTTTATTTTAAATGCAGAATTTCAAGCAACAATCCATTACTTTAGCTCTACGATTTAATAAGAATGAAAGAAGTAGAGTCAGTCGCTTTGACCCGTCGTGAACCAGTCCGAGGGCACGGACTCCAATTTGTTGAATCGGAGAACGGTTCGACAAGACACCTCGCATCGTTCGGATGCTGAGGGGGCTGGTACGCGGGGAGCATGGATGTCGTACGACGCCGGTGTAGAAAGAACGGTGTGCAATTAGAATACGCGTCTCGTGGATCGCGAAATTCTTGGCACGAGCGGCGAGCCTCGACAAAAATCTCGACCCGCGTTTAGGCCGGCCGACCTTGTGCCTCGTGGACCGCAAGATGACGACACCGCAGCCACTGTAATTCACACCTTCGATAAAATTCTAAGCACTCGTAATATCTTCTGGCACCGAGCGACAGCCCGGCTGTAATACGATTCAAGAGTTCACGGCTGGATCGAATCGTTCCCTTTGACGATTAACGGTCTCCCGATCATTAGAATAAACGGCGGGCTTCAGCATCCGGCGACGCAACGGCGTATGATTTTCCCTCGCGGTTCACCATGGAGAAATTATACTCTCGCCTCGGATACAAGTTTCTTTTCTATTGTTCGACAAACGTTTTCGACGTGGAATCCAGGAATTTGTGAAAGCGTCTGAAGGAATCGTTTCACGGGGACACTGTTTTAATGGCAGAAACTGTTTTAACGTTAGAAAGCAATTTATGATTTAGCGGGGAATGTCGATGGAGCTTTGTTGATGTAGCATATGTTACGTTTGAATGTTAGTACTTTATCTTTAATTTAGAAATTGAGTGAACGATGAAATTGAGATTATCGGTGAACGTGACGTTCCGAATGATGTTACTTAACGACGGTCGATTGATTGTAGCAAGGGAATCGGATTATCCGAGAAAATATGCATAATGGCTGTATTCCGGCCGCTCTTCGCTCGGAATGATTCGTGACAGCGTCACCGATGCTGTCATGACCTTGTGAGCTGCTATCCGCGATGGCGTCATCGCGCGCGATTAATGTTTCCGCCAAAATCGCCGGCCCGGACTTCGTTGGCCTCGTTACGTGCACGAGCGGACATCGATCCCCTAATGGTCGCGATTTACACAGCCATGATTATTTCAAG
Source organism: Nomia melanderi (assembly GCF_051020985.1). Lineage (NCBI taxonomy): Eukaryota > Metazoa > Arthropoda > Insecta > Hymenoptera > Halictidae > Nomia > Nomia melanderi. Next base: position 2,474,679 of record NC_135001.1, on the reverse strand, counting down.
GCTCCTCGAAACTACAAACTGGGAACTCCTGTAATCTCCGTCCTTGTAGCCTTGCGATGTTTGATACAAACAATATAATTTATTCAACATAGACGTCATGCAGCCTCTGATACGTATGTACATAGGCGAGCGTCGATCAAAACTATGAAACCAAGTAACGCGATTAATAACAATATTTTTTCGGAAAACAGGATTTCGGATAATACACGAGTACACAGCGATAATCGTGAAATATATCACGAAGAATAATGTGTATGTACACAAATTTATCACAGATCCTTTGGGAATTAATGTGTAATTATTTATCAACCACTAATTAGTGGAGACGAATTAAGCCATTAAGTAAATACATGCGTATGCAACGATGGCGGTACAATTACATACGATTATACGAACGACGCGGTTGATTGCGTGATACGTTATTGAAAGGTCTTTTTTAATATTTCTGAAAGATTTAAACCTGTTCCGCGAGTTTCACCGCTTCGCGAACCAATTTCACGGGGTATATCCGGAGGTACATTTAACTTCGGTAGATAATATTAAATTGAAACATTTGTAAGAAAATTACTATTAGCTCCCTGCCTACGCTCTCAATTCCCCTTGTAACCGAACCCGCTCTAAAAAGTTGCGATCGAAATCGAGTTAGACCAAGTTAGGTCCCGCTGAAAGATCTTCCTAGCACTCAATAAAAGAACAATTTAGAACTCGCTGGCACTCGGCAAAAGAACAATATAGAACTCGTTAGCGCTTGATAAAAGAACAATTCAGCGACAGCAGCCGACCAAAAGAACGATACACAATTCGCCGCTAAGCCTGCGAAAGAACGAGTTAAAAATGGCCGTTCCATTCCTTCCGGTTAATTTCGTTCCGGTAATTTCTTTTTATCGGATAACGATCACATATTATCATACGGCACAGAACGCTGTGAAATTCCCGGTGAATTCGAACGTATGGCTAATTATATGCGCACGCGAAAATAAATAGAAGATACGGCAGACATTTTCTTTACGGCTATGTGGGAGTTAAATAAAAAAAAATTCAACAAATGTTTGTACATATACAACTTCATTATCGTTTGATTTTATTAGCGGTTACTTTTACTGAAACTGCCGCCTCTAATTAACCTTTCTCCACAGAAAATTCTACGGAAATTGGTAAAACAACAGGAAAAGAAGCATCCGGCGATGCGCAAACACGCCGCGCCGCGGTTTCGAATCGGTTTTTCCTAAAAGCGCAGTTTCACGCGAAAAACTTGTGTTCCGCGTGTTCAATTTGTTTTAACACATGGGATCGTTTGCACAATGAATTGCGGTCCGTCGTATATATTTCCGGCAAACAGATTTTTATTCGTTTCCCACACCGGCCGCGTACACGCAGCTACATACACGTGGTGCGACTTCGAGCAGCTGTAAACCGTGTATTCTAAAAATGTTTCGGTCCGATCATTAGCGAAACGATGGAACGGGAACGCGGTTAGAAAATTCCAGGCTGTCGCGGCCAACGTCAATATTTGAATTCACCGGAGCTTCCGCGAGTAAACTGACATTTACCCTACATTGTAGCTTGGAGATCGGAAGAACCGCGAACGTTTTCGGTGAAATCCGTATTTAGACCTCCGTCGCGTTGGAAATTCGGTGACTCGAGGCGTTCTCACAGGGCAAAGTGATCAGCTCCGCTCTTTCGACTTTTCCAAATGTTAGTATCGAAACATTCAACCCTTTGCAGTCGGAAATATCCTTTTCCACTGGAAATATTCAATATCTCGCGATAAGACGTGGCCGATTTCCTTTGAAATTAATTTGAATAAAGATCATACAATCAAGGAACAAATCTATTTAAAGGGTTCAATTCTTGCTGCGTTATTTGGATCATTTGGTACACATGTTCCTATATCTTTTTAATAATATTCTATATATATAGATGAATTAACAATTAATCAAATTGTTCCACTTTTTATTCTGTAAAATTGATCACTTTGAAAACCGCTGTTTCATCCCAACGAAATATAAAGGAAAGAAATAAGAGTTTTCTTATTATAGAAAGAAAATTGAGTTTTCTCAATTTTCGGTATCTAATTGAAGTTAATTTCGTGATCCCATTTCTGTACATACTTGTAATGAAAATATTCATGGTTGATTCGTTACTTTCTGTTCGTCATTCGAATGCGTAGATAACGAAATTCCGTTGTATCGAACGAGATTTCATTTTTCCATGGTTCCATGGTCTACGATCGTTTGTTAAGTGTGGATGGTCGTTATTTAAGGGAAATGTTCATTAATCGTCGATTCCAGGATCTGTTCTGTCGGGCGTCGGTAAATAAGCACGAGCCGAGGATTTATTGAAACATTTCTGTCGGCTGGTTGGGAACTCACCACATCGTGGTGGTCTAACTACATAGTTACCAAATTTTAGAATATATATATATATACATAATCTATATAGTTATAGTTATATTTGAAAGTGGACCAGTTATATGGGATCGGCCGCTTAATTTACCGCATCTGTGCATTCCACGTCACTTCTATACGGTTTTGACAACAATAGGAAGCTTTATATTATTGTGTACATTCGTGCAGTCCGTATTTTGTACAAATGTTTGCTGTTCCCGATACAGTGACGACGTGTTTGCCGTTTGCCGAATGAACGCGTAGCGAGTACGCACGCGTAACGCTAAGGTCTCGGTTAAAAACAACGTTGCATTGTACTTCGCTACTTTCCCCGTTAGCAAACTATCGTTTTTCGTTTTATAAACCGACTATATATCTCCCGTCGAATAAAATAATTTACGGAGATTATTCAGAACGGGACCAGTGTAAAAAACGAAGTGGGACAGGCCTAATCTAGGCCAGAAATCAGGTAATAATTGGTAAAGCAAATTACATCGCATATTTCATTACTATCACATGCAAATGAACACAGAGGACCAGTTAATTCTTCTATCTTGACTGGCACGTTAAAGCGCATTCGATAAATTACAATATTTCCCGATTCGCTTGGATTAAAAACACCTCTGGCAAGTTAATGGATTTCAGTCACGAGCCAAGTCGTAAGGGAACGGTTAATCCCTTACCGTATAATGACAATTAAGGTTCGCGATGAAAATTCTTAATTTAATTCATTAAACATCCATATTATTTCTTATACATGAGTCGATATACGACTATTTTGTTATTATTAATGATCTATCTTTGAAGTGTACTTAAACTTATCGTATACAAAATATCTTTGTTTATCGTTAAAAATATCCCCTCGCGTGCTTGAGAATTGTTGACGGTAGAATGAGTGAAACGAGTATGGTCTCGAGGAAAATCATAATGCGACGGTTAAATCCGATCGCCACCGTGCCGCAGCTGGGATCGGGGAAAGACGTTGCCAAAGAAGAGTCGAGGCACACGGTGGCCACTCTCGCCCCGTGCAACCAGGGGAATTCCAATTCCGGCTGCAACAGGTCTAAATAGTAGTGGCGGCCGCTTAACTTCGTTGGCGAGTATAAATAAGTCTGCCAGCTAGTAATGACGTGGGATTACGGCGGTGCAGACGCTGCTATCGACGTCAGACCAACGACGCGCGATTATGTATGGATGGAACTATAAACGTAGCCTCGAAATATCTCTCGAAACCGTTCGGACCTGAGTGTCGGGACATCTAGCGATTGCGATTGGTTTTATGCATCCCCGTCGGCAACTGATGATAGTCCAAACGATATTTCCCGATGAAAGATCATCCGGATTTAAATAAAGGAATGGTAGCTTTCCGAGAAAGATGGAGACTGTTGACTGAAAATGCTGCAGGGATATTCTTCGATCTTCCTAGGCTTATGGTTATTAACAGGTTGACTGCCACGGCGGTCACCGGTGACCGGAGTTTCGAAATTGCTTGAGAACAATTACAATAAGAAAATTGATATTGGATCAAAATATTTAGTAACACGAGAAGCTAGACAATAGTGTAATACCATAACAATAATAATTATTTCTAATACTATTAGCCTTTGTTATAAAGTAATAAATCTTACTACAACGAAACGGTCGAAATTCTCCTGGCAGACAACGCGTCAATCCATCGAATAGTTGCAGTTTTCAATTTTAAATTGACTTTCTGATCTTAGTCGATTTGTAATTCAGTTCACATAATACTAAATCAATATCCAGCAAGAAAATATGGTTAATTTTATAACTGATAAAATATTGATTGACAATGTAGTAATTCTTCCAATGAACCGAATTACATCGAAAATACATTATAATATGACAATCGAGTATAAAAGTCTCAAATCGCTCGTTTATCTTTTAAAAAACCAGAAATCATCAATGTTGTTGTTTCGTGGAATACTCCAATTTTCAGAAGGATATCTAAGAAAAGAATGAGAAATTTGTTTATTTCGTAACGCGGTATTTCTGAAGTTAATTTCGTCTTCGGAATCATATTGTTCGCGGTTGTGCCACTAATATCGCGAAACAATGTATATTAGCGGAAAGTGATTCGATATTTGATCGCCGCCCAACCGAAAGCGGTTCCCCGCGGTCGTTAAAGTAAATTGTAAGCGCGGATTGCGATAACGGAGAAGAAATGGAGGCGGATCGGGCAAAATGGGGGTGGTCTTCGCTCAGGGGCAGAGCGGTTCTGAATGAAACGCACCGCTTGACAAGCCAAGTAACGTCGGTGTGTACGTCGTAACTTGTGATGTGTATGTTCGAAAAAGAAGCAAGATCAAACGCGGAAGCGCGGTATCGTTAAATGAAGCACGAGTCGGTGGAAACACGTATATTTTATCTCGGGAACACACTGTTACTCACCGACGTACACGTTCAATAGCCTAGTACCGCTTGCACGAGTTCCTATTTTTATCAACAAATTAACGAAAACAAGAATTATTAGTTATTCCACTTAGCGACCCAATATTCCTTCGTCGAGAATAATACCTCGAACAAACTGTTGTATATACAGGACGGCTTGTATATTAATTCAATCATCGTGTCCGCTCGGTGAGAGCTTCCGGCACGTCAAAAACAGAACAAAGTCTACTTAGAAGATATTTCAATTCTTAGCTTGTTCGAATCGAAACTTTACTTACTTCGTTCCGACGTAATTTATCGTCGCGTGGGCTACTTTACGGTTGAAATTGATATTTACACAGAGGAAACGTGCAAAATGTAATAGTTGCCAGTAGTCTATCGATAAAACAGGTTACCGAAGCTGCATTTTACATTCGAGACGTCGGGTAATTAGAATTCCTGAATTTCTTCGGGACAATAAAATTGATATACGTCAGGTGCGAACGGATTGAAGCGTATTATCGGCGTCTGGGAAGTGTGGTGGATTATTTATTGATAAATCCTGGGGAAAAGAATATTGGCAACGAGCGGGTTAATCGGGAGCCAAGGTGGCAACGTCGGCGCGCGTCTGCAGGAAATTCGGCGACTCGCTTCGTTGATCAAGAACCGAGATCGCGTGGAATTACACCGAGCCGGGATCCGGGGACAATTTTGTCGGGGACATTCGTGACGGGAGAACAGCGGGCGCGAAGCTTCCGTTTTGGTTTCTGGTCGATGCCTCTGGCGTCTCAATTAGCGGACGGTTTCTCCGCCGCTGGATGCGCGGTCATGCTCGACGCAGCTAGGCCGATCTGCGGCCGATTCTCGAAATAGACCCGCTCCGTTGTCCGTCCTTGCTTTTCCGATGATCCTTTCTCCGATTTTCTGTCGCCGAATGGACCATTTTCCTTCGAGCATCCGTGAATCTCTTCTCTAAGCGAACATCTTTTGCTCGTCGATGAATTTCACTTTGCACCGTTCCTCTAATATGGCTGCTGTGAAAAGCTTGAGTTTTTAGACACTGTTTTGAATTAATTGGGATTAGAACTGGTACGTTGGACGTCTAGCTGGTTACGATAATGACGATTTACGTCAAATTTGACGGATATTGAGGTTTTTTAAACGTTAGCAGCTGTTTAAGTTGATTTTGATTCGTACGATTATATATGTGAATGCAGACTGTAGTACTCTAATTTTGAAGCTATAATTTTCGCGATGTATATAAATAAAGACGTAGTTTCTTAGGACTAATAGAATAAAGTGTAGAATGAACGTTCGTAAATCTAACGTTAAACATTTTTGTTCAACATTGCTTCTTGATCATTTCGACTTTGCATCGATCGTTTAACATATGCATTGTCACGAGAATCTTCAGTTTTCGTGTGTCACTTATTCTTCCACAGACATATTATCTAATTACTTTACGTTATTAAACTTTTGTATTCAACATCGATCACCTTATATATTACAATTCTTTCGCATTTGATTCACTACTGTATTTGTTTTACTAAAGTCTGCATTATCGCTGGATGTATCAGTTTTGAAACATTTTTATGGATTTGTTGCACTGAAGAGGATCTTTTAAGACGCTTTACACAGTTTAAACGACTATTAGAGTTCAGACTTTTTGTTTGCCTCATATAAGGACATACCAAATAAATATTTGGTGTATCTAAATCCGGTAAATTTGATTGTTTTGTAAACGTTGTCCTCATATTATCGCAATCGTATATTCTATTTGACAATGGTGTCGATCTCTTATCAAATTGTGTTATCACAGAATAAAACTAAAGACGCACATTCAAGTGGACTCAGGAAAAAATAATTCGTGACCGAAAGGGTTAAACCCTAGTGTCTCAAGGGGCGAGTGGTACCCATAGGTTAAAAACTTTAAATACAGGAAAACATGCCTTTTTCCCCTATTTTTCTCTATTTAATACTTCCAGCTCGTGAGGGCTCCACAAGCCTACATTTCAGGTGTCTTACGGCAAAGCTCCGAACTGTGGCAATCTAGATCCGACCTTAGATATCAAGTACATAAAATATAGAGCGTTACCTTATTTAAACCTCGTAAGACTTTCCAAAGATATCGACGCGGCTGATCGATATAGAATCACTTCTGACCCACATTAAAATTACATTATAGACACCTATTCTAAACGAGCTTTCTTATACAAAATTTTATTTAATAACATTAACACGAGAACTACCAGGTGGGTCAAAATGAAGTTCCTAATTTCTTCTTTTAGAATGACTGCAAAGGTACAGATGCTTCTTTAAGAAATGATTCAAGAAGTTGATTTAGTAGTACCTAAACTGAAGTATAAACCAATTGAAATATTAATCAATTCAGCTTTTAGCCCTTTGCGCTCTGTAGGCTCCAATATTGCACCAGTTATAATATTAAAAATTTTAATGAATCTTAAACAAACTACCCTAAGATTATTCAATTTCCCGCACATCCAAAGGTTGAACTGAGAAGGGAAATAAAAGGTCTAAGAAATGTTATAACATTGTTCACTTTTTCTAGGAGTACTATAAAAATTGCTCAGATTCACTGATAGATTACAAAACCATCTGGAGTGCTAATAGTTGAAATGAAATGTTCGAAAGACGATTTCACCCTTTGCTCTCCGAATTTCTTAAGCATTTTCTAAATAACTCTGTATTACTGTAATGTTTGACTTGAAACCCTTTGAAAAATAGTCCATAGAAATCAGTGTAAACAATCCTTTTTACTAATAATATTGAAAATAACATAATCTAATATATTTGAAAAGTATCTCGACAAATAAGAAATAATAATTATTCCGTGCTTACCATTTAAATTAAGTATCTAACGAGTGCTATGTTATAAGGATCAATTGTGATCCAGTGTCAATTGGATTAAATTTACTCGAAGTAGTCACAAATAATTGAATTATCATCGATTGATCGTTCAGTCCACTGGATTCGTCTATTGCACATGGTAAATTGATCGTGTACTCCTAAACTTAGCCCGAGCCTTTAAGATTCCCGCTCGAAATCGGGACGGAAATACGATAGTAAATGGTAGCAGTGATCGCGGTACTCGTTGTGGAAAATCCTTGGTCAGTTTTAATGGGATTCAGGCGCCAATATATCGTGTAATGAATCGCTGTCAGCTGGTCTACCGTCGGACTACTGCCATCTAATACTCGTCATGACCGCAGTGTCATTGTTCTTGTAGATTTCAAAGACATTTTCGTAGCTTCCTTACAGACGCGCGCATGGTAAATTCTATTTTACTATCGAAAATTTGTCGTAATTCCAATCTTTTTCAGTGGAATGAAAGTATTCAGAGCGCAGAATACATTCGAGTCGACCACAGATAAACGGGACACGCTACGCTCATATTAGTTTCGAAATTATTATGTACATTAAGAAGAGGAATATTCATTTTGAACTTGACATCCGTGATATCTCCCGTTGAATATGCGCATTTCTCTTGACACCGATTATTCTCGATTGACAGCGCGTTGTTAGTCATGCTGTACGCGTAGAATATTTAACTTGCCATTTTGAATTGTAGATAGTGTACTTATACCTCACATTCTTTCGTAACTCGCTCCGTATCCATATCCAAGGTTTCAACATTATTTCTATCGAAAATGTCAAAAGACACCTTTCGAAAATTTTACTGAAAATTATTTCTACCGAGGGTGTCAAACGGTACCTTTTGAAGCTTGAACTTAAAATTATTTTCTTGGTTTAATAATTTGTCCTCAATTGAATTCTGGACATTTCCTGTAGTTAATTTTATAATCGTTATTGGAAAAGTCAATTCAGAATATACGACTAAACTCGGAAACGACTACAGAATCATCTATAAGAAACGTCTAACATTCAATCGAGGAACAATGATTAACCCTTTGTACTCGAAAAGTGACTCTCAGTCACCATACGATTTGATATACCAAAATCATAAAGTCTTACATATAACATTAAGCTTCTTATGATCCATAAATATGTGAAATGTTGAAATAATAACTTTGTTTCTTAACTTATGTATATTCCCTCATTCAATTCATTTTAAAGGATGTCATCTATAACTCATTGGAAATTGTTTCACTAGAAATATTCAAGACTTCCGAGTGTAAACGGTTAAACTGAAGAAACAATTATAAGTTAAAATTCCAAAAGGTATCCTTTGATACCTTCACTAGAAATATTATAAAGTTACTCCATGTATGTTCCAGTTTTCATGTTCTATGATCTATAATCCGAATTCTGAGTTCTATGTTCTAGATATTCGCTCTAACCGCATTTCATCATTCGCCGCGCGTAGCTTCGTTAAGGGATGGCGACCGAATAAATTGTCTGTTATTTCCACGCCAATTTTTCTTATCTCCTCGCGCGACGAATGTTACCATTTTTTTTCCTCGTCTGGTTTCATCATGGAATAAAGATCCTTTTTTGGCGAGGTCACCCGCGCTCGCTCGTAAAACGGCCAAACGAGCTTAGCGGGTACTTGCATCTCGCAGATAAGATTTACGTTCTCCTTTGAAGGTTTTCCCTTCTTCGTGACGAAAACGCACGGACGTCTCGGTGACGCTTCTGTGGCTTGATTTACGCCCGAGGAATTCGCAATCTTTCGTCTCCTCGGGTATACTCGACGCGACAGTGGCTATCGCGGGAAATACTCCATTATAGAGTATTTTTCAGTAAATCCAGTTTTAAGTAGGTCCATGTGTAACGTTGAAGTATTTCAATAGTTCATTGTAAACTTGTCTTTCGAAAACAGTGGTTGAAAAATGCAGACTTTCAAACGCCATTGTCTTCGGGTCGTTATCTGATGTATTGCGGATTACTTCGAACGACCTCGGTTTTTCTAATATATAGTTTCACTAATAATACGTTCGTATATACAGTGGCGTTCAAAAGTTCTAGATCGTTTTTGGAATTTTTCTTCGGTAGGATGTGTTTAAAGGATTTTAATTAATATAATAAACAAGGACATGCTTATATCGATGAATATTCAAAAGAAACTACTATTTTATCTTCGTAGCTATGTTCAAAAGTTCATTGTTATTATTTATTATTTATTTCTACGGAAATATGTATGGAGAATAGATGGTGTTGATGTTTTCAGTATTCTTCCACGAAATATGTCCTTTATATGTCATATTAGCGAAAAGTCCTTAAAGTCTTGTCTAAGAGAAACTACAGAAACGATTGAGAACTTTTGAACGCTACTGTATATACAAACGTATGATTATTAGTGAAACTATATATTAGAAAAACCGAGGTCTTCGAAAGTAATCCAAATTATCCCGAGAACTGGAAGTTTCGAGAGTCTTAAAAATTTCAGCAATAAATTTGCGATAAGCTTTATGAATATTTGGGACATCTGACATAATCTTCGTTCTCGTGCCAACGAGAGCATCGGTGAAATGAAAAATTCATTCCCAGGTACATTTACAGGTACTACGATAAATAAAATATTTTGAGTGGAAAAGACTTCGCATAAATTACGCGGTCAGTGGTTTGAATCCCGTGTTTACAAGTGTTTTCATTTATCTGGAGTTAGAGAATGCTAGCCTCATGAAATTCAAATGTTACTGGTGTCCTTAGGTACTTCCGCCATTTACCGCTGAAGCTATCCTGCGTTTCCACGACCTTAAGTCACATACGTTACAAGAAACCATTCATCCACTGTGTAAAGCCTTGGTCTCTTCACACTTGTATAATAAAAATTTCAACAATCCACTTTTCCTCAAACATATCTTAACTCTTTGCATTCGGCAGTTTTCCATTAGAAATATTTTAACATTTTCTGATGAGAGAAAGACGATATTTTGTGAAATTAACTCGAAGAGGAATCACAAGTGCATTGAGGAACAAAGCTATTTTATTTCAGTATTTCTCAAATTGATGCGTTATACAAGGTATAATATTAACCCTTTGCGGACGAATGTCGACATTCCGGCGAGATCAGATGTTCATATTTGGAAAACTAAGTCGCGAACAAATGATTTAATTAGTGAAACAGCAAGAGATTAGCACGTAGTTTCCTACTTTCCGATTAATTAAGTAATCGATATATAATTTAACTTCATCTGTCGAAGGTTTTGTACATTTCAAAGAACCTTCGTCCGCAAAGGGTTAAATATCCAATTTTATAGTATTACTGTATGAAATCAAGTAGTGAGTGATAGTTACCTCTCGAATCTAAACAGTTAAATATTTCTAGTGAGAAACTTTCGAGTGCAAAGGGTTAATATACTATTGTCTCCATTCTACGTATTTTACTCTATGAAATCGTTCGGCATTCGTGTTAACTATTAATGATGATGACCGCAAAGTATACATAGTATAATATTAAATATCAAATTTTATAGTTTTACTGAATGAAATCAAGTGTGGAAGTCACCTCTCGAGTGCAAAGAATTAATTTTTAACAATTCAGACTTTCAACCAAAAACATCAGAAGGTCTGTTTATACCATATCTCTCGATGTTTGCAACGTGTCTAATTTTTTCCAGAATATTCGCTCGTGATCAAATCGGAAAAATAAAACTGGAGCACGTAATTTGGTATTTCTGTGTTACGATCGTCCTGCTCGTGGCCGGGGGTGGAAACTTGGTACAAAACGTTTTCTCTTGGTTACTTATCGAATGGCCTATCGCAAGTTCAATTTGGTTTAAGGACGCCTTTGGCCCCCCGTATCTGGTCATGCTCTTTTCTCGATACCGACGAAAATGCTTTCGTAAAATAACCTCGCGACAGAAATAACGCGTTCCCGATAAAAAGACTCTTTGTCACGTTATATAATAACGCGCACGTGTTCGCGGACCCTGACAGACGACAGGAGTCGCTTAAACAAACAACTGTCTCGCGGACGGAAAATGCGCTGCCCCCGCGAATTTTCATTAACATTAAAACAACCAGACGGAGAGAAACGTCGATCTAATCGTCATTCTCTTGGCAGTGTCCGTTCAAGAGGATTACTTTCGATTGTTCCACTAAAACGAGAATCTGTTAACCCTTTGCAGACGAAAAATCTTTGAAATGTACAAAACCTTGAAGAGATAAAGATAAATTACATATCAATTGCTTAAGATAAGAGATGTTTCTTCGAGAAATTATTAAAGAAATTGAGTTAGCAATACGAAAAATGAATTGTGAATCAATTAGAGTCTCAGACTTGGAGAAGTCAGTTCAACTGCTCGGTAATTTTAGTGTTAAAGATCTTCACTTCGTAACAAGAGGATTTATCTATATCTTTTTCTTTAAAACTGCCAAGCAATTAAATTGACTGTTGACATTTCTCCGTGGAAACTTTTGATTTACAATTCAATTTGCGTATCGCTAAATCCAATTCTTTAATCATTTCTCAGAGAAACATCTGTCATCTCTTTAATATTTGCAAACAGAAGAAACCGGGAATGGGTCATTTTGATCTGTCTGGTAGTTTTAGTGTTAGGATCTGTATTTCAAAAGTATTAGATTTGTACGTTCAGGTTGTATGTTTTAATAATATTTAAAAAATGGGGCTCGATCGAGGAAAGTTCGCGGTTGAGACTGAAAATACTAAGTCTTTTGATATAATGGGAACGAAAACAATTTATTGACCGTGATACCTCTGACGTAAGGGCTACCAACATCATGCTGGTGGAAGGGTACGTAAAAATATCATCGTACTCGAAACAGCGGTGCCGATGGAAAGTTTCCTCCGCTATCTGACGACCTGTGAAGATGAAAAAAGCAGTTCGAGTTTTTATGAAAGATATCGTTACGAGATTCTTGATATTTTCTGGAATCATAATTTTGTCCGGTCTTCGTACAGAACCACTATAATGTACACGAGAGATGCAATAAATTAGCAACCGAGAAACACAGGAAGACGTCGAGTGGTAGCTAGAAAAAGCGATTTAGAAAAACCTGATGTACCGGTCTTCATAAATTTGGTTAAATTTACGGTTCACTTCAATTTCCAATTAAACGTCGAGCAGAAATAAACTGTACGTGACGAAATCTCGTTCAGCGTAACGATCGGAACGAGGATAATGTAATATTCGACGCTGATAATGATAAACAATCGAAATATTTCATCCAGGCCTGAGTCTTTGAACCATAATCCATCAGATTTGCCAAATTACAGGCAGACGTGTTTTGGCAACACGACGGAACACGAGAAAATGAAAATATTTGCGACACGTCCAGCACATTTGCAATATAGACGAACTAATGGCGCCAGTTTATACTTGCTGCACAAACTCTTCTTCTTTCTATTCTACGTCTTTTGTGAATTTTGAGAGATATCTTTCAAAGTAACAATTATCGCGAGCATTTCGAATAGTCAATAATAAACGAACGCGACCGCAGCCGAATGGTTAAATAACAAAAACGCACGCATGTTCTCGGTCGCAGTTCCGTTGTCGTTTATTCGGCGAGTAATTAATTCTAGTCTCTAATTAGCCCCGCATTCTCTGGATTATTTTGGGTTCTCGGGATCGGAACTTTATCGTGCGCGATTGTCAGAAACGTTTTTGATAGCCTGTTCCTGGAACAGGAACACATTGTACGCCTGTTAAATTTCAGCTGCTAGAACCGTGAGCAGCGGTGAATATAGTTAAATATTTTTCAACATCAATCAAAGCGAGATTTGTAACTTACGAAAAAGAATAAGGAATTCAATTTTATAATTTTACTTTCCAGTTGTGTTATACATATCTGAAACGTTACATTAATGTAGGGCTAGCAATTAAACGATAGACTAAAAATCAGAAGACAGAAAATAAATAAAATAAAATAAATAGAAGACAGAAAACTGAATTGTGCGGATGACAATTTTCGAGATCATTTTATATCACTATGTATTGGGAAACTCTAATATCATATTGCTATGTAATATGTTATAAATAGATAATCAATTCCAATGAAATTGAATATCTTTTTAAATGCTGCGGTAATTAGTAAAGTTAGATAGCTTTCATATAAAAATGGGATTTCTCGTTGCCAGTATGTAATATGTTCACCCTTTGCGCTCCTATGTCGAGCGTGACATCAGTTTTCTTCGTAGCTTTGATTCTTTGTCAAGATATTTTTCAAATAGTTTATATTATTGTTATTTTCGATATTATTAGAAGATATATTAAGAAGAATCGTTTACACTACTCTCTACGAACTACCTATGTTTTCAAATGCATTTCAAATCAAATATCGTAATAATACAGAGTTTTCCAGGAAAAAATACAAAAAAAATTCGGAGTGCAATGTGTCAATACAGTTCACTCCGTGAATACAGTCTTTTCACAATAGTTTCTTTTATTTGCTGATTATTTCACACTTCGCTCCACGATATACATAACCCACAGGTATTTCCCGTTGCAAACTGCTCCTCTCTAAATTCGAGGTAACTCAAAGTTTTCTTCAATATTTTACAATATTACCGGCGCCAGTTTACGTATACCCGTAACGTTACGTTTACGTTCCATTCATTCTCGAGGCGATCAAAATATTCAACGTTCACGGCTCGCGATTCTCTTTCAGCGTTCCTCGAGCGCACTCCGAAGTTCGTGCAAACATTGAAACACAGAGGCGACTGGAAGTTAATAACGGTGGCAGCCAAATTTCAAATTCGTTCTCAATACTCGTTCCACTGAAAAAATAACCGCGTGGGCGGTTAAGATAAGACGAATTTAATAAAGCCAGCGCCCACCGTAACCTCATATCGTACTTCCACCGTCCGTACCGTTTTTAATAAAAAAGGAGAAAGAGTTCACCGTGAAACTACTTACCTGGAAGCTTTACGAAAATTTCAAGCTCGCAGTTTTTTCGAAGTTTCCTGGAAACTTCGGTCTTTCGAAGTTCAACCGGGGATTAAGAAAATTTTGAAATAACATAGCTCTGCGATTCGATGAAATGTTTGATATTTAGCGAATTCGAGAAATAACGGATGTAGAGGACGACCAAATTGTTCTCGATCGGTCATTGTTGCCGAAAAGCTCTCAGGTAGAGAGCTTTTTCGTCGGAACCACTGGTAAAACGGAGAAGAGAGCATTCTTTCTGATGCTCGTCTCCATCTGGCGGCTCGCTCGGAAAAGCTCCGGACCCGAGAAGCTTTCAAGTTCCCGCGAAAGCTTTCAGCCGGTGTTGCCATCTGGCTGAGCAGCGACTGAACGGGATTACGTTTATAAATAATCTGTTTCGCGGGTGGTTACTGGCCGTTACCGCCGTTTTACATCGGGGATCCGTCGTCGCGACGAATTCGCCGCCGGATGTGCTGCTCGCCGGATCAAATATGGCGCTTGGATGATCTCCGATCTTCGATGATTTATTTTGACGTGAACTTTAGTCGAATGAAATCGTTTCACAATTACCAAATTAACGTTCCGGGATATGCTTAAAATATTACTTGACGCTAGAGCTGCGAATTCTTCGGTCGCAGTTATCAAACAGACGACAACGGTTTCCTTGAGATATTATCAAAGGAATTGATTTAGTACTAGAACTACCCGATGGATTAAAATAATTCATTCCTGATTTTTTCTACAGTTATTGAAAAAGTACAGATGCGTCTGTGAGAAATCGTTAAAGAAGCTGATTTAGTAATACTTACATTGAAATATAAGTCAATTGAGATTTTAATAAATATGGATATGAAATGTAGAAAAGTCAGCTAAGTCCTTGGTAGTTAGTGTTAATGTCGAAATTGAGTTGCTTATCGATCGAAGTTTTGATAAACATGTTAGATTTCTCATAGAAAAATCACAAGTTGAATTAACGAATAGACAGTTCTAATGTCAACCTAACGAATTACTTTTCAGTCCAAATATTCTCATCGCCGAAACCCAGATTACAGGGATTCACACGATACTCCGTTTTCTCCGTGTAAGATTAAGTAATTAGTATGTATAGCTCTCGCGGAAACACGCGGTACACGTAGCGACGGACGCAGTATGTAAGTACGTATATACACGCTACACTAAATTTGAACAGAACCGCATAAACGGCAAGCCGCAACGAAAACGATCTATTTAAACCCGACCATGCCTTTATACTCTCGTTTTCCGTATTATTTAAATACCCATTACCAGACATGCGTCTCTAAATTCCAAATAAACGTCTCGGTTTGGCACCGCTCGCACGGTGTTAAGGCTGTTAGTCCAATATTTAAGTACATTTTAACAAAATGACACAACCAGTGGGTTCCGTGGTTTCCTAAAAATAGCGGCTCGTAAACGCCACTACGAGGATGATCGTTCTAATTGTCTTTCGACGTCGCTGGACGGTAGACGGCCGGCCCCCGAAAGAAAGAACAAATTCGCGGAAGAGCGATCAAAAGCGGCGAACAAATAAGAACATAGTTTTTAGCTGTTCGATGAGACCGTTAACAGTTTTACGATTATTTGTGTTGCCGGGCCGAGCTGCTGCTGCTCGAGGGTAATACTCTCAACCGGCCGCTTCTCTCGGGAAAATGATGGTCGCAGCGAGGACGGTCGAATGAACAGTCGAAGACACATCCGAAACAGCGGCGGCTTCCAGTTGACAGCACTGTCCACGAGTATCCTTTATCCACCTCCACCGTCTTGTCGTCTACTCCTCCTTCTTCGCCAGCCATCATCGTTGAATTATTAGATCGGTTATAGAGGTCCGTGAAACTGTACTCCAGATCAGTTGCCAAGGGGATTCAGGAAAGGGGGATCGCGTCCGGCGAGGTGATAACTATCTGTCTTGCTAGACCATGCCTCTGCGTGTTCCTTTTGGACACTATCGTTTCCGGAATACCTAGAGCGCTGTACACAGCGCCAAGCTCCTCAAAAGAGATTAAGATCGAAGAAGATTCGCTTTCGCAATCCGTTCTGCGCAGCTACAGAGCCGTGAGACCGGCTCGGGTTGGGCATTATTCGTGGCTCTGGATCAGAGACGGACAACTGGTTTCGAAATTAACCCTTTCATAACGGATCAGTGATTATGATGGATCGACGAACGCGTTGACGGAGGCAAGATGAATGCTTTGGTTTTTGGCAGTGATCTGGTTTCCCTAGACTCAGCCAATGATCGTTAGAACGCCGTTGTAGGTATGTACCAGATGCTACTCCAGAGGAAATTGTCTTCGATCGATTCCATTGGACAACTGTCGAGGAATTTGCTGGTTTTCTATGGAGTAAGGGTACACTGACATGGAGATATAATAGGTCGATAGATTTGTGTATTTTATATTGTAGTGCAATGTGATTGTCATAAGGTTTAGTTGATAATAGCATCATTCATTTCATCTTTGAACTCCTAAGATATATTTCTCAGATTTACCAGCTAATGAGTTTCTTCCAATTTATGTCCGGCTTTACAAACATTATAGCATAGACAGTGTACAGCGTTTATACATTCACTGAGAAAGGATGAAAGTGAGTGGTAAGCCAATGAACGTGCGCAGAGCAAACCAGAAGGAATGTCGTCGGGAAGATCAGAAACGTGTAAAGGTATAAAGCGTGCGAAAGCGTAACACGAACCGCGAGGCAGTAAAGAAATAAAGTGCGTATAAAGCCGTGCAGAGAGTACTATAATACGGTAATTTGTGCGAGACGCGGATAAAAATGTTGCGGGACAGCGAGGCCGGGTCGAGGCGGGCCAGTGCAGAGAGTAACTCGACTAACCCATAAGAAGGAAGCCCGAGAAACGGCTAAGGAAATAGAGAACCGACGAAGAGGAAATTCAGCGGAGCGAGTGAGGTTGGAATCATTGAGTCAGAAAATAGATGAAAGACGAAACAGCATTTTCAGCGGGGGAGCCATGATAGAAGGAGGATGGAGAGGATAGACGCTGGACGTCTGCGCTCGCGGAAGAAACAAGATGCCATAAATCGGAAGAAAATTTCCAATTTCAATACCGCAAACTTCTTTATCGGACACTACTGACCCCCTTGATCCTCGTTCCGCCTGTAACTTTATTTTCGGGAACCTAATTGGAAGAAACTAAATTTTCTTTGTTGTAGATTTTTCATTTGTTTCAGGCAAGTTTATCTTTGGAAACTTAATTGAAAGAAACTAAATTTCATTTATTGCAGTGTTTAATTAGCTTCAGTGAAGTTTGCTTTTCTAAAGCTGATTAAACATAGTAAAATTATATTCATTATAATTTTTATAATCTGTTATATAACGCGTTACCACGTACTTTCTCAAGATTAATTCACAAATTGTGCTCCGACTGAAAATATTATAGTTCAATTAAATTAGAAAGTATCTTCGAACAATAATTAATCAGTGATTAAAAACGATTTACTTACTATTGAATAATTAAAATTACACTACGCTTCTTAATCCTGTCCGTCCACAATTGTCCGAGACGGAAATCATGACGGCGCCGCAGTGTTCAAAATGGAACGCGTTACAGTCTCCTCTGGAGGCAGCACTTTATCGCGTGCTTCCAACTCTCGAATAATTCTCTCAATATAAAGGAACAAGAGGAACGAATAATTTATCCCCTAAAATAGTGCCAAATTGAATTCCACGGAAGAGGGACGTGTGCGTCGAGTGTTAAACGAGGTTGGCTCGTAACGCTAGAACCGGTATCGCGATGACATCGATGCATTAATACCTTATTAATCGCCGGTTTGTTAACCGGACAACGACACCGTTTCTAAAACCGTGATCCCACGGTAATTATTCCGGGATTTATGTAGAAGGCAATTGTCACTACGCGCGCTGTCTTCCTTTTTGTATATACCTTACTGCAACGTCACGAACGGTGTTCAAATATTCCGCGGGATAAATCTTTTGTCATAAAATTCGGAAGATTAATGGGGACCGGGGTTGAACTTGTATCTTGAACGTCGCTCGCGCTTAAATCTCGTCTATTCGCATCGAATTTTTAACCTCTTTTACCCCGCGGCGACGATTCTATCACGTGTTTTTCACGGAACACGTTCTTCTTGGAAGCACACTGAAATAAAAACTACTAAAAAATAATCTTCTCCCACGGGGATCGACAATATTTCATGGTGAAAACAAGGACGTCCATCTCGTTTATTTAGAACGTCCATACTCGATGCGTGTACGTTTATTTTTACGTTTCTGTACTCTATTATTACACCTGGATCTACAAGCTTTTGTTCGGAGGCACGTGTTAAGCGATTCCGCGAGAAAAAGAGCATCGAGATCGTCGACTGTAACCAATGATGTAACAAATCTTCAGTTATTATGTGTTACAGTTATTTCTTATCAGAAAATCGACGTAATCACTGAGTTACTTAGGTATATCTACAAATATATTTCATCGCAATGTTCGTTAAGACTTGCATAATCTTCACCGCCAATTAAGCTAAAATACAAATCAAATCCCTCGAAATAATAACACTAATCCCTTAACATTGAATGCCATGGTTACCGGTGACCCCTAACCAAATCGAATTACTATACTTCAATTAAACGACCATTATTAGACACATTCTCTGTATTATAAATAATGCTATCTGATGTGGTGACATTCAGCTAGATGAACTTTATTATTTATTTTCAAAAAATGTTCCCCCGACCTTACAAAGTTACTATATTCTTCCATTTTCTGTACTTTGCTCTATAAAATCGTGCTTTATAAAATTCAACGTGTTAATACTACCGTAAACACGCAATTTCCTACAAGAATCCCCGTTCAGCCCTTTCAAACATCCCTACAGAACACGCATACGTAAGTATCCGCGGTCTAAACGCGGACGTACAGAACTCGCGGAGAATTTCGAAAGGGTAATTACCGGGACAGTCGCGTTACGCGATTAGCGAAGAAGTTACGTGAATTTCCGCGAAGATTAACTGCTCGAGAAGGAAAAGTTTTCGTCAGTTATTGCACGTCCCATGTGTTTTTTCCGCCGCGAGGCGCATAAAATCGGCGTAAATTCATCGACCCCGGGTGGCCGGTCGTAAAATCAGAAATTTCTTACGAGCCCATTCATGCCGCTGTAGCTGTCAACGAGCCAGTACCGCGGGAATTCGATTTACGAACGCGTGCACCGTCGATATTTGATTTATTTCCTGTGCCGCGCGCAGCGAAATGCGAGACCGCGGCGCTGCCATTATTCCTCGGTCGACGCGCGTCACGCTTTTCTTCGCGCGACCCGGCCGGTTGTTTCGTTTTTCCGGGTTCGTCCATCACATCCCCGCCGGTCCGCGCAGCACCCCCGCGTAATCAAGGCCCTTTTGTTTCCCTTAAGCCCGAGCCGGGCGGCGCCAGCGAAATTTGACGAGTTATACCCGGAGATAACCATCCAGCCGATGCCACCGATAAATCTCGATCGAAATTTATCTCGGGACCGTCCGCGAAACCGGTATTATATCGCCATTCACCGTAAATCGAGACCATTTATCTGTTGCCAACACCTTGCGCGAATAATTCCCTCGTGAGGTAGCGTGTCCTTGGCACTACCCTGGAAATCCGATCTACTTTGCAAGCTTCGATCGTTCTGTTACGATCAGAATCTCCGGTATATTTGAATATAATATTAATTACTGCTTTGAACAGGAAGGTGAAGGTTACTCGATAAGTTTCATGTTTCACGTTGCATTTTTACCAATCACTTTATATAAAATAGCTTTGTTTCTTAATATACGTATGTCTTCTCATTACTTCATTTCAAATAGTGTCGTCTATGTTTTATTGCACATTGTCAAATATTTCTAGTGAAAAGAAAAAAAAATGTCTCTCTCTCTCTCTCTCTCTCTCTCTCCCTCTCTCTAAACTGTTTCACTTACAATGTTACATCTATCTCGTTGCAAATACCTCGTATCAAAATTAATAACCACACGTATTATTTCCATCACATTAACGAACGCAAAGAACTACCTTTCATCAATGAACGCGTAACACAAACAAATAAAACAACTATCATCTCCAACAAGGGAAACCGTTCGGCTCGCGTCAGAACATTGGCTCCATGATGGCATCCAAACGGCGCAAAATATTTTAACAAACCGGGGACTTCTCGGACTTCCGGTGCGTCGCGTCGGAAACGGCGCTCGCCTGGCGATCCCTTGACATTGCACATACCGTAGATCTATCCGCGACGAGTTACGCGCGGTTCTTTTCGTAGCGCGAGCGTCGCCGCGGCGGGCGTCGCCGTCATCGTCGTGGTCGTCGTCGTCGCGGTGGCCGTCGTCGTCCTAATTATACGTGTTTCTCCGTATTTCTGGAATTAGACTGCGGATGGGGCGCGGAGCGGCCGACTCGCCGCGATGCCTGAACGCGTGCTTACCAAGCTCAGTCGCGCGAGATCCACCTCGAATCGCGGTTTCATCCTCCAACGAAGCAGCAACGCAGCTTTCCGCGACGTGGGCACGCACCGCGATCCTCGCGTTCCGCGGCACCCGGGTGTCGTCCGATGGGGCGAGCACATAGGTACCGTTCACCAACGAGTTACTAGCTGATCCTCCGGCTCCGCGATATCGGGCAACCGTTTCCGGAGAACGTTTCGAATAGTTTCCGCACGCTGCGGGTGTCCCGGAGAACGTTTCCTCGCCGATTTCGCGGTGAAAGCATCAGCAATATCGTTCCCGAAGATTCGTCGCAGTCTAGGAAGTTCTCGGAGTATCCGTGTTAGCTGTTTTTTGCTAAGCTCGGTACGAGTCTATCGTTCATCGTTGTTTTCTCAAGGAATCGCTTGTATTACGTACGTGAAATATTCCGATGAAAATGGTACGTTAGAAGATTTAAGGCGTGAAGGGTTAATGAATCAGTATGTATCGGGGAATCGGTTAAAACGACGCAATCCAGTGGTAATGAATGTTATAGAGTGTCCAGGATTATTTAAAATAAATTAATTGTATGGTTACTCCGAGAACTTCCGCGGAATCTTCCGATACTCCCCAATGATCGGTTAACGGCGCCGTTATCAACTTCCCATTTAAGAATCCGTTACTAATATTTCTATCGGCCGGAGGAAGGTATTCGATAGCGAAACTTGGATTTATACGGCGAACTGGAAGGCTCCGAGTGCTTCAGAAGAATATTTGAAAGCCGAAGTCTGAAAAGTTCCCCTATTACGCGGTTACGTTAATGCTCTGCCCATCGGCGCCCAGAACGATCAAGGATTATCGTTTAAGGAGCAAGACCGTTCGAGTGTGTATCGTAGCTCAGGGAAGGGATTACGTTGTTCCACGGTACCTCAGCCGCGAGATCCAGTGAAATTTTAATAGTGGGTTTAATTCTGAGAGACCCCGTGCGAGTCATCATGGCGACCACGCAAGTTTTCCAGGACTGGGACTCGCCCCTGAGTTCCATGACCAGGACAAGTACCACGCGTAAAACTACCACCACCACCACCACACGGCGCGAGGTAAGATGAAGCAGCAGGATATGTATTGTTGAAAGAAATATTTGAAAAATTTGGAATGGTTCTCTGGTATTTTCTGGATCCCAGTTGTTCAGGATAATAGTAGGGTGACTATTTTCACATTAGAGGTTGATTTATTTTGTAGCAAGAAATGTACTATTGGGGTAAATATTTGGGAAATTTGCTACGAATCTTTGGTACTTTCTATATCCTAGTTGTTCAGGATAATAGTAGACTCTTTCTCCATTAGGAGTTGATTTATTTCGTAGCATAAAATGTACTATTGGGGTAAATATTTGGGAAATTTGGCATGGATATTTGGTATTTTCTAAATCCTAGTTGTTTAGGATAATAGTGGGTTAACTATTTTTCTATTAGGGGTTGATTTATGTCGTAGCAGGATATGTATTGTTAAGAGAAATATTTGAAAACTTTGGAATGGATTTCTGGTGTTTCCTAGATCCTAGTTGTTCAGGATAATGGTAGACTGACTATTTTCCTATTAGGAGTTCATTCATTCCCATAAATTGCGAGGACAGATTGAAACCTGATCAATTCTCGTTTTAGAGTGCATCGCGGTTGAGTTCGCTGTAGTAGTATCAAATTTTATGAAAGATTTGAATTATTACTGGCAATAAATACTGGGTAGAACTACAGATAGGAGTTTATTTGACAGTGGTTCCATAACTCATAATTTATTGGTCAGAACATTCCAGTTTGGAATCAGGATTGCAGTTAGCTGATTCACATGTGTCAAATTGGTGACAATTATTTCCGAGAAGCACTAGTGCATATTCTACAAAGTAAGGTCTGCAGCTGAGTAATCCGTTCCCGTGCACAGGAAACCATGAAAACGTGAAATTATTTGAGTGCTTTATGCGAATCCAAACAACGCACACTTCGATCGAAGAATAATATTCCGTCTCGCGATAAATTCGTTCCCGCCTCTTCCGTGCGAGCAACGCGAAAACAAAAGTTTCCTGAGGAATGGATAGCTTCTAATCGGATTACGTAACGCCTCGTCTTGATCTCATCAAATAAATCAAACCTAGACCGGCTCTAAAACAAAAAGGTTCGTCTAATATTGAAAACAGCGCATATTTCTCCGTTCCTTCGGGCGGAACGCGAATAACTGAAAACATCTTGCGGCTGTTTCGATTTCGCGCAATTCGCGCGAGAAATGGTTCTTACGTTAGACGTTCCAGTGAAGAAGATAACAATCCGCATCGCACAGTTGTAGTTATCGCTAGAGCAGCGTCAAGTGTACACCATTTTATTCGGATAACGGATGAAAGATAAGAATAACGAATCGAATACAAACAGAACACAAACTTATTGCTTAGTGTGCGTATTTTAGCTTTACAGAAACGTAAAATCGATAGTCATTGAGAACTATTTAAACTTGCTTTCAAATAAACTGTTCGAACGAGTACGAAACATTCGAATAACAAGAATTCAGTGAACAGTTCGAAATAAACACCTACGCGAAATTAATCCAACGACGTCCAAGCTTACATTCGACGTTGACCGAATATCAGCGTTAATCTATTGATACAGTGACCATATTTTCTAGGTGGAAATAAAGGACAAACCTGAAAATGTTGGGGCTTTGTTCCAACACGTGTCTAAACAAGTTACCGACTGACAGGAGTCTGCGCGTTACGAAATTCTCTTACGTGGCATACCAAAATGAAATTTACAATGTTCTCGTGGCATCAGCCTGATTCGATTGTATCGGAACAAATTCTAGGCAACAACAAGAACTCAAGATCTCTCTTTTGCAGAAAGATATACGAACTTCGCGTGAAAGATCGTATATTGATACAGTATTAAACACTCATGTTCTAAATTGAAAAAAGAAAGAATTTCTTAATATCGTAACATTAAAGAATTAAAGAATTAAATTCAAGTTTCAAAGAGAATCGAATCTTCCGTTAAATCTGTGAAAGAAGCGAGATGTTGTTTGGATGGAGCATCTTTTAATATGTAAGAAGTATGGCCACTGTATCCGTGAATCAAAAATGTCGTGGGCGGACGTTGAAGATAAAGGCCGAAAAGACAATTACGCGTCGACGCGTAGAGACGGACCAGGCGGAATCGAGGGAAACCGTGAATAATCCCGCGGCAATAATTTGCGTAACGCAGCCACGCATTTGGATACAGCGTTCTCCGAGAAGTTTCCTGCGTTTATAGGAGCGTTGCCAGGACCCAAGGCCGATATGCCTCTCCGACTAAAACCGTGATAAACACCCGTGAAAATCGCGAACACGCCTCGCGATGAGTAATCCCGGCTGCTGGCTGCTTGTTTCTTTGTGTACCCTCTTCGCCGCGTATCGTGCGCTTTACTGAAAAACCAACGATCTGTTCTGCTAGCGATGGGATCGAGTGCATTAAGCATGTCTGCAGGTTACATTCACTGTGGAGCCAATGGAGTCCATCCAGGATGTTTATAGATAAATACACCTTTAACACTAAAACTAGCATATGGCTTATTCTTGATGTCCTCTTTTTGTAATTATTAAAGTGGTGATAGATGTTTCTTGGAGGAATTATTAAAGAAATTGATTTGGCAATACGCAAACTGAATTGTGAATCAATGCAAGTCTCGATAGATACATCCTTGTTGCTATAAAGGAATTTCAAACAGTTAATGTAACTGCTTGGTAGATTTAGTGTTAAAAGATTTATTCCATTAGCAATGATTACGAAGGTAATAGATGTTTCTTGGAGGAATTATTAAAGAAATTGATGTAGCGATACGCAAACTGAATTGGAAATCAATTAAAGTCTATATAGATAGATAGATGAACTTTTGGAGTTTTCATAGAAGAATTTCGAAAAGTCAGTTTAACTGCTCGATAGTTTTAGTGTTAAAAATCGTTCAATACAATTTTAATGTGTCTATTAATCCTCGATCACCGATGTCATTAAAACAACTGTATCTATGTCGGACAGGGGGAAATCATTTCTGGTTAGACGACGAAGAAATAAAAATTCTTTAATATCAGTGGTAAAAGATATAAAAGAATTTATCAATTTCTCTTTTGTAAATAAGTAACAAGAAATATAAAGTGGATCTTTATCGATACGATTCATCTTGTAATCCGATTCATCTTCGTCTGCTCTAATTGTGTGTCTACGGAACAATAGTCTGTTGAATGTGGTTTAATGACCCACGGTTAATTCGCATTAGAATTATCAATTATTTCTGCTCTAGCACAAAGGATTACGTTATGATCGTTTCATAATTCTGTCGGTTTATCGCGCAAACAATACGTTTGATCTCTATTCCTCGTTCCCAGATCGACGGACGACCAATATGGAAGGTGTTCGACGAAAACGAATTATTTCAGATTCCGACTGTAGATTGTTGTTGTAACAGTAACAAATCGCAGGAACGGTTTTGATCGCTCGCTCGCGAGATTTATGACGGGATTAATGCAGGAAAGTGTCGTAACCTTCCCTTTTTTCACTTTCTTCCTGGCGATCGTCTGGACAATATCTGTCGTGCGGATCGGGCGTGACTCAGAGGAACAGGCGTGTTGGCATGATCGAAACGGATATTTATCAATCTTTTTCTCCACGCCCCTTCTATATTTGAAATTTTGTTTTGAAAGCTGTTTGCCGGAAGCTAACTCCGAATGGTCAGTGTTGCGTATTAAAATGAAACGAATGATGCGTTCAATGTCACTTGATACATATCCGATTGAAATCTTTCTACCGTTTCGACATCCATCAATGGACAACTGTGTCCGATCGTATCGGATCGAATATAAATGTAAATTTATTTCGGCGTCTTATTAAAATGATATTTTTCGCTCTCGGCAGGTTTATAGATAGACACTTATAGTCAGATTTATAGATAGATACTTATAGGTGGATTTATAGACAGATACTTATAGGAGGGTTTATAGATAGATACATATAGATAGATTTACATAGATGCTTCTGGACAGATTTATTAATAGGTAATTATAGATAAATGTGTCCGAGGAATTGATTCGATTTTATTAATATTATTACTGCTTTATTGTAGTTATTAGCACGGTTAGTATGTCTCTCTACACGGTTACCTATTCTCGAGATTATTGACGCACGTGAACACATATTGATCCCGATGATGAACTGCTTAAGCCTGGTCTCGATCGTGACGGAGTGCAGCGTTGTTTAGTCTAGACTTCCGAAGTTTTGCGTCGCTTCCACGGCAGAATGCCATTCGTGTCTTACCCTTAATCCTGTGATGCAACGCCAGGAATTTTTGGAAGAAAGTTCGACCCGGCTTAGTTATTATTTATATCACGCTTCAAATATTGTTCGGATTTTGCACGACATATTTCCCTAGCATCGCGTTTCTTCTGTATATTTAAATTCTATCAATAATTTACATATATTGTGTAGGTAATAATTGTTAAATATAAGTTAATTGATAAACTATAAATTGTACTTGCTCGGCAGATCATGTATGTTCAGTTTATTGTTAAACTAGATTTTTCGTTAGTAATATTTGAATATAATAAACAATTTCTTTTGAACAGTTGTGTATTATTTTTATAAATTCTATCGTCAGAAATCTCTGACGACAACGCGAATGTTGTCTTTTCTTGAGAAATATGTCACGCGTTACTCGATTCATAGAGTTTATAAGTTTTCTTATAGAAATTTTCCAGTTTCTCTAAGGCAAATTTGTATTTCGTTCAACGAATAATTCTTTCCGATGTTTTGTATTGTTTTTACCGTATTGCCACCGCAGTTTCTGGGTGCTGGGAGTATTTCGACTCTGAATTTTCGTTTCGTACTATTCTTAGCGTGTCTCAAAGGTTCAACGACCCTTTGGATACTAATCCTTGAAAGGGGACATTGACCTCTTGGACCCTGATGCTGCTCGAGTCTGCACTCTTTTATTTGTTTTTCAAACGTAACTCGGCACGAAATCGATACGTATTATTTCAGAATAGCTAGCTTTTAAATTCTCCGCTTCCTAATCTTTAACACTTTTTAATCTTTAAAAAGTAAGAACAACTGAAACGCGAGAGTTCGTATAAAAAGTAAAATGCAAACACTCGATAATGAATTGTTTAATTAAAAACTAAATACCGACACGATACACAAAGCAGTAATTTCTATTAGAAAACACAAAGTATAAGATTATAATCAGGAAATTAAATTTTATCGCATATGGTGATTTAAAGTTGAAAGTAATTTTATGTAGACCTTTCTACAGCTGCCACAGGTGACAACGAGTCACAAAGCCGAGCGTTAATTTTCGAGTGACTGCAATGGCGGCAGTTTTAATAACAACATTAAAGGTCAATTTAAGTATTTAGTACGCGGTATTAACACTAAACTTACCAGACGGATCAAAATGATTCCTGATTTCTTCTTTTTGCAATTATTGAAAAGATACCAAATATTTCTCTGAGAAATTATTCAAGAAATTCATATGGCAATACGCAAACTGAATTGTGAATCAATCAATATCAATATAGAGAAATTTCAAAAAGTCAATTTAATTGCTTCGTAGGTGTAGTGTTAAAACGAGGATGTTCGTCTGATGGTTTGAAATGCATTTGATGGCGACCACGGCTGATAACTGCGATTCCGTAGTAGGTTCTCGCGAAGATGAAGACAGGAAGCGGTAGCCGGAGAGTTCCCACGGATTGCGGAAGGTTATCGTAGGTCTCTACGGATGGTTTACGATTTCGAAATGAGCGATATAGCGTATTAAGCTCGCGGACGGCCTTTGCTATTTCCATCGGCGGAGCCTTCGAGCAGGCTCCTATTTAAAATAAGCAACTTTACGGTGCATCCGCGGCTCGCGCTGCAGGCCTTCACTCTTGTGTCACTCTTCTATTTCCAGAGGCCTCGCGCGTCTTTCGCCGTCGCGATGCTTCCTCTCGAATTGGCGTTTTACGTCTCGTGACCCTTCTGTCAGGATCAGCACATTTTCGATTAGACTCCATCGCTTGCAGGTTAAGTGCTGAAAGAATATTGGAGCTACGTTCTTCTAGGTCTGCCTCGCTGATGATCATTGGTTGCAACTAGGAGCCATTAGTGAAACAATTCGCCTAAGTTAGTTCCTATTGGCAAGAGAACCTTCAAGATCTTTTCATCTGGCATTCGTCTAGACTATTATGTTCCTAGTAGTTTCCCGTTTGAAATTGTCCACCTAAATTTGAAGTCGATTTCTTTCCACAAACTTGTCTGTTTGTTAACTCGGTTAACACTAAAACTACACAGTAGTTAAATTGACTTTTCGAACATCCTCTATAGAAACTTCAAGAGTGCATCTATCGAGACTTTGATTGATTCACAATTCAGTTTGCGTATCGCCAAATCAATTTCTTTAATAATTCCTTAGAGAAACATCTGTTATCTTTTTAGTAATTGTAAAGAAAGGACATCAGAAATGAGTGATTTTAATCCATCTGGTAGTTTTAGTGTTAATCATAGCGAGTGTTGGTGACCACAGAATGACGGAGTTAGGAGAGCTGCACGGTAAACCAGGGAAATCCGCGGGAAGATTTCCGTCGTCAACTGTGTAACCCCAAACCCAAAGTAAATAAGATGCTCATTCAACAGACACCGTTATTCCGTTGTGTTTCTGTCTATTGTGTCGAGGACCGGCGTACTCGCTAGTAACTCACGGATGTTTATACGGATGTAGACTGTCGAGGACAAATTGGTAACGATTGGAATCGATAAAATATTCTGCCAAGCATCTTGGTTTACTCTGACGACAATGAACGTCTTACGAAACTTTCGACAATTTTCTATACTGAATTTTCGAGAATCCAAACACTATAAATACGCAAAGTCAGCAGTCTATACTCACTGAAAATGCTTTCGAAGCTTCTCTTAGCACAAAGAGCATATGCTAAAATGACACGAGAGGAACTGCTGCTGAATCCACCTGGTCCATCGTCTTTCCGGACGTGCATAGTCAGAACAGTCTGTAACGTTCAATAGTTGGCAATGAATGAAGTACTTTATACTTTTACGACCATTACAATAAAGAGTAATGATCTTCGGGAAATTAATCGAGAGGGCCGGGAACTACTGTAGAATCTAGAGGATACATTATATGAGAATATTCTATCTTTTTCGATCGAAGCAATCTGAACACTTAACAGAATTACCGACCACTAGGACCATCTTTTTATAATTTCTTTATAAAAGCTATATACGTGAATTTCTTAAGATTTCGATTGGCTTATATTTCAGTTTAGGTACTAAATTAGTTCCTTTAATTATTGCTTAAAGAGGTGTCTGTTTGCAATAATTATAAAAGAAGAAATTAGGAATTGGTCATTTTGACTGACCTGGTAGTTCTAGTGTTAAAAATCATCAGTATTAGATTATAATATAAGAGATAGAAGCTATACAGTATTAAACACAGTATAATATCTAAATATGAAGACATCTATGCAATTATACACACCACTTATCTGAGTGTAGACAACTACTACTGATCTATCCCAAAACTGAAAAATCAACCGTACAGTGTACCCAACGAAACGATCACAGCATCCCCAACGATATCCACCTCCTGTTGGATCACGTGCTCCTCATCCGCCTGCAGTTGCTCTTTTACGGCTGTTCACGGTCGAAAAGTCAGCCGGTTAACGGATGAAGACCAAAAGACTTGCAGCCGGCAACGTCGGTTACCGTCGGAGGAGTCTTCGGCGTCGCCATAAAAGAGCTCGTCGTGCACCATTAAGTTTCCTCGGAAAGGCTGCTCTCCAAGATTCATAGTTATGGGAATAATTGCGGGTTATGATGCATCGTTCCCGCTCAACGATGCATCATCTACGAGAATGATAAACGGGGACCGGACCGTCATCGGTGCCTAGGGCCGTCCGCGATCCTCGCGGTGTTACAATAAAGTCCGTGTCGGGGAATTCTGGAAATAGAAAGGGGGAGCCGCGGCGCGCGTACGCGATTTACGGTTGAGCCGCGGGCTGGATCAAGGGCGGAATTCGATGAAAACCGCGCAGTGGCGGCGGTTTTCTGGTTACGCCGTTGAATTTATACTTCTTGGCAGTGTCCTGCGCGTGAAAAATGAAGACGGTTCCGCGTCGCGATAGAAACTACGGCTTAATAGACGCGACCGTGAGCCCGCCGCGCGTCTGGACGAAATAAATTGTTCCCGGTTGCACTCTAGCATTCACCTTCCCCCGATCGGAATGGCATTTCGCGGATTCCAAATTAGTGCAGAGATGGTATTATTAGGTGGGCGAATATTGTTAGCCCTCGCTAGAACACCGACGCCAGTTGTTTGATGGACAACGCCACTATTTCTCGAGCGAACACGTTATTTATTTGCTACGCGCGTCACTGATCTCACGGTACGACAGCTGAACTATTTAAATTCGGTCCATCTTTCTGTCCGTTTGATAGATGAAAATTGTCGTTGTTTATCGAGGGAGGTTAATGACTGATGTCCTTAACGTTGGGCTGGTCCAAAGCAATTTCAGTTGGAAACGATCGTCGCGACCGTTTATACGCTGTGATTCAGCCGATGATTCAGGGAAGCGTTAGATGTTGTATGCTTTTTTCATTTCGATTGTTTTCCGTGTACTATTTGTTATTTTCTATCGATCGTTTAAAGGTATGACGTAAGCTTATTAGTAAGTTTCCTGCACTGACAACGACGGATGTTCCTTGTCATTCGTCCCGCAAAGAATTTTGGCAGCGCGGACTATAAATTTTCGGGATGCACGGGTTTGTATCTTGACTATTCGACAAAATCAATCTTCTCGACTGTACATTGGAATGAATGACACCTGACATTCGCGCAAATCGCCGTTTGAAAATACGAAGGTTATTTTTCCCTCGATACCGCAGAGGAATAAGAACGTGTGGTTACGGTTCGAGCGTGTTCGTAATTTAAGTTCGTAAAATTCCACTGCGTCGTGATAAATTGTTCTCGGCGAATGAGACGAGGGTCGCAAGCTTTTACTTTAAAAACGTTCGGCCGGAATTAATTGAACGGACGATCCTGTCGCGTAAACCATCGGCAATTTCGGTTTAACGATTTCCGATTTAGAGTCCTCATTGGCACTGGAAAAGGGAGTCGAAACACGAAGCCCCGATGGAGAATTGCGGCGCCGGCTGCAAGGAGGATTAATAGACGCTCACGTCTCGTAAATAATTCGAGCGGCCGGACCTCGCGCTTCGCCAAAATCCACGCGTTTAAATTATTCCCCGATCTTAACTGAAATTCGTGCGATAAACAACGTGTAAGGGCCGTGCCAATGCGTAGTGTTCCGTTCTATTATATTCCTAGTGCTCTGTGTGGGAAGCAGAAGCAACTGGACGAGGACGAAAAACACGATGAAATTATTATCTCCGGCATTTAATTTCTTTTTGTCACGATCCCCGCGCGAAACGAAAATAGTCGCCGTTCCGTCTGCGGCAATTTCGTAAACAATGATATATTAAGCGTACAATAATTCTGCAGTAATTTTTAGATTCTACGGCTCCTGTTGCGTACATTCATTTACTCCTTGAAGAAGCTCGATCAAATAATAGCGCCTTGAAACTGCTCGAGCATGAGATTATCTACCCTCTAAACGATTAATGGTCGTGCAGTATATAAAATTACACCAGTATCTATACTATACAAACTCAAACAAGAATAACGAAGCGAATAACATAAATATTTCAATCTTTTCAGCTTTTCTCGTCTCCCGTAAATTCCTAAATAAACTCACCCCAATTCTCATACATTTAGTTATCACATTTCCTTAACCTTCAAGCAGTGAAGTTCTCCGCTTTGATTTCGATCTGAACGTCGCACCGACTTCTCGAGGGGCAACAACGGAGACGTCTCCTCTTATTTACCTCGAGCGATTTTTCTTGAAAAACACGACTAAGAAGCATGTGCGCATACTTTCGTTCCCGGCGATGCTGCGAGCGCGTCAGAACGCGCGACATCTGGCACGGGCTGGGCCCGACCGAAAATACCGTCAGAGAAATGAAGGAAAAAAGCTCAGTTACGCAATAGAAACTTTTACGTACTGCGCAGCCGTTCGGGCCGAACCGACGCGACGTCCAGGAAGTAAAGCGACGTATATTTCCGCGTGGATGGTCGCGCGTTTTTCATTGCGACCGGAACGGGGCTGGCTCTTCTTGCCATGACAAATTGTCGACGCTAGAAACTCATTAATTCGACATGAGTACAAAGTTTAGGCCTTTTGGCGTGCTCCGGCACCTGGCACGATTTCTTTGGCTCCCGATGTCGAGCGCGCTATCCCCCACCACGCACCCCATGTAATCACGCTGATGATTAAAATCCCATTACCAGCCTCCAGAGCTCCTTTCTCTTCGTCCCGGTGAAGATCTCGAGCAACTTCCGTCTACCCGAACAATCTTCCCGCCTTCTAACCGGGTTTTTATTGAATTGCCAGCGTATCGCTTGCCAGATACCCTATACTTACGTATTTCGTTCGCCGCCCTATACACCCATCGATACGTTTGCCCAAGTTCTTTTTCACCTGGGGAACCGTTAATGAACGATTCATTACTCTGTCTATAGATATGTTTGACATATCGCCTGACTGACCTCATTATTTCTTTCATTTTACATTTGTTTCGTGTAAACCACATTTTCTAACAATATTTCTAATGTAAGAGACGTTGTATACAGTTTCGCGATATCCACGTTAAGCTTGCCGTACAGATAGTGTTACGGAAAATTCTGGTGTAGCTAGAAGATTAAGTAAAATCGGTCTCGTCGTAATTGTCAGGGTACCAGTGAGATTCGATACAAAGAATAAACGTGTACTCGAATGTTGATGCAACGGAGAATTCGTTTGCCAAGACGAGATTAATGCGTTATTCCACTCGAATCGGCTCTCGATTCCCTTCTCGAAGCAGGAGACGCGAAGGAGCGCTGATTTTTCGAGGGAATAAAGCAAAAGACTGTGTTCCATTGCTCCGAACACAGCAAACAACAGTGTAGCGGGTAGCAGCGCTAGATAAAAGAATTATAACAACGAAATCGCCTTTCGCATCGCGTAGTCCGCACTCGAAACGTGTAATCCTCTCAGGTAGTTCTCTCATCGCGAAGGAAAATGTAAGAGTCGAGAGGCGAGGGGATGTCCGATGAAGGATCCTCGCGCTCGGAATAAAATCGGCCGGGTTTCGACGCGATATTTCGCGCAAGGAATCTTTTCTCCTCGGGCAATGGTCCTCTCTCCGTATTTTTAACGCGGGAATCGTCGAAAACGTGGCTCCTTACGTCCAACGGTCCGCCGGCAGCTGGCTCGCTTTATTTTTTCATCGGTGCTACCGTCAATATTATTGGCTCGAAGGACCTCCGCTTATCCGCGGGATTTCGCGAACGCGGCAATTGGGTCGAAATAATTCCGTTCGTCGATGCACGTTCCTGCACTCCTCCTGCACCCTGGCTTTACCGTTTTTCAAGGAATGCCGGATCGCGCTGGAATTCCGGCTGCAAGTATTTTAGAATTTCGTTGCGAGAAATTCAATTCAAAGTGTATCCCGTATCCTCGGGTGCATAGTTGAATAAGCTTTCCTTTTCTTTTTAACTAATACTTTGTATATTTTCGTTAAAGCTTCGTTGTTAAAACGCTGGTTGTTTCGTTTGGATTATTCGCAATTTCGAGAGTGTACATAAACTGTTATCACAGGTTGTAGTCAGTTTATAAAGGAAGCAGGTGTTGAGAGAAGGGTAAGGGATTGTTTCTCGCGACGTTCGGAATTCAAGCTGAATCAGGGGATGAATTAATCCCCGTCGGTAAAATGCGCGCGCGAAGCGACGCGTGTGGCTTTTCAAGTTCGTCGCGACAGAGGTCCTCACCGGGGATGGGGTCTTTGATCTTTACGGCGCGAAAAGAAACGCTGGACGAGCGCGCCGCCGCCCGTTTATAAAAATACATCCACGAACAGAGCTGCTATATTTCGACTCGTCCAATCGATTCACGGGCGTATTTTCAGATGTTAGACGACCTTGGGCGATGAGAATACACTGTATTTCCCTACTCGTACGAATGTCACTCGTTTCGTGGCGCGAGGAAAAAGAATTTATAGCGGCCCTCTCTCGCGAAATCCTCTTTTACAGCTCTTTTCGCGGTCGCGTGGGAGAATAAGAGAGAATTGAATCGATTTATTTTCGTTCTACCGGGAATTGATAAACATTCATTATTTTTAGCGTTTAGTCTGCGTGAAACTAGCAATAAGGTAAATTGAATATATTCCGTGATCAGAATTCGGGCAATCAAAATGTGCCTTTTTACCATTATTCCCCTGTTTGCGATAAATAGTGAGATTTCATTTGTAGAATAATATTTACATATGTAAAGTTGCGAAATCTACCACTTCACGTGCAACGGTTGAAGATTACGAGAGTCCCGAATCGGTTACCATGCTCTACAGCCGCAAACGTTCACGACTTCAAAGTAAAGATGGCTGTCGGCCTCCTTACCAGTTAAAATAAAGCCTTCCGATACAATTAGAACTGCAACGGGCGACAACGTGAACCGAATGCACTGGGTGCGAACGTTCTATCGTTGATCTGGGTTGAGTGGCACGTAAATAATCCCGCGTGTCAATTTAAACTTAAATTTAGCGCCCGCAAATCTCGACGCAGAACCCCTGCGCACGCGGTTCGACCGCGGAAATGTTTCGAGCGTGTTCCGTGCCAGTGGATGGATCTGTCGAACGTTCGAACATATTTTTGCGTGCGAATTTTCGTAGAACGGCACTGCGGACCGTGAAATCGCTGAGATGTAAACACAAATACAAAACGGAATTTTACAGTTTTTAAAATCCTGCCAATATCTTGATGCAATATCGGGGATAAGACCGAGACTAAACAAAGTTGCCTTCAATCTTTATTTGAATAATGCATAATCGACGGTGCTCGACGATTTCGAACGATTCTGCATGTTAAAGCTTTTATGTAACGGGTGCTAAATCTACTGCGTGCATTAGCCACCGCTTTCCATTTATTTACATCTCGAAACTTAATCCGAGGCTTGTAATGATGGGAAAGAAATGTTCGATGAATATTAAATTTGTTCTGTTTGAGTTCGTTATTATTCTTATACCTTTCAAGTGTAACCCTTCGAAAAAGATGTATCGCTTACAATTTTAACGCTAAAACTAAGAAAAGGTCTCCTAATCTTGTATCTGTGCAGATACACCGATTTCATTGATAAGTTTTCGCAAAAACGCTTTCATAATTTAAATACTATTAAAATAGAAATTTTGAGATGAGTGACTTTGGTTCCTCCGGTAGTTTTAGTGTTAAGAAAGTTAGTTTAAGCTCAACCACCGTCACGCGAGGCTGACATTTCGACGTGTCTGTAAAAATGCCTGTCCTCGTATCAATACAAATCTAATGTAAAGTTTTATTAAATATAAATCACTTATTAGTTATTCTTAAGAACGATTTTGTTCAACGCCCAAGTTACCATCCCAGACAATATTAACACATTGCATATTGGTAACGGAGAAATCTCGTTTTCATATAAAAATTAATTAACACGTTGAATGCACAATTTCACGCAGCAAAACACGCAAAATGAACAAAATATGATATTAAGATATCTCATTGAATCGTTTCATTATTATTGCACGTTTATCTTGCTGAAGTCACCGCATTAGGTGACATTATTTGTAATATAAAAATATTCGCAAATAATCACCGTTTAAATCACTGAACTATAGTAATTCGATTTCATCGGTGGTCACCGGTGATCCACATGGCATTCAACGTGTTAATAATGCCACCAACCGCAAAGGATAGGAAGAGAAAAATGGTAATATTAGCATACACCCGGAGGAATGAAAGAAAATACAAGTGGCGAGGCAACACGAAGATTCCGGCCTTGCGAGCCCAGGGCCAAAGATCGACAAAGAGACACGCGAGGCGTGTTCCCGCGTGGCTGCCCACAAAGCGCGCCGTGACGCATGTGGAATTTTATTTTCCAAGTCCCTTTGTGAGTCGAATTCATCGCGACGCGTAAACGATACCTGGAAGTAGTTTGTCCTGGCTCGCGATAGTGGTGACAAACTTCCGGCCGTGAATAAGCGATCGAAGAGAAAACGAGCCATTGTCGGGAACGATCGGGCTGCGATCGACGGGAATATTTTTTTCTTCTCCGATCAACGCAATATATGCCATTTCGGGAACGTTTATTTATTATCGCAGCGTACGATGAAAACAATGGAATGTCGAAAGGATACAGAATTATACAACTTTCCATTGTCGAGATTCCGTACAAAAGATTTGAATCATACATTCGCTGAAATTTCTTCTTTTTTTTAGAAAACACTGCAATTGAAACTGAAAAATTCCCCTTTTCTATGCTCATCCTGTAGTATAGAATTAAGCGAAATTTTCCTTTGGCAAGCAGTCATTACTAGCAGCACTCATCCGTAATACTGATAATATTCAAAGATGACATCATTGTGATATAATGTTCGACGTAATGTTAGGTAACTTTCTTCTTGAAAAGTTTCATGTTAGTATATAGATTTTTTACGAATACTCTTCGTTTATTAATAATACGGTGATGGTAGTGTATTTTAATTTTAGTTTTTTGTTTCTTTAATTGGTTAAGAATGTGTAGCTAATGGACCGTGATAAATGATAAATGCTTTCGTCTGACCGTGGGGTTTAAATGTACCCTCGATGCTCGAGGGGCAGTCAGAACGCGAAAAATCGATGGAATTTTCAACGGGTCGCGGATATATAATTATACAGAGAAACCTGAATGCCGAAGAATCGTTCGTGTAAATATCTAACGGAAGTTGCGGAACCAAAAATCCGTGGAATCCGCGCAATTCGGACCACCAATACCGCACGAATGGAATTTCGCGATCCGGTTGCCCGTTCAATTCTGCTCATTATTCCGCGACTGCCACTGTTTCGCGATGTTTCATCCTATTAACCATTAAACACAATATCATTACACAGTATTAAATACTTCCCCGCCCGGAATGTCTATTAAATGTGAGACTATATGATTAGCAGAACTACGAACAGCTTTGTTCCCATTTCCCGTAGGTTTCAACGCGGATTTGTTTGAACAATCAATTCCAATTTAAAAAGATCATTCTTCGCGTTTCAGATTTTCCTAGCGTGTTCAAGATGGCGCAGGCTGCGTTAAATCGCCGGCGTTCATTATGTTAATAGGACCGTCGTCGGATGTTACTGCATACGAATTAAAATTAATGGGAGAAATTGTATAAAAGATTAAAAGTGAAATCAGATATCGTAGAGAGCGAACAAAAGTAGGTGAACGCATTCATTTCTTGATAGAAACATCCGTTTTGCACAGTTTATAGGAAAAGTGAAGTATAAATACACTGATTATTAGAGAAATTATTAGAAATTGTAAACGCGACGGGAAGTGTTGTATGTTTTGTAATGGAAAGTGCGGCCACAGGCGTGTCAAAAGGACGCTTAGAACACAACCTAATAATACCACCGGTTACTTAACAATTAGCGTCACAATAAACAGCGCGTCTAAACATCATATGTTCGCACAGGGAAGCGTAACTAAAACTTTTTTACTGCAATTCAATCTAATTATATTCTTATTGGTCATAACAAAAATCCTATTATGTCCTCGTATTTTTCGATTTCACGGAAATTAGGTGAAACGTTGGATAAGATTTGATACATTATTAATATTCAAAGAATAGTACCTTTTAATTCAATATTTCCAATGACATCAACAGAACCTTGAATTCGCATAAAGATCCGCAGTGTATTGATTAACACGTTCGCGGGCGTGAATGCTACAGCATTAATTTTCATTGTGCTGCAAACTGATATGAATGCTATAACATTAAAATTTATAAGCCACATTGTCATGAATTCAATTCTATATAGCCTCAACTCTTTGAAATGATTGTGCACTTTAACCCTCGGAGTACTGCATTTGCATTTTTCCTATTTTTGCGGCTCATTACAATTCGTACTGTCCGCGAACGTGTCAAGTATAACAAAAATCCTATCGCTTCCTCGTATTCTTTCGATTTCACGGAAATCAGGTGAAACGTTGCTTGAGATTCGGCGCATCGTTAACCGGCACGGCGTCCACCTGCCTGCGTGCACGTAAACGCACACAGTAATCGATTTGTGGGTTAACGGCGTGTCACTGTCGCAGTATTTTCACATTCCACGCTACTTAACATTGAGCATACGGGCACGAACGGCCGGGCGTACCGGCCGTGAGAAGCCCCGCTCCGCATTCTGTCGCCGAATCTATCTCGGAACGCATTTCAGATGCATTCGACACGCTTCTACGCGTGCCTCTCTCTCCTTGCGGACGAAATTAATAGACCCTGAGAACGCATCGGGCCGGGCATATCTAATATCGTCGACAGACCGAATGACGGGGACATATTCCCGTCACGCGAATCATTCGTTCATCCATCACGCTTCGATGACAGTGACTGTTCCGCGCGCGGTACAATTGCTTCCTGCCTCGTTCAGTTTTATTTTTTTCTCTGTCCCCATCTCTCTGTCCCGTTGCGACGCCGATTGAATAAATTCATTGTTGACACGGGGAAAATAAACCCTTTATTGTCAGGTGAGTCAGATGGAGTTTGATTAGCGACCGTAATTGTCGAGCCGCGGGTTACTTGCGTTTCACCTTTATGCCGTTTATAGTGTACCCTTTGTCGAGCGTCGTGTCACGATTCTCTCTTCTATTCAATAGCTTAAAGGGGGAGGAAAAGGAAATCGGATATTCGTTTTGTTGTTTCGAAAATATAGTTTCATATATTCTTTTGAAGTCAGTGTTAACTTGATCAGTGAACTATAGGCAATTACTCGGACGGAGGAATATAATCCTTTCGACATCCGATTTGAAAAATTTATGTCTTGATATTCAGATGCAGAGAAACTACAGTAATCACGCATCCGTCGCGTAATGACATTTATTTTCATCGTTTCGTAATTGATGTTCCTACAGTATTTCTGCGCGTACAAAGGGAAACTGAAAGTCTAAACCGAGACTACATAGTAAAGTAAATATCACTGTCCCCGTGGTCACGTAACAAAACGACTTTCGCGATCGTGCTTCACTTCGTTGCGAATTTAGTCACGCTGCTGGTTAGACAAAGAATTGGATTAAAATTCGCAAAACGGTATTGAACTTGATCTCGCCGGCCGGTATAAATTTTATGCCTGGGAACCGCTGCACGCTTCTGCTCGGCCTGATCACGATCGCCGGACCAGTTTGCCACCCACACGTGGGAAACTAACTCGAAAAGGTCAGTGTTGTGTGTATACCATCCCCTCTTTCCCTCCGTCCTTTGCCGCTCGGCAGTTTCGTTACGACGTATTGTTGTTTGCATTGCAACGAGGAGCATGCAATTAATTAACCGGCTACCCGAAGCCGAACTAGTTCGTCGCGCAAAGAAAGAATCACGAACGCCGAAAAAGTAACGAAAGCCCGATAAAAACTGCACCCGATATGATTCGACCGAGAAATGCAGATTGATGAAGAAAGTGTGCTGCTATCGTAAAATAAAGTAGTGGTCTCTTTGTGTTTGCTCGTTTGAAGACTCTGTTCAAACAAAAGGCGTGTAGGAGAGCACTGACCGTACAATGCAAACTCATTCTACTTCGAATTGTCACTTGGTAGTGAACTGATGGGAATTCTTGTTTTTAAGGAGCAGTTGGTAACAATAGAAAATAGATAAAAGATTCTTCAAGCAATAAGTATTTTTGGTGTGTTCGAATTTTCATTTGTTAGTGAACTTTTGGGAATTCTTGTTTTTAAAGATCAATTGGTAAGAATAGGAAATAGATGAATGATTCTTCAAGCAATAAGTATTTTTGATTTATAAGTATGTTCTACTGAAAAATGCGAAATAGTTTTCATTAAATATTTATTAGTAGACTAGTTGCCATGTTCATACTTTCTCATTCATATTAAAAATGAACTCTCAATTCATTGAAACTTTCTGGGATTGTTTATTAAGTTTTATTAGATCTTTTACGAATGATATTAATTATATTGTAACAACTGTAAACGTGGATGTTACAATTAGAGGTAGGAATGTTTCACTCGAATATTTGAATAACTCTCGCACCATGCTGGTTTTCTTTACCTGCACGTGTCCGTGAAAGCAATATTGGTAGTTATCGGTGTAATGACGTAAATCGGCGACTAAATAACCGTGCGATGGCATTTAAAGTGACATTTCAGCGCGTGTGTCATTATTCACATGCAACGAGTTACGTTCCAGGCCGAGTTTATCAATGACTAAATATAATACATCTAAAAATACGCTGCGATAGTAACAGGTTGGTCGTGCATTCAAGAATTCTTCGTTCTACGGGAACAACGCACGGAGGAATTTTATAATAACACTTTCCTCTCTCGCGTTCAATGCATTCCACGATCTTTTACTTTAATCTTACTATCTCGATTCCCACGACTCAGAATGTTTCGGTATCGTGCATTTCGCCTCATTAAATTATACGATTCTATTCATACTGAAAGAATAGCAGCACTTACCACGTCGTAAAAAATCTTTTTTCCTAAAATTACATCAATTATACCTTTTATAACGTGCCCCTAATTATTCCCCATCCGAAGGGATCAGATGAACAACAATCGAAAGGTGCTTACACGATAGCGTCACATTAAACATTTATGGGCTCGCGTTTGATATGTTAATTGTGCATTAACATATGATAGCGCGAATGAATTATGTAAACCCATTTCCGATTACGAGTGTAGTTACAGTGATAATTTCAAGCCAGCCGAAATGACAATTAGCCGATGGCTCAGACCACGATTCGGTGATTCAATTTCTTACTTCGCGAAGTGAAATCTACTCGCACTCGATGGCTCGGTATGGTAAAACGTTTCACATGCGTGCACCGTACGATAACGTTGCTCGCCGATGTAAACCGTAATAAACCGAGTAGATTTTCAAAGTCGATCTTTTCAAGGAGGAAGTCTCAGATGAAACATTTGTATTCTATATTTTCGACTTACTTTTTGACATAGAATCAATTCCTATTCGGTTGTACTACCAGTTACAGGACAGCCTGTATAGGAATGACGCAAGGGTGTAACTTTAAAGTAACAACATTCTCAGCAATTGTTTCAGACCGACAAACAAATCGTTGCTCCTCGGGACCGAGTGATATCATCTCGCAGACTCGAGAAGTGACATCATCGCACCTACGTGCTCTCGCAGATAGGTAGAAATGCCGCGGAAATCTCAAGATCTTTTGCAAACCCATCCCAACCGTGTCCCTTGGCCACATCATTTCTGCTGTTGGCGAGTCGCGGCATTCTTGCGATCGATTATCTAGCGTCCAGACTTGTTTTCCATGTTGCTTGTTTATCGTACGTCAGCCGGTATCCTCGGTTCAATACAAATTTTTGCATCGCGAAGATAAATACACCAAGAATCGATGAGAGTGATTGCTAGACATCAGGTTTACGCGTTTACAACGTTGTCGACCTTTAAAACTTGGGAAATAAACGAGTCTCAACATGGAAATAAAGTAAAATTGCACGGAGGGAAATGTTCGAGAGAGTTTCATGAGATTTATAAGAATATTACAGGATTTCTAATGAGATAAAGAGAAAGTCTATCGATCGCGAGCTTCGCAAATTAATCTATGAATTTTCGTTACGAGATTAATGATTTTGCTAACGATCGCCATCGCGCGAAACACATTGAATCGAATTGCTACCCCGGATATTTCGATTAATACCGTGGGCCAGTCGATCGTTTTTACGTCGCCGTGTCAAGTGCAATGGTCGTAAAACACGCAACTTATTGTTATCCATTGTCGAACCGATATACGCTTGTTAATATAATAGCAACACTGATCAAACTGTCAAGTCGATACGCAAAAGTTTATCGATCGGCCGGGTCATTTCTCTCGAAATGAATTATTCATAGGCGCGCAGAAGAGATTCACACCTCCGAACGATCGACTTTAAAGTTAAACGATCTCAGGAGAACGCGCAGAAAGATCGCGTAGAAAGCATCGCAATTATAAATAAACGATGCGATGAGAGCATGCAAACTAAATGGTAAGAGGGTTTAATCACGCCTAGAAACGCGATTCCCGATGAATGCTATCATTTTTGTTTCAACACCGTAGCAAGAGTGTACCGCGGTTTCTAGCGACGCTGAAGTCGGCGGGTTTACAACATTCGTAGCGACACTATGTCATTCATGCAAATTGACGTGAACCGAGTTAAATCGAGTCGAAAAGCGGACGTCCTTAATTACCGCGGACTGTGTAGCAATTACGGCTGCGTATTTTTTCTCTCTCTCTCTCTCTCCTCTTTTCTCTCTCTTTATTCCATGGCACGAGTGAAAACGCTGAAAAAGCCTGGCGCGCACGCCGTCTATGGAAACTGCTCTGGGCAAACAGTGAAAGTCGTTGAACGCAATCGCCGGTTGTTTGTAGACTTTGCTAGCTAACCCGCCGCACAATACCACTACTACTCGTGTTGCCGTCCTCTCATCGAGCTTCCAGCATAAAAGTCAGTTGTTTAGTTGCGCTCCAGCTCCAGAGGCCTCGTCTTGGTCCGCGTGCCACTCCCTCGGTATCTTCCTCGAACCTCGAATTCCGACGGCATTCGTCTATACCGGCGTTCGATACCAATTAAAAACTCGAAGAGCTTCCTAGCGGAGAACTTGACGTTGACGCTCGATATTTCCGAACTTCCTTCGTGTAAGTAAGCGTTTTTGTTTATTGGACGCCACTTTTGCGCCGCCGAAACCGTGGACGATGACGTTTGACGTTTCGATAGTAATCAAGTTTCCTGGTGTAGACGTGAAGACTTCGTTCGTTGTATTTATGGGGATAATCAAAATCGCGTGTGATTGTGGTTTATGAAGATTTGACGAATGCGCATGGATTTCGTCGAGTTTGACAAGATCTTAGTCATGATGAGTGCAGAGATTTACTGTAGATCGATTTACTTGCGAGTCGGAGGATTTTAGATGCATAGCTTCTTGGAGTTATAACTATTCATGACTAGGGACGGATACGGAAATTTCAAGGCAGTAGGAATACTACTGTTCTGAAAATAGTGTTCGTGTTTCAGAAATTAGGCACAGCTACGGACGAGCGTACCAGCTAAAAAAATCTTGAGGATTATTTTGAAACTTGCGACCAGTTTTTCGGGGATATTCATACGTTTTCCGGACTCTGAAAGACAAACTGAAAGCGGAAAGTGCGTGAAGTGCCTAGAACCATCCAATGTCCCGTCTGAAAAGAC
Source organism: Nomia melanderi (assembly GCF_051020985.1). Taxonomy (NCBI): domain Eukaryota; kingdom Metazoa; phylum Arthropoda; class Insecta; order Hymenoptera; family Halictidae; genus Nomia; species Nomia melanderi. The sequence continues at coordinate 2,431,330 of NC_135001.1, read as the reverse complement.
TTTAATGGCTTTTTCAAAAGGCTCTAATGGCTTCTCCTCTACCCGCGACACTTTCACACTTTTCCCGCGTTATATTCATAATTCATCATTCATGAAAATACGACATAAACGAATGAACTAGCATACAGAACTCGCACACTCTATAATTGAAGATTTGCTATCGCTCTATTCCCTGCCGAAAATATCAATTTTCACGCGAACAGTCTCGAATAACCAAAAGCACGCATTCATCGGAGAGAATGACACATTTCGATCATCGCAGCTGACAAGTGATTTCAATCTTTAACGTATCGCATCGCACGCATTAGCGCCAAAATGATTACATTTTACCACGTTTATTCTAATTCGAACTCCTTGGAACGTCCTCTGATAACCAACCGATTCGCCGAAACGTGTTCGTAAATGTCCAATTACGCGAACGACAAGAAAAAAAGACAAAAGGAATTCGCTTCTATTCACACGGAATCACCGGTTCCCGGCCGAAGCAGAATTTCAGCGCAGCAACAGTGGCTTTATCACGGCAAACCACGCAGAGCGTTTCGAATACCGGGCTCCGGGTGTCCCGCCTAAAACAGCTGGGCGGTTTCCACAGGGCCATTCTTCTCAATTACATATCCGTCCGCCGGATCGTTCATTACGCGGCGGGGAAATAATACAACGTCGCGCAATCTGTCGCGATAATTGGTCGACGTCCGCGCGCATTGACCGGCTTGCGGTCATTAAAGAAAACTGTTGTTAATTAACGACGTCCCAATATTTGGTCGGCACACGATGGCTCGTTTCCGCGGCCGGGCGTTATTGTAGGGAGCGACATGACATAATACACTGGCGGTAACCGGCGAAACGGCCACGTCAATTAATTGTACAAACGCGGCCCGCCCTCTCGATCGAGAATCGATCAAACGCGTACGAGCCCGAAAGTTCGAGCCCCCCGTTCTGCGAGACGGCTCGTTTTCGCGGATTTAATTCCCGCCGTTTCCCGAAGGCCCATTACTATTATCGAAACGCCACGGCGAAGGAACGTGTTCCGCGTTCTACGCTGCGCCTCGATACGCACCGCGTCGCGCTACGCTCGTCGATCGTTGATAAAACGTACCAGGCGATATTTATAAGTCACGCACGGTCACCGGAAGATCGTATCGGGGAACGCTGACCTACGACAAACGGCGTGGCCGCGAATGGACAACGATGCGGTGAAGAATACCGGTGACTTGATTTGATGATGCTTGTCGTTAACCCTTTGTCGTATGATTTCGTGACTGTACTCGTTGGAGGTACTTTATAAGTAATTATTAGGTAGAAGAAGAAGGAAGTTTGTATTCATTGATAGCCTACAATTCTTCGAGTTAGCTCAACCAGTCGTCTATTAAATAAAGGACATGAGGATACCAAAGGATTACTTGGGCTAGAGATACATTGTCAGTAATTATTAGCTAAACAAAGAGGGAAATTTGTATTCATTGGTAGCCTACGATTTTTCTTGTAGCTAACCCTTATCAATTCTTCGAGGTATCTCAACCAGTCGTCTACTAGATAAAGGACATGAGGATACCAAAGGATCACTTAACCTAGATATAGTTTATCAGTAATTATTAGCTAAAAGAAGAAAGAAACTTGTATTCATTGCTAGCCTACGACTTTTCTCGTAGTTAACCCTTATCAATTCTTCGAGTTATCTGAACCAGTCATCTATTAAACGAAAGACACCGTGGTACCAAAGGATTATTAGACACGCGCGATCAATGAAAAGAACAGTGATGCTTCAGACGTCGTTGGTTCAAGGCGAAACCGTTACACGATTTTAATAAGGCTTAACGAGTCTCCTCGCGACCGTTATGATCCTCGGATCGCTCGGAATAGTTATAATTGGAGTTCAAGCGCGAGACCGAGCCATCGGAAAGTGGAAGAAAGTTGAGGAACCATTTCCCTGGCAGCCGATCGTCCCCCGAGCTGAAAAGTTGACACGATGACCCAGATCACGGAACCTGGGATCCATACACTTTCACGATTGCGGGACCTTCGCGTCCGCCGAGGCCAAATCGGTTCAATAGCTGCGCGACGGAGCGGCTGGCAGGTCGCCAATAAGGATCTGTTTATACACAAATCGACGCCCGGGACGCATCGATCGCGGGACCATCCGGAAAGGATACATTATCACGGCGAAATTCTTGGACATAGAGTAAAATGCACTTGGGCCACCCGCGCTCCCGTTCAAACTCGATACAATGTTGAACAATTCGTTTGGCGAAAATAGTCCGACATAAATCTACTTCCGTTGATTTATCGCAACTACACCGCCTGTCCGCTGACTCCTTTATTGAGCAAGTTTACAAGTGTTCTGGCGAAAATCGAGACCAGACTAGACACAACTTAGCCACGCAGGGAATTGTTTCGGTGACTTAGCAGGTGCGAGGAATTTCGAGTAATACTCGCGTTTTGTAAATCTTTGATATTTATTATTCTAGACTCCGATTTGTAAGGGTAAAGGTGGACATGGTTCTGTTTCCTGTATTAGAGATTGTAAATTTGGAACTGAGGTTGTTGTTAAATGTCAATCAGACTTGCTGGCTTTTATATTATCTTAGACTCCGATTTTTAAGGGTAAAGGTCGACATGGTTTCGTTTCCGGTATTAGAGATTATAAATTTGGAAATGAGATTCTAAATGTGAATAAGACTTGCCGGCTTTTACGTAATTTTGTATTCTTATAGCCAAGAATGTGTTGTTGAGATAAAGTAAAATCGTATTTCTTGCGCTGGCAATTTCATAAGAAAAAATTAAAGTTCATCTTTATGCTTACGCTTAATTTCACTGGTAGTTAAGTATATTTATTAGTTACAAATGCTAATGGATCCGCGGTTTAATTACGTGACGACACAAGTCGTAAGACACTTTGGTGAACGTATAACGCCATCCTACGCGAAGTCTTATCGACTGATCACCGTGCATTTCAGTTTTCTTGTGTATTTGTTGCGGAAGATACCGAACCGTAGTCGTAAATTTGAAATATTGCTTCAGATAGAGAAATGAAAATGTAGCATGCAGAGCAACCTTATAAAATGTAACGAAACTGGCTCTGCAAGTTCTAGTATTTTTGCCAGGAAAAAGGTGTATCTGATCTACATGTAAATGTCATATTATCTTAAACAGGAAACGAAAAAGAATAGGACCGGACGTAAAAAATGATACTTTCACGTTTCAACCAAAACCCGTTTTGAATGCGTTGCACGTTGAAAATGTCCTTAATACGATAGTTTAATTATTAATTATGCTCCCAGCACGCGACATACATCTAATAACGACCAATTAGTTCTCAAATTAACGTTAATTAGGAGGGGATCAGACCTATTTTTGAAAAAAAAATACGACGTTTAAGGCGAATCCTTGATAATTAACCGCGATGTAAAAAACCTCGCGAACGTTTGGACATCTGGCTTCGTTTGCGAAATAACGGTCGTAAAAGTCTCTATGGCGTGACGACTGCAACAACGGTTTCTGTTGCAGGATGAGTTATTCTCAGATATCTGACTTTACGGCTACCGTTATTTCATCAAGCATTGGATAGTACAGAATTAATTAACAGTTACTGGAAAAGTTACAGAAATTTTCATAAATCTACCATAGGAAGAATGAAGACTTGTTAAGTCAATTATTCCGTAGCGATAGCTCTTAACTGATGATATGATATGATTATTTCTTTTCCAAAGAATTTTAACTTACTTCATACATTTCAACGCTTCTTACTTTCTATTTTGTAACCTCTGCTTCGATGGCACTGTCTTCTACCCGCAGGTAGACGCATTTGAAACGAATACTACATATATCTCCATTTGTCAATAGAATTTGTGGTTGCAGTGTGATTATGGTTGCGGTTACTTTGCACGAATATACTATTCCGTGCCCCATGGAAGCTATATCTGCCACGTGTACATTTTTGCGCTACGGTGCGCTATAGAATTTTCAGATTGCTTCACCGGAGGAAGATCAGAAATTACGAAATAGTTTTTAAAGACTTCATTACGAAGGAACTAAATGCGTACACCTTTACATCTCTTTTATATTCACCGCGATCGACACATAAAAATGATTACATTCACTTCTATTTCATCTTACAATGCTCCAGCAATTTTAAACTTCTAAACGGTCCGAGGTTGAAATGCATGTACCGGCTAGCTTCTCGTGATCTTCACGAGTTGAAAATGTCGTGTGTGAGTATTTCGATTCGCTTCACTCGGTTATGGGAGAAAGACACCGATGGAATCGAGTTTCCAATTTCCAGACGTTGAAACCGGAGTAGATTTGGCCTAGTTGCAATCAATACGCGAGGAAAAAGTACGATGATCGGACATTGCAGCGTGGAACATGCAAACGAGCCTGCGTGCACAAAGTAACGGAATGACCATTATGCGAAATCTTTATTGTCAACATCACCGTTACTCGAACCTAGTTCCACTTGTGAAACAACTGTAACCAGGATTATTAAAGATGTCTGGAGAAATTAACGTCTGCGGTGATATGTCACAATTATATTCAAAATCGTGGAAGACGCGACCGCCTACGGATTATTAAGTAACCCACGTTTACAATAACTTCATAAGATCTAAGAAAATTCCATTCCGTTGACCAAGAATTCACCGATTCCAGCAACAGTAAATTAAGCTGAAATTATGTTGTAATCGGGAATAGTGTCATTAGCGCAGTGCAATGCCAACTACACGTCACCAAGTTTCTCCTTCAGTTGAATCTCTAATATAATCATCGTACCTTGTACCTTACGATTAACAGAAGGATTTTACGCAAGTTTTCAATTTCACATTAAATTCTCTTGAAACAGATTAATACCATGTTATATTACCTCTGCAATTAATGTTAATATCTCGATAGAATTCTTTAATTAATTGCACGCTTACTCGAATTTTAATTACTCGTATTACATATGATCGTCAGATCCGTGTTTAATTATGAGAGAATTGAAAATACCATTAAGGTGTTCAAGATAACATCTGCATGAAATGTTTCTACAAAATGAGTATTTGTCAGCGCACATAATCTATGATTGCGATCTTGACGCTTGATCTCTCACGTTCATTTAGAAAATGAATTTTTCCACAGTCAGGTAAGCAAGTCATCCAGCCTTGATATGTGAAATTGACTTGCAGATAGTATTACGCGTGGGTGACAAATGATCGCATCAGGTGATCTCTCCCAAGGATACCGCTGATCTCCAATAAGACGCCTAAATAACGCACGAGAGGATCTCCGCTGAATAACGAGTAGAAATCAGCTCTTACCTCATCCATGTTTATCTGAAAGTGCAAGAACTGCTGCACCTTCTCTAGCTTTGGAATCCTCGAGAGTTCAGGTTTCGTAACTACCTGTCTGACCATAGAAGGTCTTTGGCTCGATTCCCCTTGGTTCGTTTATCGACTTACTCTTCGATAAGTTCAGTTAATTAAGTGTACCTGTCCGAGATACGTCCCTCGTGCTTTACACAACCTTGCATCCGAAGTTTTCCGAGTTTGCAGGACGATGATTTTATGGAAATTTTCTTTGATGATTTAACCCTTCGAGTGCCATGGGAAGACAAAGATGAATAATTATAAAGAAAAATTTATACTACGATCAATTTTCATCTAAAGTACATAACATTTTGACACAATACTAAAACATGTTATACTTCCTTTATTATTAATAAAATCAAAAGGAATCTTTACGCAATGAATATCTCTTTGGCACTCAAAGGGTTAATAGATGTATAGGAAGATTAATATGTAATGCAAACTTTTTGATTCGTCACACGAGAAAATTTATTCTTCCGTATCGATAATGTTTTGTAGACGTTTGTAAACGACGGTCGAACTCGTCGCAGTGAATAGGCGTCGGAGTGCTCTCTGTCAGCAACCAGACAAGAAAAACCTCGGATTTCTGAGAGACAATGTTTTACTGGTAATATTTCATTCGTGATTGGCCACGTTGAAATAAATAGTGTTGTCTGGGAGGCTCAAAAATGAATGAGCCCCAAAAATACAGAGCTTTTCTGGTTTAGAGGTCTTTTTTTGTTGGCTGAAGCAAGCCCCGACTGTTTGGTCGACGATTGTCGATGAGACTGCATGACTGCAGCTTTAATAAAAGAATGATAGAGTAGGACATGCATTTTCGTAAATGTGTCCTAAATTTAGCTTAACTAAAGTTTCTTCAAAACACAATGATTCAATATCAACTAATTACTTGAACAATTATTACAGTTCATACTCAACGTTCTACTCTTTTAAAATTGAATTCCTTAATCCTTAAACTTTACTTACAATCAGTTGTTATTATTCAAAGATTTCATTATTTTTACTTTCTTAAACGAGAATCTTGTCCAATTAATACGCAATCTTCCTTTATATCTACGATTAATCATTTTTCATGTAATCACGAACAAAAATAGCAGCATTATATATTTTCAGTCTCTAAAGCAAGTAAGGATAATTTTCAATTGCGACGCTGGTTCAAAATATATTTGCCGGTATCCGCTCTCGGCTCTTTCTTTTCGACTTCCTTTATGCACGACACAAATTCCGCTCCGTCTGACTGAAACGTCGGCTTTGTATGACTCTTAGGCGCGCTTTTGAGGAAATACGCGCCCCTAATTGCGCACACGGCCCATTAGCGCGCCTCTAACGCAGGATAGATCGCGTCGATTGACGTGCTTTTCCTTCGGAGATTTAATTACCGATACTTAAACCGGCCTAATTTCGAGACATTGCACTCGTGGGAAAAGTAGTTTGCCAGACAGGGTGCGCTGGTTTCGAAATGCGTTTCGTCGACGAGTCTAAGCAAATCGGCTGTCTCGACGACAGGACGTTAAGGGAAACGCCCGAATCTTCCATTAAATAAGTCTCGAAGAAGATCTACGCACACTAGCAATTCGCTTGTCTACACGGATTTTTTTAGGGACTTGAAAGGATAATTCGTGAGAGATTAAAGGGAACCTAAAACCTGTTCGATCAAATAATTCAATTAGCCCGACACGCGCGTTCGAGGAACAAATTACTATCTCGGAGAGACAAGGAGTTTCTGTCACGGCGAACAAAATGTTCGAGAGGATCGCAATACAGCTTCGCGGACGGGAGCGTCAAGGGGGCCGGCGTTGTTTCCGTTATTATTAGAAACAGTGACAGCCGTAGCATTCAAATCTCGTGCAGGACAGATCAACTTTTCCTCCGCCGCGTGACTATTCACCAAGCGGCGAACGCGGCGAGCCTGTTAAATGCCGTGAAGTTATTGCCAGAACGATACGTCTCGACGGGAAACAACTTCGCCTTTTTTTCATGGCCGTGAAAGTAAGACGCGCGATTTTCATTCAGCTAGGCAGGAACAAACTCGCGCCGGAGATGTAGAAACTAATTAGAAGACAGATTTCTCACGAGCTTGGCTATTTGGAGCACTGAAAGTTCCATTGTCGAGCACCCGCCCGGGAATCCGATAGATCTAGTTCGTTATATCGCCACCTAATTATCGTTAGGAATAGTAAACAATGCGCCCATTTAAGTTAGGACTATCCACGGTGAGAAGACTCGCATTGCATCATGTAGGAAGTAAAAATTGTACTTTCATCGATACCGTGCATCGTTTTCGGCGATTGCATAAGCTTCCTAACTCGTAAAGAAATGTACGGAATCGTGCACACGTTACTTTCAGATATTAAACGTAGATTTTATTAGATGATATTGTATCTAGTTAATCAGTTTTGGCAGACGCTGTAACGTAATTGTAAAGATCTTCGCATTCCTGGATGCGGGTCTTGAAATAGTTCAAATTCCGTTGATTTGTAACCCAGCTTTCGTTGAATGCCAAATTTATCGAAGAACTGTATACATTCTGCTACTATCAATAATAGACCCACGTTTTTGACGAATTCAAAACTTAATTAAAAACCTAGTTCCTGTTATATTCATATACCTAACTACAATTCATCAATTTCAAACTTTCACGTACATCCATCAATACAATAGAATACCCTTAAACAATCCCTAGTACACCTACCAATACATTAATCATTCCTATCAATGAGACTCCCCAGAAACAATTCCAAAGAGGCATAAATGACGCGAGGAAAGTAGCATACGTTATCGAAAATGGCGCCGCTTCCGGTTCGCCATACTTTCACCCGAAGTGACATCTCGCGAGAGCCTGATATCCTCCCGTTCCTAATCTCGCACGTTCAACGTTTAAACGAGCGTCCTTGCGTTTAAAATGTAACGGTCCTCGGACGCGTTTCAGATGCGACCATTCACGGGCCACGCGATCAAACAAAAAGACATGGGTGCGTTCGTCGGTGGAACGGTGAGAGATTAAGCTGCCGTATTCCTGAGCGCACAGGGGTGTAATCGTTATTAATGCGGGCCTAGGTCACGGGCGACGGATCGTCTTTGGTGGCGGCTAGTTAGTTCATGAGAAGGCCAGTGGCCGCGCTCGCGCTCACTATAAATAATCATGGCGCGGGGATGTCCAAGTATAGACCGTTGGGAGTTTGCCAGCCTGCGAGGAGGCCTCAGCTATTTTTGTGCCTGTCGCCGCTACGAGCGCTACAACGCGCGATAGACACTCTCTAATCAAAACTGCACGACCGAGGAACGACAGAGATGGTCGCTGTCTTTTCCGGCGACGGGGATCGGACCTGTGCGACCATCCCCACCATCCTCCATTGCAGATTCGCCCGCCTACGCTTACGAGCCACGCTGATTGCCGGTCTTGCACGTGACCTTGAGAAAAATTGATTTATCGAGTTAATTATCGCTGTAAAGGTTCACGGCAGATTCAGTTCTTTCGGTAGACCCATTTCCGCTGGCAACACTTGTCGATTACTTGATCATGATCTTTGCGCTTTTGGGAACCTGATATTTAGCGTCGTCTCGAATTTCGAAATTGCAACGTCTAATCCCCCCTGTCAGAGTGAACGATTTTATTAGTATGTTTTATAGAAGATTGATATTGAACGTAATAATAGGTGATTTCTGTTTGTTTATGTTAAATAGAAAATTGATTTACTGTTTTTAAAACATGAGATAATTCATTGACTTATATGGGTCTGTTTTGAAACGACCGCCATGAATGTTATATCAACGTCAATACCTGCGCGACGCCAGACGCGCAGAAACTTTCTCCATAAGCTAGCTTCTGGTATAGTTCATTCATGCGAACACCTTGCGAAGTTGATGTCAAATAGAATAAATGATGATTGAATGAAAACCACCGTTTCAGTTTGAATTTTTGTATAATAGTTTACTAGAGATTTTTTTCTGGTTGAAAATATCCTATGGTAAATTCCTGCTTAGAAGTTTCGTTTAAAAACAGTAGGGGCTATTCGGAGCAAACAAGCCATTGGGTAGATTATTTGTTCGAATATGGTATAAGCGTCAAAGGGCGCTGCCGCAATCAGCCGCAATCGGTGAACTGGTCAGTGAAGTGTGCGTCTGTCGTGAGAAGTGGGTGAGGTATTTGATTACGAGCGATTCACCTAATTTCGCATTGGAAATTATCACCGGTACTTACATTTATTGAAGGCAATTCGTTTAAAGTAATTTGGAATTTTGTTTGGGTTGCGATATCCCATAATCAGGCGCGAATCTTAGGATTAGCGTGGGTTGTCTATTTGGCAGATGAGTTGTCAATGAAAATCAATTCGGAATTATCTGGGGCAAAGGGCATCAGCCGCGTTGGACAGTTGCCGAATTTAAATGCAAGTTGTCGATTTGCTGATCGTTCGATCAGAAACACTGCCTCCGTATACTCTTGGACATAGCAATGAACGTTTACGTTAACGAAATATCTTGTCATTGATATCGTTGCATTCGACAACACATAACTCGTTCCCGGTTTCTTTCCTTTGCGATCGTTATCGGATACCACTGTCTTTGCAACTTTCAGTTCTAATTGTTGAGTGAACCTCGCGCGCGTCCGTTCCGGTGAATCAGAGGAGAGTGAAATTAGTTGTTAATCATATTGTAGAAATTTTATACTGCTATTCGATTAATCGAAGAATTAAATATATTGTATAGTGTTGGTTTAGAATGTAAATGTGTTAGATGATTAACATAGACTAGTTTAAAGAGAGAATCGTTGATTGCTATTAGTTGTGCGCTGAATCTATTAACATTACAATTAATAAAATGTCACGAAGATACTCAGTAGTTGATCAAGAACCATGGGAAACTTTCCAGACGTCCGCATCAACCAAAACTACCACCATGACAACCGCAGCGAAATTATACGGCAAAGATTTGAGTGAATACGATGATGTGGATGTGGATGACTTATTGGCACAGCTTACTCCAGAAGAAATTAATATATTGGCTAAGGAGGTGGATCCTGATGTAAGCAAATTGTTATTCGTTTATTTTTGATGTAATGTGCACATATAGGTATATTTATATGTTTATAAAATTATTTTAGTATTTAATAGTTTTTGGTGTTACCTTTGTAGGACAGTTTTATGCCACCTTCTCAACGTTGTAGTTACGAATGTGATAAGAGTCCAACAGGTCCTCTCAATCGAAAGAAACTTATTGAACACATTAATAAGCAAGCTCTGGAGACACCAGATATACCAGAATTAAAGCCTTATGTACCTGGTGTAATAAGAGGCAAAAAGGTTAGTATTATTTAATCTAAAATAGCTAACAATGTATACAAATTTTGTAATACCGTTATATGTATATATTTCTATTACTTTTTTATAGTGGATCCCACCTCCTCAAGAGACTATAAAAGAAAAAGAAGCAGACGAACAAATTGCTATTGATCTTGGAGAAGAATATGAGCAAGCATTATCTAATGCTACTCAAGAAGAAATTATTGATCTTGCTGGTAATGCTATTAAAAATATGTGGAAGTATAATATTTTCATTACAATATGGATTTGTATATGTTATATATTTTTATATTGTGCATAGCTATCCTCGGATTCCATTCCATGATGAATCAAGACCAGTATCATGCCTCCTTATTAAATTCTGGTCAGCCTGTTGGTTTAGGTTGGGATGGAGTTACAAAAGCTAGTCAACCAAAACCTTACCCAATGGAACCACCTAACGATACAGACGTTGATGCTACAATCAAACAAGTTCGAGAAGATGATGCATCATTGATTGATTTAAATTGGAATAATATTAAAGTGAGTACATGTACCTACAAACACTTTCAGGTATGTAGAATGTTTAACATTTTACTTAATGCTAATTTGTTGTTCTGTAGAATATATCCGACGAAAAGTTTATTCAACTGTTTGAAGGATTGGAGATGAATACACATCTCGAATCTTTAAGTTTAACAAACGTGGGAGTCACTGATAAGACTGCACAAAGGTTGGCAGAAGCCTTAGAGAAAAATTCTACACTCAGAGTACTCAAGTTAGTATGATGCTGTTTATAAGCTTTATTATCAACAAAAACAGAGCAAATTATTTCATATTAAAATTCTATTTTTTCAGCGTGGAAACAAACTTTATAAGCCCGTCTGTGATAGTGAGGCTCATTAAGGGACTCCTTAAAACAAAATCAATAGAAGAATTTCGATGTTCCAATCAGGTAAAACAAATAAAATTACTATTCATGTCTGAAGATGTATTATTTACTTTAATGTTCATGTTCCTGTATTTTAAATGTCTAGAGGTCACAAGTGTTGGGAAATAAAATTGAAATGGAAATTACACAGTTGGTAGAACAGAATCCAACATTGCTTCGACTTGGTCTTCATTTGGAATTCAATGATGCTAGACATCGTGTGGCTGCTCACCTGCAACGCAACATTGATAGGAGTGAGTACAAATATTACATTTGTAAAACGAGTTACTTATTTAATAATATTTTATACATAAGTAATGATATTTATATTACCGGAAACGTAAATGAAAAGGTTATGTTTCGTGAATTTGTATACCGTGTAGTATACAGATTAACATTCAAGATAAATCAATTCTTTTTCGTTTAATTAGTATCTAGCAATAGGTTATCAAGCTTCGCCCAGTTATCATTGATATAACTTTCCGATTACATCAGAGATAACCATATTTATTGTACTATTTCTTTCAGATATACTGTTCCTGAAACATTCTCGATATATTATATTTTATTTCATATGTTTAAAGCAGAACAAATCTTTACAGGTTATTTATTATATTTATCCAGACATATGTTATTACACTCCAAGTTTAGCAACTCTACACTCTAAAGAGACATATTACTGTTTTCATTCATACAATTTAGAAATTAAAATCTTTAATTTTTCGTTTAGATGGAAGCAATTGTATGGGAGACCATGGAGATCATTTGATGAAATGCTTCTAACACTTCCGACTCTGCTTCGTAGTCTTACATAGCACTTTATTAGCTCATCATCATTCATCCATTCATCCTGCTAAATTCATTTATTATTTTTTTAGCTAGTGGCATAGAGGTAATTATGAGCCCCCCTTAGAGTGCACTCATACAATGTCTTTATTACCTGCATCATGTTTTTAATATTTCCGAAATCTGACCGATACCCTGCCCTTCATTTCTGACGCTTTCCAATTAATTACTATAGTTAGCCCAAGTATCTTATTATCACAACATTTTTATCACTGAAGATACTGTACCTAGAATATTAATTAGCGAACATAGTATATTATTAGTCTGTTTTCAATTTTCAGCTAAGTACAAAACCAAAGGTTAAAGTACATAAACATTTGATTCGGTATGAGTCTGTTTACATCATGTTCCAGTTCCATTTTTGCTTCTAGCTTATTTAACATTCAAAATAAACAGTAGCTTGTAACTCATGCTTTTATGTATTGTCGCTTCTTTAATAAAATAAGACATGATTAATATCTGGATTACTATATCAGATGAAGCATTCGACACTTCATTGGCTTCACTAAAGCTATATATGACACTTGTACAAAGGAATTTTCTATTCTATGGAAAACACTATTCCGAATTATTCTAGGTCATCATCTTCCTTTGTAATGATTTCGTAGCATGATCCAGCATATTATCCCCTTCCAATGCAAGTATTTAATTTTTCTTTTCCCCCATTTATACACACAGGTTACAGTAATTTATAAACACTTAATAAATTAGGTATTAAATCATAAAAATTTAATCCTAAAATTTGGTTTCTTCCCTTTCATGTTATTAAACTCTTTGCTGAATATCGAAAATTTTAATTATGTATTTATTTTTGTTAGTTTTACGTGTGGCACGCGCTAAGGTAGAGAGCGGTACACCCTCAAAAAATTTCATAATCCCCGTAGGCAACTTAAAAGACAGAACGTAACGCAGATAATGCAGTGAGTAAATATATATATTTAAAAAATTTCAATTTCGATACATTTTTGAGAATTTGCCCTTGATGCCTGTTTTATTTGGTCTATATACCAAGGTTCGTGATGGTCCCGAATGTCTATGAATGTCGAGTCGGAATAGTACCTGTTAAATTGTGTAGAAAAATACTTTCCGTCTGTTTATGATAGTTTTAGTTCGTGTAAATTTTGTACACAGAAATGATCCTGGTTTGACAATATTTGAGTTTGTCTTTGAAATTGCCCTGATTATTGGAAGAATGTTCATCCTCTGTATCAAGAACTGAGCATGCTGTTAATAGTATCACTATTATGGAGATAAAAGTCAGTGTTGAGAGTAATTGCATTGATAAGTATGAAATAATCAACACTCACTTTATGATTGATAAACGTAATGACACCTAGGGTGCAGCTGTCTTTGCAGATTTCATTGAATCTGTATGAGAAATAGTTTTAATACTAACATACCAAGGGTACTACAATATTGATTGTCTTAGTTATTTATTATAGTTACGTTCATGTTACTCTGATTCTGATAGTATTATTCGAATCAGATAAAATGTGATCCTAGTTCCGACTATAACACTATTATTACCTGTAGCAACAAACTATCTAAAATGATTTATATACATTATTCATTAACATTCCAACATCCTTTGCACGATCATATATTCAATTGCTCGCATCATGCTGTTTCCCATTACATACTCTTCTGTAGTATTTCCTCTAAAATATTAATGCATGGTATGCTGTAAATGAGAAAGGGGCGATTGGTTTAAGTCAATTATTGGATACCAGTTGACAGGACACATATCTTGGTTTACAATTTCCCATATAAACATGTTTCAAATATTCCAGATTATCTGTCAAATTATCCTTTAGAAAAAGTAGATGTGTATTACATGAAACTAGAAAGATTATAGTAATCTCTTCAAAGAATCATGATGGCGTGCCACGTCTACCTTCGCTATAAGAGGGAATTTCGAAACGACAGTTCCATTAACTTTATTGACATACTTTATTGTCACGTTTATCGAGGATAATCATTTGAGAGCAGTTTCACGGTTTCGTTTCGATTTTCCCATAGTCAGAAAACATTTACTATTTAATGTACACCACTGTACCACCCACCGATGAGAGACTCATCGAGTCAGAGCTGCGGATTATACTTACGACACCTCTATTCTTTCCCAACAGTACGGAAAGACCTAACGCTGCGGCTACAGTTCCGATTCTTTAACATGAACCACAGGAAACCTGCCTTGATTCAATGAAAGGTAGCTACACGTTCAGTGTTGGTTCCATCAGCGGAATGAACTGCGTGTTACTTATATATGTGGAACAAGTCATAATGGTTATTATTTTTGCAGCTTCACTAATTTCGCTTTGCAATAGGCAGCATATTCTGGTGTCCGAAAAAAATGTACACTGGAGCGAAAACGAATAGCATTTTCAGGTGACTAAATTTTAGAGTGGTTTGGGAATTTTCGATCTTGAGCAAGGAGAATGATCCACGAGCTTTTCTAGCGAGTCCAAGCAGCTCAATTACCTTCGGAATATCAAAGTTGGATCGATTATGATTCTTTCATTCATAAAACAGTCTATTTTAGTTAGAACTGGTCAATATTTAATAGTCACTATTACACTTCCAATTTAGAAACAGAAGAAATTCTTCTAAATTGTATAACAGTCTCTGTACATTGATTACAATTTTAATAGCCTTACGTTAATTTTCTTTCTGTAATTAAAAAGCTATAAACCATGAAACAGGTAGTAATTCGATTCCAGATCTGATCAAAGAACTATCACACCCTTATTTCTTCAATCTAAATACTCTATCTAATAATTTTCCCTTCTCAAACACTGAATATTCTTAAAATTACCACACTAGTGTAATAAGTATTACTCTGCTACAACATATCAGATGCACTTTTAGATAGTATATTGGACACTAAAATCTTTATTCAAGATCCTAGGGTATTATTCAACCATCGATCCACTTTTGATATTCCTGAAGACGAAGCTCTGTTAAAAGTTTTACGACTTCATCGGGGAAAACGGTCGTCCTCGGCAACTTGGTGAACACCAGCCTCTTTTTGTTTCGTCCTCGTGTTTTATTGATTTACGTTTAGCGTCTCGTTGGGAACGGATCGCATCCAGCGCACGCAGTCTGTGACGGGGCCCGAAAACAGAGTTTTGCGCTTGATCTGACACGTCGTTAACCGGGAATAGTGTTCGCGTACGAGCTTTAACTCCGGCCGACGGGTTCGCTGCAGGGTTTAGGTACATCCTATCAAACCCGATGAAGTCGTGACGCGTTAATTTCCACGCAAAGCGAACAGAGCTTCTGGAGCTTTGCGTGACGTCCTCTCGACGTTAAATGTCGAGCAGCGAGCAGTTTAACACGTGCCGACGTACGTAGTGATGGGATCAAGCGTATCGCGACTAGTATCTCCCGACCTGATGAAACGTGTAGCGTGATTAAGGTAACTGGAATGGGTTATAGCTCCTTTCTCAGCACACTGTCGGCCAGGATTTTATCCGTACAACGAGCTGCTAATGAGAAGAATTATTTAATCTAGCTCAAGAATATCAGGCCAGTCCGACGTACAATTTTGAACGATCAAATTGATAGAAGTCTATCTGTAACGGAATCGGAAACGTAAAAATAACGTAAATCGAAGTAGAAATAATTATACATAAGGCGTTACTGTTAGATAAAAATTTTAGTGCTTGAAAAGGAAAATTGCGTAAAATTCTATATAAATATTTTTTATTGTAGTTTATTCTTCTCGATTACAGCTAGTAGGTATGATTACTTTACGAGTCGCTATCTTTTCTTAGTAACATATTTTATTTTATTGAGGAGATAGTAGAAAATGTTTAACTGTGTTTCTATAACTAAGTTCAATTATATACATTAAATTAGTAAAGTAAACACGACTAGGTTTTAATACACTGATTACTCGGCGTAAAGCCGATCGATGTTTGCGAACATAGTTTCAGATTGATCCCATCATTATGGTAGTGCGGTTTAAACTTACTGACACCCGGCACAGGGTAAATCACGTTGAAACTGTTCCGTTGGATCAACCGTGGCCTGCTACCGATAAACTTTTTCTCCCGTGCACACGGGCACAACTCAATTAGCCGGTCGTTTGTGGAAAAAGTTGGTAGCCAGATTGCCGCTTCACAGTTCAGATTAGCTGTTTACATAGGAGAACGGAAGTAATTTCTTTTTGTCACGCGAGAAACTTCGGCGCGAAACGGGACACGGTTTCCATTTTTAATATTTTTTTTCGTTTCTTCCTTTTTTATTTTTTGTTACTCTTTTACGTCGTCGACCCCTTGCGCTTGTGTCCCATCGTTGTGTTTTAATATCATAAAAGTATTTCTATTTTACTTCGCCGTGCGCTTATCATTTCACGCTACAACAATTTTACAGTTTAAGAGAGATGCAATTAAAATTTGCCATTTTACCAACAAAGGTTCATGAATTCTTGATATTCATATATTATTCGTTAATACGGCTCGTGATATATTTAAGGTTTCTGTGTATTCGAGGTACAATTTCAATGTAAATATCCTGAAACGTTTGATCATTTTTGCACTCATCAAAGTTATCCACGCATGGAAATGAAACGCTTAATCTAAACGTTTTACGTTAAATCGCGTGACGAGACGACGTTACGAAATTTAAGTGTTTAAACGTTGCCTCCATTCCGATGTCGCGTCAATGATCAAAACGTGCTTTACATTTTACGGCGAATATTACTGCGCGACTTCAAACGCGCAAGGGGTCGTTCACCGGTTCGCGAATCTCCAATGAGCAATTTTTCTCATTGAATGTTTACAAAAATCCAGGCTAAACGTCAGCCGCAAATTTGATCAATTTAATTGGCTATTGGTTCGGAACGCGTAGATTAAACCTTTCCGCTCGCTGTAAATAAAATAATCGAAAACATCCGCGACTCTTTTCAGTAAAATCGAGCTTATAAGGTCAAATGGTTCAGTGACGTCGAATGTTGCTTGTCACTCAACGAACATTTGCCCGGGAATCGGTGAATATTCACCTTAATTTCTGCACCTTAAAATTGCATCGCCGATTCCAGTAGAATCTCGATAGAAGACGTTATAGATCAGAAACAACGTAAGTTTACGGCTTTCGGTAAATTTGAGACATTGATCGAATCTAATTTACATCTTAATTACTTTTTCTTAATTTTTGAACATCGATGAAAAGTGATTTTCATAAGAATTCTTTTTTATTCTCATCAGGAAATTGATGAAAAAAGTGGTTTTCATCTTAATTGGTTTCTTATCTTTTTCGAAAATTGATAAGAAGTGATTTACGCAGTTTTTGATCCCGTCGATTGAATTTCCCTAGCGAATTGTTTCTGGAGCAAGGCTCGTTGGGTGAAATTTGATCGAATGATTTTCACGATGGACCGAGTTTAACGCTTCAAGCGTCGCGTGAACGTCGGATGCAGCTTCCGGCCGCATTCGATGCTCGCGTCGACGAAATTCTCGCTGCAGAGTGGCCAAGTTTTGTCACCGGCGTGTTGTCCTGTGTTCGAAAGATGGCTGCGCCCCGACAGGCTTCAATGTAACACCTATCTATTGTTTCAGTGTCCCATGTGTGACGTGTATCGACCTTATCTGCGACTAATCAATTTTTTCAACGAACAAGTTTTTGTAGATACCTGTTGAATTAACTCTGTGATGATACTCGGATTAACAGTTGACGTTAGATTGCGGATATTCACGCGAATACACTGTTTTGTACATCGATGTGCAAATGTTTGAAGTAAAATAAAATTTCTTCTATTTGCTGAACATTCTATTGCCGAAATAATATTTTGGGAATTCTCGTGTTTCGTGAATACATAAAATCCGCAGTCTACACGTTACGCGTAATGTCTTGTGATGTTTCAGTTTTGTTTTTCTTCTACTAATTGAATGATTTATAGAATTAAAATACACACCGGAGCTTCTTTCTTTCTGCATGAGACAATAAGAGTGTGTGAAATGCACGAGATGAGGTCTCGCCCCCGTTCCCATTCGGGGTAATGAGGCTTCGTGAGATTTTTAATGACGATTCGAAGGAAGCTCCATTCAAGGGTTGAATAGAAACCGAAAGATTATGCGTTTTCTTATCAGAGAAATGATTGAAGGGAACGTATGGTTAAATTTATCGTTCGAGGAGAAGAAAGAACATTTTTCATAAGATAATTTTATCCATTAAACTAAACCAATCAGCAAACCAAAGGATTAAACACAGGTGATTCCATCGCAGTCGGAAGTTTATTAACAAATGTAACTAGGAAACAGTGGATTTACATTTAAGCGTTGGCCATTAAACATTCACAGTAGTCTGATACTTAATCCAATGATATATGTTATTATCTATAGCAGTAATTTCCAAAATACCGATAGCCTCTATAGTCCACTCGGATCTACAACAGTTTCATATTTACGAACATTTCACGTTGAGCTTTTAATACAAATAGAATCAATTTTCCCGACTATTTTCAATGTAAATCACTTGCGTTGCAAATTAATTCAGAAATTTGGCAAAGTCTCTCAAAGAATTTTGCTTTCACCTATTTTACGCAGATGTGTACAGCAATTTCGTTTATTTATCATTTTGTATAGAATGAATGTCGTTAATATACAAGCCACGTTTGAAATCGAAGTACAATCACATGTTTCAACATAAAGCTCCCATTTCTCATTAGAAACTTTCGATGACATTCTCAACCCTTAATTCAAAAGAAACTTCCTAATTTATCAAGAATAGTTCAAATAGCGAGATAATTATTATCCGATACTTCATTTCATAGCATCGCACACGTAAAATCTCGATGGAAATTCTTCTCCGAGCGATAAACACGCGCCACATTGTTCCCAGGGCAAATATGCATTGTTTAAAAATCGAGCACGCGGGATCTTTCGGTTCAGAATCTGCGTTCATTCGCTCGATCAGAAATGTTGCATAGAGAAGAATTGCAAATATTTTCCGTTTTTCTCGGCGCGGCCGGTCCGAATAGAAGTCAAACGACCTCGACCCGTTTGCACGATCCTGACGAAAGTTGTTTAATTCGTGGCAGAGTCGATGATGGATGTGTACGGATTCCGCGGTACCTGGGGGAAAAACCAGCCACAATTTTCGCGAATAGAAAGCCCGATTTCGACCGAATGAAAGACAATTAAAAAGCAACGATCACGCACGTTCGCTCGATTCTCTCTCTCCCCTCCCTCCCTCTCTCTCTCTCTCTCTCTCTCTCTCTCTCTCTCTCTCTCTCTCTCTCTCTCTCTCTCTCTCTCTCTCTCTCTCTCTCTCTCTCTCTCTCTCTCTCTCTCTCTCTCTCTCTCTCTTTCTCTCTCTCTCTCTCTCTCTCTCCCTCTCTCTCTCTCTCGCTTTCTCTCTCTTTCTCTCTCTCTCTCTCTCTCTCTTTCTCTGTTTCGCGATCCATGGCGATATATTTTATGTCGTTCCTCGGTTATTTCTGGCCGGTGTGAAAATTGCAATTTTCCGTGGCCGGATTACGTTTCGAGCCCGGGGAACCGCGCGTCGCTTTGAAAATTTTGCCCTTTTAATCGAGTAACGACGCGCACTCTTTGTCCGTCGGGAACGATAATTGATTCCGAGAGCATCGTTTTCGACGGAGGTACAAAGTAGATGTGTCCTAATCGGATTTCGTACTCCCGCTACAGTGGTTTATTCAAAGTTCGCTTTGTTGTCCTGTTTCTTAACCCTTTCGGTGCCGCTGTCTTCCACGGATATGGTTCTATTAAACGGCCAGTTAAAACGCGAATGTACATTTTATCGAGGCGTAGGTAAAGCATAGGATATAATAATCTACCGCATTATATATGTTTAGATTTGAAAAATTGTTTAATAGTTTAATAGAAAAAATATCACTGACTATAGTCACCGCTAGTGTCAAAAGTGTTAAAGGAGCTCCTTAAATCACAATTTTACAAAGGAACTGTGAGCTGCGAGAATTATTCGATATCTTCGTTTATTGATTTCGGTGGGAAATCATTGATCGTTATCGATCGGAATTCGAGGTAATTTTAATGTACCTTTTGGTTTAAAGAATTGCTGTCATTGGCTGTAGTAGTTGTAGTCTGTTTTTATATCGCTCGAGTGACTTGTACAATGTTTCATTCGATCGTTTGATGGAATAATAAACGGTTTAATCTGTTTCTGAAATTCGGTTAGCTTCACGGCAGGAGTGAAAGGGATGAAAACTGCCGGAGGATGTAAAAGTATAATTGGACGTTGAATAATTTCTTTGGCTACTCAGCAGAACACCTGTTGATATATTCAACAACGCGTGGCTTTCTTTTCCCAGGACGCGATTGTTTGCGGCGTTTAATCAATGTCGAAGCTCTCGGAAAGTCTGATTACCAGGCTGTTATTAATTGCGAAACAATCGCGCGAATGAATATTTCCTAATTCGAACGGAATTGGTTGTTGAGCAATTTCGATGAATCCGTGCAATGAGTTCCGTCGATTTAAGAACGACTAAAACATTCACCTTTTTGAAGCAGAATAGTGCAGCAATTATCTGCGCATAAAAAGTGATACACGTTTAAACAGAATAACCTTTTTCATCGTTTTGATTCTTTTTTTTTCGTGCCGAGAACATATTCTCGTTGCAACATGGTCGAGCGTGTGGAGAATATATATGACAATAGGGGTTGAAAGCTATAATAACATGTCCAAATTCAGTTCACCTTTTTATAGAACACTTTTTAAAAAACCGTTATACCGCATAACGTTGCAAAAATTGAAATTGATGCTCGTAAAGATTGTGTTCATCATTATTGAACATTCTTCTACGAGCTTTCGTTTTCTTAGAAAATTATCTTCGTAACAGTCGATGCCAAAATTTCAAACTTACCATAATCTTCTGTCATTTAAAAATTTTAAATAGATTTTTCTATGATAGCATTTTCACTTTACAATAATGACAGTATACTCATAAGCAGTTGCAAATTAAATCTTAATAGTAAGAGGTCCAACGAAAAAATTCTACTTCACAATTGTAATTAAATTACTCATCGAGTCGTCAAACAAAATTACAGAACACCCTTGTATACTTTCGAGTTCTAAGCGCTTTCAATCCCTGACTGATAATGATAAAAAAAAACAAAAAAAAAAACAAAAGAAGTGTGCAGTGCTAATTCGCCGATTGCATACTCTTTGCCGGCATGTAACTGTTCGGCAAAGCACGTCCTCTCTCTTTCCCTTTCTCCGACTCATTTTTTTTCCTTTATTTTCTATAACTGAACGCATATGATGACAGTGTTTCGGGTGTCTGTTGCAGTACGGCAGTCCCGGCTTGGGGTGGCGACATCTTAACGCGAAGTGGCGTTCGCCTAGGTATTATTTGTACATATATTATATATTTATTTACCATATGTTATACGTATACATATACATATATATATAATATAATATAAGAATATAAAAGAAACCAGTATATAAAAGGAAAAAAGTTGAAAAAAAGCAAACGGAATCAAGAACAAGCGAAAAATAAGTAAAGAACAAATGGATTATCACGCATCGTTCACGGCGTTCTCGCAATGCACCGGGTGATTATCGATTAGTGACCTCGATAGCTCAAGCAGAATCGACGAAAAAAAACGGTGTTTTTGTCAAAGGACGCTTCTTCATTCTATTTCTCTCTCTCTCTCTCTCTCTCTCTCTCTCTCTCTCTCTCTCTCTCTCTCTCTCTCTCTCTCTCTCTCTCTCTCTCTCTCTTTCTCTATCTTTCTCCACTTTTTTCATTTTATGTATTAATTATATGCCTATTGTCAGATATATGTCAGAATAAACGTTGTCGTTCTCCGGCGTTCTCGTTTCAATTCCAGAATTCTGTATTGCGTATATATATACATATTATATATATATATATATACACTACACACACTGTAGCTTGTAACACATTTCGGAATATACGTTACACATATTGTATCTCGTCGAGAGCGCTTGCCTGTCGATCCCGGGGATTTAAGATCGAGTTTCCAAACGCTTTGTCGCGTCGATCCTCCCGTCCTCCTGCTCGAGGACGACGAATACGACCGTGCTGTACATACTGTTCGTTCTGCATGAGTATCTGTACTTTAGCGCAAATTGAACCGCAAATAAACCGCTCTGGCACTCTACCACCCTTTGTTCACATACACACGGAACCCTCCCACCACCCCTAAGACCATGTGTACATAATCTTTTGTTTTTTTTTTTACCCGATCATTCTTTTCAGAGATCAGCGACTCCACGTTTGACCCTTAAACTATGGCTCTCCTTGTTTTCCATTGTGAATTCTTTATCGCAACGGCAATGCTGATCGATCCATCGTCTTGTCATTTCTCAGTATACAGAGTGTTCGATAATTATTTGGAGAAATTTCTTTGAATGTCCGTTGAAAACACTTGAACGACCGAGATCTCTCTTTTTTATTCTCTGCCAGCGAGGAACATGGCGTTCGAACATTCCGGGAGGAAATTATTCTGGGTTTATGTTTTCGAGATGTTGTTGACGGTTGCTGATGAATTCAGCGAGTAGTTTTAATTACCCTTTTTATTGTCAAGGGGGAAAGTTTTTAGTAGGCTGGTTTTGACGCGATTAGAACGTGAATAGAGGGTATTTAAGAAAATGTTGGTTTTACGTGAATTATAATAGCATGATCATTATTCTTGAAGGAATGTTAGGAGAATGTTATGCGGTCTTTTAAGTGTTAATTACGGAACGATGGAGATGTGTTATTATAAATCAGAATTATGGATAATTGAAAGTTGTTTTAAAGTTATTCGAAGCATTTTCTTGATTGTAAATGATATTGAGAATCATTGCAGAACGGTGTACAGTATTCTCATTGTGTAATTGCCTTTTGTAATACTTGTTACACTACCTATTGTATTATTGTGTCAGTATGGAGTAGCTAATCTGTTGACTAATAAGTAGAACCATCATTGAATGATGACTATTATTCTCTGTAATCACGTTGATATTCGCTGGCACTGTGATTACCAGAGGAGAATACTGTATTTCGCTGGAAACAAATTAATTTGGAAGTTTACTTAAATGTAATATCTCCTCGAATTGCTAAGAGGACTTTCGCATAACTTGTTTTATTAAGACAATCGAGTTTAATTTTTGTGAGTGCGATTATACATTGTTTCGTTCGAAAGTTTATCCAAATAATTCGAAGACATTTTGTATACAGCATGAGACAAGATTTTGCGGTAAACAAGGAAGCATGTAATATTCACAATCATAAATAATATTCTTTCTCTCTTAGAGATATCATTACTATAGTTGTACTTTTCATTTATTAATGGAAACTGGATGATTCGAAATTTACCTACGTATTCCTTTAATTATCATGTAAGACAATGTTATTAAGTTAAAGCGATACGAAGTTCACAGTTGCATAATTACGTTCAAGCGAAATGTAAGTATTCCGTTAACATTTTTATCTGTTTAACTGTGACCGAATTGAAGGACCCCTTGTCTTTTTAAGTTTTGCGAGACAGGAAATTAATATTTCATCAAACAATTCGAATCAATAATCTCAATAGGAAGAGAACATTTGTTACATGCGTAAGCTTGCACTCACACTCTCGGCTTGCATTTACTAAACAATACTCGAATCGACGTTAGAAGTCGCATTTCGTTCATCGAAGATAATGTATTAAATATTCATGCCGCCACATATTAATCATTCGTGTGTAAGCAATAAAGTATCACATTTATCAATCGATTAACCCCGATACTCATGAATTATAACTGAACTCCGAATTTAATACGATTGCAGCAAACATTCACATGCAAGACACGCTAGAATAAAACACTTCACGAAAGTCAATGGGGATTCTTATTTTACTCTTAATGTAAAAATATATTTATTACAGATTTACAGTCTTATGATTTAACTGTTCTATCTTCATTCTCGTACATGGTCCACCTCCATTTAGAATAAACCGGATCATTTGATCGTCAAACTTGATCATTCCCAATTGAAAGAATAACTATCTTACTTTTCATTGCAGAATTCAATTTACGAGCATCACATGTTCGACAGATATTTATTTAGTTTCTAATCGTTCCGTATGTAAGCCGAAGCTAATAGAATATAAGTCAACGTTCACTTACCCTAAACATTATGTCAATCTTAATAAATCACGCCACATTAAGTTCACTTTCGAAATCCTTATTTTTTCGGTCAGTTTAATGAACTTTTTATCATCGTGCAAAGTCCATTACGTTGTTCGAATAATCGAATAAGGGGCTGCACATTTATGCTCATTCCGGTTTAAGGGTTGAATATGATTCGCTGGCTCAGAATGGTAATTGTTAGTGCTCGGTGAAACTTCGCCGGGCGATAACAACGAAAATATTTTCCGGGCGTAACGACGCGTATATCACGCCGTCCGGTAACCCTTTTTATCGGCGTGCGTGCTCCCAAGTTGCCCGGTTGATTCCGAGATTGCACCGTGGAACGAGTAGTTAACTACATGCAGCTTGTATCGCGCCGGTGCCACGTGTTACTTCATATAATAGCACGCTTAAACCTATCCACCGTGACTTTTTTAAAGCTCCGCACTGATACACGGTCCGCGGGTAATCGAAGAGCTTACACCGTGCCGCACCTAGTAATGGGCTCCGTTTCTCCCTATATTTCCCCAAGTATTCCAGCAATTTACTTGTACAACCCATTCGAGACGATTCCGATAGTACTGTAATTCTCGGAACACTTACATACTGTTTTCGAAGATTTGAGAGATATCGTTTCCATTACGAAATCTAATCGAGTTTATAAAGTAGTTGAATTTTCATCCGACAGGCGCGTTTCAACCTGGACGTTTTTCTGTCCTCTGCAAATATTCTAAATCTTGTTTCCCTGTATTTGAGTAATTGAAATTGTGAATTAAATTCTATTAAGATTGAAGAAATATTGTTATGTGTTGTTTAATTTGCGACATTGAATTAGAATGTTGAAGAGATATTGTTCCCATTGCGAAATCTAGTCGAGTTTATAAAGTAGTTGAATATTCATTCGACGAGTGTGTTTCAATCTGGAAATTTCTCTATACTTTCTAAATATTCTAAACCGCGTTTCCTTTAACTTTGAAATTAATTGAAATTTTGAACTATATTGTATTAAGATGAAAACAAGTATCATTGCTTAGACAAGCACTTCTCATTTATAAAATTTTTCTATACTCTTCAAATCCTTTAAACGATGTCTCTTTGAATTTCAAGATTCATTGAAATCGCGAATAAAATTCTATCACAACTGAACAGATATTGCCGTTACCTATTGTCTAATTTGCGATATTAGATTAGAATGATATTAGATTACATATTCTCAATGATATAATGTAATTTCATATGGCTGTTTGGTTTCTTCGGAATTGTTTGCGGATATTTGTGCTGTTTCATTATCTTTTTTGATTACTTTGCCCAACTATGACGCAACCGTGCCATTTGCTCGGCAGCTTTACACTCTCGAGATTTATTGAAACAATTATCTCGCTCAGACCTCGCGAAACTTTTAAGAGGCCCTAATTTCGGCTAACACTCGAAGATAGCTGGGCTAGGAGCTTCCGAAACTTTCCTCGTAAGTTTGAACAGACCCGAAGCGTCTCGAGCCCATCACTAACTATTCCCGAGCGATTTATTGCTCCGAAATTTCTTGGGGAACAGAAGACTCGGGCTATTCGTTTAAATTCATGCGAATTCTTTGATCTCAAGCGGCCAGAACTTGGGAGCACGGTTTTCCATAACGACGATAACTTAATTCTCGGGCATGATTTACATTTTATCACCCACAAACAACGATTTTTGTGTTGCGTTGCACGAGTATTTTTTTCCGCCGCAGTACTCACGCTCTTTTTCGAATGTATTTTTATGTATTTGAAGTAGCTAGAACTCGACCTTCTTTTTTTCTCCCTTTAACGCGCACGTCTTTTTTTTAATTGCACACTATGACAATATTTCACGCACTTGCGATTGAGCGTATTTATTAATGTAGACGTTATTTTGTACAAGTAGAACACTGATGGTATTATGTAAGTGTTTAACATGTATTGGAAACATCTTGATTTTTATTCCTTTGATGTAAGTAGTATTAACGAGTAAAACCACACACAATTTGATATCGATGTCCACTAATCAATGGTGATTAATGTAAATAAAATATTGAAGACCGAACGAACGATCCGATGACACGGTGTTAATCAAATGCTAGACACTTGATACTTTGTACGTTAGAATATTCTCGAACCAGTAGAATCGAGGAAGAAATTATAATTAAATACTTATAATATTAATTAATATACTATTAACATGATAATGATGATAATAATAATAATGAAAATATAAATAAATATCGATAATTCTAATTAATATAATAATACGGTAATGATAGTACCAATAATAAAAACACGAGTAAATATCGATAATACTAATTAATATAATAATACTACGGTAATGATAGTAAAAATAATGAAAGTATAATTAATATCGATAATATCAATTAAAGTAATAATATTATGATGGTGATGTTAATGATAATTGAATTCATTAAATTTCGCTCAACTTCTCGTTTACTAATCGGTTTCAACTATTTCGCAAGCCGAATTGCACGAAGATTTCGATTCGGGGACAGGGCGAGCGAAAGAACCAGAGGGCTCGGAAGAATAATAATAATGGGTTTGGCAAACTATTTGTCCGGTGCTTGGACTCTCTGTTCTTTCCTTTGCAAATGAACCCATTTGTATTCAGTCGTACGGCCAATTCGTCCGTCCTCGATAGCCCTGCTCGAGTTCTCATTAAATTTTAGAATGCGAAACGTCGCTTGTACGTAAATTATTTTCAATACGGTCGGCCGATTATGTACCACTTCTCAACGGAGGAGTTCGTTGACCGCTAATTAAAATCTACCACTTTGATCCCGTCGGAAGATCTTTTTTACGGAGATTTAGCTTTTTATCTAGTACCCGATTCGTTCGACCATTTTTCTCGAATCAACTACTTACCTACTTCGAATGAATACGTTTCCGGTTAAAAATATTTGATCACGGTGATCTTTCCGGAAAAGAAAATAAGACACGTGTAACAATAAAGCTACCGGACAGGTGAAAATGATCCATTCCCGATTTTTTCTTTCGCAATTATTGAAAAGACAACAGATGTTTCTCTGAGAAATTATTAAAGAAACTGATGTAACAATACACGAACTGAATTGCAGATCATTTAAAGTCTTAATAGATGTACCCCTGGAGTTTCTACAGAGAAATTTCGAAAAGTTATTTAACTGCTCAGTA
Organism: Nomia melanderi; assembly: GCF_051020985.1. NCBI lineage: Eukaryota > Metazoa > Arthropoda > Insecta > Hymenoptera > Halictidae > Nomia > Nomia melanderi. The sequence continues at coordinate 2,403,657 of NC_135001.1, read as the reverse complement.
ATTTTAGCGTTAACATAATATTTTATACTCTTCAAAGTATCAGTTCTTATCAAATCGCATATATTAACTTTAATTTCTAATTGAAATTTTAATATTTTCCATTAAACAAGAACAGATGACCGCACATCGTTATTAAATTTTCATTAGTACCAGAATCAAAGTAACTGATATTATGATCTATTTTGATAAATAGAATCGGATAAGAATCAATTACAATACTTCGATAAATTGTCGCGAAGTTCCCTGAGAACTTCCCGATAGACTCGATTGTTGACGCGTTTCCCGTTTCACGTGTACGGGAGGAAGTAATTGGGCCTGGAAAGTTCTAAGTATATTCGTGCTCGATGCTCCGTGTACTACTTTGTCACGTGAAATCGTCGGGTAAATCGCGGGGCTAACGAAAACGCGGATGGAGGACTCGCGATACAAATTCGAGCCAATTTAATCGGCAATTGAAGCTTCAATTACTTTTTCTGCCGAGCTGCGTACAGCCGAGTTTTTCCTTCGTCGGGATTCTCGTTTTGCCTCTCGATTATCCCTGCTCCGTTCTCTTTTTTCCCTCCCCCTGTTCCCGCCGTTTGTTAGACATTGCCGACCGTGTCTCTTCATCTATTTTAGATTTTACGCTATCATCGATAGCTCGCTCTCGTTCCGCTTCGCAGATCGCGAGCGAATTTTTCACTGGATATTAAAGTCCGTTCGTTGTATCACGGTGAGCATTTACGTCGACCGGAAAGCATTTCTGGCATTGCGATACCGTGGACTTCCCCCTTTTTCCGGTTCATTTGAATTCCGCGTGGCTCGTTGTCATATCGATTAAATCGTTCTTCGAACGACGGAATCGGATTGCGTCGGTATGAATTACACTGCGTCCTCGCGTGAATTATTTTAAACGACGTAATTAATGAAAGGTCCCGGGTTAATCCTCGGGATTGAAATTCGCGATCGCATAGCGTCTTATTGTTGAGTGAACACAATCGTTCACAGTTGTTTAAGCACACTGTATATGCAGTTTCGCGGTAAATAATTCCCTTTTTACCTGGGAATTCATTATCCCTTTCGATATGTATTTCATATGGTTCTACTGAATGGCCAGTTGAAATGCGAACGCACATTTTATCGAGGAGTAGGTAAAGGTTGGGACATAATAATCCAATGCATTATAAATACTTTGATTTTATAAATTATTTAATAGTTCCATTCCCTGTGATAAATTTGAGAACAAGGATACACGTGAACCTAGATCACAAAATTTACAACAATAACAGGTTATTCACAAAAATATTATCTAGATTATAGATTCGAAGAAGTACACCTCATTACCCACTCATTACCCAAAGCACGCTACAGCGCGAGAGGCGAACTGCAACAACCACAAAGTTCAAATTAAAAAAACCAGATAAAACTACCCTCAAATCAATTTGAAACCTCTAAATCCAGTGTTGCCAGCAAAAGTCTCGAACACAAAATCCTTTTATCCTGCAAACGACTCACACATAACCTATACAATTTTTTAACTCAATTACACTGCAAGCAACCAGAAACCACTAAGCAGATCAAAATTCCGCAGAGTTCACCTTCAAATACTATCTCGCGTGACCGCGTGATCAATCCCCTAAACATGGTCCGCATAAGAGTTCCCGGAAGCCTTTGATTCCTGCACACGCCGGCCGCGCAAAGAAACACACACGGGGAGCAATATAATTCCGGCGTGCGTTGGTGCCGGGCTGAAACTATTCGGTAGAACGTAGAGACAATCATAGGGGACCGCGATTCTATTACATTTCCGGCGCAGTTTCATTCCGCGGGGCTGTGTAACAGGCGTCGGCCCCGTTTCGCACCAGCCAACCAAGCCAACCAGCCAGCCAACAGCCAGCCAGCCAGCCAGCCAGCCAGCCAGCAAGCCAAGCCAGCCAGCACTGATAATTAATTCCCCGTAAAATAGGGACGCGGCTTCTCGTCGGTTGAGGGTGCGTTCCCCGTGTGTATATCGCGGCGAAAGCCGTAATACGGGGTTATTAACGATCCCGGGGGCGGCGCGGAACGCTCACGTGTTACGTAACCTGGCCGGCACGGCAGCGCCGCGGATCTGATAGCGACGTGGCTTCACTTACGTGACGACGGCTCTCCGTTTACGTAAACCGGACCGATCGACCGCAGTCGATCGTTTTTTGGCACGCCGCGTCGCCGTCGACGTCGCCGACGCTGGAATCGGGATTCTGTTACGCGGCGATTGTGCAATCACGCTCGAAGCTCCGGGCAATCTTCGCTGACCGCGTTTCGCGGACTCCTTTATGACACTGCGGCTAGATTCTCAGGGCGAGACCTGACCTACAGTAATGTTTCTCTATGGTTTTCGGACGACGAGGTTCTCTTCGCTTTTTTCTGGGGAGGAGGTTAGATCTTCGTGGGAGGCTGTGGTTTGTAGTGTAATGTGATTTTCGATCGGATTTCAGGGATTGGTTTCTTGGTTTTTTCTGTGTAGCGATTTGGATCTTCTGATGATCTGTTTTCAGTTATTTTGGATATTTGCAAGAAGTTTGTTTTCTTTGTTTGTTCTTGTGGAGGAGTTATTTGGATGGTTTTGAGAGGTTGTTTTGTGGTAGGTGCAATGTAAGTTTGGATACTTGGAGTGTTTTTTGGGGAATTTTCTATTGTGATATTGTTGGATAGGAATTGTAGTGCGGCGTGTTTATTCGAGTTTCTTTCTGACAAATTGGAAATTGTGATTGTCAGAAATGTGCAACGTTGCTGGCGAACATGTTTACGAATTTCCACCGGAATTACAAATTGAAGTTGCGAAATTGGATGGCCTTTAATTAAACTTTAATTGGTTTAAACTTACATGTAAATTGGATTGCCCTTCATTATTGTCATTAATCGAGGTATAAATCACAATAATTACATTTATAATTAAATATCATGAACGTTAATCATTCGGGTTCGCGGGTCAGCGTGTAACAGGGATAGGTGCTCCCGTTTCAGAGTGCGGGTTCTCTCGCTGTTGAAAATTCGTGGCCATTATTTCCGTTAACAGGATCAAATGATGTGTTTAATACTTTTTGTTGAACGCTGAAGTATGCATAATTATTCCCTGTAATTACGTGTCGCTGGAATATTCTAATTACCCACAGTATGGGCACGTACCGGTTTAGTTTCCGTTTGCTCCATATATCCTGTAATATATTTATTAGCCGATTTAATGACGAGAGCTTGTTTTATTAAAAAAAGACAATCCTACCATTATATTTTACCTTGCGTTCTATAAATTTTAAAGATTACTTATATCAACATATTACTCACTAGAACATCGCATTTATTTCTGCAAATTAACACGTTGATTGTCACGATAAAATACTTAGTAACACAAATAGCTAAATGATAGTGTAGCACGTATATTACGATACCAAGTCATTGATAATAATTTCTAATACGATTCACCGTTGTTATGAAAGAATACGTATTCTTACATAAAACATTCGACATTCGGGTTCTACCATTATGGTTCACTGTAAGTAGAAACAGCTAACAACGGTCAGCCACGTTAACATTCTTATCGAACGCTTCTTTCTCGCATTCCCTTACTTCCAACGTTACGACGAACAATTCAAGACCAAAGTCAAACGGTAAAGCATAAAACTTCGAAACATAAAACACAATTCAATTCCACTCCTAAGGTCGTCCTCAATTTCAGCCGAGAAGATTCGCACCGAGTTCACGGAACGCGCACGTGAAAGATCGTACATTTAGTATCCGACTCGAATGGCCGTCGTTGTCTTCTTCAGATGATTTACCTGTACGATGTGGGAGGAAAAAATCGTATTGCCGGACCGTGATTCAAGTCAGGCTCCTTTGTTTGCCGGGCGACTGCCTTGTCGATTGAGCCATTCAGCCCGGCGATCGATTCTTCCCCGCGAAACCTAATATTCAGAAAACGCTGTCGCTTTCATACCGCTATTTATCTTGGACGAGGATCTTGCTGTGACACGAGGCTTTCTCCGCGCAGCCTATCAATTTAGGAGAAATGGGGATCGATCTCGGAGGATCTCGGAGGATCAATTCGTATGCGGACCGTCGCCCGATACATTTGTTCATGCGATGACGATCACGATCGTTCCCCCGGGAATCTTTGCAAATCTGCGTTGCACAGGAGAAATAAGAAATATGCATGCGTCCGCTAGAGATATCCGTTGTCTCGCCCGAATATTTTTAGGTTATTCCTGCGGCCCGTAATAAATAAATTGCAGATGCTTCCGATGTAGATTTGCGAATCTAATTTATCAAAATTGGTATCTAGATTACGGTGAATCCTTTCGATGTGTTTCAAAAGATTCCCAGAAATATTGTTTCAGAGGATCGGGATTGCGCGCGTGCAGAGAATTTGTTAATTTTATGCCGCACACTATCCTGTGAAAATATATAGAGGTCCCCTCGCAATAGCTATTTCTTGCAAATTTATTGTTTTCCGCATAGTTCGGAACGCTTATGGGGCATCGACCGAACTCCTTATCCTTCACAAGCTAGGTTAAGTTTGATCATCGACATACTGGCCTCAATTACTTTACTCGGCAACTTATTCCTCTATCGAGAGCTCACTCTCCGCCACAGAAATGTCGGCTGAAACTTTGAGTTAACGTTTTAATTAGAACAGAATATACATAGTTCCGAAACATCCATTCAATCTTCAGAATCACTTCTATCGCGACATTAAAACGCTTCAATCAATCACCAATGAAACTCTTAAAAAATTCCAATATTCAAGAATAATCTCTCAGACACCGCTAATTCCACAAAATCCCTTCGATACCCAGACATTCTTACAAAATTCCTACCGACAACCGAACCGTCGACGCAAAATTATCAACACCGAAGTCCCAGTTACATCGACATCGATTTTCCCCGATAAAATGGCGGCAAGAGGAGGATCCGCAGTGACCTGTCCGTCCGTTCGTCGAGTCGGAATCCCGAGCGTTATCGAAATCGCGGGGCCGGCGAAGAACAATTTGCCCCGACGACAACTTGCGAATTGAAATCGACGGGCGAGAGGGACGTGCGGGTCGCCGAAAAACGAGCAAGTCGCGCACGGGCATCGCCGGGATGACTGTGCCCTTATGACGCAATAGAAACGGGGAAAGGAAACTTCGGAATCACGGGCCCGGGGCTTTTCACACTCGATTGACGCGTCACTGGGTTTCATCTTCCCCGGGCCAAGGGTTGGCTTCCAGCCGTTTTCCTCCCAGTTATTTTCTCTTCATCCGCTTCCACCGTCCCTCGTTCTCCCCTCCCCGACGAGCTAGCCCGACGTTCGTTCCCGTCGATGCAACAACCTTTTAAGAATATCCCCGCGGCCGACCGGTTTTCCGCGACGACTCGGTGCCCCGTCCCGCCGGAATTTAATGTCCCGTGAAACGAGGCTTTCCCCTTGTCTTTCCCGCTTCCGGACCCGCAACTCGTTCGTCATCGTCCCGCGTACTCTCCGCCTCGCGCGAAACGACGCCAGGGATTTAGCGACAAACGGCCGGCTAATAGAATGTCCTTTCGCCGAGCGGATTGCGGTTTTTTGGCGGTGGCTGACCGCTGACCGCTGTCGCGCGAACAAATAGTCGGGTACGCTGGTGGTTCTGGATGGTTTCCTGGGATTCCGGTTTTTTCCACCGCAAGTCGGGAAAGTTCGTTAGCTTCTCGTCTTATGGCCTCTTTCGGTCAATGTTTAGACGAATGGCCGATCGGTGGGAGTTGTGTCTTCGTTTCAATTGCTCTTTCCCATCTGGCTGAATTCTCAAAATTGATAAAAATATTGATATTATCAGTAAGTGAATTAATTTTCAACTATATGGAAATGTTTTCTAATTACTAAACCATTTAATGAATCACATACTTGATACACGCTGTCTAATGTAACGTTAATACTAGATTTACGGAACGAGTCAATTTGATTCAATTTTGTAAGCATTATTTAGTAAATGCTTACAAAAGTCGACTTTTATTGACGTAGTTATTGAAATATGTATCCTAATCGTCTACTCTTAAACCTCTAATTTCTAAGATCTAAATGAACGGATAACAATTTTTCTAAAAACAATAACGAACTGTACAGTAAATGTCAGTGCATCTAGTGTTAAAATGTGAGCCATTAATGGTACACACCGTCTAATATATCTCACTGTACAAAGTTAAATCTTGGATGTCACGGGGTAATCAATAAAATTTGGTATTCCGCGAAGAATGCTTACGACACGGAAAGTCAGTAGCAACGGTCAATCTTTAGTCAGACGTTTCAATTCTCCCTCTTCCTCTACGACTTCGAACGCAAAGTTTCATTGTTTAAAGTATGAACGACTCTTCTTCGTATAAGAATAATCAGATCCACACCGATTGTATCTACTTCAATGTAACTCAAAATGGTCTATTCAATTTCTTTATAAAACACTCGAACCTCGTAAACAACACAGATCCTGCTTTCATTACGCACGTGACTTTTCATTACACGAGATTCCTATTTACTAGCATAATGAAACGTATCGACTTCCTAAATCTGTCACATCGTGGACACTTCATTCCCTCTGAGCGTTACATAAAACAGTTATCGGAGAGAACCGCGTTATTCGGGCCGGACGATCGAATATTCTCGCGCAACTAGATTCGAACGTAGTTTGAAACGCGAAACGGCCGCCAGTATAAAAGGGAAGTACACTTTCGGAGTGATCTTCTTCAGAGGATAATCGCGTTGTCGTTTAACTAGACAGTAAAGCGTGGACATCGATGGAACTAACTGTTCCCGATCGTGAACGACCGGCATTAAAACGTAATAAATTGAAGCAAATGAGGTTTGGCCGGCTGGCTCGAGTGTCATTTCGGCCGGCGATCGATACTCGAAATACTTTTTGACCGTCGCCGCTCCGCGCGGCGCCAGTTCTGATCGCGAAACTTGCCGTAGCCGCGTTTCATTTATCTCCCGCTGGCAGACGCAGCCGTTCCTATTCCGCAAAAAAATTACGGCGCGCCGATAAATCTGATTTTCGCCGAAAGTTTTTTCTACGATCGCCGTTCGCAATTTCCCGTGATTTGTAGGGAAAAAATCGTCCCACGGTTTTATCGACTCGTGATCGCCGACTTCCGCTTCTTCGATGGATACAAACACAAGTCCGTTGAATTAGACTTGACAAGTGTAGTCGTTTATTTTCACAGATAACACTGGTAACGAAAAATCTCTTTTTTATGTTAAAACTCTTAACCGTGCAACTTTGCTGATTACTACGGTATTTAAGAAAATATGAAGTTTGAATCGAATTGATTATCTATTTGAAATATGTTACAGAACAATATGATGTCTGAGTTCTTGTATGTGTAGTGATATAAATTGATCTCACTGAAAATTGCCATCAGGGCAATTACTTTCTGAAAATTAGCCGGTACCCAATGTGTTCATTTCTTAATTTAACACGTTTGCGACCGTAATTTTTTAAAATCTATATCCGCGAGGCTCTGTTCAAATGTCTGCTAATGTAAAAAATATGTGACGATGCTACGTTATCGATACTTAGCTACAGATTGTGAAATGTAGGATTAAATCGGTATTCTTCTAAAAACTGTAAATCGACATACGGTTTTTTTTTTAAATATTATAAATGGCCTGGAGAGACGTTAAAAGTGTGTAAGTATTCAATTAAAGAATTTAGGACGAGGTAGTATTACGTTACCTAGCCTCGAATGCATCAATTGTCTTAATTGATCACTTCGAAATTTCATGTATTTTCAGCAGGGAAGAATGATTTTTGATATTTTATGGACGCAGATACATCTGTTAATTTGGTCGAGTGAAATCCCGAACGATTGACGGATGTAATAATATTTAATGATGGATGATAGTGATCAGGTAGAAATAAAAAAAATGAGTGATCGTGATTTTGATGGCGTTTCATTCCGATTTCCTTATCGAAGCAAGTTTTCGCGCGTGATTCACTGAAGTGTCGGAATATCGCGGAATGAAACGGGCATCGCAAAAATGATCCGGTGAATTCGACGCGTCGTGAGTTACGGTTCGACGTGAAACGTAGAAATTTAATGTATTCATAATCGTCGGATAACGAACAATTTATTCATGAAATATGTCAGTTCCGTTAGCATGGTTATGAAATCATAACGTTTGTAAAAGCAATACGTCGGTCCTCCGTACAAATATCAGGTGTCATTTCCGTATGAATAATTCGGCCTGCGCTCGTTTGGCTTTCAGCCACTTATGACAGAAAAATTAACAAATTATCGATTAAATCACCGGCGAAACTTTATCGCTTGCCCCGACGAGTTCATCGTAATTTTCTTCGCGCGTTTATTTACTATTGATTGTTTCCGTTTAGATCAATGACCGTGTATACCATAAATTCAATTTGCTTCTTTATACAACTATTCATACATCACACATTATTTATCGATCTTGTAGCATTAACTCTTTGCGAATTGATAAAATATAATGAAATTAATAACGTACCGTTATTCTTTACTGCGTGTTTTCAGAATGCTCCACTTGTTGTGGTCCACATTTTCATATAAAACAAGATATTTCACAACAGAAGAATAATATAAACATAAAAAGGAAAACGCGAGAGAAGAAATAAAAATGGATCATCGCCGTTAACGAAACCCGAACGAATTTGTTCGCTGAAACCGTACACCAATTTGCCCATTACCGAGAATTCGTAATCGCGTTTCGCAAAATTTACTGTTCGGAGCAGCGCGATAAATCTCGTAAAACTCGTTTGATCTTTATCTAATATTTCCCGCGGGATGTTAATTAGCCTATGGAGGTCCGAATGCATAAACGGCCGGCCGTTTCCGTCCTGTTTACGTTTTAAACAATATTCGGCCGTAATAACGTCGCCGCTTTTCAACGGAATCGATTCGCTGCGGGCCTGGGAACACCTCTTTGCTTATCGGGATTGGCGAAAACGATGATGACACGTTAAAAATGCTCGCGCCAACCTCCACGCTCTAGATAGTAATTTCCGGGAAAGTCGTAACTTATTTGCCTGGCCTCGGCGCCGGGGAGCCGATTTCCAAGCAGCTGGGGCGAAAATACGTTTAAAATATCTGAGAGGGTTACGCGAAGATTTAGGGGTGCGACTGGGCTGCAGAATAACACCAGAATGCAGCGTGTACGAGTTTACATAATATTGCTTAAATACGGGGATCCCTTTCACCGAGGAAATCAGTTAAAAACGGTATTGGTTACCCTTTCAAATAGTTATGCTATCAATCATCAGACTCGCAGAACGTACAAGTGGAACGCGAAGATCAGCTCGAAACTCACGGAAGAACGAGCTGTTGCAATATTCAATGTTACCAGGAAATCAACAAATCTGATACTGTCCATTTACTTCGATGCTTCAATTACTTTTAGAGGGACTATTCTTGTGATTAATAGTATGTTAACATTGTTCCTATAAAAATCGATCGTCGATTTGAACCTTAGAAATGGTTTTAAGAATAGCAATTACGTTTTAAAAATACACAATTAACCGTTTGAATCACAAGCGCGATTCTCTGTTACACTGCCTAAAAAATAATTCTTAAACAATTGTATTAATCGTTATATAAATTTTTCTGTTAATACCTTCGGAGAGGAATTATTAACCGTCTGAGTGGCAAGCGGCGCAATGGCGCTTCGTTACACTGTCTAAAAGTGCCAGTCTATCGACTCGTAGAATCAAATTAAGATTATTTATTTCCTTTCCTTCTAATTATTAATTTTTATTCTTGTTATTATCCGCCTAAGACTGAAAACATGTAACGATCGAGCTATTTAAAATTTTTTTTGTATAAATAGAAAAGCGTCATTCAGTTTTTGAATTGAAACGAAAGATGGGCGACGCTTGGCATTTTTCGATTAAGTTTTTGTAAAAACCGGCAGGACTTAAACGGTTAAAAAAGAAATCGACATAAACGTTTACAATGAATAATACTATAAATAATATTTATAACATTCAGTACATATGAAATTAACGCGACACGCGAACCCAGTGTTAGAGACGTTCATCTACAAATGGCCAGATATCCTCCAGACGAATCATTTCCTGAAACTCGTCTGTACAGTTACCGCTTCAAACTGAAGCGTACAAAAATATTTTTCCGCTGCCAGCGTCTGGAAGCGCCAGACGCGATGAAATAAGCGTGCGTGCCGCCGCTCACCAGGCATCCCTTCGACGCCACGTTAATTGCTCGAGCTTTGCGAGGCGAGCTGGGGCGGAATAAAAGAGAATACCGCGTACACGTCTCTTGGTTCATCCCTTCGGAGGATTCTTACGAGACACGTAGTGTCCGCCGACGATTTTTCCCCCGTGTCCTTTTTCCTGTGTTTCCTTTTTCGCCGATCCGTTCCACTTTAACGCCACGGCAGCCCCTTTGATCTCGTCCACCACCGCGAATCCATTTATATCGTCGCGATCCGACGATCGAGGGAGCAAACCGGCGGCGTCGTGCTATCTCCGCTCGAATATAAATAATTCATCGCGCGCCGCGCTCGCCTCTGCTTGTAATTCGGATCCCGGCGGGGATTTGTAATTAGGATTTCGAGAGATTCTCGTGATTTCGATACACGCTTGCCGCTTCCCGCGGAAAAACGTCGCGCGGCTTTGTTGGTCGAGTTACAGGAACGAATTCGACGGTTCGATGTATTTTCTGGACAGAATTCATTGATCGGTTAACACTAAACCTACCGGACGTGTCAAAATGGACTGTTTCTGATTTATTCGTTTTGCAATTGTTAAAAAGGTGACTGATGTTTCTCTGAGAAATTATTAAAGGAATTGATTTAGGAATAGACAAATTGAATTGTGAATCGATAGTCTTGATGCACCTTTGAAGTTTCTGTAGAGGATTTTCGAAAAGTCAATTTAACTGCTCAGTTTTAGTGTCAACGGTGTTGTTCGAGCATTTACGACCGTAATAGTTGTTCGGTTTAGTATTGAGGATCATAAAGATTAATACTCCTTATCAAGTTTTGCATAGTATAATTAGACGTGAAACGAATATTAAAATAGAGTATGTGTATGAGATAAAGTATGTGAATTTTATGACGCCAGTTACAGGGAAAGATAGATGGAAAATGAAATTTAGAGGTATAAGTACTTTTTTTTGGGTCGAACTTACGATACGCTTTTTCATTAAAATTTATTTGCTCTTTATCTAATTATGAAATGTTACGTATACAGGAATATCTGAGATAAGTATTTTCACTATTTACGTAAACGAGTTTACCAACTAGCGTACTCTTAAGAGTCTCCTCCAAAATCGGGGAAGCGTTTTTATGGAATAAGCAAGACGTCGAGTATTCATCTTCGGCATATGAACGCAACGAAGCGATTTCTTTGGGGCGAAACTGTGGAAAACGTGTATTCGTAAAGCGAACGCTTACGTTTAGATGAGAAATGGTTTCCTTGATCAACTATGGTATTCCGTTCCTCTCTCGAGTATAGATTTGATGCATTTATAATACACATGATTAAAACCGAATATAAACAGAGGTTTAATAAAATTGAATGAAGTTCCCGGTATATTTGAAGCCATATGGAATTACTGGAATAAATAAAATTTTGTTTAATTATGCCCACCCAACTTCAAACGTTTGCATTTATATTTGTATGAAATTAATCCGTTGGTAGTGAATAACCATTGATCGAAGCGACGCGTTATGTGAACACTCCTACTTGAATAATCGCGTCCCATCGTGTTAAGACATTTAAATAATATTTGCACGGTGGGCAATGCAACGCGAACGTGTTTTAACGAGTGATACCTTCATGCAGATCACAGATCGATTATCCTGTCGGCAGCGCCGTCGCCAATAGACTATTAAACTAAACACTGCCATACTTTCTTGCACGCAACGCTGTTACACATCTCGCTGACATGAATATTTTATAATCGAGTGACACATCGCGATGCTAATCGAATTGGAATAGCTGTTGTAATTGTAACGTTCTTTGTTCCCTCGTACGGTGCGCCTGATAATAGAGTAATTAAGTACACCTGGTAACGTATAACAAAATAATTCAATACAAACAGTCACGTAAGGAACAAGTAAATCTCTCCTATTGTTACGAATAGTTTCAAGCTAAAGAAGTAAAGAAAGCTTGCTCTAACATCACCTACACTGATATCGTATTATCCGCTTTTATTCGGTCGAATTGGATCAGCCAAAAAAGAAGTCAGTTAAAAAAATCGTATAATATTTAAAACGAGTAGAGAAATAATTACAGAAAAACTCCTGTTAATAAAGAAACTGAACGTTTTTTAAAATAACTACAGAAATAATAACTGATAAACAGGTCGATAAGAAAAACTGAAAATTTCTTAAATTAACCAGAAAAACGATAATAAATGAAAAATATTCTCGGTAAGAAGAGACTTGAACGTTTCCTAAAATAATCACAGAACACGGTGACAACTTAAACGCGACGTGTCCGTGGTGTCATCCGATCGTTCGGCTCGGCGCAACGACCATTGCCATTGTGACGTGTTTTCACGCAGTGCCATCGACCTGCGGCTTTTTTCCACAGGTCGCCTAAAACGCACGGGGCGTGCCGCCCGCAACCTGACCATCGGCTGGGGCCTGCATCGATGATCACCATCAACGGCATCGATTACCACGACCCACGACCACGACTGCGACTACGACGATCCGGTTGAATCTTCTCGCTGCAGATGTTTCGCTTGAACGGTACACGGTAAAGCCTGCCCGCTCGCCGTCAGGAAGTAAAAAATGTCCAAGAAAGAAATCGTCGGGAACGGACGAGCATAAACACCGACGGAAAGTACGCGACGGAGGGGCGCGATTCTCGGGAAAATAAAAAGGAAACGAGGACACTTCGAACCAGTTCGAATGTATCACTGAATATTGGATCGTGTTAAAATTCAAACGAAACGGAAGATTCATGTAAATTGAAACTTTGGAAATTCTTCGAGGTCTTCGAATACTTCACACTTTCGTAGTATTATCTCGTTCGTAGTAATCCCAAGAACGAGAACCGATCGCGTGGTATCCCTGTTCTTGCGCCGGAGGTGAAATCAGTAGTCGTCGCGACAGCGCTGCATTCTTGTTGATCCAGCGATGTAACGATTAACAATCGCTGATAAACAGGAACGAAACGAGCAACGGTTACTGAAAGCGATTCGTCGCGGAATAATGCACGTGCGCGCGATTGAAATTGTATTGCCAGGCCGGAACGGGAAACATTTGCCGCGCCGGTGCGCTAGAAAGTCTGAAATATTCAACGAAGAAAAGTGTCTAATATTCTGAAAGCTTGAAGCGCGCAGAGAACCTCCGGGGTCTTTCGAAAGTTTGCAACCCCGTAATATTCAAATATTGCGAGACGGATAACTTTCCTGTGTTTTGTCGCTAAACTGCGGATATACCACGTTCACGGTGTACTTCTATGTCGAAAAATAAAATTACTTCAATCCCAGTGATACTCGATGTTAGCACGTTGCATACTGGTAACGAGAAATCTCGTTTTATATAAAAACACTTAGCTATATAACTTTACTAATTGCCACAGCAAGAAATATTAAATTTGATTAGAACCAATTCTCCATTTAAACTGTATTACATAACAATATGATATTCGAGTCTTTTTATAGATAGTGATATAAGTTGATCCACTGAAAATCACTATTTTCACTATTCAATTTCCTAATTAGCCGGTACGCAATGCGTTAATATTAATTGACTTTCAATCCGACAAACCGACAAAGAAATTCGACGGTTCCATCTCTGATTCGCAGATTTTAGTCCACAAAGTCTTCGAATTGCGCCGATATCCGCAGTTTAATCGTCTCACGGATCAACGGATCCCATTCGAATGAAATTGCCGCCCTTTCTGAATCGATGAATCATATGTTCGTTAAATAATCCTGAATCTCGCGTCGGGGATAATCGAAAATTACCTTCCCACCGGGAATCGATCGCCGTCGATTATTTTTCACCATGTTCCCTCGGTTCCGCGGTTTCGGTTTCGAAAACAGCCTAGCCGTTCCGCCGTCGCTTCCGGTCTCCCTTCCCAGGGCATTCATACCGGCCGGAAGTATCTCGTTTTCCCAACCGGATGCCGCGGAACCCGCTGAATCGCACCTGACCACTTCCTGGCTGCGCGACCAGTGGCCTCGCGTCCTGCAGGTCAGCGAGCTCAACCCTTAACCTCTTGCGCTGCAAAGGAATTCAGAGATTCGCTGAAGTCTTGCGAGAAGAATTTTGTTCTTATCTATTCTACGCTGATATGTACACTAATCTCGTCTGTTACCTTAAAATCGTCTATTAACATTGAACGAGTCAATTTGATTCATATTGAATTTTATAAACATTATTTGGTAAATGTTTGGGTGGATCTCGATTGATGCAGTTGTATAATTATGTGCCCTAATTATCTACATTAAAATCTCTAATTTCCAAGATCTAAATGAACGAGTATCTTTCTGAAAATGATAGAGCAAACTGTATAGTAAATTTCCGTAAAGCTAGTGTTCACAGTTTTCTATAGAATGATACATTTGAACTCTTTGTACTCGGACGTCTTTCGCTAGAAATATTCAATAGATTCAAATGAATTATAGACAACGTCCTTCGAAACGAAATGAATGAGGGAATATACGTAGGTTAACACATTGTACGCCGGCTAAATTTCAGCTACTGGAAACGCGAACGTCGGTGATTATATTAATATATTTTGAAACATCAATCAAACCGAAACTTCTAGCTTACGAAGAAGAATAAGGAATTCGATCTTGTAATTTTACTTTGGATTTATGGTATACATATCTAAAATGTTACATTGATGTGGGACTACCAATTAAACGAATAAAAACTCGCATTATCACGGAGCCGGCGCGCAATGTGTTAAGAAATAAAGTTATTATCTCAATATTTCGCATATTTAGGGATTACAAGGAGCTTAATATTATTTGTAAGATTTTATGATTTTGGTATATCGAATCGAGTGCAAAGAGTAAAAACAATCTAGTATGTTTAACGCAACAAGACTATCGATGTCTAGAAAACATCGTTGACAACGTTGGAGCAAAAACATCCCGGCATACGTGGCACGTCTTTCCAGCGCAAAAGGTTAAAGGACCACAAAGAAAACTAACGTGAAAGACTGATAGTGTCTAACGGACTCCTTAAATAAAAAATGCTTAAGAACAAAGTGTTTATATAATTTATTATTTTCTCTTGGTTACACTCATTAGTTTAGTCTACACATTAAAGTCTGTTCGATCTTTCATTCGTTCTAACTATTTGAATTTCAATGATAATTTGAATTTAAGAATATTATAGAAAACTTGTTATCAGTCTACGTGTTCATATGTTTTTTAACAACGTTTTAAATATATAGATAAGTTGAGGAATAAAGTGGGGTGATTATATAGTAGGTCTTTTAAAGCTCCATGCATTAAACAGTTTTAATGACCGGTAAAAAATTTTTGACAGACGTAAATGTGAAAACGAGTCCATTAGACTTTGTGGTCTTTTTAAAGGGTTAAACGCCGCCCTAAGATTCCTCATCTTTTATTTTCTTTCCTATTCTCACTTGTCTCGCCCCGAATTTCGTTCGACCTAGATCCACCGGCAAATCGCGTGCCACTTTTTATTCCAGCTGGAAAAGATTCGGTGGGTAAGATTGACCTCGTTTACCTCGCACTGGTTTTCAATCATTTTGTTCCACTTTAGAAATTAGTTGCCTTTGGACTGAGAGCAACTGTAAGTTTCACAGTTATACGATGATTATTCAGTAATTTTTTAATGGTATGAAGATGATCTTTTCGTCATTCTACTTGATGGAAACGGTGGGGCGTACTTTTGAATGCTTTAATTATCATTTTGTAAGTATTTATACAGAGCATATGACGTTGAATTCGCATATATTTTTTAAATGTTTTAATGACACGGTAAAAGGGATTCTTTCAGCTTTAGTTTACGAATGTAGGTTCTTAGAAGGCAAACATCAAGTTCCGTTAATTATTAGAAATATTCAAAGTATTTCACTTTTAATATCGAAACGTGTACAATTAATGTATCGATGTATATCGTGAATTTTCATCCGATTTTATATTGCGGTAGTCGACGAAGCTTTCCTTCAGTTCATTTCTTTCATCAAGTTTCTTGAGTATTCCAAATATTTCACTTTTAATATTGAAACGTGTACAATTAATGTTTCCATGTATATCGTGAATTTTCATTTGATTATATTTTTGCAGTAGTCGTCGATGAAAATTTCCCAGTCGAGAATCGAAAATTTTCAGCGGGCGTCATTACGGGTACCGAGTAAAGCGCTCTCTCTAATTTCTCAACACTTGTTTTATGCAAAACGAAGGGGAGGGGGGATCGATACGTTCACCGTAAAATCAGTTTCCGAGATAGTTTCCTCCGCACGAGGGGACGTCGACGTTCACGATTGATTTACGTCATTCAAGCGCAAACGAATCGCTCTCGTTCGCTGGATGCGATTATTTTCCTCGTTAATCGCGTTTCTATCGCTTCGGCTCGACGTTAAAAAATGCTTGTCTCTTGGAAACGGGGGAAGATTTAAGGGACTTTCGGTCTTGAATCACGTCTTCATCTGAAATCAATGTATTTCGGTCGTAACGCGCATCGCTGCAAAACTACGTCGATCGCGAACGGATTTCAAATATCTATTCACATTCAACATTTAAAAAAGGATACACTGAAAATCTGAAAAAAAGAATTCTCGTATAAAACATTCATCTTCACAATAAATTCGCAATCTACATTTCATACTACAACTAAAAACATCAAATTTCAAATCGCTGTTCACGCTCAACAGCAAAAGAAGAATATTAAAAACCTGAAACAAAGGAATTCTCACATGAAACATCTATTTCCACTTCGTTTTAATTAATTTCTATATAGTATGTTAACTCTTTGCGGAACTTTGCGAACAGCAAGAGACTAGCACGTAGTTTCTTCCTTTCTATTATTTAACACTAAAACTACCGAGCAATTAAATTGACTTCTCGAAATTCCTCTATAGAAACTTCAAAAGTACATCTATTGAAACTTTAATTAACTCATCATTCAGTTTGCGTATTGCTACGTCATTCTTCAATAGTTCCTCAGAGAAACATCTGACAATTACCTTAATACTTCCAAAGAAAAGAAATCAAGAATAGATCATTTACTCGTTCGGTAGTTTTACTATCAAACAACTGACATACACAATTCAGCCTCATCCAATGAAAATTTTACAAAATCCCAAAGAATTTTCGTCCGCAAAGTGTTGATAATCAATGTCACAAATCGTCATTTCATGTCACTTGTCACCGTGCAAGCTAACCAATGCACACACAAGGCAACGCTTTATTTCCTTGACAAGTTCCACGGAACCAGTAGGAACATATCGTTCCAAGCGTCGAACAGTTCGAGGGCAGGAAGAATGTCTTTCTCGATGAACTTCTATGTCTGCCCCGCCCACTGTCATCGAACCACGTGACACGGGTATTACGGTGTCACGGGTGGGACTGGTTTAAACGAATCTTTCGGCGACAATAACCGCTCTGAGCCTCGTTCAGATACCCCCTGAAATATTATTTTTACCCGGCGTCGCCGTGGGCGGCCATTCAAGGAACGGCTGACCAGGAGTCTTTCGCGCGGTCGCAAGTCGCATATTGTCTGTAACCAAGGGAGTGTGTTGTTAGCGGATGGGGCCGGGCGAACGGGGTACGGGGGAGGACGGGGAAAGAATGTGGGTGATATAGACCGAATCGTTTCTGTCGCCTTTGTCGCTCGGTGGCGATCATCTCCGCACTAAAGACACTGTGATAGCTAGTGATGGCGGCGAACAGCGTATTGAAACCCGATGGCACAAGGTTTCCACATTTTTACTGGGAAAGCATCAAAGAACTTGAAATCGGGCCAGTAATTTATGTTGTAAGATATATTACATTTCACTGTGGATTCCTTCATATTTTTACTCGTTTCGAGTTCGTTTCGTCTGAGAATATCCTTGGTTTTATTGTACCGGCATCGACGAGCTTGAAATTGGGGTAGTAATTTGTAGAATAAGACATGTTGTGTTTCACTGTGAATTTTTTGATGTTTTGACTCGTTTTGAGATAACTTCCTCCGAGTATCTTTGGTTTTACTGCATCGACGAGCTCGAAATTGGGGTATTAATTTATGAAATAAGACATATTATGTGTCACTGTGGAATCTCCGAAGTTTTTACACGTTCTAAGTGAATTTCATCTAAAAGTAAGTCCTTATTTTTAATTGTACATTATATTAGTGAGATTTGCTGAATTTTTGTATTTTTTATTCGTAACAATAATCCTCGGTAGAAACAATGACGTATTACTGGTATGTGATTAAATGACAGTTTATAATACGCGTCACCCTGTATAATTGAATGCGACGCCAACAGGTTATGCGCATCACAGTTAAATTACCTGCAGATTAATTTCTTTCTCGGTCGGTAAACTTTGATACAATTACATTCGCGGAGTACTCAAATGGAAATTGCCTGATCAATAGGCGAGGGTTGAAATAATTTTATCGTAAAAGGATATACAGCTCGAGCAGTGTATTTACAAACGGAAATGCGTGAAATTTCATTGGGTGCCTCGCTGCAGCCGCATACCCGTTAAAAGCGGGAAGCGTGGAAAGTGATTGAGATTGTGCGAGCGAGATATGAATATCATCGTGCCATCCTATGTGAAGCACCTGATGTACGATCTGCCGCGGCAAGCTTTCCACGTGCTCATATTCCGTTTTGCCGTGTACGTACTCGGTCGCGCGCAAAGATCCGTTGGAAAAGGAAATTATCTTCGGCCAGGAATACAGCTGGCAGTCGTGATTCTTTCGTTCACTGCTGATTATTTCTTGAAATATTCGTGTAAATTTCATCTCGTATCGTTCGAAGCACTTAAGAAATATAAGCAATTGTTCCTAAGGAGACTAAAAGAATTTAAGAAATTAGAGAAACTTACGAAATTAACACGTTGAATGCTATGGGGGTCACCAGTGAATTCAATTAAACGACGATTATTTGGAAACATTTCTGTATTATATATAATTCTACCTAATGTGATGACTGAATAATAATAATCTAACTTGAATAGTAATCCAATTCAATCAAATGATTTAATTATATATTTTTTCCGTTTTGTGTATTTCTCTATAGAATCGTATGGTATTCAACGTGTTAATAAGGAAATCAAAGAGATTAAAGAAATTCAAGAAATTTAAAAAATTGAAAGAATTAGAGAAATCGAAGAGAGTAAAAAACTTAAAAAAGGTTAACATGTTATTTCAATAGAATTGTGCTGATTCGCTTGATGAGTCAATAAATCATCAGCGTTCTGCAGCACATTACTCGAGTATTCAATAAAAGAAATTTCGTTCCCCTGGAATTTCAGTGGAAACGAAAGAATTAGGTTAATGGACTGGACTAATTTATCCGGATTCAATTCTTATTTTAATAATCGCCTTCCACCATCAGTGCTGGCGATATAGCGTGGTCGATGGCTTCGAGGGTACAAGAAATCCACTTTATTACACTATGATATTAATGTACTACGAGACATGCTCTAATGATAGGTAAGCGTGATGCGCTCGGAGGAAAGTTGGACTCGAGAAAGACAGCTGGAGTTCCACGTAAATCAGCCGTGTGCCTGATCGAACTTTGATTACGTTGTCGTAGTGTATATGTCAATGTGTAGACGTTGGATAACGAGTATATGTTCTGTGTATGATGAATAGTTTGTATGTGTAGCTTTAGATGTATATGAATTTCATGGAATCTTGTATCGTAACAGTAAGCTCTTGATCGGAGATCAAGCGAAGGCAAAATTTATAATTTATTCTTCGTAAGATAATTAAAAATTGTATTCAGTTTTTAATATAAGTAAAGGGATATCTATTATTCGCAAGTTTGAGACGAAATTTGTAATAAGATTAAGCTAATAAGGATTTATTTGACTTCATTCATGAAAAGATCAGAGACTTATCTCTGTTCACTAGTAGATTTTGCAGTAATGGATCAGACATGGATAAATGAAAAATGAGAGTCTACAGTTATTCTTGATGAAATGATAATTAAATACTGCTTAACATTTGTGATTCTGTCGAATTCAATTTAAAAGAATAATATTTCGTGTTTATTAGTGGAGAACACCGAGCGTACCTCACACAATCAGCCCTAGTCGGATCTGGGTCAGACCTAACTCTCAGGCCACTAATCATGGCGAACCAATATTTGAATACCATTATTTTCTGCGGAAGGTACAAATGCTCGATTCCCAAGAAAATTATTGGGTTAAGACGAATCAACATCCTGGCAGCATGGTTTACTTGCACACAGATTCCGATGTAGTCAGTATTTGTATTTTATGTCTTCTGTTCTACTTACGGTTAAAGGGCCTATTGAACGAAATGTTTGTAATCTATGATACATTAGTTATTTTCACTTAGCCTCGAGTTCATTTAACAGGCTGACTGTCACGAGAATTTCGAACGTTTTGTGTAACAATACAGACTCTTTCATAACAACGACAAATGGTATTAGAAGTAATTATTAATGACTTTGTATCACAGTACATGTATTACACTATTATCTAGCTATTTATGTTGCTAAGTATTTTCATTCGACATCAGTTTTCTTATTGTAAATGTATTTAACCCTTTACACTCGAAAGGCGACTCAGTCGCCATTTGCCTCGACATAAGAGAATTATAAAGTTTAATATTCAATATCAAAGTTCATATGATGTAATTACAAATAAAATATTGAAACAGAATAATTCTATCTATCTATATATATGCACACACTGCAGCTCATGGAAGCATGGACACTTGAGAATTAAAAGAAAAAGTAAATACAAAAATTTCTTAATACAAACTAATTTTATTTTTAGTCAGTTACTTAATGGATAAACATAAAATTAACGAATAATACATAAATAATGAAATAACATTCAAACAGAAACGAATTATGTACCTTTAAAGTTAAATTTTCTTTTCATCAAAAAATCCTCCTTTGGCACGTATTACAGCTTTAGTCAATCGGGGCATTCGTTGTATTAATTTTTTATTTTTTCATCTGGTATATTCCTCCATGCCTCTTATAACATCGTCCAGAGTTGGGTTTTTGAAGTTGGGACACTTTTTTCTAATGTTTCTATCCAGCTCGTCCCACAGTAGTTCAATAGGGTTAAGGTCTGGGCTTTGAGGTGTCCAGCCTCACCAACCATTTATTTACAAATTTTTTTCTTTTCTTGGTCCACGATATAACTTTTGCAAAGGCGAGACGTGTGTTTAGGGTCGCGTTGTCTTGCATAATAACGAAAGACCGACTGATTAATCTTAAGCCTGATGGTATTGCATTATCGATTAATATCTTTTTATAATCTTCTTTTTTCGTAATCCCATCAATTTTTATTAAATCGCCTATACCACCAAATGAAAAACATCCCCACACTAAAACGGAACCACCTCCGTGTTTTATTGTGGGTACAACACAGTCTGGGAGCATTTTTTCTGCCTTGGAACGCCATACAAAAACCCTTCGCTTTTGGCCAAAGCTTCAAATTTGGATTCGTCAGTCCAGAACACATTTTTCCATTGATCTTCTGTCCAATCACGATGGTCCTTTGTCCATTGAAGTCGTTTCAACCGATTTCCACATCGTATCAATGGTTTCCTTTATCGCTATGCGACCATGAAGATCAGCCTCCTGAAGACGGCGTTTAACTGTACTAACGGAAATCGGTTTCTCACGACCCTGATTGAAATCCGCAGTAATTTTAGGAGCCGTCATTTTTCTATTTCGCTTACTCATAAGCATAATCTGTCTGTCGTCAGCGTTAGAAGTTGATCTAGAAGGACCAGGCAGAATACGGTCTTGGAGACTCTCAGTGTCTTTATAGCGACGAACAGTCAGATGGGCAGTTGATTTACAAATTTTCAATTTTTCACCAATGTTACGAACTGAATATCCTTCTCGATGAAGTGTAACGATGGCCGAACGTGTTTGCACACTTAGGGGTTTCCCACAAACCATTTTGTTTATTAAAACAGTTTTAAGGGGCGTTTTACAAAAACTTTTA
The DNA here is from genome assembly GCF_051020985.1 of Nomia melanderi. NCBI lineage: Eukaryota > Metazoa > Arthropoda > Insecta > Hymenoptera > Halictidae > Nomia > Nomia melanderi. The sequence continues at coordinate 2,381,547 of NC_135001.1, read as the reverse complement.
CGGAACGTTTTAACTTACGAGAGTCTAATACTAGAGTGAAATATTTAATACGGATTTCTTGCAATGTAAACAGTCCTTCTACTACTATGTACAGTGCGAAGTGTCAAGTAAACAAATAGCGAAGGACGAACGGCCTCCAAATAATAACGAAGACGCAAACTATTTTCTTTCGGTTGGATTCGAACGTAAGATAAGGAGAGAAAAAAGTTTTTTTTGGAATAAATATACATATGTAGATGAAAATGGGATACTAGCAACATATTATATGATAAATAGATAGAGAGATGGCGATATAAACATATTTTATACAAATCATAAATAATTATGTATCAAAAAAACTTTTTAACGAAGTGTCCATACTTCCATGAGTGGTGCATATATATATATATATATATATATATATATATATATATATATATATATATATATATTGTTTATATCTATGTTAGTCATAAAAGGTACCATTAATGTTTCATTAGAAAATGACGAATATATCCAGAAAATTTTCGAGTGCAAATCAATTTTTAAACTCAGGTCACCGGTGATTATGGCAGTCAGCGTGTTAATCGAGAAAGAAAAGTCCACAGAATATTATGTATTTTTCTCATTCGCGAGCTGTCGACGTATCATTTCGTAACAGATGAAAGGCACGCTTCGAATAAACAAATTAAGAGAGAAGACGATTTAATAATTTCCCTTGTATCAACGTCTACAACTTCACGAGCACCTGTACCAATACGACCGCTTAGTACTGGACGTATAATCGTCGCGTGAAAAAGCTGTCATCGCTAGCAAATCACCTGTCCGAGATCGTTGAATGATATCCGAGCCCAGACAGGTTGCTTCTCGATTTCAATTTGACCAAACTTTTATCCGTGCACTTGTGACATGATCGAGGAAATTCATTCTCTCACGATACCGTCATTCTCGATCATTCCTCGCAATAATATTCATTAAGGCACCAACGATACATTTCTCTAATTAACCCCTTGCCATACAATACCGAGTCGGACTCGTGAGAAAATTCTTAAAAAGAAGTTAGCAAAATTAAATGTCATTCAATTATTTTCAGTTCAGAATGAATTCTCGTGTTTTATTATTAATTGTTATGTTCTGAAGTGAAGGTGGATATAAATGAATTCAGACTTCTTTGTTTTTTAATAAATTATCAGTGACAAAGTTATCCTACCTAGCACAGTTATGAAAGAAATCTTAGGACAAGGGGTTAACACTTTCACACTAGGTTTACGGAACCCCATAGCTTGACGTATGTGGAATTTTATAAACATTATTTGACAAATCGTTTATGATCATTTTATCAATATTTGAACCTATGATTTTCAACATCTACATAAACGAACATCAATTTTTGAACAATAAAACATGTACAATAAATGTCCGTAAACTTATTGTTAATGTTCGCTCAATTCTGTGAGATCCAATTAGATTAGGTGTAAAATAAATGATCCACTGTTTTGATGAATTAATATTCCTTATCAAAGAAGCCATCAACAGTGCTCTCATGTTTCCATTCTGAAGACAAAAAGAAGCAGATTTTGTCTACGGTACTAATCAACCAGAAGAATAGTGGATTATTTATTAGTACACCTAGTACACACTCTAACATTGGAAGCCGATGATCAAATCATTTTATTACTATATAAGCCTACTATTAATGAAACAGACAACGGTTCCTAATTGTTACATTCAAGAAAGCGTACTAGCAGTATGCCAGCTTTACCTATTTATTTGAAATTCATAGACGCGATGTCTTCAGTTCGTAGGTATCTAAAGCTTGAACACTAAAAGCTGCAATATTATATTATCAATATTTCAAACATGCAAAAAACAGTACACCACACAGATTTTTCGTAATTGAAAATGAGAAAGTATGCGTCACCGGCTTCTAAGCGTTGGAAATCAAAAGACAGCGTTACATTGATTCATGGATAAAACCGATCAACCCACGAGATCGCTTTGCACGTACATATTGTCTTCATTGTCGTTACCGATACTTCGTCACTTGTCACGTGTGGGGTGAACCTGAATGTGAGAGAACGAAACAGTTGTTCACGAGAGAAGAATGAAGTCGAGCGAATGGCGCGTGTCTCTAGCGCGAGAGATGTACAGAACGTCTAACGAGCGAGACTAATTATTATCGATCGAAACGACAGTAAACGATTGTAATTAATTCGTGAAGCTTTCGCGCCGAATTTCTCGGTCCACGCGTTTTTCTTGTAATCGTATCCGCACCGAAACACAATTACGTGCAAGCCACGCTCACCAATCGGAAACCTTGCTGCCTAGCCTTATCTTGTAACGAGAAGTTCAAATAAACTGTTAAAAAACACAACACAGCGTCCAACGTCTTTTGTTCTTCCACCTTGACGTTTTCACGTGCTTTCATCTTGCTTTGTTCCTTAGTCGGGAAGAGTTGCCCTGATAGCACGTGCGCCTTGCGCATATTACATTCCGCGCCGCCGGTTAACCAGTCTCTTCGTGCGTATTTGCATCTGCTCGCAGCAGGTAATACATCCACGACGTTGAAGATTTTCTTGAAATGTCGAGGCTCGCTTTGATCTCCGTTTAATTAAAGAAGAAACTTTTAATTAAAACACAGAACCTGTATCTTGCACGAGTTTCCGCAAATAGCAATTTCCTATTCACATCTTACGGAAATTTCATCATTTCAAACAGAAGAATGGGAAACACAATGGCGGGAGGATTGAATATTCGGCTCGCGACGGAACGAAACGTCTCGACACTAATGAAGCTGTTCGTAGTCCCGAGATTAGTGAGGCTTTAATTGACAAATTGAATTTCATTCGATACGTTTCAGCCATCTTGCAAACACCGTCTATTACCATGTACAAACACAGAGCAAATTGGGAATACAATACTTGAAGAGGAACCGTAAGATCAGTTTTATGTGGTCAAGGATCTATGGTAAGTACTTACGTCTATGTCTTTACTTTCAATTAAATTCTCAAGCTTTCAAATTCCCAAATTCTCAAACATTCTAATTCTCAAACATTCAAATTCTTGAATGCCCAAAAATTTAAATTCTCAAACTCCCATATTCTCAAACTTTTAAATTCTCAATTTATCGAGATCTCAAATAATTCTCAATAAAATCATCACATTTCTATTGCAATATGACTAACACGCAGCGCATTCTATATTCTACCGCAAACTTGTAGGTTTCATGCAAGTTGTTTCAATACCAGGAGAATATTAAAACAAAAAACCGAAGAACCCCGCGACGCGAACGTCCCGTAGTTCGAGAAGTTCACGAGATTCAATTCGATACGCCGAGACGGGCCCCTGAATGCAGTCGTTTGGAGGCACGCATTCAGCGAATGGCGCGTCTTATCAGCCGACAAAGCGTCCTAATCCGCATGCCGATTTCCGGGCCGGCGGTTCCGGCCTCGTCGCGTCGAATATATCCGACTTAACGATCGCGGATTATTGAATGCAAATTGATTCTCGGCGAGTTGGCGAATCGCGTTCGGCCGTCTGCCGAATTTCGCTGTGCCGGCCGCGATTCACAGCTGCATACAAGATTGCACAGGTGGTTCTCGGCCATCTCGTCTTCGGAATTTACCCGGAAACGCTCGGCCCCGTTCATTTTCCCGCGAGCGAGCTGCACAGATCAAGAGAGCTTTCGTTGTTTCGAAACTAGACCATGCGAGAGCCAAAAAATATGAAACCGGGAATTTTTTCGGGTTTTAAAAATTTTGGAAGTGATCAAAATTGAAATATATAATAAAAATAACGAAATGACATTTTGTTATATTTTATTCTATCCATTATTAGCGTTTTTTACTCAAACTCACAAGCCAAATTGGGACTTTTTTGGGTTTAGGCCGTGTGATAAGTGATAAAAGTTAAAATGTCTAACAAACATAATGAAATAATATTTTATTATATTTTATTTCATCCGTTATTAGCGTTTTTTACTCAAACTTACAAGCTTACTTGGTTTTATTCGAACCTGATTCTTTTGAACAACCGATCCGATGCGATCATCGGATTTCCGATATTCTCCGGTTCCCTCACACTTCTACTCGAATCGTTAAGACGATCGTTTCGTGGGGAACGATAGTGGCTGTTATCGGACTAGGTACTTCGTAGTACTTCCTGTGTTTAAGGGAGTTTCTGACCATCCAAGAAACGGTCTACGTCTAAATAGTTAGCATATTTGTGTTCAGCAGTCTAACCTTTGTGCTAGGAACTTGAAAGTGTTGTGAGACTTCGAAAACGTGTTTATGGTACCATGTTTGTGACTGAGGTTGGCAATGGTTTCCTTGAGAATTAATAAATAATTCTTTAATTAAGCAATATATTATATTATAGTTAAGTCCGGAAGCTTGTTGTGTGAACGTTTAAAGTCGACCAAATCATTTTACCTTTTAGAGTGTCAACGTCACTATGAGCGACGCTGAAAATTTGTCCAAATAGTGTCAGCGTCGTTCTCTCTTTATTTTCAATAGTGATAAATGCAACTGAAAATATGAAAAATTCCATTGACGATTCTATTCATCGCTATCAACAATAAAGAGTCATTAAGAGCGACTCTGGCACTTTTTGGACAAATTTTCAACGTCGTTTACAGCGACGTAGCCATTCTAAGGGTTAAGTACAAAGTGAGATAACTACCCCTTGATTTCAATTCGTTCGAAACTCTTGCTTCAAGTGTATATTCCAATAGGAATTGTAAGAACAAAACTTCTATAATATCACACGTAAAAATCAGAAATTTCATAAATAATTTTAGAGATTTTTACGTGTGATATTAACCCTAATCGGACCACGATGTGACTTTGAGTCACATTTGAACATTTTTACTTAAATGTTTTCAATATTTTGTATTGCAGTTCCAAAAGTTTTTTTGGGCTTTTAAAATTTGAGCTCTATAAACAAAAACAATAACATTTTAATCATTCCTTTTATCCTCATTAGTAATTGAGAGTCACATCGAGGTATGATTCATTATAAAAACACATAGTACGATTAGGATTAAATTTCATAAAATATTTTAAAGATTACTTTATCTGAAACATCAATGTGAATCCATCAGCAGAAACCAGAAATCTACTTACAGCAAAAGAAACGATATAACGAAATTAGCATCAACGTACAAGATAGAAAATTGAACGATATTTAACTGATCCATAAAAATACGAACTCCCGTAACCATCTCCGCTAGTCAAGAGCCACGTACAAGCCTTAAGACGCTGAACATTATTAATCGTTATCTCCGGCGCCATTAAAACCTCGGCCATCTTCGCGTAGCGAGGCCATAGTCGAACTACGTCGCCCTAGAGTATTCTTCGGCACCCTAATTTTATCGATCGCCTCGACGTGCGCACCTTTGGGTGCGATCTTGTAGCAGATTAGGTAATTTCCTTAACAATCCTCGACACACTTCTTCGACATCGTAATTTCCGCCGCTTTTAGTTAGCGATCCTCTTAATTACCGTCGCGAACGCATGCTGCCGCCATTGGTGAAAGATATTTTCCCCGAGAGACTTCGTTTACTAAGACGCTGGTCGATCCAAATAACTTCCGACGTCCCCAGTCGATGACGTGTCTCTCTTCTAACTGATTTTCGTTTTCATTCACGCGGCAATTTCCAGATGAATGTTATAACAGATTTTTTAATGAAATTTTTTAACCGCAAAATAAAGTACCGCGTAATTGCTCTCTAGAGAAATTCTACGAGCGAATTCGCAGCCTAGGGACTGTCTGGGGAGTTGCTGTTGTATTTCCGGCATTGTTGCGGCGGGAGATGAATATCATTGATGTAATTTGTTCGCGGGATAATTTCTCTCGCTAGAAGTAGACTTCCGGTTTCTGCTGTTAGACTCGCGTTGATATTTAAATAGCGAGATAAAGTAATCTTACGTTTCATTAATTATTTTCGAGATTTTTACGTGTGATATTATAGAAGCTATGTTCTTACTATTTCATTGGAATATACACTTCAAGCAAGAGTTTCGAAATGGTTTGAAATCAATGGATAGTTATCTTTGTACTTTCACGAAGGTAGCGCGAGAGTAAAGCAGAGGATTTTACGATTGGAAGAGATGGGCCATAATAAAAGAGGAGGGAGAGGAACACAGGGAAAAAAATATCTACACATATATGTGTGCTGTCGCCATATTTTCTGCACTGTTGGACGTGGTTTATACTTTCCTTGATATCCTTATAGACATGGAAATTTCCTCTGTGAAATGCAAAGTAGGCAACGCGCCGCGGGCCCTGAATATTCAGCTAATTCGATTTTTTAGGGCATTAAGCTTGCACGAAAGTTCCACTTGCTTTACGAAAGTGGATTAACATCTACCGCGTACGCTGCGAATTGTGAAAAACATACCGCTAGTGCCTGCACTTTTCACGCGGCTTTATCTGGCCTCTGGTACTTCGAAAAGCATCGAGGAAATCTTCATGTCGCGCACGCGAAACGACGAGAAGAGAATAAACAAATAACGAATCTGCTTTAACGTCCTTAACGTGTCTCTTTTTCACTTTCAGCGGATCAGTTGTCAGACTCGACGACAGTTCCTTTGAAAAACAATACTTGCATGACTCATTCAAAGAGCGAATGAAGTTATTCGTAAATCTTTAAGTACCGTGTTCAAAGAGCAACAAATTCAACATTTGTAGGGTACTAAATCATTCCGCAAAGGAGGCGAGATTGCTCAAATGTAGTCTTTCTTCGAATCTAATGGTTCATAATTTTTTCCTGGCGAACAGTATAAATTTCATGGGGCCATAAAGAACGGAGACACGCAACCCCATTTAAAACTCCCCGCGATATACGTTATCCCAGCATTAAGTTGACCGTTTCCTGGAGAGGAACGTTTGACTCTTGCCGCCAGTAGACGAAAATATCGGAATAAACAAGAAGAACTTGGAAAATCTGTCCTTTTAAAATTGTGTAACATGTTTTATTGGAACACACTTTCTTATACACGCTCCCATTGAATCCACGTCCCAACCCCTTAAAATATCGTGTCAAATTCGCGCTGAAGATTTCAAGGAGAATTTAATAATTCAGATTTAAAGTAATCATCCTTCTATCATTGGTTACTCTAGTTTGGAGCGAACGTGGATATAAATTAGAATTCTCGTCTTTTCTCCAATAAATGATTTACACTGAAACTACCGGAGGGGTAAAATTAATCTGAGAATTTTGATTCTGCAAGTGTTTAAATTATGAAAGCGTTTCTGAAAGATTTTATATTAAATCCGTGCATTTCCACAAGATATAAGATTAGGAGATTCTTCGAATCTCAAGAAACATATTGTACTTATAAAAAGTTGAAGATAAGTGACTCTGATTGCTCGGTAGTTTTAATGTTAATGAAAAAATAATCGTTCACAATAGAGCAAAAAATCGTAGCGCAAATTTTACGAAGCGTTTATTTCGTCGTTTAAAAAGGTAAACAATATTTTTCAATCCTTCGTTTCCAAAATCGCGTGAAACTTCACAATTTCGTATTAAACCCTTGCCTTATAATAACGAGTAAGACTTGTGATGAAGATTTTAAATAGAATTCAACAAACACAAATATTACTCAATGTTTGTGAATTCAAATTAAATATTACTTTTCTGTGATCAATTATTATAGTTTAGAGCAAGCATAGGTATGGAATATACCTAAAATCTGTCTTCTCAATAAATTATTAATGACAAAGTAGTTGCGTCGATCATGGTTGAAAAATATACGAAACCTAAGGCAGATCTTGTCGAATTACACGTCGAATGCTTAAATAATAGAGAAAGAACGATGTACTGATCTTTTGTCGTTTCACTAATTAAATTGTTTATGTGCAATTTACAAATATGAGAGTTCGTTCTCGGCAGAGTGTCGACATTCTTCCTCAAAGGGTGAAATTATGCAGCGACCGAGAGTCGCCTCCCGAGTGGACAGGGTTAATAGAATTTTCGCATTCCTTTTTTCTCTTCGACCCGAAGTTATATTAAAATAATCTCGTGCAGTATTTCTTACCGTCCCCCCCCCCCCCGAAAATTTGATTACACGGGAACCGCTAGGTGAGTCAAACAGCCGCGGCGAGTTTAGCGAGATATTGTAATTGAATTAAAAATTCAGGCGCAATTTAAAAATGACCCGCGTAACCGGTTTTCATCTGTCGACGGGCTTATCTCTTATTCTACTATCAATTTGAATTTCGGAACAGCTCGGGCTGCGAGGAGACGGCGAAAATAAGATCCGGAATAAGTAATGAATGGAATGCAGAGCGCGGCCGTCGAAAAATCGACGGGGCGGCAGTGCGGAGTTGCGCGAAAAATACGGGCCGGCTGATGAGGAGCATTATAGAATACGTAATCGAAATACATAAAAGAATCCGGTGCTAATTATTCACACTGCCACTGGCTCGATATAAAGGAAGTGTCGAGCGAGCGAACGGGGAAAGTCTGTGATAAAAATTTCTCCCTGTTGAATACCACGTCGAGCCGCGTTATGATGCACGAGTTTCGTGTAATCCGTTTTAATGAATGCTTGATAGCGTAACTAAAATTACTTTAATTGCGGTTTAACCCTAATCGTTCCACGTGTTTTTATAACGAATCATACCACGATGTAACTCTCAGTCACTTATGAGAGTAAAAGGAATGATTAAAATGTTATTGTTCTTGTTTATAGAGCCCAAATTTTAAAAACTCAAAAGAACTTTTGGAAATGCAATATGAAATAATAAAAAAATTTAAGAGAAAAGTTCAAATGTGCCTCAAAGTCACATTGTGGTCCGATTAGGGTTAATGAATGCTCGATAGCGTAACGAAAGTTACTTTAATTGCGGATTAAAGGAAATGGAGGTGATGGAATGGGTGAATAGAGAACACGTGGAAAGATGTATAATAAGGGTAAGATGTGTAATGAGGGAATAATTACGTTTTTTCTGTTGGAAGATTGATATTAGTATAATCACCATTTGTTTCATCGATAATTAATTATTTAAATGCTAGAATCTCAATTAGATAAGTTTATAGAATTAAGAATGTTCCACGTTTAAGAGGATCCAACTGTCATCATGCGGTTGATTAACCGAATTACCAGTGCTGCCGCGGTTAATCGAACGCAAATCTTCCATTTTGGAATTCCACTTACTCGTTTCATATTCCATCCATCTTTTCCTACCACTAAGAACTTTTCATTAAGGGAAGAAAACCCTGTATAATGGGAAGGTTCACCGAGAAAGTAGATATCGACCGGAACTCGTTTACATGCCGTATTGGCAGGAAAACGAAGAAAAAAGCCCAACATCCCGGGAACTCGCAAAACCGATTATCACCACCGAGTAATTATCCAAGCAGCATTCTCGATCAAAGTATCCGGGGCCTCCATCTTGCGCCCGCTTAATTGTCCCAAGTTCAACGGTGCGAAGTTCAAATAAAAAGCGAGAAATGACAATTAATCTTAGGTATCACGTTAAAAATGCAGTACACTTCGCATTAACATCACTCAGGTTACGATTCTACATATAAACTTCTTAGGAAGCAAAGAACCCATAAATTCCCAAGTATTTCACGAGTAAAAATGGAGCAGCGTAAATTCTCCATTATATAGATGTTATTTAGTTCGTATTAAATATAAATTATATTAAAATAAAATATACATATAAATATTAAAATAAAACATAAATATAAATATTAAAATAAGACAAATATAAATATTAAAATGAAGTATGAATATAAATATTAAAATATAAATATTAATATAAAAATAAAATATGAATATAAATATTAAAATATAAATTTTGTGTAATTTTTGGAAACGTTCTATACACACTTGGTTCTTCCACAAAGTCTACATTGCAACCATAACGTTTTCATTATTTTCTTGGTACGGCGAGAAGAACGAAAAAAAAGAAGACAAGAAAAGGAAGAACGGCGGCCATTTTTTTACGGACACGAAACCGGAGTCTACCCCCGCGACTTGTTAAGGACAGAAGCGCGATTGAAGCAATAACAGTAAATGACAAAGCAACGGAACGCAGCGGTGGCGCTCGTTTCAAATGCAGATCAGCGGGAAGCGGTAGCGCGGCTTCATTTCCGGTTCCTACGAGCGATTCCGCGTGAACGCTAAAACCAACATGGGCCGGCGTTGGCCGCGTTCACGTTTATCGATGCCATTTTAAATGGAAATGCGGCCGAACCACGGCGAACGCTGCCCTGAAAAAGCCTACCGTGAAAAATCCTGCCAATGCGCGGTGAAATGGATCGTAAACTATGTGGAAATGGAGATCACTAGTTTTCGATCGTACACTATTCAACACTACCTCACCCGGGAACCTTTATTTATAAAGTATATCGAATTCAATAGCAACCGCCGGTTCTTTTGCAGTCTAACAATTAGAATATCGATAGCTGAGGTTCACTTGGTAGCTAAACTCATGAGCTGATGCAAACTGGCGCAAACAAAGATGTCTCCAAACCAGCTGTCAACTTTTCTTCTCAACACGTTGAATATTTATAAATCGTTATGTATATATATTGAATGGAATTACTATAGTTGATTCGTGCTACAGTTGAACGTGCAATAAGAATAATGCAATTCAATCAAATGATTTAATCCTTAACGGATCGGAAGTACTTTAAGTTTACTTATCGCTAAAAAGTGACATAGATGACAAGTGGAAAGAAATTCACAGAAGTAACATAACGTGATACTTAATGTGTTGATTGTAAGTATTATAAGCATAACAGTGATAAAAGTAATACAGTGATTTTTGCCGATTATATAGCATTGCTCTGTTAAGGGTTCACATTATATTTCTTCTATTTTATGTATTTTCTTCAATGAAATCGTCAATAAACATCACAATACATTCCAGTAACTCTAAAGCCACGGAACAGTTGGAATGACTTGCTTCTAAGCTTTTTTTAAAAGTAGAACGGTACATTTCTCGATATTTCATGAATCCCTTACTGTTGTATCAATGCCAATACACAAATTTTACAATTCTTCGCAAAAGCCTTCTCATAATTTAAACACTTGCAAACTAAACATTCTAAAATAGATCAATTTCACCTGCTAGTTTGAATGTTAACCCTGTGCACTCGAAAGTTTTTCACTAGAAATGCGCAGCGTTTATCAATAAGATGTAATATACATCCTTTGGAATTAAGAAATGAGGAAATATATGTAAACTAAGGAACGAAGCTATTTTATTTCAATATTTCACGTATCGATGCATTGCGCGAAGCAGAATGTTATATGTAGGATTATAATTTTCTACGTCAAATCTAGTGGTGACAGAGTCACCTCTCGAGCGCAAAGAATTCAAATATTTTCTATCTTTTCCCCGAGTTCGACGAACTTTACGAAACAGTATTAGCCTAAGCGAAGAAATTCCCGGCGAGTCCCTGAATTTCCATCGCGCCGAGGGGTTCGATTATCAAAGAAGAACGGGTATGAATAAAATAAAAAAGTAGATTGGATTGACAGTATCCGCGAGACAAGATGAAGAGAGGAAAGACGGGGATCGATCCACGAGATAGTAAGACGAGCCGGCGCGCTTTAAACACGGGACGCCGCGGCGAGGAGATTAGAGGTGTGTGGAGGCCGCGCGGACTATAATGGAGGACGGTTTCGGAAGAAAAAGGAGCGATTAAAGCATACCGGGGCATGCTCGCTCGTCGCGCGACACTTTGTAACTAGAATGGATGCGGGTGGGCTGGAAACACGACGTCGCTTAAAGTTGAAACAAAGTTCCGCGACGCGGTCCCGCGGTCGGGGCTGTTCGCTCGGGCTGTAACGACACGATGGAATGGAAATGTTCGGTGTACCCTTTGAACGGTGGACCGGCCCGGTGGAACGAGGCGAAATAAAAGGATGCATAATTGAATAAATGTAACGATCCGGCCGGAGAGAAGATGTGACCGAGGAAACGGGATGTTCCTCCTGCTGGAACGAATTGAGGAGGATCTTCTCTTTACCATGTGAATCGCGGCCGCGGATAAGATGCTCCTGAATCTACGAGCTTCCTTAAATGAATTTCGGAATAAACAGTGCAATGTAATCGTGTTAGCTTCTTTTCACTTGGATTTCATTTGCGGTAAACTGAGGGACAATTGTGAATTTGACATTTCTTGGTAATCCTTGCTATTTCGCCGTTGGAACTTTAAGGCAGGTTTCCGTGCTGCGAAGAGAAAAGCCAATTAATATTGACACTAGTAGACGGGTCAAAATGATGCATTCCTGATTTCTTGTTTTTGTAATTGTTAAAAAGGTAGGAGATATTTCTTTGAGAAATTGTTAACACGTTAGATGCCATATCAGTCACCGATGACTGGCGCTTTTAAATTACTTGGAAACAATGGTACGTGCAAGATAATCGATGTCGAATCAAAATGTTTAATGATGTAACTAAGTTGATAATTGTGTAATGCAAAGATTTTAACGCCAAATAGTGAATAATTGTTGCTACTTTTCTTTGCTGAAAAGAATAACTGTACAGATAAATGGTCAAGATTTTCGTGGCACTTAACGTGTTAAAGGAATTGGTTTAGTAATATGCAAACTGAATTGTGAATCAATCGAAGTCTCAATGGATGCACTTTTCGAGGTTCTTTATAGAGATTTTAAAAAGTCAATTCAACTGTTTGGTAATTTTAGTATTAATTTTGTAGTTTGTTTCACACTGTCGACGATTTCTTTAAGAGCACGGTTATTGTTGATTGGAACGCGAAGGAGGAACAATGAAACGTTCGCGTTGCCGATCGAACGTTACGTAACCAATTTGTCTTCCACGATTCGCGCGCGATCGACCGCGAAAAGCATCACCGTGCTTTTCCAAAGTTGCACGGGCAAAAAGAGGCAGGAAATTTCCAAAGGATCGCGGTCGCTCGCCAAGACATCGCGAACGAATCGCCCGGGCAATCGATAGTTCCTGGCTAGAGCATAGTTCGGCTCGGCCAACTTGAAAATTCGATTAAGAGACCCGGCATGGAGATTCCCTGAAGAATGTTCGCCGAATTTGAAACTGTTCGACGCGGGAAGAAAAGTTTCTTGCCACCTTTTCCCGATCGGCTGAGAAAACAGCCCCACGCAACCACTTCCCATGCCCCCACCCTTTTTCTAGCCGAGAATTAGTGCTCGTTCTCGCGAAGAGAATCGATGTCTTTGACCTGTGCGGTAATTGAACGAGCTAAAACAGGCGTGGATAATTCCGATACAGGTCATCAAGAGGTAAACGACTAATTACTGTAAACCATAAGATTTTCCTTAAATTATGAATTATTCAGATATTTTCTATAATTTTTAGTTATTCTTAAATCATTCTGTTGTGCTCCTAACAGCAGTATTAAAGAAGTTGAAGGGAAAATTAAACATGGAACCTCTATTGTTTCAACTAACGAAACAATACGGCGTTTCAATATGAGAATTGTTTAATCACGATTAAAGCATGAAAAGAACGAAAGAAAAATGTATAATAGAGGTTTCTGTTAAAAATAATTTGAAAGAAAAGACTATTCAACTCTGGAAAAATCTGTTGTCGTCCGCGAGAAATGTAAAAATCTGATAAGGAGGGGGCCATTGCGCGAAGAGGAGGGAAGTCGTTATTTAAAAAAGTAAGAATTCCTATTCCACGGATTATTGTGCTTAAAAAATGAAACAATTATTCCGTTTTTAAAGCTCCTGCAATAGTTCGAACAGCACTTTCCTCTTGCCAGACCTCCTCCTTTTTCTGTGGAAACAAAAGAGCACTCTGGCCTCATTAATGTAATGTCATTAAAAAGACGTCCCCGGCTGTCCATTTTACTAAAACACGAAGGAATTGCTGAAACCATAAAAACATTGTTCTTTCACGTGCTTTAACCTGGGTTTTCTTGTCCGTGGCAATGGCGCGACAAATTCATACGGAACGTTCTTTATTTTACACGAAAACTTCTGAAACGACGTTTCCCTTGCTAGAGTGAAACTGAAGGGAAACACGTAATACGATTCTTTTCTGCTAAAGAAACTTTCACGCGTGCTACGACTTTCCATCTCTGAATCATACAGAATGCCCTTAAATTCTTCGAATTACCACCAACAAATTAGAACTACCAAATGACCAACTCCCCACAGTCAAAATGAAATGCCACGAAACTACCCAGAAGGTTGAAGCAAAAAAGTCTCCCTTTAATAACAGTGTTACTCCTCGGAGAACTATTTCAAAAGTACGCTGCGGCTTGTCCGGCGTCTATAAAGGCCTCACAGTGAAATGTTAAACGGATGAGATGAGGTCTCTGGGATCTCATGAAACTTTCCAAACTAATATATTTATTACACAAGAATTTTCTCGTCGCTTCTTGCATCGTTTTATAACCAGTTAAGTGCTTAACTGCTGGGAGCTATTCAAATATCACTGCATCAATCATCATTGAAACACTAATCTTGAAGAAAAACAAATATTCTACGGATTTTTCTACAAATTCATAGTCTCCTCATCAATATTACCTCTCCAAATCGAGTCGAACCTGTATTTCCCAATCAATTTGACCACTTCACGTTTTATCAATATATCTACAACATTCCTCTTCAAAGATCTTCATAAGCTATCCTCACAATACACCGAATTGTTTCCACATGAATTTTGTTCACTCAATTTTTATTCAAGACAAATTATTCCCATTTTACTACCACAACCATCTAAATTTTCCATTTTTCTATAGGTACAGTATACTTGTTTACTCCAATTTCTTTCACACGGAATGTACCTATCGTATAAAAAAACAGCATTGAGCGTACACTAAGAAGATGCAACAAAGATTCATCGGAGTTCGCCTAACGCATCAGATTAATTCGAGTCGCTCCGAGCAAGTCCTTTAGAAGCCATCGAGATTGCGAGTCGTCGGCGGAGATTTGAATAAATTAGATTCGTTAAGGTTGACGGGCACGGTTAACGGCGCGGTTTATTTGATTTTCAATTTCCCGCGGCCGGGGAAGACGGTTGTTTACCGGCGATCTGGAAGACGCGACGCGTGTCAAAGGAAATTGGTCAGTGGTGTGGACGTAATGACAGCGTCGCCGCCGACTGTCGCCGCATCCGAAAGCCGGGCTTGTTTCCCGGCAGTCCGGCGTTCCCGGTATAGATGCTGCCTCGGGAGGGCATAACAGTCATTATCCGAGGGCGGCGACAAAGCACGCGCTTCCGGCCAGGAGGAAACTTGTAATCCCGGCACGGGGGAAAGTTGTCAGCACTGTGCGCTAATTATAAGTTCGTTAATTGGCAAGTGGACCCTACCCCCGCGACTGCACCTACCTACTTGCGTGGGACGTCAGGGAAATGACGATGACGGCTAGACGGAGATCACCTGCTACGCCCGGATCGATTTATCAAGATAGGACCAACTGATACCGCGAGCTACTTGCGTTATCTTACCCAGTAATATTCCCTGCTACTCGACACGGATTGATTCTGACTTATTGCCTCGAATTCATCGTAGCTCGATCATCGTAGCTCTATTCATCATAATTTTACGAGATGACAGCTTACGTTTCAAATGGATTCATTATGTTCCGCTTTTTTCCAACGCAGCTTTTGGTTTCGAGGAGATGTAGGAGTTCTTTAGAAGATCATGGGAAGACAGGTCGGAATGGTTTTCTTTGGGTTTGGACATTCGTTTCTATGGTGTAGGGTTAAACGGATCGGGTTGTACTTTACTGGTTGTACTTAACAGTGTTTACTGTTCGAGTTGTACTTTACTTTACTGAAAGATCAAGCTTTCCTCTTCGTTGACGTTTGCGTTTCGCAATACTTTTTACTGTAAAGGTTTCTTTAACCGTTTGAGCGCCACGGGTCTTTGCAAAATTGAAGAAAAGCGGCTGCGCTGCTATCGTTTCAGTTCAGAAACTGAATAACGCTTTTCTGTTTTGACGTAAACAACTGTAAATACCGCGATCATTCTGTTTGTACAGTTTTAAGCAGGTAATAACAAAGATAAAAATAAGAAATTAAAAGGAAAGCAAATAAATGAACTTAATTTGATTCTACGAATCACTAGCTGGCACTTTTAGACAGTCTGACGAAGCGCCATCGCGCCGCTTGCCACTTAGACGGTTAATAACTCCTCTGCGAAGGTATTGACACAAAAATTTAAATAACGATTAATACAATTATTTAAGAATTATTCTTTCGGTACTAAATTTTAATCAAACATTCCGTTCAGTAGAATACATACCATCTTAACCCCTTGCCGTACAATGACGAGTAAGACTCGTGATGAAGATTTCTAGACCAATTTTACAACAACCAATGTTGTTCATTACACACGGATCAAAGCAAACAACTATTTTGCTGTTATCAATGTATCATCTCCAAATGAAATTTCTACTCCAAGTAGAATGGAAAATTTTGTTGCATTCCTTCCAAATTATCGATAGTAAAATGTTAAACGAGCTTAGTAATGAAAGTAAATAGTACCGCAAGTAAATAGTACCGCAAGGGGTTAATAAAGATAAATGAATGACCATACAAGCTTCCCCATCCTTTTCAAGAAACGCAGAATCACCGAGATAATATTCTGCACAGTTATCATCGCTGCGAAGTGATCGACCACACAAGCTTCCCCGTTTTTGTCAAGAAACGCAGAATCACCAAAATAATTTTCTGTACAGTTATCATCGCTGCGAAGCGTCCTACTTCTCGCCGAAAGTTATCCACATTCCTGGTTGGTCGATCAGAAAACTCGTGCAAAGAAACGAGTGCCGGCTGCTATGTGTACGAAGCGCCGCGTCGTTGGTCGTGCCCGACAGGGCGACAAGTAATTTCTTTCTGCAACGTGCTCGCCCGGAATCGAATGTTTCGCGAGTTCGACGCGATCGTGTTGGAAGCCGCGGAATTCTCCTGGCCAGAAACCGTAAGATCTTCGTACGGGGGTCGTGATCACGATGTTTCGTGGGATGCTCGGCTCGCCCCGACATCGCGCGACCTTCTTCGAGCTAGCCAGAAACGAGCGAGTCGTTAGAACTTAACTGCCTCTGAAATAACTCCCACGCCTCGTATGGCCCGATGCACTTTCTTTATGACGTCTCTTGGTTCGCATCTTACCTCCTTATACAGGGCGCAACGGAGCGTGTGGGTTAACAAACGAAATTGCGTTGAACACCTTATTTGATCTTACCTCAAAGCTGAGGATTGACGATATGTTCTGCGATCTGAGCGTGGAGAAGTGTGTACTGATCATTGACAAGTTTCAATTTGAAACCCGAAATCTGGAATTTGAAATTCAAGAGCAATGAGCTCGCGAACTAAACGTCATATGTTCTGTTAAATCTTGTAAATCTAACTGTTAGAGGAAGAGTTGATATCGCCACAGCGCGAAAATAGTTTGTTTGTTATGGCGTATTTCGTCGGAGCCCGGGCAAAAAGCACTTTGTTTGCCTCGTTTTCGTGAGTAAACCCATAAGCGCTAGCCCGGCGAGAGCACAAGGATCGTCCCGAGATATAAAGATATTTTTACTGCGTTCTCTGCACTTCATTCGGGGATTGAGAGCGAGCTTAGACGGATGTTGTGCAGAGTAAGTCGTCTGACTCTACCACCTTGAACGACTTGTACTTTAGAACAAGAAATATGAACTAGAAATATGTAACCCAAATGCAAATATTAATTGATATGTTATATTGTATTACATTAATACTGATATTTCATCGAAAAGTAAATATTACAGTAGTACATTCATGTATTTCGACAATTAACGCGTTGACCGCCACAACAATTGAAACCAATTACAAGAAGAAAACTGATGCCAAATTAAAATTCTTAGTAACATGAGTAATTAAATAATAGTATAATTTAAGAATTGTAATACCAAACCATTAATGATTAATTGTAATATCATTTGCCTCTATTATAATACTATAAGTAACGTTATACGAAACGTTCTAAATTCTCGTGGCGGTGAACGTGTTAAGAGAGGCAAGAGGAATATGAAAGAATTGGTGATAACTTTCCCCTATCGAGGAAAGAGATATTAATGGCATCATTCTGAAAAGATGGGGCTAACAACGAGCTATCGCCTTTGTTACTCGAGTCCGTATTAATACACGGCCATTTTTACACTGTTCCGACAAAAGACAATACAATGAGATGCGCAGCCGCGATGAGGCGTGCAGTTGTCCGCGGCAGCTGCCGGATGCTAATTGCACGCTCTCCCGGGAAATTATAATTAGACCGCGCAATCAACGCCGACACGGGATACCTTCCTCAGCCGTCTTAACGAACGTCACCCCCGAACGAAAAAGAACGAGCAGGGGTTTCTGCATTTTTCATCCCCCACTCACCGACGCACAGTCGACTATGCCTCCGATCAGGCCGGCCAGAAGTCCATTTTATAAATTTTACCTAAACCGAACAATTTTTGTTGTTCGAGATAACTGAATACGCGAGGAACAATGTCCTACAAATTTCTTTATCCTTCGAGCGCTCGATAAGTGCTTATCTATCCCGAAAGTTAGCCATTTTTCGACTATATATTTTACTCTTAGAATCCCTCACAATACTTTCCACGTATTTTGGAAAAGTTGGACGAATTTTTCTTCGGTGTCAACGTTTTGAGAATATTTGAAGGTTCGTAAAAGATCAATGAAAACACTAGAATATTATCATAGAAAATCATAAAAGATTAATAAAAATACTAACAATACAACTAAACCTGATACAAGTAAAAGGAATATTTTTCAAACTACCATTTCGAACTTATAAACTATACAACTTTGATCAGTTGCATGGAACACTATCTAGGAAAATCGGTGACAAACCGAAGAGCTATAAGAAAATCTGCAGCAACAACAGTTGTTTAGTTCATTTTGAAATGTAATAACCTCCAATGAGCGAAACGAAAGGATTAAATGAATTATCACATGTATCCGCGTAACTTTATCGTTTTAATAGACAAATCCGTCGAGCCCGTAAACACGATCGAATCATTCGCGATTCTCAATTCTGCGGGCGTGCGAAATTGTTTATAATTTTGGTATATGTGAAATACTGGTGTGTACACATCAATTTCCGCACTCAGTTCGTGCGTTCAAAGTGCTTTAAACGTCGAATGAATTCTTTTTTTTCGCGTGGAAGGTAAATATTCGCTGAACCTACGAAAAGGTTAATCTACTTACCTGTCTCAGTCACTCGTGCTCTTGGCGTTTCGCCTGGATCCGATGAGCTCGCCGTAATTGAATGCCTTATTCCACCAAAGAAAACACCTGAATGGCATACCAATCGAATCGACGTCCTTTACGAGCGGCGACAGACGGTACTTATCAATCCGGCGTCCCGACGCTTTCTTCGGTGGACTGGTCACCGTTCCGATTCCCCTTTCTCCGTGGAATGACCGCGAATTCTCCGAAGCAGTTGCTCCCTCGGATCTCTTGCAATTTTAAAAACGTAAGCTCGAGACTCGGGCTCCCGTTACGCTGAACTTTTAACCAAGATTTTCCGATAAGAATCCTCCGCGCAGGTTAAAGCGATTTCGGTCTTGAATAAATAAGAGCGCTAAAAACCACTGCGGTTAAAATGGAAGACGGTTTCGTCGGAAACAGTCTATTTAGGAACGAACATCTTTTTTCAGTTAACACTAGATTTACTGGCATTTTTGTGTACCTATCTGTATCGACAGATTTTCTTTAAAAAACAACATAAAAACGAAATAATTATATACGATGATTTTATGAACGAAACTATGAGATGTATGAATGAAAGTCAGTACATGTGGCAAAAGAAATTTAAACAGTTTCTGTACTTTCCTTCACGAAGTTCGAAATGGGTCAAAATGACCTGCCTGGTGAACTTAATGTTAAAGACGTCTGTCGAATACTTGTTCGATTATTTGAGTTGCTTTTAATAAATTTGAACGATTTCAAATGATTTTGAGAAGTTGATTTTGAGAGTTTGATAGTTTTAACCCCTTACCTTACAATAACGTTTGAGACTCGTGGTGAAGATTTCAAATAGAATTTAACAAACATAAATATTACTCAATTACTTTGAATTATAATTAGATATTATTCTTCTGTTGTCAATGATTATATTGCAGAGCAAACGTAGAGATAGAATATGCATAGAATTTTTCTCTTTTTCAATGATTATTAGTGATGAAGTTGTACCGATCACAGTTGGAAAATAAATCATACAGCAAGGGGTTAATAAGTAAAGGGAATGTTACTGTGTTATCTAATTTTTAGCTGCAGTTTACTGCTTAATGCCTCCAGCGAAACAATAAAATACGATCGTCTACAATTTGTCAACGAAATAGAGAAGTTGCAGTGAATGGTTATTACCGTCTGGAATTTCAGAAATATTCTGGGAATTCTATCCGTCGCAATGGGAAGGAATTACGAAGCTATTTCTACTTTTTCCATCTACCGAGAATTTCCTGCCTTTCATTCGCCGACCATTTAATTGAACGTCCCAGTTATTGCCACCTTTACATTGCTGCTTTCTTAACTATCGTAAATCTACTTCGACTTCTGCGGAATATTGCAGAGACCTCTGCTTCTCGATTCGGTGCCGACCTCCGAGTCAGTGGGATTTCTCCGTGGCAAAGGAAAACTCCGGGAAAAGTTTCCTTTAACCGTGTCCGAGTCTTTTTGCTCGGTTTTTCCGCGCTGTCGCCGATCGGTCTGGCTGTGTACGATACTCGACAGCGTCGATGAGTTTCGATCTGGCGACTTTTCGCGGCTCCTGAGCCTGACCGGAGGTTTCTCACGTTGGAAGTTACAGGGATTCGAATAATATTGCTTCATGCACCTATATTAACCTTAAAAGCTGTCACGCCTGGAGCTCGATCCTGTGAAGTTTGTCGTTTTAATATTATTAATACTGAAATTACCGGGTGGGTCAAAATAACCCATTCCTGATTTAGGTTCGTAAAATCAAATTCAGTTTATTTATTTGTCTTCCTTCTAATTATTTGTATTTATTTTCGTTATTACCTGCTTAGAAATAGAAAAACCGAACGATCGCAATTAAAACGAAAGGAGTGCGATGGCACTATTTCCAGTTTTTGTATATAAAGATAGAAAACCTAACCAAGTCCCGTGGAATTCAAATGGTTAAGAAGAGTTTCCATTGCACAAGTGATTCGATAAACTCTGATTCTACAATCAACGATTAATGGTTAAAAATGTAGACATTAAGCAATATTCCGTCGTTTCACAATAAAAGAACAAGATAATCAATCACGGACAGCGACTCCATTGTTTAACATAAATATTTGAGATCTCCTAAAAGGCGACAAACTTAGGAGGTGGATCCACGAGCACGGGATTCTGGGTCAGGACAAATGGATTGGATTTCAGTCGGCCAAGCGAATCACACTCGCGAGCTCCGTGCAGCTGATATTGGAAGATCGCCAATATCGTGCGACTTTGAAACGCGATCCAATCTGATCATGGTTTTATTTATGGTATCTGGTTCAACCGATTGTTTTCGACCGCATTCGCGAGTGTCCTGCAAACGCCATACTCCGATAATAATCGGTTCACTTTCTCGATGCTTTTCCTTTCGTTCGAGAGGGCGGCTTTCTTCGTGGCAAAGAGAAATGAACCATTTACAGTACTCGAATACTCGTCGAGAAAAGTACTCGCTTCGACGGAAATAGTTCCGGAGGTTTGTACGGGATGTGCCAGATACAGTGATGTTCAAAAGTTCCCGGCCAAATTGTTTTTGGAATTGAGTCTATGCCACATCGATGTGCCGCTGTGATTAATGCAAAGGGTATGGCAACGAAATACTAAGTACAATATGTTAAACAGTATACATTAAATAATTATTATAATAGAATATGTGTAAAGAATAGATGGTGTTGAACTTGTTATAGTATCCCCTCATTATTTTATATACCATAATAACTAAAAGTCTTTAAAGTCTATTGTGTAAAGAAAGTTCTAAAAACAATCCGACAGGCAACTTTTGAAAACCACTGTATACGTTTGGACAATACAGGCCGGTTTGCAGATCGTGTCGACGATTTTCAATGAATGCCTGCGTGAACTCAATCTCACCGCCCGTGTTTGAGCAATTTCTTTTGACTCTCTGTCTTATGAACATTCTTTCTTTTTCGCACACGTATGGCTATCCTTTTCGAGGTGGTCCTACTTCAACCGTTTCTGTGGCAACGAGACAATGCGTCGATGCTGATTGGGGAACGCGGGAGACTCGCGTCGCACCGAATGAATGGCGGAAGACTGGCGACGCACCGAATGAATGGCGGAAGACTGGCGACACACCGAGTGAATGGCGGATGGCGGATGGCGTGTCGTTGACGAATCCGGGCCCCTTTGTGCCGAGAGCGAAAGGAAACTTACTTGTTTATTCAATAGAACTTCATAACAGTGTAGTTTTTATTCATTCACATACGTAAATATTTTTATAAATACATTTATTATATAAAGTACATTAATAAAATTGATATAAGGAACTATTTTAACTAATTATAAATTTGACTAATTGTAAAGTGTACTTCATGACGAGAATATACCATCTAACATTTCTCCTCGCTTTCGAACCAGAAAAGTCATCGGTTCTCCGTTTATATTAATTATGTACCGGAATAATGAACATGCTAAAAAGTACGCAAGTTAAACAACTTTCTTACTTGCCGATGATTGCACATTTCACATTTAAATTACAAAATTATCGCAGCCAATTAGCCTACCATGACCCTTTTGCAGAAAATATTATAATAAGGAGAATGGTAGTTGTCCAGGTTTCAACCATGTGGAGGTTGCTGCGAGGGATCCACCTATATTTTTAAATGTAACTCCTTGCCTTTTAACCCCTTGGCATACAATGACCAGTGAGACTCGTAATGAAGATTTCTAGGCTAATTTAACAACAATCAATGCTGTTCGTTGCCCAGGGACCAAAGCAAACATCTATTCTGATATTATCACTGTATTATCTTCAAATGAAATTTCAACTTGAAGTCGAATGGAAAATTTTGTTGAATTTCTTCCAAATTATCAATAGTAAAATGTTACACGAGATTAGTGGCGAAAGTAACTAGTACGCCAAGGGGTTAATTTAGATGAAAACCCTGAGACAACATTTTTGTTGCAGCAAGTTTCTATCCAACCTCTGTCAGCACTTCATCTGAACTGACCGCGGTTGCCACGGTCTCTACCTTATAAGGAAACTTCTCCTGCTAAGGAGGAGCACGATTGAATTTTTGTCGACTGGTGGAAATCCTGAAAAGAGGCTTCCACCAATCATGTAATTTTACAATTACCCACCTATTCTTTACATCCTCGGCACGTTTCAAAATGAATCCCGATGATAATTGGTGGCCCTTATATAAAGAAATGGACTAAAAATGATGGCGTGTGTGTGTGATGGTATGTGTGTGCACGACTCGATTTTCTCGTCGAGAAAAAAGATTCAATTGTTAACACACAACTTCACTGTCATGATTTAATTTGCAATTTTCATCAATCTAACAAAATATTCTTTCTTCGCTGTGTCATTGGAGGACCCGAAAATTTGTATAAAAATAGTTGGCAAACGAGGAGGAGAGGATAATCGTCTGTATATTTCATTTTCCATTCTACCTTCTGTCAATTACTCGGCGAAACTGCATATAAAATTATCTCAATAGCGGGCAATAAAATTATGCGCGGGGAGAAGTTTCGCAGAGAGCTTTCTCGTGATTAAAAGATGGTAAGAGGCGATTACCTTATCTGGGATGAAAGTTTCCTCTAGAAAGATACTTCCAGTTAGCGGTCGGCACCGCTTTGATTGGGGAAGGGGAATGAAAAGCCTTCGGCCAGTCTGGACAAATCATCCGAAAAATCTACGTAATTACGGAAATACCGTTAGTTCAGGAATTTTATCAGTCTTGTTTACTTTTAACGATGGACAAGCTGCTGTCAACCGATCAGCGTCATACTACGATGGAAACATTCTTAATTCGTTATTATATTAGTAACGAGCCACTTACAAAAACTGAATTTCAGTGCACCGTATGACGGTATGAATAAATAAACATAATACTCTTCATTAAAGGAAACTATTCCAATTTAACCTACACTTTAGTAACACCTCTTACGTTTCTCATAAATTAGTAACCGAAAACTTTATTTTTCCTCAAACGAAACGCTGATAATTTATCAATTATCAGTTAATTTTATTGTTAGACCTGCAGAGAAAGATACGAAAAGTTTTTCGTGGTTATCTCGGAAATGAAATGTCAGCAGAATTTTATTCAAAGAAAAAAATAGATTCCAGAGTGCAGTTCTTGCAGTATTTGGTTTTCACTGCGTCTCAACTTGCAAGTTTGTTATTAAATAGTATTTAGAATACTATAACAATATATTAACATTATTCTTTATTCCTCTACGAGTAATTATAATGAACCTCATCGTGATAATTACAATACGAGCGGTATATTAATTTAGGAACCCGTATTTTGAAGCAATAGCGAACGCGTGTTATGAGGAACTAATTGAGTAAATTCAAATTGCGAAATTCATTCTACCGCGTACAAAGTCATTTAGGTTACCCTCTATTATTTAGGCTACAAAAGACTGCTTCAGACAAAAGTTGCAAGTTATAGAGCTAAATATATGGTAATTACATCTTTGTTCACACTATAGGGATGCTATGAAGCTTTTTCAATGATAATGGATATTTTACGTTTTAATTCCAATGTCACATAAATTGAGAAACGGAATTGATTTGTATGAAATTTTGATTTTTCAAATGAAGAATCATTTTATACAGCAGGCACTACGTAGCTACATAATAGTAACCTTCAATTTTCGTTATGTGGATAGTCGAATTTTGGAGTTTTATCCATAGGCGGCCACACCATGCGACGCCTACGTCTCGCGCGGTGCCAAGGATGTCACGGCCGGGATATTATCCCTGAATAAGGGCCGGCGAATGTGGCCGTGCCACAGATCCTCTCCGCGATTATCGGAAAAACGATCTCCGTCTGACGTGTGATGGCTTTATGAGAGCTTGGTCCACTCTGCTCTCCTCTTTCCTCTCGTCGCTAGCTCCTCCTCGGTCTCCACGATGGAACGGAGGGAACACGATCCTCTAGGCGCTCAAGGAAAATTGCGGAGATTACAAATAACGCCCGAACGTAAATAGTATCCCGCCGAGGAAAATGATAGGAAGCCCCGCGCGCCGTCGCGGATTAATAGATCAGTTTCGCTCGTGGTTGTTCGAGCGCTGCTTAAATCAACCTCCGCGGACTTATCGGAACCTCGAAGAATCCGGTTCTCCTCGGAACGCCGCTGATTAAATGCAATTGTACCCGGCGCATGAATATTTATACGGAGCGCAACGATTATTGAATTATTGCGGATTTATTTTAAAGAGAGCGTGAAGCCAAAACTGTAATTAAATCAGCGATTTCGCTGGTTAAATTTAGAAGTTTGATGGCATGGGAATTACCGTGTAAAATTAAGGCAATCATTTTGATTGGGTTCAGAGGTTATTGGAGCATCGCGGATTTCATGGTCTCGTTACGGATTAAACGGAATAATTTGTAATGAATAATTAATGCGAACTTGATTGTTTCTTTCGAGCGGAGAAACTATTTATTTTGGTAATTGATACGCTGTTGCGGCTCGCGGGATTGAACGTGAATTAACCTTTTGCGCTCGAATATGTCTCGACAGGAGGTTTATTCGAAAATATCCTTTTCTGTCGAGATATTTTTTAAATGTATTATATTGTTATACTATTTTCAATAGTACTGATAAAAAGAATTGTTTACGATGTTTGCTACTAACTAATTGTCTTTCGAAACACATTTCAAGTGGAGCACTTAAAATAATACAGAATTATGGAAAAATAAATGTAAAAGGAACTCGTAGTGCGAGGCGTTAATATAGAAGTGTAAGACAATATTAATTTTCCAGGGAATCGAAAGTATGAATTCTTCTGTTAATTGTCGTGTAAGCGTTATGGTGAGCTGATCGTTGATACGTTTAACCCTTTCGGTACGAGCGCTCTGTCCGCCATGACATTTCCGCTGTACGAGGCATTAAATAAGAACTATGTTTAATAAAACAATGTTTCTTCTAATAAGTATCGTTTATAATTTTAACCCCCAGCACTCAATAGGTGACAATAACTCAATAAAATTTGATATTTAATATTCTACCTTGTACAACGCATCAATTCGAGAAATATTGAAATAAAATAGTTCCTGAATGCAGATATGATTTGTCTTCGAATTAGTTTCACAAAATCGTCTTTATCTCATCAGAAAACGTTCAAATATTTCTACTGAAAAACTTCCGAGTGCAAAGGGTTAATATTAAAAGACACTTGTACAAAATTCTATTAATTATATAAGTAACACTAGAATTATTACGGATTGTAGAATCAGAAGAATGGTGAATATATCTGGCGCTCGTACTAAAACGGTTAATACGAATGATCGAGCTACAATTTAGCGATTTTTCCTAGAAATAACTGCCATCGTTCTATCTTTCTTTGTAACGTTTCCGCGACGATTGTTCGACTTCCACCCTTGACACGAAGTTTAGGGAAATTGCGCTCCATCTGGCCAATTGCTCCGGGCAAATTCGCAGCTGACAGAAGTAAGAAGTTATAATTTCATGTATTTAGGCTACACACAGCACAAGACTTCCACGGAGTTGTTTAAAAGGGACTTAACCATTCCCAAATATTCATGCATATTCACGGGATCGGGAAGTTCGTTAACGTGGCAGTTTAATCATGTCGGTATTATGCCGCAAAATTTGATCTTGCAAATTCAAGCGGCATAACGAATGTGCTTTCGAAATTCCCGGACTTTCGTGGGCATCGCCTCCGCGGTGAACTAGGCTACCCTGCAGCTCGCTTGCTTTGTTCTATGCTCATACATCCTTCATGAGAACGTCTAATAATATCCCTTGAACGCCAAAGGAGCCTAACTCAATGACAAATTTTCTTATTTAAATTCAGTCCGTTTCATTCACCACGTGTTTTTATAACGAATCATGCCACGATGTGATTCTCAGTCACTTATGAGAATAAAAGGAATAATTAAAATATTTCCAAAAAAACTTTTGGAAATGCAATATGAAATAATCAAAAAATTTAAGCAAAAGGTTCAAATGTGACTCAAAGTCATATCGTGGTCCGATTAGGGTTAATCTCCATTTCAGTCTGTCAAACCAGGAAATATTTCACGCAAAAAGTTCATTATAAAATGTCGAGATAATTATTTTCGAGAATCTTTCTGAATCGCTGAAAGAAACTACTGAAATGTAAATCAGAATTTCCCTTACAATCATAAGCTTATCCTTTTCGTTGAGAAATGTTCGATCATCGATGATTAGTTTCGACCACTGCCTGGCTCGTAACTTTTCATGAAAGCGTCCAGACATAAATCGGCGAATCACGAAGCCTAAGCCAATTTCTAATACTCTGTTAGATAACTTTATCAGTGGAGCCGCTATCAGGGCCCGGCTAAAGCGGCGCGAAGCCATCCGTAACATCCTCCACATCCATACGTCACCATTTCAGCCGTCACAGTGTATACGGCAGCTAGTTCACCTTCATTTATATTGTATCCAGCCCAGACCGAGACAGGCTGTATCTCTCCATCGTGAAATCCGAGTTTCCATTTGCGCGGCACGGTAACAGGCTCGATATCACGGAATAAATATTATCAATGGACCGGGGTCATCGTCTTAAGATTGAGTAAATGAAATACGCAACAAACCAAGAGGAAGTCGAGCGATACCAATTTGGCCAGTTGGGCAAAGCGGTGACGCGGATGGCTGAATTAATTTGTCCAGTCATGGAACGCCGTCTACAGGTGGGGAGACCGTTAGCAACGCTCGTGAAATAATAATTCTAGTCGAATGCCCGCTAACGAAGTTACCCGGACTGAAGTTGTTCCCCGACGAGGATGGTGACGCGCGGATGACGCCATGAGACAGATAACATGCAAATGGTCGGCAAGAACCGCGAGAGCTTATCGAAAATAGCGTCACAAAGTCAAGGTTGCTTGAGAACAAATTTCAATACTAAAAATCGGCTTGATTTTTGGAACGATCACATCGAAGCTTTTGCAACTTTCAATATGTGAAATTGTAGCTCGAAGTCTGCACTTTATCATGGAAGCAGCGGTGTTTGTTAGTAATTTAGTAATTCCAACATGTTGGAAATTTCGTCAGAAAGTCAAGGTTGATTGAGACCAAGCTTGAATATTAGAGATCGGCTTGATTTTTAGAACGATCCAGCGGAAGCTCAAAGTCTGCACTTTATCATCTAACTAGCTGTGTTCATAAATAACCGCGAGAACGTGTAGAAAATTACGTTCGAATGTTAGAGTTGACTGAGGTCGAGACCAACTATTTGGATTCGAATCGATATTCGAAACGATCAAGTCGAAATTTGTCCAACTTCCGATAAAATAAATTAAAATTCGAAATCTGCACTTTAACACGAAGTAGTCCGAATAAAAAAAAAACCATGGGAACCTAATTCAAATTACGTCCAAACGTCAAAGGTAACCGATGTCAAAATTAACTGGTCTTGAAGAAGTCTGCAGATTCACCGAACGCGAATCTAATAGCACCTCTAAACACTAAATTCGTCTATAATTCAGAGCTCTATGGAGTACAAAAGGAAACCAATGTTCCCAAACACAACCAGAACACTCCTTTAAAACAAGAATTTCGTTTCCGATAAAGAAGAACACGTTTCACGAGTCAGAAACGAACCTGAGAACACCAGTATTCCCAGGAGAGAGCAAAAAGCACGTTGTACCAGCTGCCATAGCGTTTCGTTAAGTTTTCAGATTCGCGAGCCGATTGTTGGGGAGGAAAGGGCATCGGTCGAACTCATCGTTCTCGGTTCGGCATGTTTGTTTCCCTCGCTAGGAAAAGTGCAAGCGAATCGATTTCCTTCGATCGCTCATAACTCGCCAATTTCAGGGGGTTCGTTGGTCGGTTGCTCGAAAGGAATGGGGTTTGTGGGGCTGGAATCGCGTGGAAGAAGACTTTCCGTCTTGGAGAATCGACGAAGACCCGCGGGCCCAATAAAACTGAAACTCCGTCGCTCGTTTGATACGCACGCCTCTCGTCCCGGCTGTTATGTCCCTTGCGTTATCTAGCCTCGGGATTTTAAATGTCACCGGCACACGAGATTCTGCAGGGGAAGCTGATGTTGCAACGTGGATCCTCGTAAATCGCATCGTTTCTGCTTCAAAGTCTCAGCCAGCGGGGTAGCCCCGTTATAATGTCGCCGGAGGATTCCTGACGCTTTTACGACTCGTTCTTACCGTCGATTCCAAGACATTCTTTTATCCGCTGCGTGTAGGATCTTAGCAACTAGACTGAGTTCAGATTAAACTGCCTCTTTTGCCTCCTATTAGAAACTGTTTCCGTCAGTTGTTCTTACTCGTATCTATATTTTATATAATGAAAATGAAATTAATCCTAGGGATATTGTTATTAGAAATTATAAACTACATTATATTTAGGAACTTACTGACTCGTCTCAGACTCATTTTTCTAATATTTTTTTGAGATTTATTGGATTGAAGAAGATATAATTGAAGAGATCGTCACTGAAGTAAGCGCTGGTAACGAATGTGTTAAGTTTGCCCTTTGCACTCGAGGCAACTCTTAGTTATCATTTGATTCAATGCAGGAAGATTATGAAGTTTGATAGTACTAAGCTTTGCGTAACACGAAGATATGTGGAATATTGAAGTAAAATATATTTGTTATTTATTTTAACTGATTTGTTCATTAATTTTGAGTTCTTCCATATTTCAGCGTTAAAACGCTTGATAGATTCATTACGCGTTTAATCTTGTCTATCTCCACTCGCCATTTTATGGGATTAATCACTTTAGCCAGCGCATGAGTCGTATTTCGTTTGCAGTATGAAAGTAGCCAAGGAAAATCCGGACTGTCGAAAATACATTGGTTTTCGTTTGACGGGGTTTCGACAAGAGCTTCAATAGCGTGCAACAGAGGATATCGACGTCGAAATTCGAAATATCCGGAAATGCCTGCACCTGATACGAGGACATTCAATTCCATCCCTGAATAACCGTTAAAATCGGCGTCGAGGGGGCGACGTGAAAGCACGAAGTTATAATTTGACATTAATTTACCGAGTCACTATTTTATTTATGCGCCGCGCGCCAACTACATTAGCCGGCCGTGCGCGGCACGCAAGGCACCTTTTAATTAACCTCATTGCCTCTGTTTTTGCCATCGATGTAAATAACGTTTATCCCATTGTTTTAATTAGGTACAGGCAAACGCACCGTTCAAATTTCACGCGGAACGAAATCTCACGCGGCCGTCTCCATTTAATATTTCATGGTATTGTGAAACGTCGATGTTGCCTTCCGGGGCACGCTTTCGATTCCTGGTTTGCCCCGAAATAATGCGAGCCTCTCTGCCACGCTATTAAATAAAACCGATCGAAGTGTTCCCATTATCTTAATTCGAAAACATTTCCCGTTCGCGTCCGTGAATAATTGAAATAATAAATGGAAGCGAATTCCCCGTTAACGAAAATTATATTCTGAAGATTATCGTGGGAATTGCGTTCACCGTGCCATTCCAATTTAATGTTCGTATGGAAATAACGGAACCAGTGTTCGTGTTTGTTTGACTGGAAATTGATGATTCTTTCGGTGAAATACACCCTGAAGACATCAATTTATAGGGAACAATGTTTGTTAAAAATTCTCTACGAAATTTCAGGTGAAACTCAAATTTTTAGTGAAATTTCAAATATAAGTAACTGTTTAAGAGGATAATTGAAAGTAAACGTTTGAATAAAATTTCAAATAAAAGTAGAAACTTCAGTGAAATCTTACATAAAAGTAATGATTCGAGTGATAAAAATGAAAGTGAAAATTTGAATGAAGTTTTAAACAAAAATGGAGATTTAAGTGAAATTTCAAATAAAACTATTCACGTGGAAAAATTGAAAATAAAAATTTGAATGAAATTTCAAATAAAAGTAGAAACTTCAGTGAAACCTTAAATAAAGGTAAGAATTTAAATGGAACAATTGAAAGTGAAAATTTCAATGAAATTTAAAATAAAAATTTAAAAGAATGATGTCTAGCTGAATTCCACGTGTTATACTTACCCGCGCAAACGTCTGCGATCGAAGAGGAACAATAATAACGGAGTAAAAAACGGAAGTGCTCTCCTCGCATAGCCAAGCATCCTTACGTTACTGGAGTCTGATGGTAGTTACGAATGGAAACGATACCGAAACGCGAGAACAAAGTTAAGAATCGCGAGCAACAAGATTGGCCAACTTTTATTTGAAACAAGGAGGACGCCTGTATAGGATCTGTTGTCTTTCCTTTAAAAGGTTTCGATGGAACAAACTTCAGATGTTCCCAGCGACGCAAACAGCTAGCTCGTGAGCGTAAAATTTCGTATTGGAAAGCGTTTTCCGAGTTTCATCGTTCATGATTTTTGTACACGGGTACCAGGCATCATTCCGACCTGTTTCGGAACAGTTCAAAATGTTTTCGACACTGGAATTGTAACCGAACTCGTCAGACTGGCGTATTTTAAACCTCTCGCCGCGCTTCAATTGCAATCATTAAAACAATTCCACGGGAAATTAGGCAATGAATTTATTTGTTACGATAAAAGCCACGTGAAATTTCAATGAATTTTCTTTCCGTAATTTTAATTACAAATTGTATGCATTAATTTTATTCTTCCTCGTAGAACATTTCCATTTAAATACTTCTCTGCGATGTGTCTCATGTTTCATTTTGAAATTTCGGATGGTATTCTCTATCCTTTTTATTTGTAATATGTACAAGCAATTATTCGATATGAGCACAATAAAAGCGTGCTTTAAGTGGATAAGGAATATGATGGAAAAGCAGTATACTTTTAGTGTTAAATTACTTGGAAGGAAACGAGGTGTTAAAAGCTTCGATGAAAGAGAACTTAACGAATCATTTCGACGGAATCGGACGATCGAGAAACGTTCGATCACGAGATGGATCTCCGAGACGCGCGTTTGTTGAAATCATGCGCGTGTACAAACGGAGGCGCTCGCTTTCGTCATTCAGTAAACGCGCGATAAAGTTTCACGGTCCGCGTAAAAACAAACTTCGCCGATGTAAGCGGAGGAAATTCGAAAAGCGGCCGATCTCTAGCCTTTGTAAGCCGAGCGCGTCGAACGAGTGTCTTGCCTTTTATCCGAACTCTTTCCAATCCACGCAGTAAATGATCAGATTTAAATGCACGTTATTCTTCTATCATTCTCACCGTATATTCCATGAAATCAGGAAAAATCTCGATGTCATATTGTTCGAGCACCGTATCAAATGTGCATTAAACTTTGTCATCTTAATTGAATAATATCTTTCCGCTTCGCAGCTTGGAAGATGACTTGTGACAGAAAAGTATTTAAAATCAAATTACACTTGCAAAACATACCCATTTTTACGTTTCATGCATAATTTCGGTTCTAATATAATTATCAAGCAATTCTTATGGACGATTCAATTATTCCAATGCAGATCGGTTTATCACTAAAATTATAGAGCGCCTAAGCTGACTTGAAATTTGGCTATAGAAACTCTAAGAACGCATTTATCGAGACTTTAATTGATTTACATTACAGTTTGCGCATTGCTAATTCAATTTTTTTGATTATTTCCCAGAGAAACACCTGTTATGTTTTTAATAATTGCAAAAGGAAGAAATCATGAGTGCTTTTGAGGTTTCTGGTAGTTTCAGTATTAATAATAACGCTTACATCATAATTTTCACTTGCAATCTCGTGTAGCTTAACACTGGAACTACCAAACGGGTCAAATTGACTCCTAAAATTCTCGTTTCCCAGTTATTAAAAAGCTACAGACGCTTCTCCTCGGAACTGCTACAGAAATTCATTTAGCAATATGCTAATTGAATCATGAGGCAATTGAAATCTCAATAGGAAACATAAACGAAAGCTCGAGTTTCCATTTCATTTTCAGTCAGATGAAATCTAAATAAAAAGTATATACATCATCAATTAAACCCGAACGTGTAAATGAGACTCGAAAAATGTTCGTTCAAATAACAATCGTCGTTTGCGAAATATTTTTGCGTATCGCCAGCGTGGTAACCAATTAGCCATCGATTATCGAAATGGCGACGTTTACGCTCCCTGTTTCGTCAGTTTGGTGCGCGAGTACAGTTTCAATCGTCGAACAATGAGAGATCGCAGCGTCCGCGGGGACGGAAAATTCAAGTTTGCGCGTCGACCGGTCCCGAAGCAAGATTTTAATTAATCTTAGTGCGAGCACGGCAATCTATACTAACTGTTCCACGCTTCACGCAGACAGCGACACGTCGACCCCCGCAGCTCAAACAGGGAATCACAATGGGAAATGGAATTCAAGAGATGAAGCGTTGATTGCGCACAAACTGCATTTCAATTAACAGAGATCGCATTGTCTGTCGGGGGAGGGAAGCCGCTTCCACGATCTTCAGCTGGCGCTAGTTCAATTTGTCAGCGAACGTATTACATAAGACTCGCAGACGTGTTTCCTCTCTGCTCCAAGAATATCAGTTAATTTCCCATTCTTTTCTTTTCCAGCGATAACTCTTCACGCAAGAAACAACGGAAAATACAGTATATTTACAGTATATTGAGTCTACAAACGAACCTACGATTCAAGCTAACGCTCAGTCCATCTTGATTGCACACTTCACTCTACTGTTCCTAGAAATATAGATCTCATACAGATTTGAGCAATTAATGCTCCAAAAACTGAAAACTGGGATGCATACTCCTATAATTACGTAAACAATCAACCCAGCACTATAACTAACAGGTACAATTAAAATCGACTTAAATTTTCATCTAATAACCCTTACAAAATCCAATATCCATTCAATTCCGAATTCCCATGAACCTATTCTTAACTCCTCGACGTACAGTATCCTCAGACAATTTAAATTTGATGAATCTTATATATATTTTTCAACAAGAATGAAGTATTACCTTATTATCAATCATTAACCTTTAGAGTAAACAGAGACATAGAATAAATCTCGAATCCTCTTCTTCGCTAAACTCTAAACGATAAACTTTCATCGATTTCGCTTACAAAATAAATCACAAGTCAAAGTATTAATGCTTCGAAAAACTCTCATTCATCATCTAAAAGGCAGTAGTACAAAAGGAAACCTCGCGGTAGAAGAAATTCGCCGTTCCGTTAATAAAGCCAATCGATGTCACAGGCGCGTTTCAAGTATCCTACAATCATCCCAGTAAATTCTTACCCCGGCTGTTTATAGTTATCGTCTAGCGAGTTCTAAAGAAAAGTTACGGCGACCAGAACCGGAAAGTACTGTTACTACGTCCGCGGCGGCAGCCCAAGGCGAGCGAGCACCCGCGCTCTTGATTTTGATAGTCATATTTTCGCGAGCCATTATTCACCGGGGCCGGCGCGCGGCTCCGAAGGAAAAAAATAGGGAAGATAAAAACTTTGATACAAGTTTGTCCAGTAAATCAGCCAGGAAATATCGTCGGCTGCTTCCTTTCCCCGGACGAGTGGTCGTTTCACCGTGTCAAAGCCGGGACGCGGCTGATTTATTCGCGACCGAGTTTCGTTGGAGCCTTTCCACGTCCCAGCCGCGCCGCGTCGTAGCTAGCGATCGCCTAGACAGCGTGGAGTCTTGGCAGCCCCCACTTTTGCTTAGACACCGGCAATCGCGGCGAGGTAATAAAGAGCGTCATCGTTTAGCGGTGTCGCTCGGGGAGAAGGTCGACAATAAAACCCGCCGGTGACTCCGTAAACGTAACTCAACGCGGGGGCGAACGTTAAACCGCGGCATCGGAGTGTTCCGGCCGATAAAAGTGCCAGCCATTCGATGCTCGCCGCGACTTGAATTGGAAACAAGTCGAAGATCGGCCGGTAATTAACCCGCGGCGTACCGTATCTGGCTCCGTTCTGGTCCATACCTAATGACTACCGTTATTGACTATCGCGGTATCTTCTGACAAATGAGCCGCTCTTTGGTGAAGTCGGATAACTCCAGTTTTTCAATTTTCTAAGATATTTTTGTCAATTTTATATATTCTGTATGTTCTTAGACTAACCCCTTGTCCTATAATATTGTGTTAGACTCATGGTGAAGATTTCTAATAGAATTTAATATACATATCACTTAACTCTTCCAAGTCCAAATTGAATATTATTTTTTTATTGTTAATTGTAATACTCTTGAGTAAACGTAGGCTTAGAATAAATGTAAAATTTTCTTCTTTTTCTAATGAATTATGAACGATAAAATATCTCTATAATATCTTAATATCCGACACAGATTTTCACGGTAATTTTGTATCAAGTCGCTCTAGACTTTTGTTCCGCGTTTCCATCGGCGAGAAAATAATCATTAACACTGGCTTTGAAAGTCAGATCTATTAGATTCGTGAAAGTTACATCGATTAGATCTCTAGAACATAGATGTCTTATCATAAACTACATTTCATCGAATTTTCCGCATTAAAAACCAGTGTTTCAGGTCAATCGGAACGTGTTCCCGATTAAAACTGTTTATCACCTGCTTTTTACAGTTTCCTTCGCCAAACACTACGATCTCGAGCACATCGGGGCCCCCATTTCCTGGGAGTCTAATATCCAGCCGAGAATCATGCGTCAAAACTTCGCTAACGCTCGCGCGGAGGCCTCTCCGAATCCTCTTAACGAAGAGATTAACACACTCTTGGGGAAAGAGTTCGCATTGTTTGCGGTGAAGTTCCGGGTACCCGGGACAGGATCGATGGTGAACGTAATCGGAGCAGATTAATTACGGTTAACCATAAAATCGTGGCTGATTGCGGCGGCGGCGGGCCGCTGTCTTAGATGTTCGGATTAGAAGAGCGTAAACTTTTTACAGCGGAAAGTTGCGGCATAAAGCGCGATGATCCGCGGGGAACGGCCGCAGTCGGTTATTTATGCGACCAGCTAAATCATTCCGGACGTTTCTGCCCGGTTAAAAGCTCGGGGAATTCAACCACGTTGCGGCGGCTCGCTCGAAATTTTCAACGTTTCCAAAATTTTATTCGGCCCCGCTGATCGAGCCAGCCGAAATCTCGTTCACCGGAATTTTTGCCGATGAAACCTTGTTCCCTTCACCGTCGCCCCTTTTCTCATGCCCTGTTCCCATCATTTCGCGCTTCACATTTTTTCCGCTGCCGCGTCGCCCGTAATTTATCGTTAACGAAACGCTGCCCTTCATTTTTCGGATAATTAATTCCCGACGACTCGCGCGGCAACGTTCGGAACGAGAGCTGGCCATTTCGTTGCAGCGAAATCGAAGTCGAGAACAAATGTATTCGATCTCCTATGAGATTTATTCGTTCCGATACGAAGCAGAAAGGCTGATCAGCTGCAATCACGCCGCACAGTGCGTCCGCCTGTGGACAAAATCCGAAAATTCGACCAGTCGGATGACGAAAAGTGAAGCTTACTATTGTGTTGCTAGGTAGTGTCTGCTATACATAATGATTTTCATTTGGAAAATCAAAATTTTGTGCGAATCGATTCTGTTTCTCTATTTATAGGACGCTGGAATCGACACGAGAAGTAACCATTGTCATTGAAAACTTCATCAGATTCCCATAATGCATACAAAAATATAACCACCATATGTTCACCTCTATACCTTACAACTTTTGTCTGAAGCACTTTTTTCTGTCACTCATGCTTTTTAAGTTATTGAATTTTATCCAGAATGCGGTCGTTCTGTCACGCTGTGCGTTGTCAGGAAAATTTCACTAAATTCCCATTTCCAGATCCCTTTCATGCCAATTTCAACTTTCTACGTAGAAAACCTACAAACAACACCACTGAAGTTTGAAGAAACGCAAGCATTCCAGTTGCCATAAGTTTTTTTCTGTCACTCATACTTTTTAAGTTATCGCGTTTTGTCCAGAAAACAGCAGTTCGATATGTTTACACAGATTCGTACGTGCATTATGGAGAATCAGATTTTTAATAACGTCTCGTGGTAATGTTTGTCGAAACGTTTAAATATTTTCCGAACGCTTCGCTTGCGGTGTTGTTTACTGCACGTTATCCTTGTATTTTGGATGCCGCGTGAAATGTATTGTTTGCTGGTAAAACGAATTAGAATTTCAGTTTGATAGGGGTACTTTAATGTTTAAAATCTGTTATATATGTTTCGTTCTATTATTGCAACCGCGACATTGTGAATGTTATAGAAGCTCTTAATATATTTTTCCGTTCAATTTCTGACGAAATGGTATCCCGACAGTTATCAGAACGGTTGAGGTAATAAAATTGTGTCACGAACAAATGTCTTTATCGAATCCGATGCAATGCGTCGTCGTCATAAAATCAGATTATTTGCGCAACTATAAATACGATGGGTTTCGTTGCGAAGGGAATTCTTTCCATCCCAGTGGCCCGTTCGATCGAGTATTAATGGCGGCACGCAAATAGCACGTAATAATATAAATTAAATCGGAGCAAGCCGATAATACAATTCACATCTATTCTCTCGTTCGACGAATTTTAAACGTCGAAGATCGATCTCATTGCAACAATTGTTTGAATATACATTAATTATTCAGTATTCGTATTTACACTTGTTCATTGCGTTAGTGCAAAGTAAATGGTTATTCGAAACATAGAAAAATGATCAGTTTTGCCGTCGCAATCAACGAACACGTGTAAATCGAAATAATAAACTTAAATCGTACGGAATTACAATTGGAATAGGAATTTTTCTGCCGACAAAGATTGTTAGAGACGGATTTACACGAATCGAAAGCAAATTAAGGCTTGGTCGTTAACGATTTTATTGCTGTGAAACTGAAATGGGAACCTAATTAAACTCTGTTAAACTTTATTATGCAGAACTTCAGACTAATGAAACTGTAACGAATGCATAAAATCCGCAGTCTAATTATTAGCGTTACCGTTACCATTCGTACGAATGCCGATCCATGAAATAGCTTTAAAATAGCTAGTAACCGGCTAACTGTTTTTTCATCGTTAACCCTGGTGCAATGAATGGCAGGTCTTTTTAACCAAACAGTAACTATTGCGGTATTTATGTGTCTGCATATTTCTCAACACGTTCGCAGATAGTGAAAGTTTTAATCAGCTGCAAAAATAGACAGAGGATTTATTTAATTTATTTCCAATTTATTTTCGTTCTCATTTTAGCAAGGGTACTTTCAAATCTAAAATTAACATAAGAAAATCATATTATACTTCTTCGTTATACTTTACTTATGCGTTATCAGACTTCGTTATACTTTCTTTACATTTTGTCATACTTATATCTTATCATACTTCATTATATTTTACCATACTCAAACCTTATCATACTTAATGATACTTTATGATACTTATACCTTATCATGCTGCATTATACTTTATCGGTCCTTTATCGTACCTCATCATACTTCATTATACTTTATCACACTTCTACACTATTTATTCATTAACACTACTTCTTCATTAATACTTCAAAGCAGATAACTCGAGAACCATAGCACAGCAATTAAGATTGCTTGAGAATCTCTTGTCCATCGTCCACGAAGAGGGTGCAAATACTTGCCCGGGCGGGAGTTCGACAATGAAATTCGTCGGTTTTTCTTGCGCCGCCGCTCCTTTGAAGTTACTACGTCCGACAAGGGCGCAATAGCCGCGACAAAGAATACTCTCGGCCGCTTCTCCCGGCGGTGTACGTAAGTACATAATACATGCAAATATAATCCGGCGACCTTTCATGGTGCATTTAATGTTTCGCGAGCGTGCGGAATGGATATTGCACGCACGTGCAATAGCGCGTGCGCGGTATACGCACGATTTTCGGGAAAGGGAGCGAAGAGTTCGAAAAACCAACTGCCGGCTCCGGCTGAATAATTACGCAGCGTTGCGCGCTCTCGCATTTTACAGTGCTTCCAACCCCTTAACGGGCACTGTTAGCTTACTCTGAAAGCCTCTTTAGCGACAACGTTGCATCGCTGTATGACAAGCTTCACCTGGGTATCTCCTAACAAGGAAGTGGATGACTTTGGCCCTCTATTGTTGAAGTCTTCTCATCCTTGTATCTTCTGACGGAATTAAGAATATTGGAATTATTAAGTTAGCGAAGAAATTTTCTCAGTTCTTCAACCCCTTGACGTATGAATCGCAGTTGCAACCACCGTATCGGTAATAATTTATTAGAAGTAAATGAACTGCATGTTTGTGTGTATAGTTCAGAGATGTATAGGTTTTTCATTTCAAATTTACCCTTTTGTATGTGAAATTCACTTGTAAATAAGGTACCTTTATATATGTATTTTATTTCAAGAACATCAAAGGTTAATTTGCTAGTAAGAAATTAAAAACTTTATTATAAGGAGGTATATCGCATATTTATTTGAAAGTAATTACTAATTCATTACGGTTTATTATGAAATTATTTGATTTCTTACTAAGTAATTAACATTTTTTTAAAATAAAATGTACGTGTAGAAGTACTTGATATGCAGAAGGGTGCATTTGATTTGTCGAAAGGGTAAATTTATAGTGCAGAATCTATATCACTTTCAAGTATAAGAAATGATAACGGGAGAATAGTATTCAATTCATGCTCAAAAGGATGAAGCAACATTCATTTTCGTTAACTTTCGTTAAGACCTTACTCACGAGTCTGACACAATATTAAGCAAATATTATTACCTTAGCAAGGTAATAATAACATAAGTAAGTTTTTCAATTATCATATGAATAAACGAGCTTCGAGTAAAAGTTGCCAATGGTTGCAACAGCTTCCGAAAGAACGATTCAAAAGCAAACGCGATTATTTGTAATCTTTGACGTTTCGATGCCAATAACGATTTACCGACCCACCCACCCGCGGCGTCGCAACTAACAGGCTCGAAAGAGAGCTTTCACAAAACTAAAAAAAAAAAAACACGCCAGATTTTCGATTGAATCGAATTAAGCCGCTTCCATCGAACGGTCAAAGACGGGATGTTCGGCGATAGGTTTATAAAAATTAACATCTCAGGCAAAAACGGTAAAGCCGGAAGCAACGTTGAACGGGTGTACACTGGCAAAGAAAGTTGTCTCGTAAAATGCAAAAATATTGTTTCAGAAATGGACCACGACCGCGCTGCGCTATTTATATATCGCGATTTCACCCGTTCCGAATCGGTCGGAGCGTGCTGGAGGGGAGCCAACCGAGATAAAAATTTAAATGAAGTTTGTTAGTTCGATGGTTGTTCGAGCAAATAGCCCAATTCCGATGAATAATATCCGCGCAGCCACGGACTACGTAACACATCTCGTATCGTGATCGGAGACCGCAGTACATTCACTTCGAATTATTTGAAGACCCGCCTCGATAAACTGTATTCACTTGTGCCCATAATTATGAAAGTGGTCTAAGTAAATATTTTTAAAATATGACTTTCTTAGTCGTTTCACATCATAGTATTTTAAACTAAATCAAAACAAAAATTATATATGACTTAAATCACTTCCATAAATATGGGTACATTTATTTATTTCATTTACAGCTGGTACATCCATAAGTGTGTCTTAATTGGAAATTCTAAATTACTCTTGAATAAGCCATCGTTATATTGTTTATTAATATTGACTGAATATAGTGAAAATATTGTTGTAACATTGAATATAATAAAACTAGGAGTCTAATGAATAAAGATGGACATAAAATTGTTCACATTTCCCTAGACTTATATCTATTAAACGGCGAGTAAGAACTACTGACATTGACGCGTTTAATCCGATGCAATTTCTATGGCCACCGGCATACGTATAATGTGTCCCACGCAAAATAGTGAAATTGTAATCAATTCGCGAGCACTCTGTCAAATTGTAGACGCGTCTCGGTTGCCGACAGAAAAATTGAACGCGAGGTTCCGAGCTGGTCCGAGGGGGATCCATCAAAATGTCCTGCCAGTGAATTCGAAGTCAGTGCCACGTGCGCGGTGTCGTCCCTCAGCGAGACAGGGTTGCAGAAAAATATATTTCACGCGAGCTCGCCGGAGCCGAGGCTTTGTGGACTAGGAAAAATTGTCAAGCAACTTTGCTGTCTCTGAATGGAAACAATCCCGTGAAAAGAAGGAGTTAGGGAGTCAAGGGACCGTCGCGTCGCCTGTCGGGGACATCCATGCACGCAACTTTAGCGCATCGGCGTGTACAATTATTGCAAATTGGATTGCAAACTTCGCGTACAATGTATACAAACTCATATAGTACATTCTTCTGGAGATAGATGCATGAGCTAAATGAATTCTATGAAACGTATACATGGTTCGTGTATTTATTTAGATTGAAATTCAATAGTAATTTGTTATTCGATAGAGGGTTGTGTCAGGTTTAAAATAACACACAAATTCCATTCGGTTTTGTTATAACTTTTGCTCTGTTAAATTTTAAACAATCCTTTGTCCTACAAATCCGCGGAACGCACGATATAAAGTTTGATATACGAATTAATGGAGTGTGTCGGTGAACAGAAGTTCGTTTAGGATTTCCAATAGATGTAACGCAACACGAATGCAAAAAAATGTGTTAAATTTTTTGCTGTACTCGCTATGCAATTTTATCTGCGAAAATGTGAGAAACCACGGGAAAAGCTGCTCGTTATAACGGATAAAAAATGAATGCAATAGATTTTTTGGTAGTATAAAGAAAAAAGGTTAATTATATCCGTTCGCTAATGATGAAACAAGTAATGGTTGCGAATGGAACGCTGTTACGTGTTCTTCCTTGTTATTTTCAAAACGTTAATACTTCTAACAGTTACTTGCAGATTCCAGCACCGAATTCTACAACGAATATAAAAAGAAACGAACATATAAAATAATTATATATAAATTCATATATATATATTACATATATTCATGGTACATAATTATACTGCTTCGTCAAAGGAATCCTTGATTGTGATACTTTTAAATCCATCCATGTTTCCGTGTTATTTTGATATTAATCTTAGAAAGCATGTAATTTTATGTGTCACAAGGGAAAACGAAAATCATGAAATTTTCCCGTTGCTAAGGACTGCAGGAAGCTAAATTTCTTGTTGGAATCCGTTATTCGGTACACTTGATATATAAGAGGCACGTGAAAATTGAATCACTTTACATACTTAAATCAACCACAATAATGTATCGTCGCGCATTGAATTTCGGCTGGATATAATTCGCTGGCCTACGGAAATCCCGGTTATCCGGCATGTGCGTGCCGCTGTTGGATATCGGTTATTAATTATCCAAGTAATAGCCGCGTAATTGGAAGTCCCCAAAGGGGTGAGAAGCCGACCATAGGGACCGGGTCAACGAACACTGCTACACTAATCCAAAAATTCGGTTACATCTCCTCTGAAATTTTCATTCACCGTACACCTCTATTTTTCATTTCGCAACGCTTCCCTTATCGCTAATATCATCAGAAATAATCGATGATTCGTTTCACGAGCCGTGCATCACTGCAAATAATATTAATCACTATTTTCCAACACAGTACCCCGATCCACCGAGTCGCTATTTTCGGCGATTTGTATTACCCGCAGCTACGATTAACTAAAACTGAATAATTCGGATTCTTAGGTCGTATCTCGGAATATATACGATCAAACTTTACAAAATTACATTTTACAAATTAAATTTACACTGAATTAGATTCTCCTCTATTTCATTGAGGAATCCCAACAAAATCGTCTGAGACAAAATGAAAACTCTCAAAATTTGGATTCCTAGCGATCCAATATATTCGCATTTCCAGTGACCTACAGATCTTCATAACACGTCCGTACGATGCTATAACAAAAATGGCAGGAACAGTGAAGGAAAGAAAATAAAAACAAAGGAGAAACCGAGGCAGCAAGATACAAGCCGTACAATTTCCCCTACCCCCTCGGCCGGCCCTCGCAAGAGAGGAGTGCGCGTTCGCCATTGTCACGTTCCTGTTTTCGCGCTTCCGCGGAGAGCATCGGCGCCCGCAAAAACCGGAAGCACCGGCATGTGCCATTAATATTCCTTCGCGCGGCGTGCTCGGGCGTGGATAAGAATCTCGACGGGAAAAAATTTCATCGGATACCGGGGAAAGGGGGCAGCGTATTGCCGCGTGGTCCACCCGGCGGTGTTTTCCCCGGCGATTTTCCGCGGCGCGCGTTTCCCTCCGCGCGACGCCCTATCGCGGCTGATATAAAGAGCCGCGTCGTTGTCCTTTTACCGCGGCTAAGCGGTTATTTTCCAATCTGCTCGCCAATATTGGCTTTATTACGTTTCCACGGGAAACTCGTCCCTGTTCCACCCTTCGCGCGCTTTTCACTCATCTTCATTGCCACCGACCCCTTCCGTTCCTTATTGCCCGGCAGAGGAAAAAAAAGCACCCGGGATGCCGCCGGGGGACGTAATGGCCGGCGGAAAAGGTCGGGAACAGACCGGGGCGAGATTTTTCGACGGCGCGCGGCGCCCCGGTTATGGCGGAGCCAAATTGCGAGGCCACAGGGA
Organism: Nomia melanderi; assembly: GCF_051020985.1. Lineage (NCBI taxonomy): Eukaryota > Metazoa > Arthropoda > Insecta > Hymenoptera > Halictidae > Nomia > Nomia melanderi. Next base: position 2,338,040 of record NC_135001.1, on the reverse strand, counting down.
CTTTGGCTCCCGGGGCTAGTAAATTCGCCGACTTTTTGCTCGTGCATCGCATCGGTGCACGGTAACATCCTGTTTCCCGTTCAAATTGAAATGCGAACTTCATCGTCGGATTTCCTCGTGTCTTTGATCGCGATAACGCTCCGCTCCCACTCGCTGTTTGGTTTTTACGGATCAATTTAGCGCTCCCTGTTTATTCTGCTATTCGCCTCTCACGTTAGTTCCGTCGGCCATAGACTTAGAAGTGCACAGGGCAAGGGGGTGCGTTCATTCGTGGTGCTTGTCCAGTTATGGCGGCTGTTTCGGTTTATCCTTGTTATTAGCTGCGTGATCGCAATGGTTCGCGACTAAGGTGACAGATATTATTTCTTTCTTTTTTTTGTGTATGTTGTGTAAGATGAAATTTGCTCTATGTGTGTGGTACATTTACGTAAAATCACCGCGAATTTAACCCTTAACTTAACCCTTTGTACTCTAAAAGCGCCCCTCAGTCGCCGCACGATTTGGTACAGGAAAGTTACGAAGTATAATATTTAATGTTAAGTTCCGTATGATGCGTTAACAGTGAAATATTAAAATAAAAAAGCCTCATTGATTTACGCACGATTTCTTGTTAAGTTAGTTTTAAGAAATGTTAACTATATTTCATCGGAAAGTGTGTTGGGTGTTTTTGCTAGGAAACTCTTGGAATGCAAAGGGTTAAGCCTATGATCAATGGAACTAACATGAGTGGCGAATAGTAGGTACGGAAGTCTGAAGGGATTTATATGTGAATTTGGATAATTTCTGGAATACTCGTTAGTCTTTTGTATTGCAGAAGAAACGATTGTCGTTGAAGAGAGTGTTGATAGAAATGCGGTATGGAGAAATGGAGTTGATCTTTGAGTATTTCTTTTCTGCTTCCGGTCCGAGCATGGCCGTAACAATGTTTAATTAAAACGGAATAGATGATTCTGCCGGGAAATAGTTGTTCCGTGAATTAAAGTGAAACGGGATCACGGTCGGCGCGCGGCAGAAACAAACAATAAATATCTTCAAAGCGTTTGACGGCGGTCCCATTTACCAGACGGGCCGCCATGTTTCGAAACACGCGAGCGCAAAGGAATACCGGGCACGCGATACAGTACGTTGGAGCGGTATACGGACGCAATACGGAACATTCAAACAGAAAAACCACTTGAATGGGTTGCGAGGAACTTTTTACGAGAAACGATTCCAAAGGTAACCGCAAATATTGATTTATTTCTTCATAAATGCTGTAACGAAATTTGCGTGTAATAAATAGGAAATTGTATAGGCAACTGGTGAAAGTATGACGGTTTGCATTTCGATTAAAAATAACGTAAACTCTTCTCGTGACCTAAAACTATCAATGCATCGTAAAGATTGAACGACTTGGAACACATAAAGGGAACGTTTGTGAAATCTCGAGCATGATATACGTTTTTGTTAATCCTTTGCATTAGACAGTAGCTTTCATTGCAAATATTCGTTACTTTTTAATGAAATATCGATGATGTTTCCTGCAACTAATACAAGGATGAATTTTGCGTAAGTTAATAAATTTGAATATTGAATTTCAAGTTTTACAACTTGTCTGTGTTGAACTGGATGATGACTCGCACATTGCAGACCGGTTACTTTTTAGAACACTGAGATGCAAGGCTGGTGATTTTCAATGAGATCAACTTATATCACTATATGTAAAATATTCAAATATCTTATTGTTATATGATGAATTTTAAAATTATTTTAAAATAATCAGTTCTGATGAAATTTAATATCTTTTTATATAATGTGATAGTTAACAAACAACGAAGGTATGTATTTGTATAAAAACGAGGTTCCTCGTTTCTTGTGCGCAATGTAAAATCATCTTTCGCGTATGAATGGTCAATGCTATGGAATTTTTGCTGCAAAATGTCCGTTATAAGACGTTGAAATAATTTCAACCGCGAATACGTGGACGGTTCAGTTTTGTTGTCGAAATCGGATGGAGTTACAGAATTTTTTCTATAATTTCCGGCACTCTGCTCCCCGGATTACTCCTGACAGCCGAACGACCGAGGCAATTTCGTTTAAATTTGGTACGTGACTTTCTGTGAAGCCACTCATGAGGTTTCCTGAAAATTTTATCAAAGGCCGAAGTGGCGAAGGCGGCACGAGTGCCGTGGAACGAGGCGGCGGAAAAAAGTTAATCGATTAAATATAAATTCTGGGGTAGGGAGCAATCAAAGTATCGCACTATAAGCCCCGGTAAAGAGAGATTTTCAATTTTAGCCGCGGCACTCCACGAGAGTAATACGAAAGTTTAATGGAATAGTTTCATGGAAATATTAAATTGTAGCAAAGAATGCATATGAACGGTTATTAACATATATTCCCTTGGCCCGGCGCAAATTGATAAACTAATTGCACTTCGCGCTCGACTTAGTTACTGAAACGAGCGATTTAATTATTCCGTGTGAAAGTATTTTGCTCCGCGAACGCGGTTGTTCCATTCGAAACTGAAATTCCATTAGAAAAATCCTATATTTTCGATACATTTTGATCGATTATTTAAGAATGCTTATCGTCCAGGGAAAAAGTGACCAATTTTTTGAATTTCCCAGAAAATTTCGCGACGGCAATTACTTTTAAATTACAGAGCATTTTAATTTGATGAACGAATTCAGAGTAGAATTCAGTATGTCGGTTATTGGTAATCATAGCTGTACGTTCCAATACTCGTTATCATTAACGGAAACAATTAAACATTTGTGATTGACGTTTGAAGGTTTTTTATATGCAATCATCGAATGGAGAAGAATTTCGCAATAAAACGAAAGTAAATCGTAATTAAATCGAGGAACGACGAATCTAAATGTATCCCCGTGTCCGAACGTTTTTCCAATTCAGCCGTAGTCGAGTCTTGAACTTTCGTTTGCAAGAGTTTACCGTACAATATTCCACGATTTCTTTACCAAAACAGATTGTACCGTTAATGGAAAAACTTTAAGCAGCTAGTTAAGCATCCGGTATGCCAAGATTGGAAACGCGGCTCCACGTTTGCGGGGGCTAAATCCCGGAAACGAAACGGTTTTCTGCTTTGCTTGTGCCCGCGTGTCCCTGCTTCTCGGGATTTCGAAAGATCCCGGGATAACGCATTACCGGAAGTTCACTTTGTGGCGGCGGTGTTTGAGTCAAAGGGACGCGACGATCAAAGTAGGGCCGATGTACACGTAATTGCGATCGGAAACGCATGCACTATGCAAATGAAGATTCGCCGTTTGTAATAGCGTTTGCTTAGAGCCACCATACCCGTGCGGCATTGTCCGTCAAACGAATGAAACGTGTTTTAAAAGTTGCATTACGTGTTCGTTTAAGAAATACCCAGAAATTGTATTAACACTTTGAATTTCGCACGATTTCATAGAGTAAAATATACAGAATGGAGAAAATATAATATTAAATCACTTGATTGAATCGCATTATTATTATTATTATTGCACGTTGATCTAGCTAAATGTCACCGCATTATTTATAATATAGAAATTTTTTCAAATAATCATCGTTTAATTAAGTGGACTGTAGTAATTCGATTTGGTTGGAGTCACCGGTGACACCCATGCTATTCAACGTGTTAAAGCAAACGTGCCATCGTTTACTTTGGTTCGAACATTCTATCTTTCCATTGTAGCTAAAAACTGTATCTGAAAAGTAGACAATTTCAATGCTTTCTAATAAGTGTTGAAGATTTCGAGACAAAGTTTGAATTAATTCACAGTAAGACAGATGTTTCTCTGAGAAATTATTCAAGAAATTAATTCAGCAATACGCAAACTGAATTATAAATCAATTAAAGCCTCGATAGATGTACTCCTAAAGTTTCTATAGAGGAATTTCGAGAAGTCAATTTAACTGGTAGGTTTAGTGTTAAGGAAAGCGTCTTCGAGTCTCGAGGTGCAATAATTAAAGCCAGGACGTTCATCCTGTAGCTTTTGACTTTCGACTAACTAGAAAACTTTTATTTGGAACTTTTTCTTTTATAAATGGTTTACCAGTAAATTCAGATAGCACGGTTGAGTGCCTCACCCTGTGTAATTCATTGACTACCTTGCTCTTCTTATTCTTATTTCGTCGTCATTTGGAATCGAAGCCAGCGACACGAGCTTATGCATTATCCCGATAGATATTCGTATTGGCAGTTCACGTGTGAATAGGCGCGCGTAAAAGGACGGGCTGGCGAGCGAACGCGGGAAATTATGCGCCAGTCCAGAAGTCCGGCGAACAATGCCCAGTGACGTAAGCGGTATTTCGGCGCTGAAGAACGAGCCACGGGCCAGAAACTAACGGCACCGACGTTAACCCCGCAAGCTGCGGACGAAAGCTGCTCGTTCCCTGAGAGCGTGTAAGTACTCCGACGATTTTGCTCTCGATTAATTGCGGGACACCGTGGACGGTGCCAGTGGAAAATCTTCGTCTTTTTGGTTGACCCTTCGCGAAGCAATTAATCGATTCCGGATCTTTATGCAAACTCAAGGTTTTTAGGATGTTACTAGGAAAACTGAGCTACAGTGAACAATCGTGCTTTGTAAGAAACGTTGCAAGGAACAGTGAACTTTTGGCAATAATTAACCCTTTGCACTCGAGAGGTGACTCTCAGTCACCGTTTGATTTGATATAACAAAGTTGAAAGTGTTTTTTCTTAATTGACGTATATTTGCTCATTAGTTCGTTTCAAATAGTGTCGTCTATGTCTCATTGGAAAGTGTCGAATGTTTCTAGTGAAAAGCTTCCGAGTGCAAAGGGTTAATAAAAAATGGCAGTGCGTTGCAAAATTTGCGTAATGTTACTTTAACCTTTTAGCTACCGCAAGACTAGCCAAAGCCGTGCCTCTGTACGGCAAAGTTTGATGCGGTTTACGTATCATAAATGTAATATCACTGCGGTTTGAGATTGATAGAATTGTCAACTGTGAGATTACGTTAGATTAGACTTATAATGTGCACAACTATCGATAACAGACAGAATTGTGTCGTCATAGTAGTATATCGTTAAAAAGAATGATGCACGCAAGCCACTATAGTAGCGTACAGTAGCTAAAAGGTTAATTACACTTCACTTTTCAAAACTTCTTACTTTTCCATTTAACGATTCCAAACTGATATTTTCATGATAAACACTAATGTCTGTCCAACTTCGTTCGAATTCACTAATAGAGAAACTATTCTTATACTAGTTAATTTCTAGACTGAGCTTTCATCATACTCAAATTGAAATGCTGCAATCACTTTTTGCTTCCATCGATGTTGACGACAATCAACAATAATTTAACATTTTACGTTTGTATTTTAAACGTATATAATATACAGTCAAAAATCCTGATAAACTTCGTTTAAGTGTTGATATAATTGAAACGGTATTTAAGTAGAACATTGATAAGCGGTAAATGATTGATAATAACGATGTACTTCGTTCGCGCATGAAGATGAAGTAGATGAACGTTCATCGGAGGTCGGTGTAAAAAATTGGAAACCCGGCGGTCACCTTTAACGCGACGAGATCGATGCGCGAACGTGGCGACGAACAAGCGAAGAGGGTAAAGGGTAAACCAGAGCCGCGAAATGAGTGGCATACACCTTGAAAAGGTGTCTGGAGGGTGAAGAAGCTCGAGACACTCTGTGAATCGTATCTCGCCGCGGCGAATGGATGAAATCCGCGCCCGTAGTCGCGTTTACGTACACATGCTCTCTCTATCGAGTCTGATCTGTAGCTTTAAAAGGCTTTTCAACTTGTCTTTCGACCGCACGCCACCGGCAGACGTGTGAAACGCGCCGGATAACGTTTATTCGATAGTCTAATCCAACACCGTGCATCGTCAACTTAACCATTCCAACTACTGCACTTGTATTAGCTAGGATAAAAAGTTTTGTCGTTTTATTGTTCGATGCGACGTTCATATTATAACGTACAACTGAATATTACAAATTAGAACAGTAAACTAGAGAAAATAGGAAGTATTTAAATAAAATACTCGATGCATAGTTCAACTTATTTTATTATAATTTATTTATTCGATGGTCTAATCCGACACCGTGCATCGTCTACTACTGCACTTGTATTAGCTTGGCTAAAAAGTTTTGCCGTTTTATAGTTCGATGTGACGTTCATATTATAACGTACAACTGAATATTGCAAATTAGAACAGTAAACTAGAGAGAATAGGAAGCATTTAAATAAAATACTCGACACACAGTTCGAGATGCAATTCAACGAAATGAAATTTTCGTTGGAACTTCATTTCGTAATAGCATTTTTAGCCGATTTAATATTTAGTTAAAAATGTGTCTCATATGTATTGTATATTTTGAAATTCCCATACATTCGAAAATCCATTTCGAAAGTTTCTTTTATGCAGTCCGTTTTGTTCTCGTGAAAATTTGATAAAATCCGTTTTCGATTCTTTTGAACATTTACTTTCATTCGTGCTTATAGAATGAAATTAAAACATTTTTACGTGAAAACATTGTGATCATTGGGGTTTGATCAAATGCGAGTGCTTGACGTGAAAGTTAACGGTACAATAATTCTCGATTTGCGAAAGCGTTTCTTCCCAAATAAAATGTGAATTTACGAAATTTTGCGGTTCATTATAATATTTAATTAAAGCAGATTAAACAATGCTCGGTACTTTCGGCCCCCATTGTTCGTTCGTGGACTCCGGCGAGCAGGCAACATTTTCCAAATAAATTTCAATTAAAATGCGTGCATCGTATACCGGAAAGTGCATCGCGCGTGTGTGCGCGCGCTTGAAACGAAATTAGACGTGCATTCATTGGAATATTTTGAAGCGTAACCACCACTTACTGTATTAAAAGTGTCCCGCTCTAACTTAATACACGCGCGTGCAGATAGATCTTGACTCATAAACTAATAAAATATAACCGTGGAACCATAGCAATTTCGGCGGACATTGTAAATTTCATGCCCGATTAGCTTAATCGGATTCATTGGCTCTAAATTAAACGTTAATCAGAATTTATCGGCTTTCTGTATTTTTCCATGATATACACTTGCGCAAGTTTCTAGCCTTACACCGGTCGCTGGTTTAATATTAAGTTTTATAGAGCCAATTTTATTAACACAAAGGCGGCCATTTTGCCTTTAATCAGTTTAATCGCGATTTGATTTTTCTCCGTAATCTTTGCTGACAACTAATTCAATTACTCGTACGAAATCGGTATTCTCTTCGAATATACTTCTTTTAACATTAATATTCAAATATATTATAATATTTCAAAATTGTCCACGTGACCGACTAAATATGTAAATATTCCATGACCAATCTTGAAAATGACTGTATTTAAGCAATGATTAATGTATACATAAATCTAAATATAAGAAATCGACCTCTGAGTAACTCATATCTAAACATACATATCTCTATCTACCACGAAACACCTTCGATTTACCAAATGCGCATCACGATTTCGCTTCGAATCGGCGAAAAAAAATGCTCGATGAAATTGATTACATTAATGTAACATAGCGATGAACTATTTGCGGGTTACCTATAAGCATTTCCATTGTGTCCCGCGCCTGTGCGCGTTCGCGTGGCTCAAAGGGACGGTCGTAACACATTTTTCCAGCTGCCGGCTACACCGGCTACGGCTCGCCCCGCCGCAAACAAAATATTCCGAATAACGTTTCACGAAGATTTCAAACGCATTTCTATACCCTTTATCCGTGTCAGAGACAACAGTCAGCTTTGTCGGGGACAGCCAGGCTAAAACGAAGCGCGAGTTACCGTCTCTCTGTCCCCGGTAGTCTGTCCGCGCGCGGCCCCGAAACTATTTGCCCGCATTATGCTCGTAACAATCGTAGAACGCCGGGCCCAGTAACCGGAGTTCGAGCGGAAAACGCAAGAACCAGCGGTTTTGTTTCCTTATTGCGCTCGACCGTGGATAAATCAATTCTAACGGCAATTGTCTGCCAATTATTGATGTTTCTGCGGGGAGGCGGAGACTGCTGAACGGTTTCCGCGCCGAACTGTTTGGGAGAAAAATGATGTACACAGTGAACAACGTTCTGGGGAATTCTTAGATTCTTTGTAGATATTTTGTGCTGCGTGTTACGTTATCCTGTAGGTAATGTCGTTTCTTATTTTAGCGAAATGTTTAACGCCATTTCGAAAATGGTTTTGAGGAATTAATTGGGAAATGAAATCGCAACGATACTTCGACGAATGACAACAGAGGAATTATTAATTTCTTATAGTTGCTTTACTAATACCTTTATTACGAGTTTTTGTTAGTTACAATAGGGAATTTGATTTGGATAATTGTAACTTTGTATTGTCTTCTGTCGTCACTTTCGGTTTAGCTTCAAGTGTAGCAGCCAAGCAAAATCTTTGTAAGAGACAAAGGAGAACATCGGAAAAAGGAGAAATGGGATAACCCATTGTGCACAGAGCGAGGTACAGTTATCTACCGGTATTACCTTCACGTGACATTCTATTTGTCGGAATTAACAAATGGAGGTTGTAATCAGGTCGAGTGCATTTTGTAAGGAATTACAGAAAGAAATCCTCCAACGCGCACCGCTGAAACTGCGAGTTTTATAATATCCTTATCAATTCTATTTTTCAGACGACCAAACCGTGTTACACTTGAAGCATCGTCGAATAAAACGAGAAATATATAAGTAAATGCGAAGAACAAATTAACTTGTCCTTCGTAGTTAACGGATAAACAACGAAATTCCTCGCGACAACCAAGATTCCATCAGTCGCTTCACAGCTAAGGCGACAAAGATTTCGATTCCCATTCCTGAATTCAAGGAACCTCGAATGGATGTCGTAAAAGCGTTCAATAGTATGCCACAGGAAGTCGAAGCACAGACACCGGGTGACGGAATGCGGTTCTTGCAGCCTAACCCAACCCAGAGATCGCGTTGCGTTGTCTTGCCGATCGGTCCCCTGGTTCTCTTAGTTCCGCTCGATCGCGGCTAGATCGCACAAAGAGAAGCCTTTACGCTTTGCCGTCGCACCACTGGCCTGAAATTGGATGGAACGTCATCACTTTAGGGTATTCGGCGCTTATTATTAGCCGCATTATTGATTTTAAACCGGTTTCGTAGCACAACCTTCCGGCAGCTGTGCTGCCAGGTGATAAAGGTTATCGCCGATCCTCAATAATGTCGGCCCTCCCTCCGACAGGTCTCGATTTTTATTTTCGCGTTTAATGTCGGTACGCCTCGGCGTGCCCTTTATTATGGCTATAATGTCCTATCGGGGACCTGATTCGATGCAATTTAAAGCGCCCAGATTGACATTAGAAGGGGACGTCGTCGTCGAACCGATCGGTTCACGTTGCGCGAATATTTGCCAAACGATGTCACGATATTCGACGAAACTTTTCATCTCTCGATTATTTAACACGTTGAATGCCGCGCGATTTTGTCGAGGAAAACATACAAAATGAAAATAATGTAATATCACTGTAGTTAAGTCAATTTTCGATATTTTCTGATCTTCGTAAATTTTAATAGAATCAATAATATTCTTTTTAGTTATACAAGGATCTTGTATTCGTTTCTTCGTTTTTTTCTAGGTTAAAGTCTTTCTTCTTATAGCTTCTGAATATGTTGTATAATCATTCCAGAAGTCATACATTAATTTTCGAGATTTTTATTCTCTGGACTTAACCACGTTGACTTCTGAGCGTCTCATATGTATATCGAATATCGGAGGTAATATTCAAATGTTACGAGCCGACTGTTCGAGAATATTGAATATTCGAGAAGACCCAGATATTCCAAGATATTTGAAGGAATTAAACATCTACTTAACCGAATGGTAAAATTGTTGCTTCCACGGCTAATATACTGTAATCAGAGAAAATCCACATTTCTCACATTTTTCGTTTTCCCCGTAATCTAAAAATAAGTTACTTCGATATTTAATATTGTATTATATCTTTTGTATCCTGTACTCGAAAACATATATTTACAAATTTACCATTAGTATTTCATTATAAATTCGTATTTATTACAAGCTTCTCAATTGAATTTCGATGTGTATAATGTATTAATAGTCGATACACCTACCTCTACCAGTTAGAAAATTAATGATCGACCGTCTAAAGGACCAAATCACAAGAAACAAGTTGATTCGATGATCGACCGGCACTCTCAACCTGAAATCACAAAAAGAAGTCAGCCGACAGGTCCTTCAACGCGAGGCGCATGTCGGTGACGGAAAAGTTACAATCGACGTAAATCGCCGCGATCTAATTGCCTTCATTAATCTGACTCGCTTTTACTTTAATTGCGTTAACGCCGGCTCTAACGGGATAACGAATTTGCATCGGCGAGTCTACTCGCCGAAGAAAAATTATTCGAGGATTTTCGCGCTAACGAGGTAGATAAGCTTGTCGGAGGTTGGTCTCGGATTTTCCGATACTATGTCGGATTATCGTGAAGCCAAGCCTTCCCCTTCGACCATACCCTCGCAGCGGTTGCTCGCAGTCTTTGTTGCGTACGGAACTTTCTTACGCATTACACGTCCACTTCAGGACCTCATTATCCGTGGAACATGTATCACTTTATACCTGATAAGCGCACTCGAATGGTCGCGATTCATTGCCGCCCTTTGTTCTACACTCCACTAAAGTCTCGGCCAGTGAAGAGATGTTGCTCGGTGAAATGAATAACTGTGGAAAGAAGTTGAAGGTACCATGAATCACAATGTTCTTCAAACAGTGGAATATATATTTCGATTAGTGATTTCTAAACTGTATTTCATGTCCTACTTGAAACTAGAAGATAATTCTGGTGGAGATCTTTCCTTTGAAATGCACTGAAATGGAAACTAAAAGAATTAGAATTCTAGATTTGATTTCTAAAAGAACCCTAATTCACTTTCTCAAACAATCAAGGCTTACAATTGTAAATTAAAGAACGTCAAGTGTAATTCTAACTATGCCAATTGTTTATACAAGCTGATCGAAACGACCCCTAATTACCTTATTCTATAATTTATAAGAAATTCAACTGTCTAGACTTCTTACACTCGACGCAAAGCCCTACGAGACGATCAGTGTGAAAGGTACAATTGCGGTGAAAGAAATAAACAACGTTGCGCAGTGTAATGGCACTTCAATCAAATACTCGGTGGAATAACTGAAGTTGTCATAAGAGAAACGGTCGGGAAGTAAAGGAAAATATCGTTACGTCCCACCAGAAGAATGAAAACATCGGCGAGGATTTCCCAGCAAAGTTCCCCGGGCAACGTTGAAAGCCTAATGCGCGGGTACGAATCGCCGGGGGCGTTCTAAACAATCACTGTAACTCCTGTTTAACGCATTGCTCGGGCCGCGCGGCGAGTTGATTTTCTCTTATCGGTTTTTCCTGCGCGGCCGTTGCCTCGCGCGGGTGGAGGGGTCATAAAACCGGGCATGAATCAAAGGTGCGTCAGCGCATGGACGCGTTGCACCGGTTGCATTCCGGCGTCCTGTGCAATTCCGGGTGGCGCGCGTGCATATGTTTGTATTAACTCTTCGGACCGGGTAACTGCGATTATACTGCCAGCACCGGGAAACTCCATCGCGGCCGATGCACCGAAGTTATACGACATTTGTTTGGATATTCGCAATTGAACAAATAGCGGCTGCCGGAATGTTCGCCAATGGATTTCGAGAATGAACGGACGATGACTTGCGTCCTCGACCCACACTGACCCCGAGGCCGGGGGAGGCGGTCAACGTTTGGCCGCGATTAAATGTCGCGCGCGCCCTGACCGCCGCTTGCTTCGCTTTGCTTTTCCACGGCGAAATTACTTTCCCCTATCAATTGTAAAATTCCGATTCCGGTTCGTGGACGATGAAAACTCCGTCGGAATGGCACGTCCGTTGGACCGGCCGAACTAGGGACGTGTATTAATTGTCACCGACGGTCACTTTTGACGTTAACAGCACCCCAGAATGGCGACGCTGCAGATATTTGCGTGAGAATGTGTGAGGTTTCCTTCGATCGCGAAAAACAAAGGTAAACGATTAGTCGGATATGGGAAGTACTTACACTTCTGTGCGAGAAAAGAAAGTAAATTAGATTGTTAAACAAGAAAAAAGGTCAAAGGGTTTATATTTAATTGAAGCTGTTTGAGATTATTTGATGTTGTAGGGAATTGTTAGATGGAAATAGAGTTTTATGACTCTCAGAATAGAATGAAGTTAAATTCTCCGTGAATTGATGAGAATTAAGATATGCTGGCTGAATAAGAAAATTTAATTAACTGCGGACAATCGAGTTAATTCGGAAACGACGAAGACTAAGAGCTTCCCAATCTTGTTTTCGATTGTACACGAAACGACAATAAAACGTGGTATTCATCCGCAGAGAGGTTTATTTTGCTAGAGTGATTGGTGAGACGCCGGAAATGCAGGGAACAGCTTCGCGTAGGCTATGTTGGATAGATCGACGGAGAGTTCGGTGGATTCGTATGTGGTCCACGTCCCAGAAACACGGAGTCATACCACGTGGTTTCATCCTCCCTGATATCCATCGCCGACCTATTTTTCCGGCGCTCGGGAAACGGTTTTATAAATTTTCAACGGTTTCTTTGGCCGTTGCTTAAGAAATCTTAAGGGCTTTAGAATAAATTGCTTTCCACGGGAGTAGTACTTTCGAGGAGGCCCCGGTCTATGTCGATTTAAGTGCTTCATTTATTTTTTATAAGCGACGCGTACGTTGTTATGTTCCTGAAACTCCTTCTTCCCCTTTTCCTTTTCACTTCGTCCCTTAAGAAGGAAGTACGTCAACTTTCAGGTAAATGGAAGGAAGTTTTTTACAAAGATAAGTGACGCAAAGGAGTTCTTAGCATATGAAAGAAACCGAGTTTCGGGAGGGAAGTAACAGTAGCTTCTTTGATATTTTGTTTCAATTTCTTTTAGTATGAAAACGAACTCGTTCCGGAAAATTTGGAAGGAAACGAAATTTGTTGCTCCTGGCGTGAGTTTTAATTCATACTTTTCTGAAGTATTTTAAGCTTAATGGAATTAAATAGAGCTAACGTAAGTTTTAATTTTACAATGCCAACAATCATTAGATGAAATGTCATTTAAAGAACTTCTAATTTTATACGGACAATCTTATTGTATACGCTGTCTACCGATCCTGGGTCTGTATTACAGGCATTTGTTTGTGTTAATTCCGGCGCAAGTCTAGCTATCGTATTAGGTAGCAGAACTAGAATGTTGAGTGAAGTAATTCGAAATTTGCGCGTGTGGGATCCCTTAATTGCACGAATCTAGCGGCGGGAGCGGAGAAGTTCTACGTGTTGCTTAATAATTCCTGTTAGACAGTTCCGTCCCTCACCAATTCGTACGATTAAGTCAACCGAGCAACCACTGTCACTTCTCACGCAAATTTTAATCCTTACTTCTCACTTCATATTACATCCCACATTATTCCCAAATCGCATACAAACTTACTTGCATCTTCCCAAAAACGATCAACGAATCACTTAAAAAAACAAGGATCTCAAAAACATAAAAACCACAATCAATGCTCGTTTCTCCAAGATCCGAAAATCACTCTTTATTGCCCGTTCAAACCATTTAACAAAAAGAAACACCCGCGTAAGTAACACAACAAAACTTACACCCAAACAAGATCAAATCCCACCGACCGTCCTCGTAAACTGAAAATCTAAAATCCCTATTTCGCCCAAACCCAAAGTCAAAAGACCACGTACCCTGACCACCAGAACCAACGGTGACCATGCTGATCATAGCAAGCTTACGACAGTCTCCCTCGAGCGCAGGCTTGGTGCCGAGCAAGAAAACCCGTGGAAGCTCGTGAAGCTCCGTTGAAGCTCTGACTCGAAGTTGGCCCATTCATTCGGGCATCAGGTTGCTCGACCGGGTGTTCCGCACGCATTTCATCCCCTGCCGACACACGCGCGCCGCATACGGAACGGCGAGCGGCGAAGAGGCATGCGCGCGGATGGAAGAAGACCCTAGAACATTACCCGTTGCCGAAGGTCGGAGACGGGATTAGTACGTAGGTGGCGGTTGGATAATGGATTGTCAGCCGGCGAAATTAGTAAGTGGCTCCGGCCGTAATTGCAGGAAAGCCGTGGCGTTCGTTTGTCAGCAGGGGATGTCTTTAATATCGGCCACGCGGGCCTCTTGTCTCCGGGCCGTCCGTCGCGCGTAATGCCGCGCATAGCGGTCCGTCGCCAGTAGCGATGAAAAATTACCTGTCCTTTGTCGAAAAGGAACGACACCAAAGCCACTGGATGATGAAAAGGAACGAGGATCATTTTCTCTCTCCCTTTGGCCCACCTACAACCCCACCCGCACCCCACGCATGCCAGCCGTCCTCTCGAGTCAGCATTCCCGTCGAGGCTTTTGAATTTTTCCGCTCGGTCCCGAGCAACTATCGAAGCTGCTGACTTGGAGGAATTGATTGTTTGCCTGGGGTTCAGCATCCGCGGACGGGTACTTCGTTGGAATCGACGGATCGTTGGCGGATTGTTAATCGTTATAATTATATTGATTAGGGATGGGTTGAAGATCACTGGGCTGGCATGGGATTGTGGTCATGATTGTTCCTGTACTTGGAGTGGAGATGTAATAGGGAAGATTGAAGGATTCTTATTTGTTAAGAAATAGTTGTAGTTGTTAATATTTAGGTGTTCACTAGAGTGGATTAGAATGCTTAGATTGGAGTTTAACCCTTAACGGATCGTAAGTATTTCAAGCTTATTTACCGCCTAAAATACTGTAACATAGATAACAAGCGGAAAGAAATGCGCAGAAGTGACCTAGCATGATATTTAACTTACAAGAATAATGGTGATAAAAATGATGAAATGATTTTTGCCGCCATATACGCGGCACTGGACCTACTAAGTAAAACTGTCATGCCTCTTTCAGAGGCCTCCTCTTTCGGAAGTATGTTTCAACAAGTTCTTTTATGAACTATCTTCTTTGATTTCCGTGTATTTTTCATCTATTATTTATTCGAGGAGGTAATTGTCTAACAAAGAGCACTTAGAAAAGCTCTCTCTGGATTTTCTTCAGAGGGGAAGATTACATCCGGAGATATCGCGATGTCGTGGAAGGTTCACCTTAACGTCTGCATCAAAATAATACACTGTGTCGTTTATTGCAGCATGTCGGGACATGACGCGACGTCGTAAGGACGGAACCGTTTATCGGGCGCGCCTCCTTCTTCATACTGCGAGGATAGCTAATTCTTGTTCTGTAGCTCATTTCGGAAACTTTTAATGAGAAACCGGGAGTCGCGCGGGACAAAAGTGGACTGATTCCGAAGTAACTTTCAGATTACATGTTAATCAACGGATAGACTTGAAATTGCATTCTTTCGAATAAATAAGGCGCCATCCATCATTGATAAGAATCTGCTACAGTATTTATCGCCTTGGAAAGATCGTGAGACGTGTTATAATTTATCGGTACATATATAATTATGGGAATTCGTCGCCTTTGTCGATGGTTTCGATAAGTTGAAGAAAAAGTAGAAACTCCAAGTGTTAGTGTCTGACAAAACGGTTGGCGAACCTGTGGGAAAGAATGGAGTTCAAATTAAAGTAATTCCTTCGTTCGAATAATTCTTCAATCGAACGTTACTGATGTTTCGGTCAATGATTAAAATTGCAGTCTTGAATGCGCGTGTAATAATCAATAAGCGACGCTCGAAAGAATCCAGGGAACATCAAAGACAATACTGACGGGACAAATATAATTGCAGGAAATTTGTTTATATTAATTGGTTATTAGAGCGGGAAAATGAAAGGCTATCCTTCTGTTCTTCGGGGACCAGATTAATGAATTTCGACTAATGGAAGCTGAATAAATCGTGATCCTGAGGAGGATTTTTGATAATTAAATTGCCAATGATGAGACGAATTATGAAATATCTGGTGATAGTATTAAAAATTATAGTCGATTACATTGATGTTCGTGTCAGGCTCAGAAGGTCATTATTAAAACGTCTGCAGATACATTTATAAAATTATTTAGCTTAAGCTAATTTCGAATATTTCATCACGGCAGAAGCATTTATGCAATTACGAATCTGACATTTCGGTATTATTGGAAAATGATTCTTTCATTCTCTAAATGGTTCGTCGTTGAAGGTATTCGCGCTGGTAAGCGACAGTTGTCAACTGAGAAGCTGGACCGAAAGGAATTAATTACGTTTGAAATAATTATTACGTATCACATCACTTCTGGGGAAACTAGACTGATCGTAATAATGTATAAATTTAATACATACTCTGTGGTCTAAGTCTACTGTTCAATGAAAATCTCATTAAATTGAGTTAATTTACCTAGTTATCTGTACCATTATAAATACATACCATTCACGAATAAACATCAGATACATCAAAATATCATTAAACTTAAATAATAATAAAGCTAATAAATAAAACTGAAATTCGTATCATCGTTCCTCAAGGAATTCACCCACATCTCAAATTTAAATATACAAATTTAAAAATAATTCTATACTGAATATTCTCACGTGCCAGTGAACAATTAATTCGCATACCATTCAAACAACAACCGATAAATACTTCCAAATGCTGAGATTCCGTTTGAAACACCGGATGTCCCGATTCTCAGTCGAACTCGCGATTCCGTTCGACGTTAAATCTACTCAGCGAAAAAAGAGTTTCCGCTGTTCCGTCTTGACTCAAGGAAAAGGGGGTTAGGGGCGCGGCGCAGAAGAGAAATTAGAGGCAAGCCGGGCTGTCTGTTAGCACTTCTCTTCATCGTCGATTCATTTGCGATCCCGCGGACTGTAACCCGGAGACCGGCGATACAAATGAAAGAGCGCGTGTCTGAACGCAGTTTGAATAAAGTAGGGGGAAAACATGATAAATCGTTTATGCGCCGGCTATCGTATCGCGCATCTAGCGACCCGGCTGCCCCGCGGAGGATCGTACTTTTTCGCAGTTCCTTCTCCGGCCACTTTATCTCTATTTATTTCGCTCCGTGTCTCGTAATCGCAACATTTTCTTATCGCCTGAAATTACACACGACGGACGCGAATGCACTCGGAATAATTGGTCGCATTTATTCGGGCAGATAACGCGATTCGCGGATACTTCCCACCGTTGCAGCGTCGCGCCGCCATTGTCGTGGTCGCATTCTTGGAAACAACGCCGCGCCACCACGCTAATAATAATTAATAACTGATTACATCGATTCGAGTCGCGTGCTCTGAATTTACCATTCTTATTAAGGGCTCGCCTGTTGTTTCCGTGATGCAAAGCTTCGCGACTACTCGTAATTCTGCTCGGAGAACGCCGCGACCTCCGTTTGACCGAATTACCTACAAAGCAGCGAAACCCGGATTACAGTTTACTCTAGGTTTACATTTGTTGTACGGTTTGTTCTACTGCTCATAGACGAATTCGCGTTTGTTCATTCGGATTTTGCAAGTTAGAGGTTTAAAGATGGATAATTGAAGCACACATTGGTATAATTGCATCGATTGAAATTGACGTAAATGTATGCTAAATAGTGTTTATAAAGTTCAATACGCATCATATTGGCGCACTTCGTAGACAGTGTTAAGAAAAATATTTCACGCGGAGAGGTTGATGAAAGGGATACCGATACAAGAGCGTCGAAAGTCTAGAAAAATTGCACTTAATCGATTCCAAGTGGTTAACGAGTGCACGGTACAATCGAGGTGTTACCACCAGCCAATCGTCGAATTTAAGGAATCGATGTAGCTTATTGAATAATGGGTACCAGCGTCAGGGTAAAGTCGGTTGCAGCTGAAACAGGATCAGTCACGAAACGTTGGACATTGAACTTTCCCGGAAACTGATTCCTCCTTTCTGCAATGATTACAAAGATAACAAGTGTGTCTCTGAGAAATTATCAAAGAAATTAGTTTAGCAATACGCAAACTGAATTGCAAATCAGTTAAAGTTTCAATAGATGCACTCTTATAGTTTCCATAGACAAATTTCAAAATGTCAATTTAACTACTCAATAGTTTGAGCATTAAAGAACAAAGTTTGTAATAGTGATTACGATAAAACACCGCACCAGCTGTTTATCAGATTTGTATCACCAATAAACTCCTCATGAATTTAAATACGAACTTTTATACAAGTTTCAAGTACGATCATCGCGTTGCCGAATGAAAGTGAATATAAAATTGGAAATACTTCCGGAAAAGATGCCGTTTAACTCTTTGGGGTTGGATGGGTTAAAAACTGCCCCGCCCTTTGCTTAGCTTCTTATGCATGGTGGGATATATTTTAACCCATCTCGAAAAGTTGTAGTTACTGACAGTCATACAGTTCAATATTTTATTTGAAGTTTTTTATTCAGTTGGAAATACTATGAACGAAATAAATGCGTAAATAAGTGAAAGCAAAAATGAATACATGTCAAAACGCATTAGTAAGTTGTAGAGACTGTTGTAATTAAGGTTAGCGAATTGTGTGGTGTAGTGAATTCTGTGTAGCTTGGCTTGTTTTCTTCATTAAAATCATGTGCCTCAAAGAGTTAAAGCGTCGTATCGATTGACCTGTGGTTACGTAATTGAGTAGCCCTCAGTCATTTTCCCCGAAGCGCGGAGAACCCCGGAGGTGGAAGTAAGTGGAATGGATAAGAAAACAATGTCCATTGCTCACTCAATGTCTCCGCACGAAATAGCGACTCAAGAGAGCGAGAACGTTAGGAGAGCATTCAACGCCGACGCGCCGTCTCGCCGGTACCCTTTACCCTGGCGAAAGAAGTCGACGGAATAACGGCGAGGAAAATGAACGAAACGAGCAATTCCTCTTGCCACGTTCTAGAATGAGGAAGGCTCTCTTAATGTTTACATGTAAAAGGTCGACGGAGTAGTTCCGTCCTAAAGAGGATTGCTGAATTGAGGAAGTGGAACTTAAAACAGTTCTTCGAGTTACGGGGGAAGCCTGGGAAACGGTGAAGAGAGACACCGAACCACCTTGGTAGCTAAAGATTTATTAAGAAGACCCTTCTCCTTCGTCACTCCTGATCTTCCCGACGAAGCACGACAGAAAAGCTAATGACGTATCAAAGCATTCTACTCTTGCCTATTCATAAACCTCGTAAAACACGAAAATCCATAAATTATCGTACGAGACAGTTGGAGATATCTAGAGTATCGGAGAATCGAATTCTTGAATAATATCGAAATATGTATAAATTATATAAATTAATGGACGTCCGAATCCATCGTTAATCGAAACTTATTGGACATTGACCAGAAGTATTCATTTAATAATACAATTGATTACCGCGGAGGAATGAATTTCCGTTGCAGCTTCTGTACTTCAACAAATTCTAACTCGATTTGTAGATAAACAGGCCACAACATAATTCGGAATAGAAAATTATAGACGTCGGTGTCCCGACACCACATCGGAAATGAAGTTGCGACGTGGCACGTTTCCGAAGTTCAAGCGAAATTGAAAAACTCTTCGCTTAATCCAGCCCCTTCTCCACCGGCTGTCATGCGCAGACGAGCAGTTCGAATTACATTAAAATTCCCGGCCGATCCGTTGGCCTGACACCAACTAGGTTATCCTTTTAACTCGAAACGGGTCGAGTGCAGCCGGGCAACGGACGGGAGTCTAAGGAAGCCGCTTCTTCCGGTCATTTTTGTTTTCCCACGTATCGCGCCGCGCCGAATACAAATCGGCCGGAGATCGATTATCTCGGCAAACGGGAACGACGCGGGACACGCGAAACGAAAAAAGATCGGGCGAGCTGCCGGCGTATCGTTCGGCCAGCGATCACTTAGCGTCAATATCATCTTCCCCGTGATTTATCGTATCGCGAAATGTTGTGCAAATCGTGTCCATCCCCGCGCAACATAATACCCCATAAATCCTCGTCGGAGTTTGTGTGTCGCGTGATCACGCGTTATCAGGAGCACGGGGTAATCGATGGTTCAGTAGAAACCAGCACGAGAAAACGGGGAATGGAAACGAATTAGTTTTTTATTTATTGCGGGATCCTTTTATTGTCCGCATCCAGGAGCGCGGCCATTTTAGACTTGCGTACGCTGATCTCGATAAGCCATTCCGAGCCTTTATCCGCAGCTGTTTGAAATGTTTTCATGTCGTTTACGTGTTTCTGCGGTCGAAGGGTGCTCATTACTGTAAGTTGTAAATTATTATGTTAATGGAAAAATGTAACGATCGTGATATTTAAAATTTCTTATAGTAAAAATAGAGAAAAATAATTCAGTTTCTTGATTGAAACGAAAGAAGCGCGGTCGCGCCGATTGCCAGTTTTCGACCGGGTTTTTGCAAAAATTCAAGATTCAAACGGTTAAGGAAGATTTCTTGGAGGTTAATTTGCGAAAATAGGTTTGAAGAGATCATTATCGATGAAACGATAGCAAAAACGCATTATGGAATCAGACGTACTTGGCGTTTGGATCATTAGTTAATGGAATTTGGTAGCTACTAAGTCTTCGTTCTGGAGAAGAGTTTCGTAATATAATTCGTTTCCAGATACACTGGCCGGTTTCCGTCAGGAAGTTTGATGGTAAAACAAGTATCCAAGGCGAAGCAGTACGCTTTTACCCCTTCTTTCGAAATTCCCCGAGTTCCATCGGGATTCTTCGCCGAATTCCCGAATTTTCGCGCTAACAACTAGCGCGGGCCGAACACCGCAAGTTTTTCCCATCTTTGGCCCTTCGCCTTTTGCGGAGATTAATAAAATGGCACGGGAATGCTTGGGAAATTCTTCAAAGTACACCGGCGCGCTTCTTTTTTCCTCTTTCTCGGGGAGGATTTGCATTTTACAGATGCTGGATACAATCGTAACGGAAACTTCACCTTGTCCGAAGTTTTAAACAAAAGTATCATAAATCTTAAAGTTTTCTTAGGAAGGTGGAGGTAAAAGCTGCATTGTTTCGTGTTCCAGTTATGAATATCTTCTTATTATTTAAGGTCTTGTTAACCGCTGAAATGACCAGTTAAGAACACACAGGTGTCATTTATCGTTATTATTCCTTGAAAGCACTTCGGGTCTTCCGTGAATGTTATTTCTTATTTCTCGTTCAAATCATTTGTTTGTATTTCAATTTAATGTCGTCGGAACAAATCGATAGCGAGTGAGTTCTGCTCTGTACTTTGTGTTGGTTCACGCTCTTCCCGCGCTAGTTCAGCTGACAATAGGAGAAGAGAACATGGTTGACACGCTTCCGCAAACCTGTTTAAAAG
Source organism: Nomia melanderi (assembly GCF_051020985.1). Lineage (NCBI taxonomy): Eukaryota > Metazoa > Arthropoda > Insecta > Hymenoptera > Halictidae > Nomia > Nomia melanderi. The sequence goes on along the minus strand of NC_135001.1, from coordinate 2,316,805 downwards.
TCTCAAAGGACGGTTGTTCTTTCCGCAGTCTTCGCAGATTACAAGAGACATTTGTCAAATTTTCCCTGTTGATGGAGCAAGCAAACATCGAAAAGGGGGGTAGGAGTTTCCGCCGTCGCGTTTGAAATCCAATTCAATTCTTCAGGATCAAAGACAGTTGAAACGAATTTACGGGGCTCGAGAATATTTTCCCAAGAACGGCGCGCTCCCACATTTTTGCAAATGTCATAATATTGCTCCGCCGAAGGCTTCCCCGTTGGTGCATCGTTCACAACCATTTTCGAGGAAAAAAGTCTTTTATTAAAGTAACTTTAATGAAAGTTTCAGAACCGAAAAAATACCTTGCCTTATGCATCGTCTGAAATTCAACAGTCGCCATAAACTGCTAGTGAAATCGTGTTACGAACGGAAAGAAGAAAAATAGTGATATTGCCGGTAAGACAATTCTCCTGAAATTTGATTATTCGTAGTTTTGTTTTAATATGAGAGACATATGGAGATATTTCAAATTAAGTTGAGTTTCATAGAAGACGTAATATCGAATTGTGATTAAAACTTCTGATAGCTGGACTGAATTGTTTATTTTATTTTATCAGTGGTCGGAAAATCCTGGCTACATCGGAGAAAATGGAGCTTCCAGGTGGGCGAAAATTTATGAAGGTCTGTAAATTGTCGCCTGAGTCCTCAAGGGATTCTATTGTTTGGGATACCGCGATTTTTCTAGATGAAGGAAGCGTCTGGTCACCAAACGCGGGAAGACATGTTTAGTCCCCGAGCTTGGCATCGTGTTACACTTCGACAAATATTACAGAATCATTTTCGACTATTTTCTGATAATTCTGGCGAATGAAATTGAATCAAAATTCAAAATTGTAACATCAAACTTAAATTTAGCACCCTTTTCTTCTTGATAAAGATTTATCATCTTTCGTAAGTACACTGTTCGGATCATTGTTTTTAATCAATATTTTTGTCATGAACCGAATTAAATTACATACGCAGTTCTTCTCTTAATTGGATGTTAATTTTTATTCAATTTAGTTTCAAAATTATTAATCGAAAAATAACCTGAAGATGCAGGAAACTAAAATATAATTTCTATTTTTATTGGTTAATCCTTAAAGAGTTCTGCGATGACACAATTATGACTTATGATCGCATTAACTTTTTTCACAACCTTTCACCGACGATATCGCTTACAAATGGCGAACGTTACAGCAGCACTCCTTCAGAACATTGCGAGCCCAAGGCGGCACGACGTCCGAAACGAAGATGAACGATGCCACGTGAAATATGGTAATCCACTTGGTAATGTACTCCATCTTTCCATTTACGCGCATTCCATTGTTATCTCGCACTATACGATCAAACGATCATTGAAACTCGAAGGCAGCGCCGGCGCAGTCTGGTTATGACAACGGCGTCTTTACGGTCCTATTTATACCTGCTTGATTCTTGGCAGGATATTCTCTCCGCATTAACGTAACAATGGCACAACAACGTCGTTGAGTGCAATAAAATTAGTTCACAGACTTGTATGAATGTGCACTGCACACGAATCTATAACGCTAGAATGAATATCGTATAAGATTAAACGGCGCATTAAACTACAGTCGAATAATTCAATACTCGCAACAGTTTAAACCTTACAAAGTAGAATCGTACACACGTTTCAATCGTTTATACTGACCTGATATTTCCTAAACAACTAATTGGCGAAAGTTAAAAGCAATCGTTCAACTGAAAATAAAATAGAATCATTCAACTAATTTCACAAAGTTCTAGCTTTATTGCGTTTATAATTATATATAATAGTATGTAGTAACACTTGTCTCCGACAAACTCATAAATAAATAAAACAATAGCCTAATTTCCCTTTTGTACTGATTCCTCGAAAGAGAAGACGCAAGTTTGAAACCGTATCAACCATTTCTCTGATGTTTCCCGAGGTTTGGAGAAGCTCATGTGAAAATACCGCATCAAAATTTGAACCATCGAGTCCTTATTGATGAGTAAATTGCGACACCTGCGATTTTCGTAAGTCAGCAATCAGAACAGAAGGAGGAACCAGAGAATTCCGAATGCGAAGACGAGATTGGTCTACGGTAGGTTAGAGATAGAGATCTAGAGGGTGGGAAAGAGAGAGAGAGAGAGAGAAAGAGAGAAGAGCGAGAACGAATGCTACCCTCTTTGGGCACTAACCTGTAGTACTAACTAACTAACGAACTTTCACGGTCCAACGCCCACTACCAGAGTAATTAGCCCAGCTAACGAGCGATCGTTATGCGGGACCGCGTGGCCACGGAAAAGTCAACGATCTGCACCTTACAATGATCGACTAAGATCTATTGTTCCCGGTATAATAACGTCATTGTGACTCGACACGCTTTGATCATTGAAGTATTGAAGGGAAACGAACAAAAGTGGGGAATACGAGAATTGCAATTCCGCGTTGTGATTCCGCTATGGAAGCTATTTACGCTTCGCAATGAGCTGTCGTGAATGGAAATCGCCACGCCAAGCGAAGCTGGCCTGAACTCTTCAATCTGAATGTATTTTGCTGATTTCTGGCCACTGTGAACTTCATGTTATACCAGAAATACCTAACGAATACGTCAATAATCAAATAAATTCTTTGTTATTTACATTTCTTTGTTATATATTAGAATTCGTGTAAAAAGTATTACGGAATGTTTATGTACGTACAATTAGAATAGATACTTTTGAAGTTGGAATTGTTATAATGAAATGTATTTACATATTTCAGCGATGGATTCTCCTGCAAGGTGTATTAAACTTTGAAATCGTTCAATTTCACCAGCGAATAATTAAGCGAATCGTATTTTATACCTTGCAACTCGGTCGGTAAACGTGTAAGACAAACGCGATACTGGCAATTAGTAGAATAGCATGTTTTAATAACTGCTGTCTCACAATCAAAGCTAGAACTCCGTATAATTATGTTATTTATACTAGCTCGGTCCTAGACGACAGTGCTCAATCTTCCCGGTTCGAAACTAAGCGGAACTTTCGAATGGAAACTAGAAACTGGTATTCAGCGATACAACGATTACTCCTACTTCTGCGCTTTCATGCATATGTATCAAACTGCTTACGAAAAACTGTACGAAGCACACGTCGAGACTAAACACTCGACGTTAGATTCATTATTTATATCCTACTTATTTATTCATTTCTTACATCATAATATATTACAATGAATTCCTTAAACGAAGGCGTTTAAAAGACCACGTCGCTCGATTCGGTGTCTATGAAGGAAGACATCACGATCTCTGATAAGAAATGGAATCGTATCTGCTTCACCATCGGGTCAGTTAACGTTTGGATATCTTACGTTCGCTTGCGAAGGGAAACATTCTACAAGTTCCCACAAGAACCACGTAAAATAAAAAGAAAAACTACTTAACTGCTGGAAGGAGGGGTTGCGGTGGCTAAGAAAATGAGAACTGCGGATAGAAATCAGGGTGGGTCGGCCCGAACCGGGGAGCGTTTGCCCGTGATACGCGATTTCCGCGCACTTGTGCCTTTCTTGCACCGAGACTTCGATTTACAGAGGCGCCACACGCGATCTCCGCATTTGTCAACCGCTAACCCCCTTTTCTGACGACTAACCCTGTTTCCAATCCCCGTGTCATCTTAATAAGAGAAACAATATTTCCGGCCAGGGGAATTGTCGTCGAAGGAAGTCGGGGAACATGACCGTCCGCCATTAATTCCGACAATTGCGGGTATCGGGCCGAAGGGAAAAACACGAATACGCTTTCAAGGAGTGTTGATCGCCTTATCGGAATGGGGTGACAAGTAATATCAAAGTTATAGCGAAGTTCTCTCGCTAGTGTTAACAGTTTTATCAGTAGTGTCGATTTTATCTTTACGTTCGTAGATTTTTTAATTTCGATTTGAATGCAGATTGATTTTGGCATTGTCATTGATAAAGAGGAAACTCTTATGAATATGTATGTCAGTAGATCAATGTGATAGTATTTCTGAGATACTTTGTTCTCAGCGGATCAAATGGCTTCGACGCAAAGAGATACAAATGGCCGAGGAATAATAGGACAGAGTTCGGAATACTTCGTTGAAATATTTTACGGTCTAATGGTTCTAAATATGTCACTATATAAATCATTTCCTTTGTTCGCCACCACATAAGTCACTAGCTAAATGATTAATAAGAGGATTGCACAGCGCCAAACTTATCGCATTACCTTGCATTCTTTAGTGAAACACCAACTTCCCGCAACGGATATTGATTTACGGCGGGATTATAATTCGCAGACCGCTATGGCATAGGATCGATCTGTTTTATATAGAGTTGTACTAGTTTGTCCACCTCGTTTTCTGGGTTACAACACGCGGGATACGACTGACGGCTGCGATGACTAATAATTAATCGTACATGTTTCATACTCATACTTTTTTGTATCACGATGATCATTAAATATGCAGAACAAGTAACAATTTCAGCTTAGCATGTACTTTTGTTCGGGTGAAATAGATTGCATGCGAAGATAATTAAATATTGTCGCTAAATGATTTAACTGATGAGATGTGACGCTTGAAAAAATGTAGACTCTGAAATCAGTTTGCCGATTTAATTGAAATTATAAAGTACGAATATTACTCGTAGTCGAAGGAATATATTACAGTTTATTGTGTAAAGCAATTGTTGTTATATTTTGAAAAAATTTACATGTTCCTTTGGCATGCATGTATTTCACGAAAAAGTTTCAAACGTGGCCCGATAAAACAGGCTTAGCTGGTGATGCAATGCATGCGCGTGGTTTATTAGACACGAAGTTCGTACATCATCTTACGGGTTATTAATTACGATACCAGCGTCCGTTATTTTATAAGCGGAAAATTAGCTTGCAGTATTACGCGGTTGCAGCATCACTCCATGCCAAGATTGCTAATACGATTACTTGCCTTGCTGCCATAAAACCGAAGCTACGTGAAATTCAGCGGGTGCACGACAAATACCGTTTTAATTGAATGAACTTTTGAAGGCTGGCGTCCATTAAAAGCTTAGTTTTACATCTGAATTAAGAATGACAATAGATTCAGAGTAATATACGTTGATTTGGTTATAATTATTAACCCAGATGTGTATACCAATAATTCATGAATTCTTTTATAAATCGGAAATTAATTGAAATTCAACGAATAGAATAATAGACGTTATTAATGACATATAAATTCCATTATCTTGGAAACAGCATTGAATTTGATTAAACAAACAGTGGGTTATCCATTTTATATTGATTCTCAGATTTCACGTATACCGTTAATTTCCCTACAAATTGCATATGAAGTGTACGCTACAGAGGTATCAAAATATATAAAAATTATAATTCGAACGATTCGAATGAAATAGAAAGAAGCAGAAAGAAGCATCTTGTCAGCGACTACCTCGAATATACGTCTAATGTAATAAGCTTTCTCGAAACATTGTGACCTACTTACTTTATATAGTGCAAGACACCTTTGACCAACGAAGGAACGACAAGGTGGCTCATCCATCGTCACTAGTATATTAAAAATAAACTCTAAAAGACATCAAAACGCGGTGCACCAAGAGCAAGAGGCTAATAACGTTTATTTCATTAAATCTGCGTCTTTGACGCAACATCAACAAGAGAGACTCTCTACCCCAATTTTAGATCACCTTTTGCGGGGGTAGTTCCAGTCACCAAGCCGTTCAAACCCTGAAATGGATAAATCAACACGCGGAGTAGCAAAGACGCTTCGTATAGCCGTTCAACCTCAAAAGTCCGTTGGTTGTGGGGACTCCTGCGGTGCACGCGTAGTCGATGGATATTCTCGTCAGGATCCAACGTTCGCCGCTTCACAGAGAACAGGCAAGCGAAAATACCAGTCGACACGTACAACGTGCTTGTGGATACAGGGTGGCGGATCTAACTGTATCCAAATCGCGGAGCGTGGTTACACACCTCGCCCAGACACATCAGTGACTTGGCATATGTGGGCAACGGCACGATGTTCGACGCTGGGCTGAGGTTTCTTCAGGATGGCTCGTTACGCCGAGTAAATTGCAAGGTAGCAACTGAATTCCACCGTCCCCTGACGGCGGTCCCGGTCTACGGCAACAGGGTGTTATCACAATCGCGAGCTGAACTACCATACGCAGCCTGAATGCCCCGAGTCTTGCTGGGAATGTTGGAAGCATAGTCTGCCTTGAAGCTGCGGGTACGGTGAAGTTTTTGCCTTGCGATGAAAAAATTCTGGAAAGGTCGGTTAATCCAGGCTCTTCCTCTGTGATGCCGGTAAACTTTCAGTGGCTAAGACGGGAACAGTGAATGGTATTGAACTTATGAGATGATATTTTCAATTGACTATCGCGGATTGTAATTGATAATGTTTGGGAATATGTGAAGCTAGAACGGAGACAGAGAAGGCAATTTGTAATATTCGATCGATATAACCATTCTTAAACATATTCTATTAAATTAGTATCATTTATGAACAGTAAAGGCAAGATACAAATTCGACATACTTGATAATACGATAGCGACATCTAGTAACAAGGTATTTAATGAATAAGGTACTATTAGATACATCGTAGTTTAAAATGTACATTTGTATCTTCTCTTAGAAAGTTTCTACGGTTTTTCGTGTTCAGAAAGATTGCTAGATGAAAAATATGAGATCTTTGAAAAGAGATTGGGAAACTTGGAATTTTAAAATGTAATGTGTAACTAATGTACTAATGCATTAGTAACTTCTTTTTATTATAACTCAGCTATACGTGTGAAACTAAATAGATACGTTATACGATAAAGGCGCATGCTTCACCGCTACATCCTTGCTGGCTTGCGTTGTACAAGAAATTTCAGAAAAGTCGACGCAGGTTTGGAGAACCGAAAGAATTCAGAATTTTGTTAGAAGAACTTAATTTCTTAGTATGTTATGAGAGATTATAGCCATTACCATTTAGAGGGGAATATCTCTGCGCGCGATAGTCTTCTCGTGAAACGTAATAAAGTACGCTCGCCTCTCCTCTTCTACGTGATAAGTTTCTATTATCGTGATGTTCTTACATCACCGTGTAGCCGGGAAGAATCCACTGAAAACAGGATCCGCAAGGGATTGCGCGAAAAAGGCAAGACATAAAAATCTGAAGCATCCGAGCGGTCCAACGTCCGTACACGCCATCGGACGCGATCATTATTTTCCGGAGTCAGGGGAATCCCGTGTCGGAGCCCGCGACGCGACGCCCGCCGCACGCGGAAGTCCATGTTCCATCGAGCATGCCGTGCCGGTAAGACGGACAGAGAAATATCGTAGTTTTATGTGTCGAAAAATATGGTTATTTTATGTGACAGATTTGCGAGGCCGCTTCCCGTTGAGGTAACAGAAACGCCTGCACCCATATGCAAACGCAACTGTTCCTTGACGCTTCGAGAACACTTAATACGCGCCAAGAGACAAGTCAGACGTGCTACGAGCGGACGATTACAAGCACGACAAATCGACTGTTAAAATATTACCACGTAACCTGAAGTTTATTGCTTACGAGTATAGCTTCGAATGTCTCTTCAAAGTCAACATTAAACATCGCAAGAAAAGTAAATTTGATGTACTGAGAACGAACGTAGAACATAAAATAAACGCTACCGAAGAGGACTGAAAAAAAATGGAACGAAAAATCCGAGGAATAATGAAATACGCTCTAGCGGACTTCGAACACGTTTCCGCATATGCTTTAAAGAATTCGCTTCATTATGCACGCACCGCTGGCGTAAACTTCGCAAGTCTTCATCCCTTCGCGAGACGGTCGCTACCCCTCGCGAGGTCCCAAGAAATATATTCCGTCGCCGGTATGCTTACGTCACCAGCGCACAGTGGAACATTTACCCGATCAGAGCTGTCAAAATTAAAAACACTTCCTAGTACTCCAAGGATAAAGAATTTGTAGGACATTGTTCCTCACAGCTATCTTAAACAGCAAAAATTTGTCGGTCTAGGTAAAATTTTTAAAATCAACTTTTGGTCTGATCTGTTGAATTATTACTAATGCTAAGCTAGCAAAAGCAAAAATGTCCAACGTTTATATATCTTTAGTCTAAACAAAGGCGATAGAAAGACAACCAAATGTGTCTGGATTTTGTCACGCGAAGTCAAGAGACTTTTCCGTTCAGGCAAGGCCATGAACGCTCTTGTAAAGAAAAGGGGACACCAACTTACTTTTGGGCGTTCCGGGTCATTCGCATTCGAGAACTTGAAAGAGCTAGACGTGTTTTTCAAGGCCGTTATAATAAAGTCACACTGTAAAATATACACTGTTTCATTATTTAATCACCCATTTCCAATATGATCGGTACTCCACTGTGCAGCTTCCAAAAAAAGAACGGGGAAAGTTGAAAGTTACAGGTAAATAATGACCTAATTTTCAGAAGTGTCGGGAGGGGGTGGGAAATGGTCTAAGGCGGGTGTCGAGGTTCGGTGGTCGGCGGCGACGAGCACTCCGGCTGGAGTTCCGAGGGACGATGATATTGTGAAGAGCAACGGTGGAAGGCGGTGTACGCGTTCGGGCGGCGCTGTAAACTCCCGTTGAACTCCCGTGCTTTCTGCGACGTGGAGAACCAGTCGGGAGGATAGGGTGCGGATGCCGTACATGCCGAAGACGCATTAATATTAATGTACCGGGATTTACTGCGACACGGGTTGCTCGAGCCTCATGGGTAGGATGTATGTTTACAAATACGTTTCTCAATGTACCCCCCCGCCGCCGCCGACTACGACGGTTTGCCGGGGCTCTCGCGAGCTCTGCTCCATAATCTAGGCGCGTTCTTCCTTACCGGAAGTAGCAAGTAACGTTGGCAAACTTGGACTCCCTGCATCTTGCAGGGAGTTCCCTAAGGGGGCTTCCGCCCGCGGTATTCTCGCCGCAGAAATGGTTACGCTAAAGTGTGTCAAGGCATATCTCACCTTTTCTCCCCCGAAGTATGCATGTCCCGTCTGAAAGTACCCCGCCGGCTCTCCCCGACCCGTTCAGCGTCGTGTTAGCATGTCTTTATAACGGTCTTTGCGCTTCTCGCGAAAAATTGCCGTTATGCGAGCAAATAGAATTGTCTTACGGTGTATTCGCGAAGGATCCATTTGCATGTCTGCTGGGTAGTCGGTTTCCATTGCTAAAGACACCTCTTACATTGGTACTGCGAGATGGTAGACGTTTCAGACAAGCGGCTGGTTTCAATTCCAGGCATAGGTGTGTTTTTGTTAATAATGTGATGTGTGTGAGATTGTGGAATAATTTTTCTTATTTTTATAAGCGGAGTATATTATGAAGGCTTGGTGTGTTCGTTTTATGGACAATAATATCTACTGTATGTAGCTGAATTAAAAACTTGAACGTCATAGAGTTACGATGGATCTGATCTTTGACTCGCTTTGTGCGAGTTAAAAACGGGATACAATAAAATGCTCCAATGATGCAATGCTTTGATTAAACTGTCGCCGCGATAGCGCTTTGCGAAGTATTATTTCAAATGGTAAATTGAGTATGTTCTTTTATATCGTGCGTGTAATACGGACAAGTATTTAAATTAGAGTATGAAAGCTGTGGTTGATGTATTTTGTTAATTAAGAAATATTGTATTCTATGTTTCAGATTATATTATATATAAAATACGGAATTAAAATCTTTATTTCTCTTATAATTGAATATGACTCGGTCATTTAAACGTTCAGATGTTCTCCGTGCCCTTTTCGAAGCTGTGTTAACACGACACGCCAAAATCTCGATCGAATTGACATCGATCACCGTTCTAACGCGGCATTTTTTGAATATCACGGCTGGAATTCGATGTATTAACGTAAATTAACCATGCACGCGGACGCTTTATGGCCAATATACGGCAGATCGTGATAGGAAAGACTGCAAAGTGTTGGCACGGTGCTCAATCGAGTGTGGAATATCGCGTGATCGATGGTTCCCCGGTTCGACGGTACCCGTGGATTATCTATTTTTGTTTTAGAACGCCCGTGCCCACGATAGCAGGACCTATTCGTAGAAATCATTCGAACGGAATTTCGGGGACAAGACCGCGGGATTATCATGTCCCGTTGGACGCGCAACACGCGAACTTCTGAAACCGTCACGCGGTTGAATAACTCATTTAAATGGTAAATTGAAATTTTCCCATTATACATTAACTTCTTGCGTTCCATTCGAGTTTAAACCGCGGGCGTACATTATTAACGTTGCACGCGATTACACACGTTATAAACTTGGCATTTTCAATCTCATAAAAGTTAGAATAAACTGGTTCCTTTTCATTTTACTTCCAATGATACAATTACAAAATACAATGAAAATATAATCACGAATCAATTCACGAGAACAATTACAGGAAACACGTAACGGGAATTCGATGTAAATACTTTTTTGTGTACATTAATCGAAATGTTTGTCAACTCATCATATTGGAATTATGAAATAAAACGGTGGTTTCAGTGGATTCCCCAAGAAAAGGTGAAAGCAAGAGGCAAAGCCCATTTAAACAAGTCGTCGCCGGAGCTCTGAGTCTATGCACATTCTTAAGTAACAACAAATTGGATCGTTGGCGAGGTCAAACAAGCGTATCCGTACTACTAATTACCTGGGGGATTGGGACAAACTTAACTGAGAGTGCTGCTGGTGTACAACTGAGGTGAAGGCAAACAATAGGGAACTTCCACAACCCCTTCGCGTTTATATTCGCGATCCGGATCTTTCCTTAATCCTCATTGTTCCGGGAGGTTTCGGGAATCGGTCTAAGTCCACTATACTTTGGTAATTCTCGTTCAATTCGCCGATCGAGGTTACAAGTATATTGATTCGCGGCATGGAAGACCTCGCGATCGTCCAAATCGAAAATCACCGCGGCGTACTTTTACGAGTGGCTCCGGCAACAGAAACGATACGCTTCGAGACTGCCCCACGGTCGAATTATTAATGACGGAAGTCGCGACTATGAATGCACGTGTTGAGGGCGCGCTAAGACGGAAGAAGGTCGGAGGCTGTAGAGCCGGAATTAATTAATGGCAATCACCGAGAGTACTTAGCCTCGCGTTCGCGACCGCTAGGCGCTCGCTCAGTCGCCGGATCCTCTTTGGCCGATATCACGCGGCTTTCCTTTGAACCCGACGCATCCGTCGCTTTAACATTATTTTTTGGTGAAATATTCGTTGCAGTTAAACGTTGGCGCTCGTTTCCAGTGACGGCGCGCAGTCATCATTGAAAAACGAATGATTCGTGCGGTATCCTCTAAAAATTCGTTTCGTTTGATCATTTATATGTTGCGTTCAAAGTTATGTAGATGTATAAATATTTTGACGGTTTTCATTAGAAATTGCGAATGATTGATGCATCGATTTGTCGGTGATTTAATATCCATTTCTATCGAGTGATGGAAGTAAAAGGTGAGAACTGGAAATGGCGACGGTTTCTTTTTGAACGCCTGACAATCAATACGTCCGCAACCATTTTTATTTTGATATAACGCGCGGGAGTATGAGTTAACAAATGAAAGAAAGAACGCAGAAGAGTGGAACAATCTCGTTACGAGCGCGTGTTCCTCTTTTTTCCCCTCTCCTCTCTCTATGGCGAAACTTTACGCTCTTGGTTAACGGCTCCACGTGGCACGGATTCACGGAGCAAAGGTAGAGGCAGAGGCGGCGCGCACGGCTTTAGAGAGCACTCGTAGAACGAGAAAAGTCTGTAGACGTGATGTCACTCTCTGTCTACGATGTAGTTAGGGATTTCGTGGTGGTTGGTCAAGGAGAGGGTGGATGAGGGCAGAATGACGTCACGTGCCTACTGGCTGCGCTTGGAAGTACTGATGGCCTCGGGAACATTTCAAACATCCTAAACCATTTGCCGTGCCATAAAACAATGGAAAAATAATGGCAAGCTTTCGTCACTTATCGACATTTCGTGTGTTTTCTTTCTTTTCAGATGGTAAATATTTTTTATACGAAACAAGATTATACGATGACAATTAAATTGTAAATTTTGAGATTTAATTGCGAATGTATGTTTGCTTGGTGATCTTATTTCAGGATTTTTAAGTGTAATACCAACATAACGGCATCAGGGAACCACTAAACAGTGGACGTTTCATGCAGATTTAAATGCAGAGTTTCAAATATTAACAGAGTGAAACATGTTGAATCTGCGTAGTGTAATTAAAGCATTGTTAACACCAGCAAATTTCTGCGGTATTATTCTTGTTGAATTTTGTGAAAATGTATGTTTAATTACGTCTCTCAATGTTGATAAAATTAATATTGTGGGTGTAGCAGGGATACGTCGTTATGAAATGCCATATCTTTCATAATTAAGGAATACGATATCATAGAAGTCCTTAATCTTAATAGATTTGACGTATATTTTTCGGGGAAATTGAGAACTGATAATATCTGAAGGAAAAGCAAGCTTTCTAAGTGTATCGCATAACTAAAATTATTTAATTATATTAAATGTACATATCCTTAGATAACATCTGTTTTCAAGACGCACTTAACAGTATCCTCGAATTGTGAGACAAAAGAAATGCGATACATTCGTCCGAAATCCTCCAATAACTATCCCTTTTAATTTGATTCGAACATATTTTCAGTTGTAGAATAACTATTACTCGATAAATCGTTCCGTTGCTCTACTTCCGCCCTCTTGCAGCGATTCGTTTCAATCAATTCACCCCTCTCCCGCTACAACATCATTTATCAAACATCGAACTCGTTTTATTTCCAATATTTACATCCAAAATATAACTCCAAATAAATTTCGGTGTAGATCCAATTGCAGAGGGAGAATCAAATGACTATCACCACTCAGAAATATAATCCCCATACAAACGTATAAAACATACTACCGAGAAAATCTTCACACGACAAAACAAAAAAACAAAATTTCCATAAAAATTACATCGGAATCCCTAACACTAGACCTACTAAATGAGTCAAAATGACCCATTATTTCCTGACACTTCCTTCGCAATTATGGAAAAGGTACAGACCATTTTCTGAGAAATTATTCAAAGAATTGATTTACATAAATATAAACTAGAATATAAAGAAATTGAACACTTAATAAAAATATTTTTATATATTTCATACGGAAATACAGAATAATCAATTTTACTCAGTAGTTCTAGTGTTAATCTGCAACACGTACTCATCGTCAATAATACGCGTCGAAAAATCAACCCTAAAACATGATTTCAACCAATACAGAAGTCAATTTCAAAATTACAAATCTCCATTACACGTGAACGCTCAAACCGTTTAGAAGCGTACAAACATTACGTCCAAAATAACGTGTACCTTCCTCCCAATTCAAAGCGAGTATTTACCTCGGCAACTCTCTAAGCATAGAAGCGAAAGGAAAAAACAAGGAGAGAAAAAAAGAGAATCTCACGTTCCAACAAATTCCGAACTTCCACGAAGCCCGCATACATCGTCCCGTTATAATTCCCCGTCAGTAATGATGAACGAAGTCGAAGTGCGCTCCGATTTAAATCCACTCGGCCTAGGGAATCGAATGACCATCGGCTGCCTGCCTCGGTAGGTCCCGTTCCAGCGCGGGTGTGTGAAATGTGTGTCGCGCTAGGGGAGTCAGGATCGCGCGAAGGGAGGGGGAAAGTCGACCACGACGCCGAGCGGGAAAGAGAGAGGAGATCGACGAAGGGCGAGGGGAGGGGGGACGACGGCACGGTACTCCGAAGACTCGTTGCGGCGGCGTGGTGGGGGGGATGGGGGTCCAGGCATGGAGAGGGCGCAGTTCCGCGCCATCCTCCGTATCGTTGACACGTCCTACGAAAAGAGTGCGGAGAGTCAGTCAGTCGGTACGTTTCCCTCTCTCTTATAACTCGGTGTCCCGACACGCGCAAACCCGGACAATAGAAAATTCTTTTCCTCTCAGGCGCGGTGACGTTCGGCAACGGGGATTTATTTCATTCGGCTCGTGTTGCCTTAACCGACACGCACACGCTTGGGCGCGGAGAAAGTTTCCTTCCTTTTTTTTCCTTTCGGAACCGATAAACGCGTCAGCGAACAGTGCGCGCGCGGCGTGCCGACCATCTGGTCGTTCCGTTTAAAAACGATCAACGACGCGACCCGGTCCCAACACCGTTGACGCTGTGCGGTAGATCCATTCCCCGGTAGATCATTCCCTCGCTTTGTGCCGGTGCCACCGTACGCATACTGTTCCTGGTAAAGAGTGGATTGGTGTGGTTTTCGTGACACTCTACTGATAGCCTAGTGAACGTTTCACGGGGAACTATGCTGTCAACCGGCCCGATCACCGTGCTACTCGTGGTCCTCGCTGCCACCGGGATCCACGCAACTCAGACCATGGACGCCAAGATTCGCGATGATCCGGACTTGTCTCAGGTGAGTCGAATTTATGCATGTACTTTGTTGTTACTGCTCGTTGTGCTCGATTGTCTTGTTCCTTTGGCGAGCTTGTGGGAATGTAATGGCGGGAAGATATGATGTTTTGAAATACGATAATTGAAATTTGAAGGTGGATCGTTGAGGTGGGAAAAATGTAACCTCTAAGTTGGAAAAAATTCGTTAATTCGGGTTGTTCTTCTTCGGGAAAGATTATGTTGCGTTCATTGTTTTGAGGAGTACTTTTGATTAGTTCGTTGTGAAGTTACGGGGTAAGTTTTAGGTTATTTTATGTACTTTACGGCTTTGAGTTGTGCTGTGTTCATTACAGTGAAATTTTCATGTGATGCGATATGTAAAATATGAATTATATTTGTCGGATTTAATTTATTTTGTAAGTCGAGAATAGTGTTGAAAATTTGAAAAAGTTACTAATGAATGGGTAGTGAAGTGTCATCCGTAAAGCTTGAATTATTAAAAGTGTATTCCAAAAGCTATTCGAACATAAATTAAATTAAGTTCCATGAGAATTTATGAAGATAATGTTCAATTCTTTTGCAGATTAATTAACGATCCACTCGATTGAATAATTTCAATATCTATCTTTTATTTATTATTTTTCACCGATGTTTAAGCTTCCACAAACTTCATATCGCATCGTTAGGTTAGGTTTTTATTGAAATTCTCGTTAAATGTAGGCTATTCGATATGATGACTTGCCTAAAACGGTTGGTTGTCTGTGTTCAGTTGGAAGACCATAAAGTAGTTTCCCGTTCGTATTCGAGCGCGTCGAATTTCGTGCGCAGCTGTTGACTGACTGTAATAACAAATACGTGGAAACTATCGTACTGTCAATTTACTGATGGTCTTAACATCCATGACCTTCCAAAATGCCAGCTCCGAAATTGAACCATTCATTTGTTAAAGTGGTTTGACCACAAAAAAATAATAGAAAAATTTAATTCAATTGCACACGTACAATATTAATTACACAGGTTTTAGTATTAGAATTTGAAGAAATTAAAAAAAATTAAGTTCAGTCTATTCAGCTTGCGAACACAGCAATTCCCAAGCTGATTTTGGATAGTGTTTTATATTCGTGAGAATTTAGACGAGCAGACGTTACAAAATCAAATATGGTGTGCATTTCCGACACGCACGAACGGACCATGAAGGTTACTTTTAATTCACCGGGTTAGGCTTGCTGGCGGCGCGGCCGGTGCTGGATTAAATCTCCATTGGAACCTATTTACTTTCACGTTGTTGTAGCCACAGTGAAAGTGAGATCGGATTTTTCTGACTTGAGCGGAGCACACCGTTATTCGATAATACGGTGTTTGTTACTTAATCGAATCATTTTTTTTACTGAATCACAATAATCATGGAAAAAGGATGAGAACAATTTTTGCGTACGTAGTGTTGTCAAATGTAAATTATTTTTTGGAATTATTCAAGATAGTTAAATATGGATTTATTAATATATTACAGTATATTTTTGGTATTTAATTATTATTGCTTATTTCGCCAGAGCTATTTAGTTACTGATAGAGAATGTAATTAGAAAAGATAATTAGAGTTATGGAGTAATTTTGTGTACCTCGAAATAAGGTTAGAAAGGTCTTACGTAACCTGTACAGTTTTTGGGTCAAACGTTCGCCATTAAATCGCGAAGGATTTGGAATTAATTCCTTTCTGCATCTCCATTGAATTGCCAATAAGAACGATAACAAGCTTTCTTCGGCTCGACGAGCGAATCACTTAATTTTAGGGCTCTTCTGTACTAACCTTTATGGCGAGGTTTACGCACTGCCTCGGATTATTCCTTTAATTAATGACGCAATAAAGGAGGGTCGGCTAACATAAAATCGAGAGCCACTCGACTCTTTTTTCTTGCTTCATTAAATCGATGCCCTTTCTTCTCGTGTCTATTTTTGCAGAAGTTTTCGCCCTGTGGTTCGGATACCAGATAATATTCATTGGAAACTCTAATAGTCAAGTAAAGTGTCTTAACATTTTTCGGAACATCTTTCGAAATTAATCTAAAAAGAAAATGTTACATATTATTGATACACTTAACGTCACTATTCTTTTATTTTTTTTTACCAACAGCTCGGAATATTTATATCCCTTAAAAAAAGCAGTATTCACAGCTCGCCCATATGAACGAGAAACAGAATAAAGCGAGGTTAAATGAACCATTGCACCCATATTTCATTACACAAATAGAACCATAGATTGCCATGCGTAAACAGGAGATTTCATAAATGTACACCATTCTCCGAATAAGCTACAGCGTACAGAAAGATTTTAGTAAAACATGAGTCGATGTTTATTTCATTTTTAATTCAACCAAAGCCCTCGACGCGGAACATTGAATCCCATTTTCGTACTCGGAACCGATGCAAATTTCATTTCGCGTAAATACAAGGCAACTTCGGCTGTAGTAACATAATGAACGTCGATCGGCGATAAATCAAAATGAATTATTCGCTTGAGGCGCGAACGGTGGAAAGAAGGGGTGCGATTTTCCATAGGATTTTTCGGGAAAAAGTGATTTCCGACGGCATTACGGATCCCATTTCAGCGAAACCGTTTAGTTAATGGACTGATCTATATTAAATCCCCCGGAGATACCAGCACCGCATGGCTTTTGAATTCATCTCGCTGAATATTACAATAATGCGTGTCCAGGTTCGAAGGCAGGGGGCGAACGATATCACACCCACCAACTTGTTGCTGCGACAAAAATCGTCAGGACGTTTTCGCTCAAGGCTAGTTTCAGGCTACGATCGATTCGACAAACTACTTGCCGGCGCGCGCGCGTCCTCCACCCCCGCCGCCTCCTCCTCCTCCGCGAACCCAGTCCCCCTATGCAACTCGATTTTCGCGGGTTTTATTTCGTTTCACGCTTCCGCCGAACTTCCGCGATTCTTTTTATCGACGGAAACGCGATTTACGGCGTTTAATCTCTCCCACGGACGCGCCGGTTTTTAATTCCGTTATCAGATTTTCGTTATTAACGCGCTGCCTTCCATACGGCTCGCTTACCTGCGGATGCGACTCGAAGATAGACGATGGGATGGATGATTTTTCCCTTGAACGCGTTTTTCTTCATGGAAATACGGAATTATCGATGAATCGAATTATTTTGCGTGACCTAGATCGTCCGGGACTTGGTTAGTCAAAAACTCGATGATTTGAAATCTTCGGTTTGCCTCAGAATATAAATGATTGAATGTATGGGTTTATACTGTTTCTTCTTGAGTCTTGGTTTATGCGAACTGCCAGTCGCTCAATTAGATTGGATAAGCAAGGTTATACTGTATTCGTTTTAAGTGTTTATTCTGGAAGTATTAATTAAGGTTTGCTGGTTTCATATGGATGTTTTGGGAGAGTTTATAAAATTTCGAAATATTGTCGGGAGATTTATAAATGAAATTTACGTGAAACATGGAGTTGCATCTCTTCGTAGGAGACGTGGCACATAATTACGATATTGTATAAAATTTAATTTTTCTAATGCTGCTAGACTTGCACTGTGTTGCTGGAAACATCCAGGCTCACGAGCTAATTAAGTTTTTATAATTTGATGGCAGACCTTTCGAACTTTTGTGTACCTATTCCATCTTTGTGTACGTCCAAAATCCTTCGTTAATTAACTTAATGAACAATGTTGCTTCCGCAAAGTATAGTTCATAAGCAAATATAATTATCAAATGAACATTCTGTAACACTCCAAATTTTCTTGGTAAATCCGTATTTATATTTAGTATTTTCAAAAAATGTTTCATTTGAATCCATTACAAATTCCTTAGTACAATGAACGGAAGCTTAAAATAAACGTATTGTTTAATTCATGTTTTCTAGTTAATTGGTAATTTATAATACATATTTAAACAGAATAATTGCGAAGGAAGTCGTAAGGCAAGGAGTTAACGAATATTTCCACTAAAAAAAATGTTAATGTAAAAAAAATGTTAGCAATATATTGGCCAACGTATCATGTGTCTTTTCCGCCGATTCGTTTTGATCATGTGTCCACGACGAATCATTGCCGCGTGAATTTCCCGCGCTGTTCCACTTGACCGTCTTCTTGGCGGAAAGTTGCCGCGTTACGCAGCCACGGTGTAACTAAAACGGTCATTGCCAATGTCAATGCCGTTCCACGGTCTCGCTTCCCGGCTTCTGCCAGCAACTGGTCTTGCCTTTCACTCTTTTTTCCTTTTGTCGCGCAGCGTTTCGTACAACGGCGCCTACGTTAAGTCCCGCTAACTTGTAAGTTCCATTCATGCCGAAGGCGGCGGCAGGTGCGGACAGGTGCGGAAACCTGGAGCAGCGCAGGTGTGTTTGTACACGAGGCCGCAACGCGATAACGGCCCTGTTGACCTTCGGAGCTTCTGTTCGATATTATCCTCTCAAACTTCGTAATTTGCCTCCAACAGCTTCAAATTAAATTCCAGCAGGATTTACGAGGCTGGAAGCGCGCGCAACGCTTTCGCAGATTTCGGCTTGGATCGGAGACTGTTTTATAGTGTAAACGGCTGATTAACACTAAACGTGCCAGTGCTTGATGTACACATACTTACCGTAACCGGTCAAATAACTGTTTATAAAGTAAACAAGTTGAACGATACGTTCTTCTGGAAAGAGAAAGAAAAGGGAGGACATAAATTGAGAAACTGGTTAATCAGGCAATATAAGAACTGCTAGAAAGTTAAATGGACGAAAGAAAATGCAGAATTTCCAATGAAGTTTTGAAATCGGTCGAAACTGGGTCAGACTTTAGACCTTTCAGACTGTGATAAGGAAAATGAGGATAGTTGGGAGAAAAGGTACAGTATCCCAGAAAAATAATTTTCGTAACGAGTGAATTAAATTATAATATTTGTAATAATTACTCGTACTGTAAATATATTCGACATACAGGCTTAACTAAGTCCACTCATCGAAAAAGCGCCATTAAAACGATAAATTGCTCGCACGATAAGAACGTAACGAGGTTAACGTGTATTTGTGCATTTTTTATCACATGGATGACGTGGATTGATCTCTAAAATTATCCCCGCAGTATCGTTCTATGTAAAATGTAATTTACAACGTTGCGAATATATAACAGCACACGCTATGTATTACTATACGAAGTAGTAGACGCGGAGTTTTGAATTAATTTTAAACCAGAAAGCTCCGACTCTTCGCAGGGATTATAATTTATCTGTGTCGAGACAGTTACGGACGACTGTCCGTTTCCAACGGGTTCGTTATTCCTGTGACCCAAATAATTCGCCAATGGAGCGTGGCTAGAATCAATAGAAAGGAGCTGGGAGAGGGATCATGGTGCCGGATGTCATTTTTAAGTCGCGCGACAGATGGTCTTCAGAGTTCTGGAACGTAAGGAACTCCCGCGTATCTAGAAGTCGTTTCGTCCCGGAGGCGGACCGTATGTTAACCGTGGAATTTCTCGGCTTCCCTTTTTCTTCTCTACTAACCAGATATTTTACATGTTACTACTATACGTATGGAAGTTCTATTATCAATGTTTTAATAACGATTTCTTCCCACGTCCCCCTTCGCTTGCATTCGGTTCCAAAACCTGTCGATTTTTCATTGAAGAATATTCATTGCGCATGCTATTAGGGATTTCTTCATCGTTCTTTCGTAGAGTTATTCTTTTGTAGCAAGGAGAAGCAAGGACAATTATTAATTGTTTAGCGTTACTATCTTTGCATTACACTGTTATCAACTTAGTTACGTTATTAAACATTTCCATTGGTTATCTTGCACGTTACAATTTTCAAGTAATTCGGAAGCGTCGATCATTAGTGACTTTCATGGCATTTGTATTAAGCATCTTCGTATTCTTAAGAAATTATTTCATCCCACGATCTTCGTTCGCGAACTATTAGATTAAAAAAAAACGTCATCGAAAGTACCATGCGTCTCACGAGAAATTTAAACGCGGGAGTTCCCTTTTCTCTGATCACAAGAAAATCGCGTCCCTCGCGACGACGTGTTGCAAAATGGCGCGTTTAGTACGCCGATGCCTCGTCCAGCTTGATCCCGCAGCGCTCGCTTAGAACGAGTTCCTTGTAAGTAGGTTCGATTCGTTTCGTGGAAACGTCTCGGCGATGCTCGAAATTAAGGCAAATATTTTCCCAACTGAAGTAGCGGAATTCTCGCGTGAGCGTGTGCGTCCCTACCGCGTGTGGGTGCACGGTTGTGTGCGGCGTTCGATTGGAGCGAATCGAGAGGCCGAACGACTGCTTGAGGTGAACGAACACTGCAGACGAGCCGCCCGCCTCCGTCTCCCTTTATCCCAGCTCCCGACCATGCTCATTCTCTCCTACCGCTGCACCACCACCGGATATTTATAACAAGCGGTTCATGTTGAAACGAAACAATGCGAGAGTCCCGCTGTGCGCGGCTCTGCTTTCCTACACGCACGACGTGACGCGACGCGCACGTCCCTGGAAGAAGAGGAAGAGTAGGAGAAGGGAACGGCAGCTTTCCCATGGAGAATCTGAACGAGAAAACGCGTTTTCCTCCCCTTTCCCCGCTGAGTAACCATTTCCTACGGATAGACCGATAGCTTCGGTGAAATCGTCGGACGCTTTTCCACGATGCGTTTCCAGTGTTCCCTCGCCATGGATGCAACACAACGAACGGTATTAATAATTGCATGAATGGAGTTGTAATGGATTTTATGATTACTTTGAATTATATCTTTTTGCGGAATGTAATCTTTAGTTCTTTCTGGAGTATTTGAAGACTGATTTAATATACTTGCTACGACAGCTGCGGAAGGAGAGAGTAGAAGAGTGTTCACTACAACACTGTCGACTGTAGTTTCCTTGAGAAACAACGTTACCACGTCAAACTACGATAATTTGATTAAAATACTTCAGACGAGATAAACAGATAATACTTAGTAATTGGTGGTCTCGGAAAGCTTTTCCCTGGGTCTCTCTAAGATTGATTCCCCACCAACTGGCGAATCTGAGGATGTTGGAGCCACCCGGAACAAGTATTTCCATGATTCTCGTCTGGAGTTCAGTTCTGGACGATAGCGAAGCGACGCCTCGCGAAAACGAGAACAATACGTCGCGTAGGCGCCCCCAGGCAGCTGAAGAAGCTACGCTCGTGTTACTCGTGAAATATAGAAACCCATAAAGATCAGCGTCGTGTGCCATGTTAGCGAAAAGGCGACCGGGAATTTTCCAAGTGTCTCCTCTCGTCTTCCTCGTCCTCTTTCCCGCGTACCACCTTCTTTGCCGTTTCTTTCAACGTTTTTCCGTCTACCTTGGATCTTTCATCCACACGCACCCACACAACCGCGGAACATAAACTCGTCGAATTCGTTTCTTTATTTCGCTCGGTCGAGCATTTTTCCCGGCGTCAACTTTTGCCGCGTCCTTTCCCTCATTGCCGTCGCGTGTTTCCACAGCCCGGGGGGATTTCCCTTTCGCGGCAAAGAAAAGTCGCCGGCGCCGCGCGGGACGCACTGCTTTGCCCGTGCGAAACACGCGCGGCGGGAGTGGGAACCGAGGGAAGAAAAGCCGGCGGTGCTTGAGCGACCGAGCGTCGACCGTGCTGGAAAGAGAATGCGCGATTGCTTGATCTTCGATCGGCGATCGCATGTTCTGGAGTGGACGGAGGGAATTGTTCAAACTGAATTACACGATCAGTTCCTCCCCCGACTTCTCTTCGTTTCGTTATTATATGATCGAACTGGTTTTCTGATTGCCTTTAACCCTAGATAACTAAACTTAACACTGGAACTACTAGACGGTTCGAAACGATTCATACCCGACTTCGTCTTTTGCATTTATTAAAGATAACGAATGTTTTTCTGAGGAATTATTAAAGAAATTGATGCAGCAATACGCAAACGGGATTTTAAATTAATTTAATTCTCGATAGTTTTAGGGTTACATTAATGTTACTATGTAACTAAACATTGGAGTTATAGATTACGAATTAAAGGATTCATATTTTTATATTTCATTGCGAATTCAGACTTGAAATTGAAATATTACGATATCGGACGTGTTTTCAGTGACAACAAATTCTGTGGAAGGAGTATGTTGACTAGTTGTTAGAGAAACGTTAAGAATTAATTGTTAAACTTTGAATTGTTTCTGCAAGGTTTATCTTTTTGATTTTTGTCGAATTAATAGATGTTTCTTGAATATTTCTTCTGATTATAAGATTGTAGTTACATCTGATTATGGAAACTCTGGTAATAGACGATATTGTGGGTAATAATGGTGTGATAATGAGTACACAAGTGGCTTCGTGTATTCATTGTTTTAACGGAAATCTCAATTTACCGTCCCATGAACATTCTTCCCTCCATCCAATCACGATTGATAGAATAGGTGCGCATCGATTGGCGTGTAGCACACGGGTGATAGCTCGTGACATACATATATCGATCTTAGACGTATCGAAGGTCGGCGGTAATAGATTGGTTAGCTTGTATTTGCCAAGATCAACAGCATTGAACGCTCCATCGGTTAGCGACGTGCAATTATTCTACGTATAAATCTGCAACTGATGGGATGTTTAAGTTTGATTGGCTCGAAACGATGTCTCGATCTCACGGCTAAATGTATAGTTCGGTCACATATTTTAACACTGGGACTGAACATCTCTTCACATTCTTTATTGATCAAATGTCAGTTTTCCGAATTCAAACAAAATTGAAAGAGCAACTGCTACGTCAAATCATTATATTCTGGTTTTTCTAAATTTGACAGAGATATCTCTGCTTTCTGAAAATATGCACAAAATGCAAATAATACGATGCTTAGCGACTTAATCCGATTAAAAGCATCTGTGCATTCATTAGATTAGAAAAAGAATAGAACAGAACAGGACACTGGCAGAGACAAAGGTACCTCCCGACCGTGTGCCTCAGCCCCGAAATAAAATCACGCAATTGAAGCGGTTAATTATACAAGCAGAGCGCAAGAAGCTTACTCTAAGGCGGGCTGAAATTGAAATGTGACTGTGGATACAAAGGACGACGAACGGCGCGAGCTTTCGTAAGAAAATTCGATTCCGGAACGAGACGCGCCGCCGCTCTCCGCCTGCGTGA
The DNA here is from genome assembly GCF_051020985.1 of Nomia melanderi. Taxonomy (NCBI): domain Eukaryota; kingdom Metazoa; phylum Arthropoda; class Insecta; order Hymenoptera; family Halictidae; genus Nomia; species Nomia melanderi. The sequence goes on along the minus strand of NC_135001.1, from coordinate 2,293,287 downwards.
ATTTACAAATTCTGCTTCTGTGTCGCTAAACTTTACGACCGTACGAACATTTAAGGAGCAACTCCGCTTCCACGGTTCTGCTTTTAATCCGAGGACGCACGTGAACGTTCTTTGACGAAGAATACCCTCGGCTCGGGTAACTGGCTTAACTGGCAAAAATCATTCTTCGCGGAGATGCAATAATTATTTTTTATACACCATCTTCACCGCCGAAATAACTTACAGATTCAATTGATCTAAATCTATTAAATATCCTATCGATTGAATCAGTCAATCAACAAACACGTTCACCACCATCCGACTAAAATAAATTTCGGAATGACGCTTTCACAGGACAACAGTCAATATTGAAATATTCCTTGAATATAAATCCACGGAACTCTATGATCCAGAAGCATACTACATCTAACGAACTCATTCCAAACGGAACGAACTCGAAAGACACGTAAAGGTTAATCAATCTTTCGCGTCGATGGTCGTGAACCAACAACCTCTGATCCAAGGATCCGCTCTGGGACTGCTACCAATTAGATCCGCGCTGAAAGTAAATTTCCCCAATGCGCAGATCCGTTCTCGCAATTCCCAGCTGTTCGAATATCCTCAATATTCTAAACCCGCTCGCCGCGATCCTCGATCCTCGATCCTCGATCCTCGATCATCTGGTCTCCCGAATCATGTCTCATTCGAAAGGTGGTCGGAGCGCATGCTGGGTCGCGTGATCCCCTCCTGTATGCGCGCGCGCAGCATTGATACGATCGAAGGAGAGGAAAAGCGGGCCAATGAGGAATTATGCATGAGAAACGAAGAAATCGAGCCCGCGGGACCGGGAGGGCTCGGGAATTCCATTGAGAGGGTGCTACCGGCTGGCGGAGCCGTTCATCCGGTATGCGCTCGGTACACTTCGTTACGTGCCCGGCCGGCGACCAGGTTATAATACGCGTCGATGTAAATTATATAAGTGATACGCTCTCTATACGTTGCGCCAGCCGACTCTCGGAATACCGGGACAATGCGTGTTCCTGATATAATGGGCATACCTGCCGCGCCACTTCTCTTCGAACAACGCGCGCGAACTTTCCGCTCCCGGTTTTTGGACCGCGGGATTATTTATCGCGCGCGTGAATCTGTGCTCGGCGGTGTCCCTATTTTCGATTTACGGTATTGCCTCGGTAATAGAGGGGTTCTTCAACACTGGACTCGTAGTAAGTGCCGTATTACGGATTTGTTTTGATTCAATGAATTTATGAAGTACAGTACTGCCTCCAGTCGATCATAGTTAAGAAATAAATCATAGGGCAAGGGGTTAATGTAGTTCGTTCGGTTACCACCAACGGAGGTATCGTAGTTGAATCACTATTTTCAATAAAAAAAACAGAAATCCACTGAATGGTTGCATTGTTTAGATATAAAAGTTTATTGCTCGGAGCACTAAAAATTGTTACAGCGTCTATAACCGGCTGTGCACAGACGAAGTTCGTATGTGGCGGTTATAGTTGAACGCTGCACGCGTGCAATATCGATAGCGAAATGGTTAAATACCGAAAGCTTCACGCTGCGTTAAAACTACTGTTATAAAAAGCAAATCTTCGAACGGACACCGCGAAAAATGAAATTGAATGCAGCGAAATTCTGTTTGTTGAAACTCTCTCGGCACTGCCGAAGGTTAAATCCCCGGCTATAAAAAACGAATGGGTGCACTAGTATTCAGGCTTGCTTTATTCGAAAAATAATAGTTCCGTGTTACGTTCACCGGAGATATTGTTATTAAAATTGTCGGTTACGCGTCGATGCCGAATTAATAGCAACCTTGTGTACAATTCTAGTCGATAATCCGAGCGAAACTGATTGACAGCCGAAAACCGTTGAGCATTAACCGACAAGTTACGTTCCGTTTTTCCGGTATTCTCGTTTTTCATTATTTTTTCGTTCGGTAAAATTCTCGATTTTATTTTTAACATCTTTCGACAGTTTTCAAACATTTTTTGGGAATTGTATTTTCAAAGTCAACACGGTTCAATGTGTATTTTCCAACAGAGAGATTAAACGAATACGTTTCCGCAAGTCCACATCGATCTGCTCAGGACCGTATAATTTCCGTACAGTCTTTTAACTTTTATTTGTACACATTTAGTCTCCGAGAAATGGAACGCGTGACTTTTTCTCTGAACATGAATATTAATTTGGGACGGGAGTTTACGTGTCACAGGAAAAGACACGGGATAGGTACAAACGCTAACAACTTATGTTAATTTTTACGCACGGTTCGGCTATTTCGAAACCGTCGCTTCCCGGCAAAAATATTTCTGTTACGACGAAACACGGGCTTTAGTCGACAATGACGGCTTTGGCCTGCACATGGATTAAGATTTAATTTGCCAGATTAGGCTTACCACATTATTATATGAAGATAAGTCCTAAACGCATTATTATGTTATTACAGCCACATAGATCGTAACATGCAAAAACTGCTAATAACATGCCCGAGAGAAGCGGGGTTTTTGCTCATTTTACCCGTTAGCCCTGATCGATACGGAATTACGCCGACAATTATTAGTAATGATTACGTATTTTACCCAGTATTTTATCTTCAAACTAATCGAAGCTTGCTACATCGATTTATAGAGAGAACGACGAATTGTCAAGTAAGTACTCCATCGTCCTTATCAACTATAATATCCTTCTAATAATAATTATTTTACTGACAGTTTTAGCTGTACTGCAAGTTAATGTGTTCTTGTAACACATTTACGTGAAACTGAAGGTAGAAAACTGAGAAGTCTTCTCATATAACAAATTACTCTAGCTAGAGACACCATTATTTATTTCTCATACAGTGTTACGTTAAAATATATCGATTCCTTTTCATAGTTCCATGTAAATGTTTTAACGTGAACATTAACGTGGTTCCTCTCTGTAATTCCGGATTCTTTCAAGGGTTAAGCATGCCAGGTCTGTTTCCCCGAAAAACGGACTACCGAAATCGGCGCCGCGGGATCAGATTCAAGGGCCGCAGAGCAGACAGTGTATTGGCAGTTTAAGATAGTTGGAGTAGTATGCGGAAAGTAGCGATAGTTCGAAATAGTTGGTGACCGCGATGAATTTCTACGTCATGCCAATGGTGCGGTGTACATGGCGAATGGCGGAGGGAGAGGTCGTGCAGAGAGAAGGAAAGTTAGCCACGTCGGCGACAGTCTGTGGTTTATTAAACGTTCACTCGCAGAGATGTCCTATCATAGCTTCCTAAGCCCATCCACTCCTGTCGCTACCACTCGCCTTCGGATTTGTTAGATTTATCTCTTTATTCATTCAGGCTGACCCATTCAAATAGACTTACTCGAATATCACTGAAACTATTGATAGTATAAAACCATGTGTCAGACAAGAGTTGGACGATTTCAAAGACATTATCTCATGTGAGAGATCATCGTCATCTCAATCCTTTTTTCACTGTAAATGGATTATTACTTTCGTATAAAGAATGATGAACTGAATATTTATTTATTCGTTTACTGAACACTGTTATAATATAGTTTCCTCTGAATTTATGCGAAACTTTCTGTGTTAGTTGCAGAAACGTTCGATATCTCAGAAAAAGGGTAATGAATATTTATAGTGAATGATACTATCAACTGCAAAGGGTTAAAAATCAGTAGCTGAAAAATCAACGTTTCCTTCTCGTTCTGCCGAAGGTTGCGTGATCGCTGTTCCTCGTTAGCGATCCGCGCAGACACAGCACACGCGGGGAGAGTTCATTGCACGATGTAACGGAAGTATTTATGCGTTGCACGCACCTCGAATTTTTTTCGATAGTTACTTTTGAACCCGTCCTGCGAACCTCGTCCGCGTGTTCCTCGCTGAACTTTTTTCCATTTTTACGCGTTTTCTATTGTCGCACGAAATATCTCTTTTAATTCGATTAATGAACTTCGGTTCGTTAGTTTGGGATGATAAAGGGATGAAAGAGATTCGGCGGTCTGCGTATACGTGTTTGATGTACGGTGCGATGATTTCGAAATGGATATTTATGCTCGTTTAATGTTCCGCGTTCGTTATGTTCGCGTTACATCATTATTAATTCCATTGACTGTCCTAGTTCTTCGTTTTTCGAATTTTCCCAATTTACCGTGATTCCTTTTATTTTTGCGAGTGGCATTTCAGAAAATTATGAAGCGCGGAGTCCGTATTTGATGAAATTTTGAACGGACATGTATGGCTTCTTTTTCTTTGTTCTTGCTTTATATCGAATTCCTTCTGTTTCAAACGAAATAATAAATAATTGGAATAAAAATATCGGAAAAGGATTCGAATCGATGTGATACCAAGTATTTAGAATATAGAATGTGTATTGTTGAACTGATGATTAAACGTCTTTTTAATTTTCTGCTTTTTCGAAGTACATATTTTCGTCCGTGCATAAGCAATTTTCTCACGCGTTCACGCCTTCTTTTTTTATTAGCGAAAGCACCGATCGGGATACAGTACGCCGAGCACGCAAGAATTACTCAGGTTTCATTTCGCGATTCCAGTCTCGTCTCGGGTCGTCCATTCGCAGACAAACTTCACGTGCTTGCGCGATGAGTCAATCTTCGTGGCATTTCACAACTGCAGGATGGTTTAAGTGCTATAATTACTTGAAACCGGGAATGTAGCCTGTCGAGGGAAAGAGTGAAACGATCAACATGTGCCTCGCATATCTCCTGCCTTCCGATGGTCAGATATCATGACCTTGAAAGAACAACTTAAACCGACGATGACTGCGACTAACTTTCAACTTTCATTCAAGAAGAATATAGAAGTAATACCAATGAAAGAAGAATCATTGAAAATTTGAAGTCAATTACAAGAGAGATTCCTTTTGTTGCTAAAATTCATCAAGTTCCTCATAGAACTGAGAAGAAGATACTTCAATTACTTTTATTTTCCAGTTAAAATCATATGCTTCTATATTTAATTTTACCATAGAAAATTCATTTGTATCATGCTACATCATACTACTTACGATTAATCAAATTTAAGGAACCTGTCTACCACTTCTTCTCATTTTCTTCACAACAGAAGATCCATGATCACGAAACGATTGCAACTGTCAACTCAACACGTACCAAAGTTCAATCACTATTCGTTGATCTACAGGATACGCAATTTCCGCGAGATCTCCCGTTAGATCGGTTCAAAGTAGCAATTAACCATAAATATACATTTCGCGATACGGCCGGACAGGCAGAATTTTCATTAAATTCAGTTTCACGAAGCGTGCCGGCCGGTTGCGTCGCGGGTGAAATTTCGCGAAAGCTGCGGAAAATGTGTGGGCGTCGGTCGGTCGGCCGGTTTCCTGACCTGCTGCCTTAACGCCGGTCAAAATATCTTCCGCGGCTGTTAATTGGCAGGAACGAAGTGTGAACTATGCATAGGGGTATCGTTGTACGGTGTCAGAGCTGGCGGCGGAGGTGTGGGTGAGGATGAGACATGATTACCTCCTCAATTACCGCTCAATGCTATCCTCTTCGCATAATTCATAACGTCATATATACCCTGAACGTGATTCATTCGTCTCTTTGCGGCCCGCAAAAGTGAAATTTCACCAGTATACGCTGGACACCGGTGACCCCGGCTCGTGCGGCCGGTATTTTTCTTTTTTACCTTTGCCCGACGACATGTTCTTTGACGTTCTCAGGATCCAGTGTTTTCCGGTGCTCTGTATTCTACGCTTCGTTTATTCCTCTTTCTCTTTTCGTCATTTGCAGTCTTTTTTTTCGTTAACGGTATTAGGTTCTAGCTTTGCCGCACTTTTTCCCTCGTTTTGCGGTTTAAAAATAAAACGGTGCGTTCGCGTGCGATGATGAACGCAGAGATTAATGACGAGTTTCTCAGAGGATTATGAACGTTGGAAACAGGGTTTTACAATGATGAAATTTTTATCAATTTTTTAGGGATGGAAGAGCCGATGAAATATTTAAGCCATTGTTGAAATTTGTAAGCCATTTAGCGAATATTCAACATTTCTGTTATACACAAGTGAAAGGGTTATTTTAATCTTTATGAATATGTTTTTTTTCGTTTCGTTCATTGATTTGTGCGATATACCGTATGATGGTGAAATAATGGTATTTTCATATTCATGTGTAGACATATGTTTGCTTCACGGTTCACTTTTCTCTCCGCTACACTCGGTAAGTGTAAATTTTGCAATATTTCCTAGTATAGACAGCACCTGCCTTCAAAATTTTAATACACTGAGAAAATATTGAATTATGTATGAATTATGAATCCCTTTGCATTCATTTCTTCCTTTAACAGTACCTTTATTTCTTTTCTGTTGGCTTTTTGTCGATTTCTTTGTTTCCATTTTTCCCTGTGAGCAGAGCAATGCATACGAATTTCGTTCTCGTGAATTCATTATAGATGGTAATCTGACGAAGACATTCTGCGAACCTTTTTGAGAAATTATGTTCTTCAGTCGAATATTGACGAGTTTTAAATGTCGTTTTGCTTTTCCGTTTCAGTGAATTTTAAATGCAATGAATAAGTCTCATATTATTAAGAAATGAAAAATTGTCAAAAAATTCTGAATTATAGTGAACCATTGTACTTCGGAGGTCTTTTGGAGCATTGTTAACGTTTGTAATTTCTTAAAATGATCAATTAATGATTTGATTCAGGCATTAGCGAGCCAAGCGTGAAAGTACGAGTCACCCGTTACATGGTTATCACGAAAGCAAAGCGAAGCGATGTGGCTAGGGTGGGATGTTCGCGCAATAGGAAGTGGTTGGTGATTTCTAAATTATTTAGTCTACACTAAACTGTGTCATGATGCGAGTGTAATCTATCGCGCGGCTATCTCCAATTTACATATCAAATATTCTGCGGGTCGTTTCGGTAAACTAACCGTTTCGAACGCAGTCGAAATTTCTGTTGAAAAATACAAAACTGACTCCGCTCGTTATTTTACAGAAATATGTTTGCAGTATAATGGTAATTTTCAATGTGCACGGTTAAGTTACAGCAATTAATTTGAACAATTCATTTACATTTCAAAAAGCATCTGAACATTGTACGACATTATTACTATTCAAAATGGCTAAATGTGAATTTCAATCGACACGCAATTTTATAGAGTGTTTTGTCGTGTTCCGGCGCAGACAAAAATTGATTGAAACATTTTTCAATATTTCACTACATTCACTATAATTGGAGAAAATTAAACGTTTCATAAATTCGTGAAGTCCGCGATTTAATTATACGCAGCCTAATTTGTAGTATCGTATAGCATTTGAACATTGTACGGTTTATAGAGAGAAGATTCCACTTCCGTCGAAACATTGGAAAATCGTCCGGCAGTCAGCGTGTTAATATACGTAACGACAGCACTGAAGAATAATTCGCGCCAATAAACTCTCGAGAACGGTTAAGTCTCGCTGATGGATTCAGATAATTCATTTCAGCTAAGAAATGCCTAGAAGTGAACTTCTTGCCGCTAATGAACTCAAGTGGTCTTTCTATATTACGGCCTTGTAAAAATGACACTTGCAAAAGTCATTCAGAAGCCAATCATAATTTCAAATTATACACAATTAAATTTCTCCTTTTATTAACTTGAATTACTGCTCTAGCAACAGCTACGTCACCTTATCGCCAAAAATATCGTTACGTGAAAAATATCCTTCCAACGCAACATTCACATATTTAAAACTATCTCTTTTTAGAAATTGTTTGTACTTATTAAAACCGACAGAGTTATTTTAGGGTTTCACGAGCATGATTACAATTGTTATTTTTGAAAAATCTACATAAAATGACAATAGCGTATATTCTACATATATTTTCATGGGTCAACCATTCCTTAGCGACGAGAAAAACGCGAGGTCCGTGCGAGACTCGGATTAGGGGTTAAAATCCTGATTTTACGGGGAGCCAGTGGCCTCGAGCACCACTTTTGGCGGTGTGATGAATCGCGTCCAACATCCGGAGGTATAGGCGAAAGCCTTTGTTCTCCAATGAACGGCCATAGGCTTGATTTGCTCGTCTAATGAAAGACAGTAAGACTCTCGAGAGTGATGGACTATTCTCGGTATTAGAGCAGAACATTCTATCTAAATAATAACCCTGTTTCAATGAATAAATGTTCAACACTTGAAACACAATTTTTCGATATCTTTCTCTCACTAAGTTTAACTATAATTCCAATCTTATTACATCGTGTAAAAATTGAATACTGAATTCCAAACGCTTCTATATTAATATATTAATCTTAACATTAAACGTACCACGACCGGTCAAAAGACTGGTATTAAAATTCCAGTAAAAACTTTGCACTTCCTTTCGACCATTTAACTTCACATCAATTCTTATATTGTCTGATTAATCGGGTTTTCAATTTTTGTATTTCTTTTCGTTCATGTTTCTACTAAGAGAAATCAATCGTCTATCTTGTTTACCTTTATTTTGTAACCAATTATTCGACTGGTACGTTTAGTGTTGAACATAACAATGCACCGACATATCCAGATAACATGAATGAGTTATAAATGCACCAGGAATATGCTATAAATATCCTAAAAATAAAATACGCGACAAACAAGTTATAAATATGCAACTCCTTTTACGTGGAAAGTTGCTAGAAAAACGCTAAATATATCAACCTTCTCTCTCCGAGTAACTACACGAGTCGTGCGTCGATGTTACGTATCTGCGCGACGTAGTTCGCGAAATAATTTTATAATGCCATCGATCGTGTCTGTCGAACGAGAACAGGACTACTGCCGGTGGCAGCACGCACTCGTGCCACCCCCGGCGAGGGGACAATTGACCCGGACAAAGTAAAGTTAATTAAAGAGCTCGCGTCTGGGACTGGCTGGAAGACAGTCGAGTGGGAAAAAAAGCGAGACGGCAGCCCGCGTCGCGCGTATTTCTCGCCTCGCGCGGATAACAGGGGACTCTTGGAAATAACTACGATCAAACGAAACGTTTCGGTGCCCGTCGGCAGAAAGGGCGGGCCGTCGGCCGCGTATTATCGTTTTTTCCTTTCGAGTTAACCGTTGATTATTGTCACGCGACACGTCATGCGAGACAACGGGACGAGGGTGGTGAACGCGCGAGCGCGTGAGCGCGAATATCGCGTTGATCGATACGCAACAAGGAAAAACCATCGTGAAATCGCGTGCGTACACGCGTCGCGGACCGTATCACCCCGCTGACGCCGAAACAGGAAAAAAGAGAACGCGCGCGATTTATATGCTAATCATAAAAGTTCGTCGGCAATCGCGTTACCATGATAGCGATTCGTTCCGATTCACCTAACAAACAAGATCCCCACTCGAACGCGTACTCGTCCACAATGGTTGGGGAAGTTTGATAGATTCGGGAGAAGGTCATCGAGTTAGCTACCGGCGCGGATTATTTTTCTTCTTTGTGTATTAATCTTTTCACGCCTGAGGTTTTGTTCTGATACAATTGAAAGGTTGTTATGTTCGACGTTTTAATCTATTGGTAGTGTTTTTTTGTTTAATCTGTTGCGTAGAAGTGCGTGTAAAATGGAGCAGTTGCTGTAGGGCTGACTGAATTTTTGTCAAGGGCTGAAAGCAGTGTATGCTTATATTAAAAATGAAGAAATTTATTCCTGAGTAACTTGAATTTTTGTACGTTTGTTTATGAATATTTATATTTGTATGTAAATCCATAGGTTACTCGTAAATCTTATCGAGCAATGTTGTCTTTGCACTGATGTCACGACTGACGTGACGTTAAGATCCTCCGCGGGCAGGATATATCCTTGTAGGATCATTGTGTTCTCCAGGGGAAAACTACTCCCGAGCCCGATATCCTTCTCTCGGTGGAACTTCAACATATGCAGGTCACTTGACAGACATTGGCCACGCTGCCAAGGGACACTATGTGTCTGGTTAGCGTTACTCTACTCCGGTTAGAACCGTTTCAGCTTTCACTGGGTTTCAAGATGTTTCTGCCGCTACCGCAGGACACTGGTGTCTTCTTTCGCGGGGTATCCTGGAAATTCTTCTCATTGCACAGGAAACGTTCATGCACATTCACGTTGCAAGCAGCAAGAATTAGTTGAAGAGTTACTATAACGTCAACGAGTACTTTTACAAATATTAAATTTGCCGTTAAAGCCGTTGAAATGTATGTAGGGATGAAAAACGTGATGTGAAGCAGGCAACGACCACCAGTAAGTCAAAGGGTAGTCCTAGAAAGTATTACATAAAAATCTATACGAGTGATCTACGGGCAATCTTCTTCTATTATTAATCACTCACTTTTAATAAACTGTCTTTTATATTTGTTAAACACACACGTTATCACGATTAAAACACAAGCGCATCCTACATGTATCTTGTTGGACTTTATTCTGCTTCGCAGTTCATCGCAGCGAACGCAGCAAAATGTATCGCTTAGTTATAATCTACCTTGACGTCGAGGATGAAACTGATAAAGAAGCTTTGACATTCTACATATACATACAGGATACGGGGAAAAGTATACCAATTAAAATATCTGCGTTCAGCACGCTGTGACTAACTTCGGTAAGTCCTCGTTGATCCCGATGAGAGCGGACAAAAGGCGGGCGAACGGTGGCCGAGAGGAGCGAATTTTTCAAACACGTTTAACACGCACGAATCCCGCGGAATTTCGATAACGTGGAAAACAGTTGTCGAAGTTGAAACCGTTCGACCAGTATATTTTACCAAAAACGTCAAAAAACATACATAAAATTTAATCTCGCTTCTGCTACAGCGCCACATATCGATCAGATCAGCATGAGTGTTCTTCTCTGCTCCTCCCTCTCTTTTTTTTTTATTCTTCATTTTATACGACCGAGCTAACGAGTTTAATCGCGATAACGGTGACACGTGAACGAGTATATCCGAGTTCGATGGAACTGATGCGCGGCCGTGTAACCCGGACCGCATTAGTTTAGACCGGGTTGGATAAAATCTAGTAATTGACGTAATTGCAAGCAGTTAACCGGCGGTATCCGTTTCGAAATCACGGGAGACTTTGTTCAATGGATTAAATTATGAATGGCACTCGATATGAGTTGCGATCTGCATATTAAAACTGGGTATGCATTTAAGAACGCATCGATGTGAATACCGTAGTGTTCGCGGGACGTATGCAGCATTACAATATTTATCGACATGTAGGTAATTCAAGTTTACAGCTTTCCCAGTAATAAAGAGATCCCTTTAAAAACTCTTTGAAAAAGAAGTGCCCGATATAAATTCGAATTTAGAATCATATCCCTGTTAACACGTTCGCTATCAATGCACATCGACACTCGAAACAGCAAATATCACTTGCTCCCTACCAAAAAGAAAGTAAAATACTTTTCACACATATTTTTCAGTAGCAAATCAACTACAGAACTATCGTTTTATTTCAATCATCATACCAAAATATCCTTCGCCCAGAACTTTTCCAGACAACAGTCAATTAAACAGGATTTAGAAAGGGTTCCGCGGAACTTCGCTCCTGCAGCGGCGCTCAATTCGTCCCGGTTCTGACACGGGATTTATAATCGCGCGAACGGAACGTCTGTCGGCCTTACATTGTCCGGAAAACAAGCGGCGCGATCGTCTGTCGTGGGCAATTCATTAGCATTAAACCGCGCGGTTCGCGCGATATTGTGCATAAATTAAACGGTGTCGGACAGCGTCGGGGTAGAAGCGCGCAGCGCGCACCGTACGTGGAAGCCGGGAGCTTCATATTTCATCCCGGATCGGAAGGGAAGCACAAAGGGACGGCGCAAGAAGCAACTGAGACGTAATGTCTGTTGTCGCGACGTGCGCTGGAGATGAAAGAGTGTTTTATGCACTCGGCCTGATACCCGGACGGCCCGGTATCGCATTGTGCAACGGCATTCATGTAACGGCTGGTAAATACGTACTCGTTACGCTGCCCAGGTATTTACCGTGCACCAGACACTTCCTGGATGCGGCTGGTGCCCACCTGGACTAGGCTCCTGGCTCATCGATGTGCTGCGACGTCATCGATCTCTCGTTGCTTTGCGATGGTAATGCGCTCGATCCTGATGCTCATCCCCTATCACCCAACTTTATTGCCTTCCTGGTCGTTCTTCCGTTTTTCAATCGTTTTTCGAATCGACGTTCGAACATCGCGCGATATCGGCCTAAGAAAAAACGACGTGCAAGTATATAGACTTGCCTGAGGATAAATAATGCGCGCGAAAGTTTCGCACGCGTGTCGAACACGGTTATTCATTATTTCGTAATCGCTGTAGCGCATGTAATGCACTTAGCAAATACGATGTTCGTCTCGTGATCGATGATTACTAGTTCGTTCGTTGGAATCTGGCATAGTATATAAAGTGGGGGATCAGTTCGATCAGATGAGAGATCGAATTGTTTAGCGAGTGAAACGTTGATTGGTGTGTCTGTCCGATCAATTACAACGCATAAAGTTGAGGATCGTTTGTCCGATCACATGCAAACGTAAACTGTTCAAAGGCTCCACTGATATTGGAGATTTTATTTTTTTCCTCCCATCGTGTCCCCTTTTCGTCGTTCGGCTCTCTTTTATCGGTTTCCCAGGATTTCTCGTTTTGGAAGCATTGTGCTTTTGGGTCTCGCTCTCTGCGGCTGAATCGCGTGGTTGAAACGGGCACTTGAATTATTTCCTTTTTTTGTAATCAATGAATATATTGGATCATTATCGGTGGTACTTGACGTAAGGCAATTGTCGGTTGTCGCGAAGTGGATCTTCTATTTATAAAGGCTTTCCTATGAGCAACTTCCAGGATGGACGAATTTATCAGAGACATAAAATGAATCAGTAGCAATTTGCGCAATGTTCTAATGAGTCATTTCGCTCATACTAGCGTGGTTCTTGAGTCAGGCGTCGACATCGTTGCAGCACACTCCGCTTCGTCATTGAAGATTTCGCAATGAATTATAATATTTAACCACATTATTCATTCCAAGCGTCGATTATGTATACCGAGAGAGTAAGAAGGAATATTATTAAATTCCAATACCAACAGAATGCTAAGAAGCTTGTGACTGCCGACGTTAATTAAGTTTACCGTAAACGACACAAATCACGAAGCCTTTATACCGAGAAGGAAAATTCTGGGAGACTGCAACTGGAGGAGCCCGTGTTAAATCTGATTAGCGGTGGACAACGTAGTTCATAAATTTAAGTTGCTCCCGGAGGTCTTGCATAAGAAACGAAAAGAAGTTTTCCCGTGTCTCGCGAAAGATTTATGATTTACCGGCAGATACCTCGGGGTTGTTTGCGAACTATTAATTAATAATCAGATACTCATTAATTTGTGCACGATTCTCTACTGCGGGATGTTCATTTTCTATGCCGGAGAATTATAATGCGAGGAAGAAGGAGAATTCTCGCGACAAAATTATTCGCTTATTGTTCCGCATCGATTTCAGAGATTGATACGCTTGATTGATATTGATATGCAAATCGATACTTGAAGGATATAATGTCCTGTGTTCCTAAATGGGTGTGAAAAAGGTAATTTTAATGACGAAAATTCGGATAATTTCAGTCAAATTAAATTATGGCATACCGCGCTTTCGACTGATGAAAGGTTGCACTGTTTTTGGCAGGCTTTAGTGGATATTTTAATCGCGTTCATTTCTGTGCGACTGCTACGCGTGATAACACTGTCGAATTCCGTTGTATGAATTCTCGATAACCTGTTGCTAATTTAACTGTGAATTGCGAAATAGCAATTTTTATTATTGGACATCGCCGGTTTATGCATATTCATGCCGCTTGTATATTCGCGTGCATTTTCGCGTTCCGGTTTGTAATAGAATAATAGCATTATTTATTCAAGCTTTCAATCCAGGTAAACACTTTTTTGTTCACTCCCGCTGCCATTTTTGTACTCGCCAGTTCGCTGTCCTTTTTATTTATATCATCAATAACCGTGAAATGCTCTGCGCGAAACATTTTATACCCACTCCGATTCAGTGATCAAATTCAATTTTTATCAAGCAGTGATTAAGATACAAAACACATTTTCTTTCGTTTCAGGCGAAATAGACTATGATTTTTTCTCTTTAACCTTTTAGCTACTGTACGCCACTATAATGGCTTTCGTGTGTATCATCTTTCTGAATGCTATATTACTATTGCAGCACAATTATTTCTCTGTTATCGATGGTTGTATACTTTATACAATGGACAATTCTATCAGTCTCAAATCCCAGTGATATTACATTTGCGATACTCAGACCATATTAAACCTTGCCGTGCAAAGATACAGCTCCGCAACTAGTCCCGCCGTAGTTAAAAGGTTGACAACGTGAATAAGCTAATCGAACAAAACGGAAAACTCAAAACGTTACGAAAGCTCCGCCACTGACACGTTTATCGCAAACGTTCATCCCACAGGAAAATAATTATAATGATACTCGGTGCGCACTTGACCATGGTATCGCATCATTTCACCCGATACGCTAATTAATATTTCCGTCGAACACGTTAACAGCCGGAACAGCGTATCCTTTGTATCTCCCGATCACGCAGCAAAGGATCGAGTGCAACGAGCAATCTCGCGTTATTAGTTTCCAATCGTTGCTGAAAGGTAATTAAATTCCGATTTATCTTCCCCATTGCGAAGCTTCGCTTAGCTTGTTACCGCGGTACAAACTTTTTCGCGATGCTTGATCGTTGGACGTTATCAATGAAGTTACCGGCGCGTAATCGCTTCGCGGAAACCCAGCCCCTCTTCCTTTATGTTCGCTGTAGTCACGGCTTTCATCCTCTTAAATGAATCTGGGTAAATTGTGGACGCCGCTTGTTTATCTTATGTTCACGGAACACGGTTCTTCCGTTTCAAGCAGGACGACTTTAATCACTCGAAAGTAACGAGATTGTTGGGACGAATCGTCCTAGTCGTCCGTACATCCGCGTCGGCGTTTGCTCACTCTCTCGGATCCGCAGAAGATTTGCGGCACAACCTCCGGCGTTCATATTTTATTTACGACGAGTCGGAATCTCGGTTGCCTCGACACGGACTTTGGAGAACCTGGTATCAAAAAATTATTTACCTCGGGAAAATGAATGTTGTAAACGAGACGGCGGTGTTTAGCTTGGTAGACCAAGGTTTCGGTCGGTCGTTTCTGTAACGCTCTAAGTTCCTTTCATGAACGTGCTTCTACGTTTTCGATGTTTTCAGCTAGACCGCGAATGTTTGCGCAACTCCGCGATTTTTGTTGGCGACCGCATAAAAAATGGATGTCAAAGGGGCACACGTATTCTTTCGTTGGAGGTTTCGTTATAATTAACAGTAGGGCGGAACCGCATTTCATCGCATTCGTGTACACAGCAAATGGATTAATAAACATGGAATGTAAAAATAATTTCGTTTCTCCCGGAAGGCGATTTGATGTATCTACTTTCGTCTGTAAACGTTTTATTTAATTTACATTATGCCGCGTGTACATGCCATCACTGTGGCAGATCGGCGAAAAAATTGCTTTGCAAGCTGCATTAATTTTACATTAGCTTTAGAAACATAGGAAATTATTGTATTTATAGGAATTATGGGGTAGGGGTAGTTTCCCTGAGTTTTTTATGAATAACTGTCCGATGATATTTATATCATTTTCATGCTTTGAAAACGACGTTTCCGTGTATCGTAAAAATTTGTTGCATATTTTCAGGAAGATTCTGCGTGAGCTAATAGTATCGATATTGAGATAAAAGGAGGTTACTGAACTTGCACTCCTATTTCTCGTTCTGTTTATAAAGTAATAATTGTCCGCAGACGATGCCTCAATAAATCGAGTTCAAAGCGTCTTTCCTCAAGTACGGTACAATTTTTCGCGTCTCCGAGTGAATCGTGTCTAGTCAACCAGCGCTTATCGAAGATGCAGCCGCAAATTGGTAAGATTACAATGTCAAGCACGCCGTACGTTCAAACAGCCGTGCCATACCAATACTCCAGTAGCTTTGCCTTCTTTGCGCGTGATAAATTATTTTCCTACATAACGTCACTGCGTTATCTTGTCTATACTAATCTTATAAGGAAAAGAACCTTGTTCGTCTGTTTGAGGTAATTTCAAAAACTACTAGACAAACTTCGATTTAATTTGTCTAAAACTGTAACTCATGGCCCCTTTAATGGTTTTAGAATTCTTTTTTACACCATTTCTTCATTTTATCCCATTTTATTGTTGATTTTTCCTGATTCGATTCGAACTGCCTTGCGACTTTCAACGCGTTTTCTCGTTAAAAGGAAATCCTATCATCTTATTATCTCAACTATTTTAAGTATACTCGTTTCTTGAGATAATGAATAATTCGATTCATCGATAAACAAATTTATTGAGGCCACAGGTGACTCCTGCTAACAGATTGATCCGAAGCGTGGCCCGTGTTTCATCCACGTGGCCGAGGATTACCGGCTTTCCGGCGTCGAATATAAAGTACAGCGCCCATAAAGCTGGTCGCCTCGATACGACGCGACGAGAGGATGGTGGGTGCGAGAAATTTTACCGGCATCTGGGTCATTTGCGACAAATCGATGAGCATTACGACGCCTCTCTCAGTTAGCCCAGACTTCGAGTTCACGGCGTTTGACGTGTTCACCGCTGAATTCGCGACTATAAAAATCCCACAGGACCGAGATAATTTATCGAACAGTACGGAAAGCTTGAAACTCAAGATTTCTCGTGACCATCAAAGTATTCACTTCCTCGCGTTTCGGAGACACTAAGGAATTTAATGGCATTATAAATTTGTCGAGAACTTTATGACGAAGGCTACGTTGTGTCCTGAATGAAGTTTACTGTCGAGACACTTGAGATTCGAGATAACTTGTTGAGATATTTAATAGATAGACAATAAATACGTATACTTCATATATAGATAGTATTATTTTGCGCCACTTGAATTTTTTAGAGAAATTTCTTTCTAGAGAAGAATATTCTCCTCAATGTCGTGTCGTTAATATGCCACGCGTTAATAAACATTCTTCTGCAAAGCACCACTACTCGCTTTACGTTAAAGAAACGCATAACGAGGTATCGCTACGTATGCCACGTTTACATGAAATTGAAACGCGACGCCGCACAGTGTGGCGAAACATTTTTCTGGACAAAACTCAATAACTTCAAAAGTATGAGGGATACAAAGAAACGTTTCAAGCAAAAGTTGTAAGTTATAGAGCTAAACATATGATGGTTATATTTTTTTTTTATTATGAAGATATTGTGAAGTTTTTTCAATGACAATAGATATTTCGATTCCAACGCTGCATGAATATAGATGCGGAATTTACTTGCCCAAAATATTCATTTTTCAAGTGAAGACCATTCTGTATAGCAAAGATTACTTACCAACACATTGGTAACCTTCAACTTTCGTTATATGAATAGTCAAATTTTGGAGTTTTGTCCACAGGCGGTCACATGCGCGCCTTTCGAGGGAACCGGAGGAACCAGGGCTGAAAAGTTCGTCTCGATGTTTTTATTTAGTGCGGTTTAGTTGCCAGAAAGATCGGGCCATGTAGCTCGAAGTTAGGTAACGCCGGGGCGAATATAAAAGGGGGAATTTGAGAAGGATCGCGACCGCAAAAATCAGGTTGAGGTCAGACCAGGCTGTAGATGCCTCCGGCCCGGCTCCTAGAGTGTATCCTCGAGAATCGTCTGGAAGGATCCGTCCGTTGGATCATGTTTACCCCGGTTTCCGCGACGAGACCACTGCCAAGTGATTCCGCGAGGAAAGGAGGTCGTTCGCTATAGCCACTTTGAAAACGAGTTAAAAGAATAATGCTGGAATGGATTTGGAACGAAAATATCCACTATGAATTGCTTGCGTTATTGCGACCCGATTTGTCCAATTTGTCACAGCAAACAATCTTACGTAAGACACGTTCTTACATCATCACTTTTGGGTCATTGTAAACTGGATAATCATCGGAACTGGAATAATAAATGACTCTTTTCCGATTCTAATTAAACGACGAATTACAGGAAAGAGGTGGTCGGTTTAGGAAAGACTTTCGGGGTTATACATCTTTCTGAAGTGCAACGAATTGTATCTATGCATTTCATAATAGCGGTCTTCTTTTATATTTACAGCTTCATTAAATACAGTAGAAGTTGTTGAATTTCTTTGAATAATGCGATAATACAATTGGTCAATCTAACGTTACGCGTGTACGTGATGATTCTCAATTTTTAAGAAATTCTTGGCTGATGTCAGTACGATTTTGATGCAGTCCGAAACGAAATCCGTTGACTTGTAGCCACGAGGAAGAAGAAAAGGAAATGCGCATCGATCGTGCACGTTCCCGCGGAAAATGCTGGATAACAGGAACAGATTCGGAACATCCGCATTGTTAACCAGTTGGAAGAGCACGTTGCTTCGACAATGGATCGGTGCCCGTCCGATTCTTTGTAGTCATGTCCGGAGGAAATCGGATGATACAAAGTTTTCTGTAACTGATGGCCCAGCGATACTTTTAAATGCACGTGACGAAAAACGGGAACATAAGTTAAAAGTCAAAACGATGTTCACGTTGATGAGAGTTTTTGCTTTTGAAGGAAATAAACATCCCGCTCAATGTTCGTTTTAGTACGAGATTCAGTTGCTATATAGAAATCAATCGATAACGATTGATAAAAATGGGGAATTGGGCGAAGGAATCTTCGAGCGTCGAAATTTCGAAGTTATCTGTGTGCTCTCGATTTTATTTCAGATCTTGAATTTCAATCGGAATCTATGTATATAAACCGCGGCTCGCAGTTGAATACTTTTACCCGGAAAGTGATCTCTTTTCGCGTCCATCAGATTTATTTCCTCGTCAATAAATTGATTGCCGTAAAAACGGCACTGTATCCGTTGGAAGTTTGTTTTAAGAGATAGATATTAAAACCAAAAGTAGTCTTTCATTTTATTCGTTAAATCGTACTGACCGTGCGTTGTATTCGAGGAAATTAAAAATATTTTGCTGTTACTTCTGTTGTTCGGTAGGAGGATCTTTTAAAGAGATTTAATCCTTTACATTCGATGTGATTCTGTTGTTGAATATTTAGTATTTTAAATTAAACTTAAATATTTAAATAAAATAGCTTTGTTGCTTAATTTATCTATGAATTTTCGTTAAATTAGTTTCAAACAATGTCGTCTGTATCTCGTCGGAAAATGTTGAATATTTCCAGTGAAAAACTTTCGAATACAAAGGGTTAATGATTGGGAAACAGGCGAATTTTAGAGATGATTCCTCTGATTAGGTCGGGATAAAATATTCCTTTCCACCCCTTCCGTTGTAACCCCTCATGCACAGCATTCCAGCCGCCATGACAGTGTCTTTCGCGAACCACTTCAGCCTATATTTCTCAGCCCCACCTGCGAAACATATTATTCATCCCTTAACCGTTGCACACTTATCCAGCAACCCTCATCCTTAATTACCATAAACTACGCAAATTGCGCAGTAGCACTTAAGCAGTTCATTCCATCCCTAATTCCACAATTAGGTCACATACCAGCAGTTCAGTCACAATTCCGTGTCACATTAAAATTCATTATCTTCTTCTATCGTAAGAATACGTCTCGAACTTCTCGTAATACGAACAGTCACAATTACACCGTAGATTTCCATACGAATCCACGCTATCGTAATCAACAATCGCTCAAATCATCAATTCGAGATGAAACAACAGCAAAATTTCCACTTTATACTTTTCCAAACATTTCCTGAAATCTCATAGTCACTCGAAAATTCGCAATTCACACGCGATTCCGCTGTGTCCGCGGCCGAAAAACCCTTAACTTTCCCGCGGCTCGAAAAAAAATCACGCCTTTTCACGCGATGACAGTAACAGCGATTTACCATCACGCGAAAGCGTGCCTTTTGTGTACAGCCCCGTTCAAAGCTCTACTTCAGGTCGACAGACCCTCCTATTGTGCAGTCTCGATGTGTCGGGTTTGGAGAACGCGGTGGCAGGTTTATCAAATCGTTACCGGTCCATTGAAAGCGGTGACAGTTTATTATGGTGTGCTACCTACTCGGGTAACGTTTACGCGGCCTGCGAAAATAAACCGTCCGTTTCTGCGCGCGGCTTACCACCCCCTGATCAGGCCTGCTCTCTCGGTCCCCACTCGTCCCGATAATATTTGCCGCAGACCTGACGTCAATGGAAATCAATGTAAACACTATAAAGCGAGCGCGTTCCGCAAACACGTGCTCCTTACGCTTATCGAGACAGTCGATCCCCGAAGTTCATAGAGGGGATGGGACGCCATTAATCCCGGGCTGAGGATCGATGCGTCCTCAAAGGGATGATCACAGGCCCGGAGACCAAACGCACGCTCCCTGTGTGTAAACTATTTCACCGACCCGGCGAAAGGGCGTTTTTAAATGAAAATTTCGAAATCCGAGGCGAGGTTTTTCGATGCATCCAATCACTATCCCTGTAGAAGGCTTGATATTCAAATGAAGACGCGGCGAATATTCGACGCGATTCGAAAGTTTTCCCTGCTATATTATTCCCGAAGAGATTGGACAGGATCTACTTTGCATAGCCGTCTGATAAATCGCTAGTAGCTGTTTTTGTTTCCCGTGTTTCCTATCGTTCGAGTTCTCATCTTTTTCTCGCTGATGGATAACGGTCTATGGAACCAGTCGGAAAAATCGTGTTCGCGCGGGAACTAATTTCCGGAAATGTTTGACATGAAATATTCTGACTGTCCGGTTTAACGTCGTCTTCTAGCGGCTACCGAGCTTCGCTGCGTTATTAGACCGGCAGATAACATCGCGGAAAATTACAAGTTCGCACATGAGAAGTCGTTTACAGACATGTATTTGGAATATTTTGTAATAAACTTATTTGTGAATGATAATTGAATTCGGTAAATGTTGGGGTAATGTTTTCACGTAACCTTCGTACACCCTGTACAGCACCGTGTTCGTTGGAAGTTATTATAGCAGCTCTCGACTTGTGTATCCTCTCTCGAGCAATAATTAAAAAACTTTTTGTGTCATTTAAATGTAAATGTACTATTATGACAGAAATGAGTGTTCAAATCCTAATATTAATTTAACGCTAATATATTAATTAAATTGTAGTCATTCGTTGCGTTAAAAAGTACTTATTAAAAGTGCCAGACTTAATTAAACCAAATTTATTTGAAGCTTCGCGTGGAATAAAAGTCGTTATCAGCTGGTAACGCATTGTTCATTAAAACGCGCAGATGGAAATATTCCGAATTAGCGGATTACGATGTACGCATGCGTGTATCGTTGTTTCATGAAAAAAGTAATTAATTCGAACAGCGCGTACAATTTGATAGATTAAAAAAATGTAATCGAACTGATTTGCTTCGATAAAAATCACGCTGATACATGTTCGAGGATATCCTTGCCGAACAGTGTATAATGAATCGCAGGGCGCGGAATGTCGTTGATAACATCAATTTTCAATTCATTTCGAACCGAAGAAACGAGAAATATCGGAAATATATTTAATTCAGTATTTTACCTTAGAAATGATATAATGCGCCGATTTTAATCTTTTTACGTTTTTTTCCACCATTGTTATTTAAATTTCCAGATTTTTTAAACAATCATTGACGCGAACGTTCGGACGTAACATCATCGTTAAAAACATCACACAAATTTGATTAAACCAGGAAGTAAATTTACTTCAACTGATAAGCAACTTATTTTTCCTTCACAACGATCTCTATACAATTCTATAATATATATACGAATTCCACCAGAATGCCACCGTTTTTGCGATCTAGATCATTCAGAGCATCAGTTACAAACCCAATTGTAATTCGGATTCTCAAATTATGCCTCAGAGCACATACGACCGAATTTTACAGCTTTCGTAGATTTTCTTCTTCTCCATTTATCTGTGCTGTTAACCGCTCAATTAATACTAAACCTATGACGGTTCAAAACCATCCATTCTTGATTTTTTCTTTCAGCAATTCTTAAAAACCACAGATATTTCTCTAAGAAATTATTAACGAAACTAATTTAGCAATACGCAAACTGAATTGTAAATCCATTAAAGTCTCAATAGATGCACCCTTGAAATTGCTATATAGCAATTTCAAAAAGTCAATTTAACTGCTCGGGTAGGTTTAGCGTTAAACCGGACAATCTCCACAGCATTTGATTTCAAATAGTAATATTCAATGATAAAAAGCGATCGATCAATCGTCCTCGACATCTAATTGACAATATTCAATTAAAGCGAAACGTGCTCCCAAGAATTCTAGCCTGGGAAGGGCCAACCAATCTCACTTTCCTCGCTCGTAGCGCACGTACCGCGGCTGACGTATCGAAACGAACCGGAAATGGAACGGATGCGTGGTAAAGGAATAGGAGAGCTGGGGAAAAGTTGGGCCAGCGGCGAGGGGCGAGCGGAAAAGGGCTGGAGGCGGAAAAAGGGATAAGCAAACGCGTCAGGGGTTGAACGTCGCCGGGAATGGTGGATCATCGTTACCGAAAGCCTTCGACCGGAAATCTTGCCGGCAAGATGGCCGAGCAACGGTCCCCCGGTATCTCTCCCGCTTCCCTCCAGAACGTTCTGCCCTTTCGCCATTCAATTTGCACTTTTCTGTGTTCACGCGTTCGCCGCCGCCATTCCGTTCGCGGGTTAACTGGCGCCCGGACGGTTTTGTGTGCGACTTTTGTCGCGAACTGCGGATTTTTAAGGGCGGTCCGGGCTTTCGGGGAATTGCGCCGCTTTGCGCATCGTAAGCGGGAGAATTTGTTGGACGCCTGTATTAAAGGTCCACTATTTTCTCGATTTTTTCGGGACTTTCGAGAATTTTTGGTTCTTCGTTGAGCAAAATTATTTCGTCGCGTTCGGTGTATCGCGAGAATAATGAGAATTGACGAGAGAAAATTGTTTCGGAGACTTTTAACTGGAGCACTCATTGCAAAAAACTGTTCTTAAAAGCTGGATGGTAATATAGAAGGCAATGCGGTTGAGTCGATTTTTGTAAATTTTAATGAAATATCATATTCTATTGTTGCAGAGTATATTCTTTGAAAACAGACTATATGCTCCTCTGATCAAATTAATAAACCGAGCACTTTAAAAATGAATGTATTAAGAAACATTAATTTTCTCAGTTTTTGTTTTCTGCACTTAACATTGGCTTCTAAGCGATAATCACAAAGAACACGTTTGCTCTAGTGAGAACTTCCTCACCTCCAATATTCCATCAAATCCAACAAACCTAAGATATTGAAAGAACCAAACGTAGTCATCAAGTTTCCAAATCTACAATCACAACTGGCATCTACATCACAACATTCACAACATTAATTTCATTTTCTTAAAGCTTAGACTTCTAATTGCCGCGTGCACGTTGGTAGCAACGCGTAGAATCAGCATATCAGACTCCTATCAACCGACACAAAGAAATCACGTTCGGTACCGCGATATTGTATTCCACAGAATGGTATGTAGGCCCGTGACGAACGCCGTCGTGCCTTTTCCATAAATCTCGAGAAGGCGGCGAGTATCTTTACATAAATCCTTCGCGGCCCCCGGCAGTCCCGAATCCATGCCGCCTGTGTTTAAGAAATTCCCATCCCCGTCCACCGTCTAAATAATGCAGCATAATTGAGATTTATGGCTACCGTTCTGCAACCACACACCGTTTCCTCCGCGCGCGCCCCTAAATAAACGTGTTCCCGTGAATTAAGTTGGCCCGCGCCGGCCACCGCGATAAGGTGTGTGGGTGCGGCCACGTCCGTGTTCACGGCGGTCGCGTCGAACACAGAGTAACGCCTGGTGGATTTTACAATTTCACGAGTGCATCTGCGAGGGTCCTCGAGCCGGAGAAGGGGGAGCCGGAAGAAATTTCATTACGGTAGATCACGCACTTAACCTCCATCCACTGCGGCGCGCAGAGAGAAAGCGAGAGAGAGAGAGAAAGAGAGGAAGAGATACAGGCAGTGCTCGGGCGGCGCACTTTTCGTTCTGTCGGCCCGTGTAACGCTGTCCGTCGTTGCGCAATCTTAATTACGTTTATTCGCCCCCGGCCACGTGTTTCGCGCGTTAAGACCGCTAAGAAACTTTGTCGGGATCCGCGCGGAGATGTCTGAGGACGACAGCTCTTCCCGTTCCTTGCCGGACGCTCCATTCTTTTCCGAGGAAAAGGATGCCTCGAGAAGGGACGAAAGTTTGACGGAAATTGGAGTTCTCAAAGGTTCGTGAAATACGTAATGATATTCGAATTATGGGGCATAAAGCGGCGAAACGATTAATTAATTTGGATATCATACGAAGATCGTGCGAGGTAAAGAAGCAAATAGGAAGAACGCGTTGTTACTTTGTCGTGGAAATAAAGATATCGCCCTCGATAAACCGAGGTACTACAATTTCAGTTGACATTTGATATTCCAATCGATAACAGATCAACCGAAATCAGCGAATGCTCCAGTCGATATGGGCTAGCTTCTCGAGGCCATAAAAGCCGTGTAATATTCCCTCTGATAATACACCAGTTCACCTTCGACAAGCATACAATAATTACCCCGAAATTTACAATGTAAACAGAAATTTATTACATAACGGACGCTGCAAATGCATTGTAACTCGAGCATGATACAAACAACGACGCTGTGATCGATGCTAACGAACATCAGCGACAGCTGGAACAAATTTCGGCGATTCGGGAGACGCATGGCAATTCTTCCGCCATTTCCCGTCGCTGGAAAGACGAATTCGGGGGGAGGGAAAAAGATGAGGTCGAGCGGTATAAGTACAAAGAGGTCCGGAACTTCTTATTGGATTCTGTCGTCTATCCTCTCGCTTGGTTGCGGTAAGAACCCCCCGAGTCACGTTTCCGGTCCAGGAACGAGGAATCTTCTTGAGCATTAGGCACGTACAACATGTGTAACCTACATTCGTGGCGGAGTCTGCTGGCATGATCCACGGCCGGGAGCGGATCCTGCAGGAGGATAACCTGGTATAACCAAACGTCGATCGTCTTTCCCTCCTTGATTTTTCTGGCAGACGGAGCCCGGAGCTTATTGCTGCCGCATCGCTGGATAAAGGCAAAGTTTAGCCCCTCCCTTAGCTCGGCTACCGCCAGCTATCCTGAAATACGTGTAATACGCCCATAGTTTTTACATGTTAACTTTCCGCAGCACTTATTGTGTCTGACAAGTGAAGCGGCGAACATTCTTGCCGAAGTATTTTAATAAACTCGTGCGAACCACAATGGGCTGCTGTCAGAAATTCTTGCAGGGCGGGGCGCAGTTTTTTTTAGAGTTATTAAGTTGGAGCTCCGCAACGTTGCAGGAGTATCATAATACTGTTCTCCGCGCCGCGCGGCGTCGTTCGAACGTAATTTTGCGCGCGGAAACAGTGAAACTGCGTGGCGTTATGACGTTTTATCCGGTTATAGACGTGTAGGTTGATATAGCAGATTTTTATTGTTTGAATGTATGTTTTGTCATTTCGGGATGACCATTTCGAGTCGTAAAGAACCTTATTATAACGTTCCCCATTGAAATTCGGGTAAATTATTTACCTCGATCAAATTAAAAAGTTCGAACAAAAGCTGTCGTAATTTATCATACAGAACGGAATTGTTTGATGTTTGCATTGAATTTCGGAATACATTTTATATGCATTTCAGCTGACGTGCTGAGTAATCGAAGGTGGCATTTTTGATATTTTAATTGAATTTCGAAAAACATTTCACGCTCCTGACGTATCTCGTACAATGATATCGACGCAAGGTATGAAAGAGCAGTTCGATGTATAAAGGGTGAAACTCTTCTATCGTCGATGAGCTCCGAACAGTTCCCATCGTTTCCTAAAGTCACCCTCGCATAATTGTGGTGCGAAGATACAGCCGTTGCGCCGTTTCACCCCTGGCCGAAATAAATAAATATCCCGATCCCCCAGGAAGCGAGCCGATGCAAGCCGATAAACATGCGAGGACGAAATATTTATCGCGGCCGTAATTTTGATTCAAAATCGCTGCCATGGGAAACAGAGAATGATCGTCCGCGGCCCTGATTTCAGCTCGGCCGAGCGTGGTTCGTGCTAAGTTCCCTCCTCTAATATCCTGGATATTAAATACTCCTGCCCGGGCAGATAACGTATCGGCCCGAAATTCTCAAGAGGGTGTAGAATTCCGTGCCTGCCGACCCGGCAACGCTATGAAACGGGAAAGCACGATGAACGAGCTACAGACATTTTACCTCTGAACCGAAAGAATTATACTCCGTTACCTCGTCCCGTCACGCCCATTTCCCCAGGAGGCGCGTGGCGGGGGTGGAAAGAAAAGTTGGGGAAAACTGGGCTGAGTCGGCTCCCTTTCCTTTAATTAAAGGAATTTTTATTACACCGGTAATTGTACCCGTGGACGTCCTGCAATTAAATATTTTTAGTAACAATGCGAACTGTTACACCTGGAGGTACATTACTGCGGTGAATCGCTTACGTATGCTGATTGTACGTATAATCTCTCATTATAGTCCTTTTTGCCTCGCGGGATTAACTTATGATATCGTGTCTGCCGATCGTTATATGCTGCGAGATAATTCACGCTTTCAGCTACCAACAGCGAATTTCTTGGTCAATAAGTATTTTCCTTGCTGTCTACCGTCCGTTGCAGCGAACTTGGTTCCCTCGTCTGAGTGGTCAGATTCGAAGGCGCACGACTGATTGGCTGACGCTCACCAATTGCATCGCGCGATAGAACGCAGAGCGACTGTGTCTCCGTCCCTATGACGTAGGGACGAATTTAGTACATATAAAAGTTAGGCCAATTATTCTATAAATGATAGAAATGTTAGTAATATTATTTCTTTCTATGATTATTCAGAATTCATAGTTATCGGAGGTATATAAACGTGAAAAGTAGTTATTGGAAGATTGCAGTTTAATGTACAGTATATACCTCTAGAATGCGATTAAAAAATTGTTGAAAGATAAACATGAAAGCGAGATTTTCCGTAACAAACTGATACCAGCAGAGGACTAATTTAGTACAACTTAGATCAGTATTCAAAATCGAGATTTCATGTGAAATTTGTAAACGCGAAATTCTGTAACGCCGAATATTTTAATCACGTTATAGGGGGTCCGTTCTACTGCATATGAAAAGGACGTTTGTATCCTATATATTAGAGAACTTCATGGAATCACTAGCTTCGTTCGAATATCCAAGGCAAAAATACGATGCAGGGGAGCCCATTGTAAAAGCGCGAATCGCGAAATACCATCCATCCCCTATATTTCTTCTCTTTGGGCCACCGAACGCCCGCCGCATTCGATGCCGGTACTCGCGGCCGATGTTCGATACACTAATGCTACCGACAACAACGATCCAGACGATATACTGTGACGTACACAATGGACATAGAAGCTCATACGGGTGGCATCTGAGTTTCGGATTACCCTTTCAGCCTTCGTGCGGCCCAGTTCTTCGCGTCGTTCATCCCCTGTTTCGTTTAAATATTTTCTCTCAAATAATGGATGACGACTACATTAATTATATACGCTAAGTACTAACATCAGGTTATTTATTATTATAATTAAGATTATTCTTTGGTGGTTACATTTTAAAAATTATACAAATCCATTTCAGTTAGAAAATTTTGAAGTTCTATCGTTGTGCAGCAGCACGTTATTTCATTAACAATCGTGTGCCATTTGCGGGCTAAGCGTTCAAATTTGATTGAAAAATAATATAATTCTTTATAGTATGTATCTTCAATTTTCATTTTAAGTTTTAAAATTGTCTGTAGACGATGAGCTTAATTGGAGTACAATTTTATAAATCATAGTATACGTAGTTAGTATTCTTAATAAGAAAAACTGTGTGGAAATTTTATCTTTTAGTGAAAGAAATACTTTAATGAACTCTAAATTGCGAAATGCGAAAAACGTCCGCGATATATCTTTTACAGAT
Organism: Nomia melanderi; assembly: GCF_051020985.1. Lineage (NCBI taxonomy): Eukaryota > Metazoa > Arthropoda > Insecta > Hymenoptera > Halictidae > Nomia > Nomia melanderi. The sequence goes on along the minus strand of NC_135001.1, from coordinate 2,265,372 downwards.
AGAAATACCTTGTTAAATACATATGTTTTTAGGAGGCAATTAACTTCCGGACAGTCGTTCGCTAAGTAGTTCCAATTCCTGTCTGCAAACTGCGCGACTGAAAATCTCGAAAAAGAAAGAATCGCACGAGAAATCTTTCTGGGTTACTCGGTTCAACATTTCAGATACTTTAGAATTGAAATACACAATCCGTGTAATTATTCCTATGTCACAGCGCTGCTTTTTCGCGTATTAATAACGCGAAGAACACTTTATGTGTGGAATCCGTTCCCGCTACCGCACTTCAACGCGTGAAAAAGAGAAAGGGATACAGCTGAAATACCGCGTTTCCCGTTGGTCAATTTATGTGTCCGCTGTTCTAGGTGATGTATAGTACAGAATCTAAATTACCAAAGCGACGAATATATATGTATAAATTTAAATTTTTATATATATATATAAATTTTTTTTTAATTTTTCACGGTACACTCGATGCGACACGGATTCATCTGTCCCGTTGCGTATGAATTTTTTATGGAACCGTCGAAATTGAAACGAATTCGCAGTGACTGATTCCTTCGCTAAATGATTTCCTGTCCGCTGCTCGCTCGACTGATTTATAATCCGATATCATCGAGAACGTGTTGTTGATACTCCTCTTTCTGTTGATAATTCCTGTCCAATCAAATGTAACGATACCGGACGTTTGCCCGCGTAATTCCAAAACTCACAATTAAGGGTAAAAATTATTCCCCGAATCCGCTTATTTTCACCAGATGATTCGTGCGCCTCGTATCCTTCCGTAATAAATATTTCAGAAATTTTCGTATGAAATTTACGATTCCGTGAACGAGAGTTCGTCGATTAATGTGAAAACCTACGAGCGAATCTCTGAATTACTCATGTATTCTCTACTGTTCCGTGTATATCAATTTCGAAATCGGATTACGGTATATTTCATTATTTTTACGGCGGCTCGTGCTTCGTGTTTTATTACACGCCTTTTTTTCATCATTGTATACGTGTACATAACCCGGGAATGATTCTGGACACTCGTGTAAATGGAAACGGTAGCGCAATGAGAATTCTCTGTCGAAAATCATGTCAAACTAAAGTCCCGCGTTTCGTCGGGGCGGAGGGCAAACTTAAATATGAATTGAAGCTTTCTGTTCTGTGAAAGAGTTTCCGAGTCGTTGGTATTTAAATTTTGCTCCAGCCCCGCGACGAGATAAATTATGGCGCAATTATCACGTTTCCACTTTTCTTTTATTTTCTTCTTTCCCTGTCGGTTCTTTTTTCCTTTCGCTGCCAAGAGCGGTTCACATTGTAAAAGTGTCCCCGAATTCCTACTCGCGTGCATACCCCGCTGGAATTTATTGTTCAGCGTGTTTAATGTTTAGCACCGCTCGGAAGAAACACGTAAACAATTCACGATGAAATTCAGATCTCGGAATAATTATCATAACTCGAATTCGCAAGGTATTCGTCCCCAGATGGTCAGATACCGATGCCACTTTACACCAGCTAAATGTTCTGCTAGATGAGAAGAGATAGTACCATTCGATTTCTCGTGATAAAAACTCACGAAACTATGAACAATGAAACATAGGTATGTACACCTAGTAAATAAGTTTACACGGTTCGAAACTGGTTGCTGACAATTCGACACATTTATGTAGCCACATGTATCACGAATGCGAACTTTAACCCTTGCATCGACAACCAACTACCTATTTCCATATTTCCTTTAACAATTTTTTATGTTTCCGTAAAACTGTCGCGAAACTGAACTGCATTCCCATTCTTTAGGCATTTTCATAGCGGTAGCGCGTGCAAAATAAAAATGAACGAGTCGAACGTTACCTTTCAACACAATGTGTACTCATAGTTCTTCAGCGGAGCACGTTGCTGTTACAGTGTTGAGTCTTGCATAATGTAATCAAATAATCGAATCAAGTAGTACATTGGCCATTTTAACATAAGAAGTATATGGATCTTATCCAACTACTTTGGATTTATTGAAATTTTTATTTTTATAGACTTTCGATTTTTACTACCCAGTTTCAATATTAATTGACAACAGAAATTCAGGATCATTACACACAAGGTGGACAATTGGTTTTCTAATACTCCATTGCACACCTGTGCAAGACAGGATTTTGTGAGCTAAATAAAATGTTGACATAGTTAACTAACACTCTTTATTCTCTTGTCAGCGTGGCTCTCGCTCCGTTTATTGCACCCCAAGACTCGAAGACGCTTTCCCTAAACCCTTCGGCTACGACAGAATGTTGCATCAGCACGCATTCCTAAGAAGGCGTATCGAAACCATGAAAACACTGAATTGAACTAATGTAACCCCTTGCCCTTTAATTGATTTCTCAACGATGATCGATGCAACTACTTCGCCATTAATAATTTATTCAAAGAAGAAGTCGAATACTGCGTATTTTTTATGAAAAACTTTTAGAGTAAAAAGGGTTAAAAGGTGTATTCCCCAACGAGTTTTCCCCATTGCATTTTACATCTTCAACATCTTACCTTACAGAATTTCTCGAAAAATCCGCACCGCGGAATTGGTCCAAGCGCGCCGAACTCCGTTTCTTAACAGCGTATCCCCTTTAATCCGCTGGCCCTGGAGGTAATACAATACTCCTGGGCGCCACACCATATGACACCGGGAGGACGAAATACTGCGGTCGACTTGGCCTTCGTCGGGCATCAAACACTTACGTATATCGCATTAATGCGATATCGGGTTACGGAGTTAGGAAAGTTGAAGTGCTTCGGCTCGCTGGGGGACCAAACACACGCGAGCACACGGCATTTACCAGCGGCGACGTCGATCTAACGCGAGGCTGGGCCCGCGGCCGCCACTTTCTTTCCTAATCTCGGAGCCACTCACGTCGGAGACGCGCGCGTGCACCGAGCGTTGTTCTCTCTCTCCCGCTGCGTGAGCCGCGACACGAGGTGCCAACCGCAGTCGCAATTCCCTCGGAAATAATGTTAAGCTTAATTTGCCGAGGGTTCTGCGGATAACGGGTCTCTATAGAACCGGTGCTCTGCCTTTTATCTCGCACTTAATAATACCGCCGCACGGCCGAGGATATATCTGCCCGGTTTCCCTTTTTTCCTCCCTTTTATTTTATTAAATTTCACTGCACCCATCCCCCGGAAAATGGCGCGATTAATTCCGGCCCGGCCGCGTATCCGCTTTAAGCGACTGTTTTAAAATAGCCGGGGAAAGGCTGGACTCGAACTGCCTCGTTTTTATGAACTTTCCGTTGGGCACTTAGCTGGGAGCTTGGGCATTTTAGATACGATGTCTCATTTATTACGGTCACTTTGTATTCGTTACATGTATCGTTGCGTTACTCCGATTCTCCTCTTTAAATCCTGCAGATTAGCTTCGAAGCTTTAGATATCAAAGACGGTAGACAAGTGAAATACCCTGCGCAGATTAACCCGAGGAAAGCAATCCACGCGATTCATCTCAAAGACAGATTCGAAGAAATCAAATTAGAATCCAAATACTTATTCGGTAAAATATCCGTCCTCTATAAAGGAAAAACAATATCCATTGACCTGTTCGAGTATAATTCTCTGTTCCCGTAAAAATGGAAGGATCACCGTCGATCTTTGCAATCGTCAGCTCAAGGAACTCCGTGTCCCCTTTTGTCGCTTTTATCTTCCAGGTCGCGCGCTGACAAACGACCGGGGCCACTCGGGGACGCGAGATCAATAAACGCGAAGAAACGGTTGCAGCGGATACGTACTGTTACGTAACCGTGACCGAATCGGTACCCGGCGACGGGTGACGCGCTGCCGCGGAACCGGCGCACGAAATTCGTCGGAAGTTTCGAACGGGCTCGAAGAGGGAGAGGGGGTCGAATGGTGCAGTAGGTCTCCCCGTTTTCTCTGCAGTGGTTTGTCTATATAACGGGTGGGCTGAAAATAGTTCAAGGTCGTTCAGTATCGATTCGAGGACGGCGAAGTTCAGCAGGTCGGGTGCCGCCTGTTTGCGTCACACCGTGTCGGCTTGGTCCTATAGCGGCGTTCAGCCTCGACACGGAAACGTGGCCCAGGTCCTCTTGAAGGATTGCAGGCCGAATAGGAGGCGGTGCAGGGGATAATTTGATATCCTGCGCGGCGCCAGGAGTCCATGGCCAGGTGCAACTAGGCCGAGACCTAGTTTCGAACAAGAAACGTCCTGCTCTTGGTGCAACGATGCTCGCCGAGATGGTCCAGGCTAACTGGTTAGGGGATGGCGAATTGTAGGGTCCGAATACTCAAACGAGAGCATCAAGGGTCGATCCAGTTTTAGGTCAGGTCCGACCTTGCGAAAGGTTCGCCGAGCACGTAACCAGGTTCCGCAATTTAAAACTTCGCTCCTATAATTCGGGACACGTTCGCGCTGCCGCGATGATTATAGATCGGAGGAACCAGGTCATAGGATTTCGTGACTGGCTCGACCGGCAACGATCGGGGAAGAATAGGGAGAGAGACAGAGGCGGAACTGTATGCTACCGAATTCGCGCTCCAACACGGTAGCATCGATTAATTGTCGATGCGTTTAAGCGGACGCTCCTGTAAATATGATTTCGCGTACGGTTTGCGGCCGATCATGCAGCGCCGACGATCCGCCGGATCCTGGCGATAAATTGCCGGTCCCCGGCGCGGCGGTGTTAATTGCGAACGATTGGGGGCCGGATAGAGTACGTTCGAGTAGCGCGGACGGATTAAAAGGAATGCATTTTCGATGATCTATTTCCGCGGTGAGCTCTCGATGGATGTTTAATGAAAAAGGTTCGTATGTAATATTCGGTCTACTTCGATGGGGAAGCGGCGCCGTTGGAACAGTAATTCTCAGGATTATTTATTCATTGGGATCCGTTGAAGAGGCGGCTTGCACCGTGATACCGGGTTGCTGATTGTTTTATTGTAGACGCGCGTGCTAATTCCAGCGAAGAGATGCGTTGTCTACTGTTTTATGAATTCATCGAGGTTTCGGGGAGTTAGCAACGGATTAAACGGCTTTCGTTCTATCTTTTGGATTTATCTATGGATTCTTAAAGAAGGGAGTTCTGTTTGTCACTCTGTTAACCTGAAATTGTAATAAAGTGAAATACTCGGATAGTTCTCCAATAAATCATTTATTCGTATATACGGCAAGCTTCATACATTAAAAGTATTTTATGAGAGACTAAACTATTGAAATTTTCATTTTCTCCTTTATAACGATCCCTAGAAGCTGTAAATCTATAATGTTCTACGGTCTACGTGTTAGTAATTAACCGAATATTAACGCGTTGACCGCTATGTCAGTTACTGGTGATCGACGCTTCTGAATTACTTGAAAACAGTCGTAACACGCAAGAGAATCAACATTGAATGACAATGTTTAATAACGTAAGTAAATTGATAAACAGTGTAATGGATTACAATTGTAACGCCAAATAACGAAGTTCCTTTTCTTTGCTACAAAAGAATAATTCTACGAAGAAACGGTCAAGATTTTTGTGGCATTGAACGTGTTAATCTATCTTCGGGTGGTCTAAAAAATGTCACAAATTCTTCCGAAACATCCTCTCCGTGTAACCATCCGCCAACGTTACCCATCTGTCTCGGTACTTAAAATTTACGTCCCCGAAATTCAGCCCGTGAGAGGTAAATCGTGCGGTCCGTGGGTTTCGCTCACAGAATCACACGCTTTAGCGAGTCCACGGAACTTCCGGAAGTAATGGCAGTGCTCGGTATTCAGGCGGGAGATCCAGGTCGCTTCGTCTCCGAATAATCCGGTCCCGGAGCTGGCCGAGGAAACGTCTCGGCCGTTCGGCCATTTGTTTTCGGTCTCTTTCGCGATCATACGCAATATGTCCCGTAGCCCCGGGCACATTTTGTCGCGGCGCGAGGGGTGGAGCCTTCGTGAGGGGTCGAGAAAGGGGTAATCCACGGATGAGGGACCGCCGCATTCGCATAACCGATGGACTGTCCCCACGACCAATGAATCATGGAGCCTCCTATCGGGATCGAACGCCATATTGCGTCAGTCCGCGGTCCCCGGTGCGACCATTGCGCGACACACTCCATCATGAAGCTTCTCCTTCGAAAAGATTCCGATTTGAACGATGCTCGTTCAAGTTTCCCTTGGACAAGATAAAATACAAAAATTCCATGTGTATTTGTCCATTTATTTCAACGATTTGATCGGAAATTACGGTGTAACTTTAACCTCTTGCGCTGGAACACGTACTACGTCATGATTTTGTTTGAAAATTACTAATAATGTTTTATACTCATCGATTGATTTGTTGCATTACACGTATTAGATTGTTTTGAAATGTGTCAGTCTATAGAGAACAATTAATAAACAAAGTTATTGTACATATCTACGTAAATTACGTAAAAACAACATTCTTCACGCAGCATTTTGCTAAGTCTCTGAATTAATTTCCAGCGCAAGGAGTTAACACTAACACTACTCAAACTGATCCATTCCTTATCTCTTCTTTTCGCAATTATTATAAAGATAATAGAAAATTAATTAGTCTCAATAGATGTACTCTTGTGGTTTCTATAGAAGAATTTCGGCTAGTCAATTCAACTGCTCGGTAGTTTTAGTGTTAAAAGTTTAATTGAACATAAATGTCATGAAATATATATGACTAGCGATGAATTATGTTATGTTACCGTTTATCACGACGATTAATTTTATTATTACTATTGTCATTAATATTATATTTAACTAATATTGCGATTTTAATTAGAAGTAATGTACCGATTCACCTCGGTTTGAATGCACGAATGAAGAAAGGAAGGGTTTCAGAACTTCCGCGAACGTTCATTGAATTGTAATTCCGAATAGATTCTGAAACAGAGAAGCCAGAGATGTGAGATTAAGTGAAAGAAGATTTTAGATTTCCGACTGGATGATCCCGCCGATTTTCTTCGACGTTAATCTTCCGGATTTAGGACATAAAAGATAGCGGATGCAGAAGTTCTGAAAAGTCGAGGGAGGAGCCACCTTGAACTAGTTCTTCTCCGCACTGGCCATTGCCGAAATCGATAGCCTTGCGCACTCGAACGGTTGACGACGGTAAGCCAGGACCGCGGCGTAGTAACTATAACAATGTGACATTGCAGCGACGACGCGGCGCTCGTCGCGAAACTTCATAAAACGGCACATCTCGTGATGAGTTAATCGCTCGATGTCCTTCGAAAAGAAATAATTCTGTTCAGAATTGCGGACATCAATATAAATACGTTCGTTAAATGAAATATTTTTCTTCGCGAAATTGCATTGTTCGAAATGTAGAATATCGATATTGTTATCGAAATGAAATGATGAATAAGCGGTGCACCAGGAAATGCGTGAACGCGAAATGCTTCATTAATATGTCTCGTTCGTCGTGTATCTAAATCAATGAAACTGGAGCCTAGAAAGGGGAGGAAAAACGAATTCCGCCGTTATTTGTGGAACTAACGGGACGAGCGAATCGTGCTAAATTGTTTGCCAAACTTGACGTTTCCCAACGATTTTATTGACCGCGTTACGTCGCGCTGTTACGCAAACGCGTCCTAGAAAAGTGATAGAAGTCGATAGCAGAGAGAGGAACACTTTCAGGGGGCAGCAAATAAATGAAACGTTTTCGCTCGGTGAATTCGCGCGATCGGCTGTCGCGGGTTTAATTAACGAAAAACCGGGGGACATTGTTTTTTCCCGCTTCAACCACTTATCGCACGATATCAACGGTATTAGTTGATGAAACAATTCAGTGCAATTTGTTTACGGTTCATTTCGCTCGGCCGCACGATTGTCGGTTTAGAATGAGGCGAACCATTCATTGATCAATGAAATACCTCAACAAAATAACCAGTTTTAATTGTCCACTTTGTAATTGAAAATCTTTTGTAACCAATGTATATACCGCATTTCCAAGCATTCGATTAATTTTTTTGCCCAATGTACTTCATCGTTTTATAGACTAGTTTTTAGAAATTCAAATGGTATACAATAATTCGTACAGAATTTTATTTAGCATTGACATTCAATTTAATTCCAGTTCCTAGTGAATCACGTCGTATTTACGTTAGTTAAATCTCAGAGCTTCCTGAATGTCGCAAATAAATTAGTAAAGTTCCATTGACATTAAAATATAGCTTGAACGATGTTAAGAACCTGCAAACTTCTGAAATGACAGATAAACAGTTTGCATCGCGAAGAATTAATGGGATTAATAAATTTCATTTCCATTTGAATATCTACAAATTAACTTCTTACGGTTCTTACATTTCCGCTAGTATAGTAACTCGATATATATTTCAACGTATTAAAATAAAGTAAAACGTTGCAATACACTGCGTGGAAAAGTATTGCCCTCGCAATTATTTAATCCTCGGAGCATGTACATACGGTTTCCTGTTACACCTTTAATACTTCGCCAGATATTGAAATAGTAAAACAATGTAAATTATAATTTGCCTCCAATCTGAAGGTGTTGAGCATAGCCAACGTCGACGATTTCATGGACCGTAAGTGCAAATTGTCTGAAACATTTTTTTCTATCACTCATACTTTTTAAGTTATTGAATTCCATTAAAAAAACGACCGTTGAATTGCAGCTTGAACGCAGTTCCAAAATTCGACTGTTTGTACAACGAAAATGATTTTCATTCACATAACGAAATATAATACTTTCATTTGAAAAATAAAACTTTTATGCAAATAAATCCTCTTTCTCTACTTATACAACGTTGGAATCGAAACGCAAAATGTCCATTGTCACTGAAAAAACTTCATAATATCCGCATAACGTAAACAAACATACAACCACCATATGTTTATCTCTATACCTTACAGCTTTTGTTTGAAGCATTTTGTTCTATTACTCATACTCCTTGAGTTATTGAGTTTCGTCCAGAAAACGGCCGCATTGTGCGATGAATCTGCGTGAAAATGGCGTCGTTGGACCAGTAGTATATACCCAGCCGCCTAATGCGTTCACAACTGCGAAATCGAGGTTTTCGGTTTCCTCTGGATCCCGAGGCTGGGTTTGACTAGGATAAATTAACGGATTCGCGAGTTCTCGATGCGTTTTAAAGCCGGGGCTTATTCAGTCGCGGCCGCCCCAAACGGACTAGATGATATCGCGCTTGTACCCATTCGCTGGATCGGCCCCAATGGCCCCGGGAAATTGACATCCCGTATTATGCCAATGATCGCATTTTTCTCTGACCCGCGGCCAGATTCCGATGCACTCTGGGAGTTTTCGGGTACACGAGGGACCGAACGACCTGGTTTCCTTCCATCCTTCCCCGCGAAACAGCCAATTGCCATTTTTCTGAAGCCGCTCTCCGTAGACATCAATTACCGCAAGCTTTCTAACACCTCGACTTATGATACCCAGTCGAATATGCGATAAAAGATTACAGTTACAAATTTAATTTAATAAACGAACTATCTGGAAACAATGTAGAGTAATTTCAAACATAAAACTACTTGTACAATAGGGGAATCGAATTTTTCGTATAAATGTCTGCTTTCTTAAAAATGCTTCAGAACAAGTATTACTGTATTAAACAAAGATTTATTAAATCCTGATTTCAAATTTGTATAATTTAATATCGTTGACACGAACCGCATTAAAATAGAACAGGAAAGAGTTTCTTCGATCCGAATTAATGGTAATTTTTGTTAGACAAAAATTGGCCTGGATTCGTTGCGGGACAGTGAACATTGAAGCCGGATGGCGTTTAATTATCGAAGGCAAACGAGGGGAGGAGTTTGGCCTTCAACGATCAATTGATTTTCACGGAGCTATAGCGTTTTCGAAACCGACCCGACTGCAGAGCGATGACGTAGCCCGAATTCGTCGAGACGCAATGCAGTTTTCGATACTGACGCTCTGGGGTACCGGCGGCGTCAACCGCGTGAATCGATACCGGCCGCCTCTGTGCTACGCCGTTGCTCGGTTGAGATATTACGCGATACTCGTAATTGCGGGCATCGATTCGATTAGCCGGCGACGCTAATAAATTCGTTGTTGAATCGTCGCCGGTGTAAATGCCCAGAACGCGGGCAGCAGGTTCGCGTGCCCGGTTGATTAATGGCCGTCGAGGATTTGCGGTTACTTAAGAGTGCGCTATTAGCGGAGCTGCGATACTCGATAAAATAGGCGATGAGAGCTCAGAGAAGAAATATATAATTTTCTTTTTACCTCTTCAAAGAAACTGACAGATATGTGAACATTTGATTTCAGTTTAATATTAACCGTTTGCACTCGAGACCAGATTTCTAGTCGCCATTTGATTGAACACAGTGAAATTGTAAAATTTTACGCTAAAATTGCGGAAGTTAAATTGACTTTTCGATATTCCTTTATAGAAACGCGAAGAGTGCATCTATTGGGACTATAATTGATTTACAATTCACTTTGCGTATTGCTAAATAAATTTGATTAACAATTTCTTAGGGAAACATCTGTTATCTTCTTAATAATTGTCTCCTAATTTATGCAAGACTTTTCTTCGTATAAGTTGCAAATAATCTTATCGATATTTTCTTAGGAAATAACGAATATTTATATCAAATATTATCGATTACAAAAAGTTAATAGTTAACCTATCAAACAGTTAAATTGACTTTTCGAAATTTCTGTGTAGAAACTCCAAGAGTGTATCTATTGAAACTTCCATTGGTTTACAATTCAGTTTGCGTATTACTAAATCAATTTCTTTAGTAATTTCTCGAAGAAACAGCTGTTATACTTCGTGCTATACTCAAATCCCGAAGTTCCAAGGCTCAACTTTGAAGGCAGATACTCGGAAGTTTAGAGTTCTTCAAATTACAATTATTCAAAGCTTTAAGATTCAATCGTAAAGGCTGAGTTTTCGAAGTTTTGGAGGTTATCCTTGAATCTCTGAAAGCTGAATTTGAGCTTTAAGAGCTTCCAACGTTCAAGTCTTTATACTCAAAGTACGAAATTGTCTGCTGCCATATTAACACTGTTAATTGAGCTTTTTCAGCTCAAGGTTTGAGTCGCGGCTGTAGCTTTCAAAGTTCGAGGCTCAAGACTGATTTTTGCAATGTTAATAAAAATGTTGCGAACCAACACTCACTTCGTTTCTATCGGTGCTCCGATACAAACGTGCCCTAACAGCTACGGAATTGAAGAAATATCGCGTAACATCGGGAACGTTAGATTACGCGGTGGTCTCGGGAAACTTAAGTCCTGACCGTGGTCCTAGAAAATATCGTCTTTCGCGAACGTCCCACTCTTATTTCATTTCATCGTTGTATAAGACGCGTCGATCAGCCGACGATCCGCAGTTTATCTTTTGCCAGAAAAATGCAGGATTTATTTTTAACCATCAACGATACTGTTTCTCGCTGTGACACGTCGGTTCACGCTATTTTCATTTGAGTATGGAAAGATGTAGTGGTTTTTAATAATAGCTATTTTTTTCATAAAATAATAGTCTATTTGCTCGGATATTTAATAATATTGTCGGATTCGGAGGTTTATGAATTTTTGTGGTTACGTGTTCGCAATGAAATAATAAATCGGAAATTTATTATATTTTTATGTATAGTTTATATATATTTGGAGTACACGTTATTTATTTCGTAGTATTTAGCGTATAAATTTCAATGTTTTAATATCTACTGAAAATCCGTTGTGCTTTCATAGCATTTCGAATTGTTATATAAGCATCACCGATGTAGGTGATAACACATAAATTCATTTAAATTTGTGTCCGTATAAATGTCTGTAATTCGTTAATTACATTTTCAGTTTAAATTTAACGGCCTGATATTCCTGCTCGGACAGATGACGTATCCGATTCGTATTTATTAGTTAAAAAAATACAGTGGTTCGCGTCATATAAACATTCGTAATCTAGTTATCGTGTACAGAACAGTGTCAAATTGTGTTTCATGGAAAACTTCGTTATCTTCTCAATTCAAATATTTAATTTCAACAATACCTCGTTGCCCATGCAGTCGACTGTGTCTCCAAACAATAACTTTACTATGTAGTTCCCTGAATTTTATTTTGTCATAGGTACCACTTCCGGACTTCAGTTCTACAAACTGTTTTCCACGAAACAACATTTAATTTTCGTAAAAAATATATTGCACTCTCGGAAACTCGTTTGTTTTGAAATGTTTTATTTTGAAACGTCTCTATAGTTGCGAATCAGCGATAAGGTTCATCTGGATTTCAACGAAACAGAATTTATGATACACTAGAATCTTAGATATCCGATTTGACCGCTGCACTGACTGTCATCTTTCTAATAATCGCGAAAAGAAGAAATCAGGAATGGGTTACTTTAAGTCGACTGTTAGTTTTAGTGTTAATACTAACAGTTACATTATCATTACCTCTGAAATTGCGATTATTAGCTCAAATTGATCCATTCCTAAATTCTCCTTTCCCAGTTATTAAAAAGATAAGAAATGCTTCTCCGCGAAATTACCAAAGAAATAGATTTAGCAATATGCAAGTTGAATCATAAGTGAATTTAAAACTCAATAGAAAACGTCTGTTATTTTTTTAATAATTGTGAAAAGAAGAAATGAGGAATAACTCATTTTGACAAGTTAGCTAGTTTTAGTGTTAAAGGCGGCTCTAGACGATCTAGCTCGCGGGAAACAGTGACTCGGTGAAGAAAGATCCCACTGTACTCTGTATATTTTGTTCAGCTATTAAAAGTGGCGAGCGTAAGTTGTATTCTCCGGTGTCTCGCGCAGCGAATCCATCAAAAGTGATGAAGACGTTCTTACGTCGCCTCTGCGGCGATAAATCCCTCCATCGCGGGACGATGAGTCAGGAATTGTAACTAGGAACCGCATTGTACGTGGTCTGGCAAGGCGATAATAAGTTCGTGCCCACTGGGAAATACAGAGGGAGGCATATTCTCAGAGAAACTGGCAGGTGATCGTCGATTGCTCGACACGGCGAATCACGATATTTTATGCAATTCACCTCTCACGTCTGCGCTGACTACGTCTTACAAGCAAACTGTGTACAGAGCAAGGAAGGCGATGCTTCGATGATGATGATGATTTGATGTATTTTTGTTATTCGCCGAATCGCGTGACGAAGAACGTAGAGGAAGCAGAATGTGACGAAGCGAAATGTATCTCACTTGTATCTCATATCTTCAGATTTAACTTTTAACACTAAAACTACCGAGTAGTTCAATATAGTTTTTGAAATTTCTCTATAAAAAATTGATGAGAAGGTCTGTTGAGACTTGCATTGATTTACAATTCAGTTGTCGTGGCGCTTAATCGATTTCTTTAATAATTTCTTGGAGAAACATCTGTTATACGTTGTTCTCGAGCTTTTAGTCATTCAATCTTTTACCATTCATGGTTAAGTAATGAATTAATTTCAATTAAAACTATAACTACCGAGTAGTTAAATAGAGTTTTTGAAATTTCTCTATAGGAACTCGAAGAGAAGTTTTATATATCGTATTATTAAATTTGTCAGTGTAATTCTGAAAAGGGAGGGTTATCACGAAGGCATATACACAGAACGTTTTCGCCGGGGTGAAAACGTTGGGCAAACTTTTTTCATAGGGGATTTCGTTTCCGAGGTAATCGACTTCGAAAGTTTGTTTTGCACGCATGCATTAGTTTTTTGAAGAAGTGGAAATGACCAGTCGTGAACAGACACGCTAGCAGATTGGAGTTGAATAGCATGCGTGTTCGACAAACTTTCGAACTCGATTATATCTTGTTTCCGGAGTCACTCGTACAATGATAATTGTAAATAAACAGTAATTAATGTCAATTAATTATGTATTAATTCAAATTCAAATAAAATAATTTAATTCACATTCGAATAAAATAATTCAATTGAAAATCAAATCAAATAATTCAATTCAAATTCAATTAATAATTGAAATCAAATACAATGATTTTTTAAAACACATAGTTCAATTTCTATAATCTCAATTCTAATAAGTTTCGTTTGTTTCATTAATATATAATGATTGTACAATATTCTCCATTTTATACCCTATTATTGAACTATTCGCAACTAATTTTGATCTACTGCTTTCTTTCACAATTCCTGAACCCTTATGAGATACCGTAGTTTCTAAATTTCTATCAAACTATGTACCACAGACGGACTGCGAAAGGAATTTCTAGAACAACACAAATATACTTTATAAATTTTTTACGAGAACGTTCTATTTGTTTGTTTCTTTTACAACTGGCACCAGCATTTTCCGTTCGGAGCAACGGAATAGTTGCCTGCGGCTTCACGGTGGTCTCAGCCGGCGGAGGCGCAGCCTAATTTGTATCGACACTGCGTCCAGGAATAACCGGGCGGCCACGTCGAGTTATTCAGCATCTCCGGTTGCAATTTGCGGAATTATGGAGCTAATTGCGTTATCTTACATCGACTGTCTATCGTGGCGGCGCCCTGACAGCCCGTTCTGCGCGAAGGATATCGATGAATGTCTACGGTTCTCGCGATAGACTGGCACATTGCGGTATGGAAAATTGACTGGCCGCGTTCCCGCGCTTGATGAATTCCAGCTCGTCTTAATCACTCGGTTCCGTTATATTTAAGGAATTCGTTAAACCATTCTTGGAATGCAGATGCGCGCTGCATATTTCAAGCTCCGAGTTTATACTTGCATCAACAGATGCTAGGGAATATTAACTGCTTATCGATGCATACTGTTATTATGCAATGAAACAATTTGAGAACATATGAATTTTTATCTAGTGTGAAGACTGTTCGATGGTTGATAATGTTTTCTGAATACGCAGTTTTCCTGTTGTCTTCGCGGATCGAAGAGTGTTAGAAAAAAATAGAAAAATACAGAAATTGATGATGAAATTTGAGGACGCGGTGTAAAGACGCGAATTGCCTGAATTTTTCTACCACGAGACCACAGATTGAATTACCAAGTTCGGAAGTACGTATGACGGTCGGTTGTTTTAAATTCACCACGCTGGCAAACTTTCCGAGGACCCCTTCTTACTCTTGGCTTCCACTTTGCCTTTGAATGTCAGTGATTAACATTCGTTGCTTTTACTCTGCGCCGGTTATTTTCGCAACGCTCCTGCGTCCCCAGCGTGCGGTCTTAAATATTCATTTATTTATTAAATAAATTCAATTGGCCGAGATGTCTTGCATACTTAAGGCGTATTAGACATTGATTAGAAATATTAAAACATTAAAATGTCGAAATATCGGTATTTTGAAATATCAAAATATCAAAATATCAAAATATCAAAACATCAAAATATCAAAATATCAAAATATCAAAATATCAAAATATCAAAATATCAAAATATCAAAATATCAAAATATCAAAATATCAAAATATCAAAATATCCAAATATCCAAATATCAAAATATCAAAATACCAAAATATTAAAATATCCAAATATTTCTATACAATTTTGAAATTTGACAAAAACCAAAAAGGTAAGATAATGTCTTCCACAAGGTTCTAAAATGGTATTGCACGCATCGAGCGTCGCAGTAGACGCGCGATTAAACTGTAGTAATTTCCCCCACAATTCGTTCCAATCGTTTCAACGTCACGGTACCCCCGAAACGTCATTTTTATAGGCTTTCTGGTGCACCCTCGTAAATTTCGAGAGGCTCGTCCCGATGAACGGGTATTGATTTACAACAGGACAATGCATCAAGAGTCAGAACCAACGCCGGAAGCTTTATCGTTTCCGTCGACGAGCTGTCTGTGCCTCCTCCTCCTCCGACTACCTCACTCTCTCTCTCTTATCCGACGAGCTGACGAACGAACCGACGAAACCCTTTGCCGCAGCGAAAAAACGGAAACCGAAAAAAAGTGGGCGGGAAAGAAAAGCGAAAAAGAACCGAAAGAAAGAAAAATATTCGGCAATTCTCGCGAAAGATATCGCCTGGCGCCGGACCGTTTGTAATTTTATTGTGAACGTCTGCTCGTCGCCCCGGCATTCTCCCTCTGTTCCCTTTTGTCCCGCGTTTCCGGCGTTTCCTCTTTTCGCTGGATTTGTTATGGAGCACATTATTATTGCACCCGTTCCCGCCGCGCCACGGGCCGCGCAGACACCTTTTGCAGCGGGGTCTAACACGTCACGTAGCGCAAGTTTCATTGTTTCACACCTTCCCTCCGTGGCCTTTTTGCGCGGCTCGTCCGGGCCCTGTTTGTTCAATTTTCCATAAAATTTGCTCCGGAGAAAACCGGTCCCGAATGAAATACGTGTGCATTTCACTTGCCGCGAAAGAAAACTGCGTGTGTGTCCGCGAAAACATTACTCGCGGTTCGAGGAAATTATTTTTGGAGGCGTGACGCTTTTCGCGTACATCGGGAATATTAGGTAGAAGTATTCGATGGTAATGGATCACTAAAAATGGTTCTGTTAATTTTGGAAAGCGTCTACCATGTGGCTACTTAATGTTTAGTTTAATTGGTAGGTCTTTAAAAGCTGTTTAGTCTACAAATGCACTTCATTACAGATGCCTATATTCAGGACTTCTCTACTTTTGAAAATCCCTTCCCTTGAATTATTGAATGAAACTCGAAAGTGTGAAGATTATTTATCTCTTAGCCTTATTTATATATTACACAAAAGCTTAATGTCTTTGTATAATGGTCACAAAAATGAACTACCATCAATCTTATCTACAAACAAGAACATCTTGTAGTCAAGTTAACTTTCGCGCAATAATTAAGCCCTTCATACACCAAAGTAATTCATTTCTCAAATAGAACACTAGAGAAATTTCCCGAAATCACATTCTATAAAAAACAAAATAAATATATTATCATTAAAATTTAAAAACTCTGAAAAACACACGATTAAACATTTCGATCCGGGAACGACTTATAATTCACCTCGAGCGTCGCGCAAACAATATGGCACCGCGACGCGTCTCATCGGCGGACTTTGAAAAGGTTAATTTCAAGCCACAACGGGACGCGTAACCGTACACAGTGAACCATTGTCGCGACGCTCATTAACCCCTGTCATAGAAGAAGACATAATTACGTGTACCGTCGTGAATTCCAAGGTGCCAGGGTATGGTAATTGGGTCGCCCCGGCACGAACCGGGCGAAGTTTCGATGCGCTCGCGGCCATGTTTACACCTGCAGCGCTCGAAAAGCGGCGTGGAGCCTCTTCGGGGTGGCGCGCCCTGGGGACCGGGCATTTTAATGGGAAACGCTCGAACGATCCCTTTCGACCGTGTCTCCGTACTCGGTGCTCCTCGACAGAGTAATTTTAATTATCATATTAGCCGTCCCCCGTCGAGTGGCGGGGGTTCTCTCGATGCAGACTCCTGAGAAGCGACAAGGGAAAGGGCGGAGTAAGGGAGAAATAGAGCAAGAGGAACCTAGGTTCCGCGTCCGAGGGAGAATTTTTATCCTTAACGAACGGCTCTTGCTGAAAAATTTAATTAAACGGCTCGAGAGCGCAAGAAAATGCATCAGCCTCCCCTCGATTCGTGCCCGACCACCTCCCTCTCTCTCTCTCTCTCTCTCTCTCTCTCTCTCTCTCTCTCTCTCTCTCTCTCTCCCCACCGGTCCCCCTTGTCGCTTCACCTTGCCGCGTTCTGCCGGGGCTCTCGATCAAAGTTGACTGTCCTGCGGACAAAGGAGGCGACGATAATTGGAGTTATAGCGACCAGAGAGAGCTTACAATTACCGGGACACGTTATAGGACACGAAACGGGGATCAACTCCTCGCCTTTCCCTGCGACCAGTCCACCATCGCTACCGCCAACCCCATTTTCGGTACCACGGACGTCCACCGGAAAACTTCCAACCGGGGAGAGATTAAGATCCCCGAGTTTTTTATCGAGATAATCGCGGAGAACTTTTTTCAATTTCACCCGGCGCTTGTTTCTGCGGGCGGCGAGCTTCATGAGTTTCCGAGCTTTGAAGCTCATTACTCGACGGCCGAGTTCATCTTCTTTTCTCTGACCTTGCGCGCCCTTCACTCCAGACCCGCTGCGAGCCGCTTTTGTCGTGGATTTTTGTTGCTTTTTCTTTTTCAGTGTATGGTTGGTTGTTATTTGTTAATTAATTTTTATAAATATATCAATACACTGAATTTACGAATGCTCTTACAGATGAAATTGTTGAGTATACTGAGTGCGTTTACAAGTGGTAGTTTAATCCTTTGCACTCAAACTTAATATTAAGATTTGTATAATACGCCGATGTGTGGAATACTGAAACAAAAAGAACTCTGATGCTTCATCTTTGTAGGATTTCGTTAAGTTGCTTTCAGAAAATATCGTTTGTATCTCATTAGACAATGTTCAATGTTTCTAGTGAAATGCTGTTGCAGTGCAAAGACTTAAGTGAATGCAATACAGGTTAATATATAAAAAGTGCACATGATATTTACTGTATTAACTTTACAATACAGCGTGCCCTCTTTCAACACTTGTCTCGAACTGACTAATTCTTAGTTTTCGGTCCTCTTTGAAAAAAATTGTCATACACCTTCTCGAAATAACTACACACTTTCCAGACCTGTGCAAATCCATGAGTACCGTGTATAACGGTGCATTCTAACATTTATTATTCTATGTAGTCTTAGCAGACTTATTCTATGATCCCACATCTATTACTTCATCAGTGAAGCATCAGTTCGAAATGAAAAATAGTGTACCATAGCTGATAAGACTATAGGATTATAACGAAATGAATTGAAAGATTTTTTGAAATGTTTCTATCTGCGTACGTTTGTGTTATTGTCAACGAGTAACTCGATGACTTCGGTCCCCCATCCGCTCTTGTTCCGGTAAATCGATCGATCAGTTCGTTAAAGAATGATTGTTGAAAATGTAACATCAAGCGCCCTCTCGGAGTTCTGAATAATTTCGAGCCCTTCATCAAGTCCCTCTAATTGTTCTTCCCCCGAAGCAATTGATCGGCCTGGCTAATGGCGGGCGTAGCCTGCTATTTTTAGATTGTATCATCGGTAGACTGTGCTCCCTGCATTTCGTCCCTGCGTGCGTGGCTGCGTGCCGCAGTCGTGTGCACACGCGTGGCAATGGCCGAACCTCGCTAGTATCCAAGGACAAGGTAACTGGTGAAAATGTAAACAAATGTTATACTTGGATAACTTTCCACAGTAAACTTGACCTTGAGAAAAATTGGTCCTTTGTTAGAAATTCCACTGGATCGTACGAAACGCAATGTATCAATTTTTGGTTCAACCCCCACTATGATTTCAAATTTTTATTCATTATTTAACACTAAAACTATCGGATGCGCCAAATTGACAGATTTTGAAATTTTTACTTTAAATCATTTTCCAAGTTCAGTCGTACATTTTGAAATGATTTTTCGACTTTTCGTTCGGTAGAAATAGTGTTAAATTATGACAAGTCTTTCTATTCATACAGATGTAACAAGGAACCCATCGAATGTCGAAAAATATATTGTTCTGATTTCTATAAAAACTTTGAAATAAGTCACTCCAATTGCTTTAATAAAAACTTTTAATGTTAAACATCTCAGCACCGTTCCAAATGTTTGCTCAAGTATCACTATCACTTCAAATACTACTTGAATACAAACAACAAACACGATGGATTAGTATCTTCGTGTTAAACAAGCAATCATTAAAGATAAACGAGAAGAAATTTGAATTTTTGAACGAATATCCTCTCTCCCTTCAGAGAGTTGTCTGGATATTAGAAGTTGCAAGTGCACAGACAATTTGTTGTCTGCTGGACGTTTACAAGGTGTCCATTCAGGAGATCACGATTCAAATATTCGATCGGTCGTATAAGAGAAAGAGAAATGGGCCGGTTGGTCGGACTATTTCCGCCAGAAGTTGGTTATCGTCCTCTCGGAACACGGAGAGGTCGAGCTCCGGCAGCGGCGCATGTATCATTCAACGATGCGGACGGCTGGTTCGGCGTCCACCGCGTTCCAAGACGTCACTCATTCATGCCGTTTGACGTATACGTGCGCAACGGAAGTTTCGGAACTCGATTTCGAGCTGGAAAAGTTCCGATGAGGCGACGACTTTTTTTTTTTGCTTGTCCGCGAACGGACAGAGCTTCCTACGGGCGCAAAACCAGTCGATACTATCCTTTTTTTCTTTCTTCCGCGCACACTTTAAGAAAGAACTTTTTGCAAAGAATGTCCTGGAGGAGTACACGCTCCGCGACGAAATTTTACTTCTAACTCGAAGGGAAAAATTGAAGACTGCGAGTCTGAATTATTCAAATTCTTATGAGTATTACGTAAATAATATAAATGCATACGATTGGATCGAATAAAGTGTACGCAATTATGGAATTCATTTCAAGGAACAATCTTACTTCTTAACTATTCGCTCTTTGCACGCGAGAGGTGACTCACTCACCACGGGATTTCATACAGTAAAACTATAAAATTTGATATTTAATATTATACATCGTGTAACGCATCAATTTGAGAAATATTGAAACAAAATAACTTTGTCCCTCGATGTAAGTGTGATTTCTCATCGAGTCTCACAAAATATCGTCTTCATCTCATCAGAAAATGCTGAAATATTCCTAGCTGAAAACTTCCGAGTTTAAAGGGTTAAAACCATTCTCACGAGACATGAAATTGCATTTGAATCTATTTCCGCGAAATTTGTCTACAAAGATAGAAGTTTTCGTGTCGATCGGATGTATAAATATCCACAGTTTGAACACAGCAAATTGAGCAGCATCAGAATCGAATATAGAAATCGAGTTCGGCTTCTTTGAGGAACCGGAAGGGAAATTGTCTCAGCTAGATCTGTACACACACACACACACACACAAACGAAGGTCTCTTTCCAAGAGCCGAGTGTCGCGACGTGTGAAGTCGCTGGTACAAAATCCTTGGACATTTTTCATTTCTCAAAGCAACCCCGGGCCAAAGATCATAGTCGACTGCGCCACCGTTTCGCTTCGATGTCACTTATCGTTTCCGCTCTTTTGCACGGCAAATAGGTCGGTCGTGTCACGCCGTCGGCTTTAGGAGAGGTTCGACCCCGATGGGTAATATCGGCGCCGACGACGCCTCGTCTTCGTTATAAAGCGACGCGTCTGCTACTGATTCCCTTGACGAGCTTCCCAGCCTAATGGGATCAAGCGCGTTCGACCAACCTCGTTCCATAAAGGATGCACGAAACTGGGATCGCATCGGCGACCTCCGTGGTCAAGATTCATCGTTCTTCGAGCATTGAGGCTGCTAAAAGCACCGAGGCCTCATCAAATATTACTAGCGAAATTTCTTTCATAATTTAACCCTTGCGTCAGCAACCAAAATGTTCGAGTTCCTTCGAATTATATTTGGTCCCGTACGTAACTTCGTTTATTTTAGTAAGGTATTTTCTAATGGTGTTCCCAAGATAACCTAATATTATTTTAATATTCATAATTTCCAAAGCACGAGTAGCTCTAATTTTCACGAAACATAATGAATTAAGTAAACAGAAAAGAATATAAAAATAATACTCGAATCTGCCTCCAATTAAACGACAGTATTTACGTGTATCACAGATTATTCGTCACAATTAACACGGAAAATCAGCAAACTCGATGTAGAAGTCCGTCGAAAATCGATCTCGAAATGAAGATGGATATCACTGGTAGAGAGTGCACCAGTTCCAATCGATTTCAAAAAACCGACGAGCTCGCCATCGACGATATTTCGTTCGCGGGGTGAAGGGGGAGAGCAACACCTTGGAAATCGTGATAAATGATAAGGAACGAGGTGGAAGCCAAGAGGAAGAGAAAGAGGGAGGGAGAGAGAGGAAAAAATAAATAGAGAAGCGGTTGGCGGCTTCATGAGGGCAGGGAAGTTCGTGAACGAGATTCAACGATCATCCCCCATTTTTGCGGCCACGAAAACGTAACGGCAGCGGCGGGCGGTTGTAATTTTAACCCCGTTGCCCCCGTGTTGGTCACACTCGCCGTTGAACGTGAATCACCGCGCAAACTTATATTAACGATACTTTACGATGCGGGCCTTCGGGCGTCCCGCTTCCGCTCGCCCCATTTGCGGGCGGGAAAACCCGGACTGAGGCCGGCCGAGAACCACCCTAAACCGTACGCGGTTGGCCATGGGAGGAGGAATGGGGGCTAGAACGGAGATTGCCGCCACGGTATCACCTTACCGCCGTCGCTTTCGTCCGCGCGAGTATCGAGCCGCTTTGCCCGGGAACCGGGATTTTTCTTTGTGTTTTTTTGGACTGTTCATCATCCGCGATTTTCATCCCCCGCCACTGATCACGGGCAAAATAGATGGGGTCGGGTGCACTCTTGCGGGAACAAAAATTCATTCTTCGACGTGTCCGGACTCCTTTAGAATATACGTTGCCGGGTAGAAACGTTTGATCGGTTGTCTAATTCGGCCTTTTCGCTATAGAAATGTCAATTTTTTGGTAATTCTTCTAATTGCCCGTTAAAACCTAGTAAATCGAGAGAATTTTCATCGTTTCTTCGTGAATTCTATTATTCTACTCTATATAAAACAATCTTATTGAAATTCTAAGCTCAAGATACCCTACACACTTCTCTAACACGAACCCTTGCACTCGAAAGTGCTTCACCAGCAACGTGCTGCAATACAATCCAGGCACTATTTTCCAAAACCAGTGTACCAAGAACCCACACAACAGAGGAAATAAGTTTCAGTACTCCATTGATTACACTAAGCTCAAACCCTAAACTTTAGTCACCTCACGAGTGCAAAGGGAGAACGCAAATATTAAAATTCCCAACCCCCACGTTAGCGCTTATTCTGAAACGTCTAATGTCTGATCCCAGTAATTCTCTACAACATCGATCCCGTAATCTCCTCATGGTATTCCAAGTCGTCAGTCGTTTCCTCGGAAAGCCAGATCTCCGCAGATTTTATCGTCACCCGTCATCCCCCCGGCAAATTCGCATTACTTGCGGAATCGCGCGAAATCCGGGCGGCGCGCGCGCTGCGAGTGAAGCCAGAAGAAGAACGGGGCGGCCGGTATCCAGCACGGAAAAATAAGAAGCGGGGTTACACGGTGGATGACAAATTACCGGGGATTACGTTACTCCTTTACTCTTCCTCTCCCCCGGCCGCGGTGGGGCTGCTGGCCACCCTCGCGCGACGTTTTACCCTAAGCACGTCGCGACCACTGAAAATATTACCCGGCATATCCCGTTTCGTGGTCGGCGATGCCTAAGGGGCCGCGGAGTCTCCGCCGAGGAACCGAGCGGATCTTTACAGCTAAACCACCCTCCCACCCCTTTCTCCCCGCGGCCGCTGCTAGGCTGAATTAGTTCCGTCGCGAGCTCTGCTTTTTCCGTCGTCCTTGGA
The DNA here is from genome assembly GCF_051020985.1 of Nomia melanderi. Lineage (NCBI taxonomy): Eukaryota > Metazoa > Arthropoda > Insecta > Hymenoptera > Halictidae > Nomia > Nomia melanderi. Next base: position 2,242,071 of record NC_135001.1, on the reverse strand, counting down.
TTAATTTTGTTTTAATACCCGTGAGCCCGGCGCTACACAGGCCGGACCGCATTTTTCACGTTCAGCTTGTACCATTCTCGCGGGATGAATTAAGGGGAATTTTTAGAAATTATGCGGAACCGTTTTCCTTCGCCGCCAGTTTTTCTTGCATGCCTTACAAGGCTGACAGTTTTCTTGCGAGCTGCGAACAGGTTGGACTATGGTCTTTACTGGAATGTTTTTGTGTAGTTTCTCATTCGTGGCTTGGGGTAGTTTTGTATTGCTCTTTGATGTGTTGATTTAGCTGTTTGCATACGCAAATCGCGTTGAAGGAAGGAGACTTTGGAGGTTTCTTTAGTTTGTTATCTGCTGATCTGTTTAGTATCTATTCATAGCTGCAGGTGTTTTATTTATTTATTTTCGACTTTGTTTTACGGTAAAGGAGGAGATATTTTGGAGAGGAAAGCTGAGAATATTCTTTGCTTGGGAATCAGTTTGTGTTTTATGTTGGATTATTTTTTAATGTATTGATCTATGGTATAACAGATTTTCCTATTGCTTGGTGTATTTGTTCACCTATTCGTTTGCAGGTACAAATGTCACGCGGAAAAAAATGAGAAGACACGTCAGAGGACTTGAGAGTGAATATTCAATGTCTGGAAGACAGAGTAGAACAGGATATTGCAAAGATCAATTTTGTCAGCCGCGTTATGAAGGCTCGGTTATTTTATTTATGTAGTTGAAGGGTCATAGTTCCGTAGCGAATGAAATAGTAATGAGACGTTACGGAGGGGGGCGGAGAAGTGCGGTAGCAGCGCTCCGTCTTGGGACTGCTAATAGATTCACCGCTAATGCTATCTGTAAACCGAACAGTCGCTCCTGAGAATTTCTCTCTCGTGAATATGTAGCAAAATATTGCCAACAAGCAGACACAACTGTTTGCACATACCTGTAGAACTTCATATACCCGCCTTCTCGAATTAACATTAAAAATTGAATTCAAAATTCAAAAATTGAATATTCCACAATTGCTCTGAGAATATTAGAACATTGAGTTCAGGGGTAAATCTAATTTTTTTTTTGACATTGTTCTGAATAAGCTACTAATAGCAATGATTATTATGTGTTATGTAATTAAATCAATGATTCATTTATCCTGCGTAAAGTTCTGTTGGAGCATAATCGATGTTCAAAATATTAACACTAAAACTGAGCAGTTAAATTGACTTCTTAAAATTTCTCTATAAAAATTCAAAGAGTACCTATCAACTTCAGTTGATTTACAATTCCGTATTGGTAAACCAATATCTTGAATAATTTCTCAGAGTAACGTCTGTTGTCTCTTTAATAATTGCAAATAGAAGACATCAGGGTTAGGTCATTTTGACGGTCAGATCGTATTACTGTATTATTAAAAAATTCCCTTAATTCAGCGTTTTGTTCTTTCACCTGCAAATAGTCGCAACTTTTTCGAGAAGCGGTTGAAAAACCGATGCGTCTTTCCTCGTCCGACTCAGCAATTGCATTTCGAATGAAATTTTGCGGAAACGCGATAACAACGATCATCCAGTTCCTTTCCGATGCACCATTGCTTGCTCAACGCGTCGGAATTCCCAGTTTCCCTCAAGGGAAGTTTCCTTTCGTGCCGGCATACCTGTGTTTCCGTGTAGATACGCTCAATGAATGCACACACGGCTCGCTGCCTGCGAACCTGGAATTCATTGGCTTCGCAAAGTGATCGAACCGCGTTCCCTCTGATTCGCGACATATTCTTCTGCCGTCGATTCCGCGGCAGACATCCATTATATCGAACTCCCCTTTTCAATTGGCCAATCGGGTTCTCTCAGTCGACGTTCGCTCGTTAATTCTGATTCCTTGTCGCGCTTCGTTTCGGAAAGATCGGGTTCGTTCGTCTGGAATGATGCATTCCTGCATTCGAAATTATCAGGTCCTTAACACTAAAACTGCCGAGCAATTAGAGTGACTTATTTCCAATTTTTGTATAAATTAGAACAATACGTTCCTTGAGATTCGAAAGATGTTCTAGTCTTGTGTATGCAAATACACGATTTTAATTGGATATCTTCCGCAAAAACGTGTTGGTAATTTAAATACTTGCAAAATAGACATTCTGAACTGTCAATTTAAGCCGTTCGTAGGTTCAGTGTTAAAATAATTTTAGGAATTTATGTTTATGGATGTGTAGTAATAGATATTAATTGATATGAGATATGCAGACATGATATACGAATCCAATAATATCGAATAAATACTAATTTCTGTGTATAATATATAAATTAATTTGTCAAACACGAGTTGTTTGAGCAATAAACATTGGAATGTGCAAGATATTTTTAATTAAAAGACATTCCCGGTGCGATACGGATTCTGCGCGGAATGGAGCTTTCCCGATTTTAGTAACGCTGCGCGCTAATTGAGTTTCATTTCTGGAATTTAATTCACTAAGGAGATTAGTTGCTGTTATCGTTAACTTGGAATAAATGTTTACGTTAAACCAATAGTTTCATAAACTTGGAGCGGAGTAATAATTCCATTGAAGTAGCTTCGCGGAGACAGAAACTTTAACAATCCCTTCCTGCCTTGTGAATGAGTAAAGCAGTTTCTAAAGGGATATTCTATTTTTGTTTCGGCGGGCGACGAAGGAAACTCCCGGGGTGTTGTCCAATAGAATTCTATTTTCGTTACATTTTCATAATTGAGTTCATTTAATTCTATATAATCATTTAGTGATAGGAGTTTATAAATTACAACCGAATCAATGATATATTATATTAATAATATCATTATACTATAATAGAAATATAATATATATACTTAATTAATTGAATACGACTTTTTTTAAAGAACCATTGAACCAATTATTTCCTAATTATATTATACTAAATTTAGCGATGTACAAAACTGATTTCCGTTTTAAAGTTTGCCACTAAAAATGCGTTTCTAACATTATTTCAAGCGTCTGGAAACTCTATTGGAAGATTTAATAACAAATATTTTTCTTTTCTGTTACAGGTACGACGTTTGTTTGACGTGTTCTTAAATTGTACTAGATAAACGTTGAATTTCACAGAGGATGTATTCACGTGAATCTTCACGTAAGTACTATGTACAATAACAGTAAAAATATCTCCCGGTAACTTATACTGTCTATTTACACAATACACTGATCACGAAAGATTGTATTTTTATATTCGAAGCAACATTTCCCCATGTTCCGCATCCATTAATCAGTTTCTCGAGTCCTGCGCAAGCATCGAAGAGGAAATTTAAAACATAACATTCCGCGTTATTTGGAGCACAGTAAGATTGACAGTGCCATCCGAGATATTCATGTTAATTATGCTTACAGTAATATGTTCCCTGCGATACGACACGCAGTGACATTCGCCGTATCTATGACCAGCCAGGAATAAAAGAACTCTGATAATAGAATACGGAGTTCGCGTCTGATAGAAGACCAATCTAAACAACTGAAATAAAAGGACAATATTCATCAATCTCCACAGCAACAATTACGCGCATGAACAGTCGATTCCAAGGGTTACGTCGAAAATTAACGAACACCATACACAAATTCGCATATCGTTCCACGCTTGCACGATCCGATGTTACATTTACGCATCGATTGTTTCTAATTAATTTACCCCTTGCCCCTTGTTAAACCGTTCAATGGAACATTTATAAATAGAATCGCGTCGATAGAATCGTAATTACGATTGTATCGTGACATATCGCGTTTGAAAAGTGTCGTTAATTAAACAGTCCTTGGATTAAATATCGGCTGAACGTTCGCCGTTCGGAAGGCCGATATCGCGGTAAATACTGCAAACGGATCAAAACGATGGAGTGGCATTTCAAAATTTGTTATTGTCGCAGAACGAGCGCAGTTTCCCAGCAACGATAACTTTCCCCATTAACCGGCACTCATTACCAAGCACCCTGGTTACCTTTAATTATACGGCTCTTGAACCTTCGTGCTGTTGCTGGCTGTACTCTTTCTTGAGCAAAATGTAATCGAGAAATTGTTTACGGTCGATTGACCGGGATAAATGAGCGGGGCCGGCTTCGACGCGCAACCAGATTTCGACTTGGGAAAATTGAAATACAGAAAATCAACTGATCGGAGCGGGGAGAGCGACGATCGGTCGCCACCTGTTCAAGGACCCCTGGCGAACTCGGATTATTCATTCGTTCGTGACTGATCGAACGAGTTCGTGCCAAATGATTTAACACTTTACCCACCGGAAGTCTATTAACATGTTTCCCCCAGTGACTCGGCTGTATTGAAGGAGCCTTCATTTTCTTTCGAGCATTGTGTAGGGGTCAGGTAATTCCTTGATTATTTTTTACCATTCTCAGGTACGTTGTTCTCAAGCTCTTACTCATTCATTCTTTTGCCATTCCTGGTTAAGTAATGAATCGATTTCAATTAACACTGAAACTAGCAAGTACATTTACCTTTCGAAATTTTTCTATAGAAACTCCAAGAGTGCATCTATCGAGACTTCAATTGATTTACAATTAAATTTGGTAAATCAGTTTTTTTAGTAATTTCTCGGAGAAACGTCTCTTATCTTGTTAATAATTGCAAAAAGGCCTCCGGAATGAGTCATTTCGATCCGTCTGGTAGTGTTAAGTAATTTCAAAGTTGTTTTTAAGTGTTTTAACCATTTTTGGACTCTTCTTTCCAGTGTATCGGTTGCCTCTCATATTTTTCCAAGCCACTTGACCATCTGCAGCCATCATTCACCTTCCTTTTCAAACCGCTAACACCATCGCCCAGTCTCTTTCAGTTCCCTTTATTTTCATCGACTTTCGTCCCTCCTGACCTTTGATTGATACACATTGTTCTCTGAGTGCCATTGCAAAATTTTCTTTAGCTGTTGGTCCCCTAGTGTCTTTTCAAGGACCGCAACGATCCTTCAAGAACCACTGGAAGTCTCTTAGGACACTCCAGTGGTACCCTAATGGTCACGATGGTCCTTAAGGAATTACTCGAATGATCTTAGGAGTTCTTGGTATCCCCCGAAGATCCTAGGTGGTCTTTCTAGGACAATACAGGAAATTTCGACAATCCTCAGGACCTTCTGCAAATATTCAAGCTTACATACTTGAAAATCTAGTGCCTTTCATTACTTTCGATTCATTAAATTCGTTTAGAGACATTTTCATTCAGTAAAATATTGAAATTTTATATTGAAAAAGACCTTCTTCTCTTCCTCTGTTTATTAAATTAATTCAGGTACATTTGAATCGCGTGAAATATTGAAGACATTGAAACATTGAAATTTTATATTTTATTGAGATATATAAAATCAATCGCCACTTTATAAAGTTACAGTTCATTCGAAGTATCACGATTTAATTGCCGTGCTGTAGAAAAGGGAGCAAAGCTTCCTGGCCAGCTTATTTCAACGAAATAAAGTTACAGAGTCGCGAAGTGTACGAGAAACTCAACGGTTCTGGTTCAGACGCAGCAGCGCCGCCATTCCCGGAAGAGCGAGCGATACTTCCTCGCGATTGCAAACATGTGCGATACAAATTCTTAAATTACATCGGATGTCGGTAAGCCAGGGGAAACGGGATCCGTGAGTAAATTTGAATAACGGGCAGGTGGCTGAGCAATTAGCGACCGGCTGCACCCAGGAAAACGCCCTTCCGATACGAAGAACCGGAGAAAACGGTGTCCCGGTATCTAATTGCTCGTTATTATTTGTTTGTTCGAGCAGCTCGAACGGCTTCTGAATATTTCGTTTCATTAAAAATACAATGCCCTTCGGTGAATCGCCCCGTCGTTACGGTAGCGGCGTGAAACAATGGAAATAACCGGTCTCTACTGAGATAATAGATCATCCCACGTAATTCCTGCAATTACGACTAGCCGATGGTTGCAACAAATTTTCGAAAGCCAGTGTTTCCCCTGCAGTTTCTTCAAACATTCAAATCTTCTAAGCACGATAAAAATAATTTTCGAATTCAGTAAAACAATTTGTACAATAATTTACCCTTCGACATCTAATTATTTACAATCGGTTGATTCTACTCTCCACTTCAGTCTCGATACAAGAAATCCACGGTACCCTAATGAACGTATGAATATGTAGAAAAGTTGCCGCAGTTAGTTGATATTCCCCCATGTTTATTAAAATATAAAGTCAACCACGGAATTAAAACTTCAGCTTTATACAACATTCACAGGCGTACGCGTGGAAATAGCTAATACGGGCCCGCCAATTTACAAAGCAGAGAAATATTTTCATTCAGAAGTTCCCGGAATTTGAGGACAGAACGAGAACTCCATTAAAATTCATTAAAAAATTTCCTATTGTCGCGTGACGCTCGTTCCAGCGCACTTTAAATGCATGAAGATTCGCGGCCTAGTACATAATTAGCGACACGGACGTTGCTTTTTTCCCCCTTTCTTCGTTGCCCTTTTCATTTCGGCTTCGTTGTTCTTTCCTACAGAGGAAACATTTCCCCTTTGACAGATTCGACTGACGAAACTGCCGGGCCTTTTTCAAGGCGGCGTCACGCGCGGCACGGCTCGTTACACGGCCGGCGAAAGTTATCGGCGTAACTTTTGGCTCCCAACGTCGACATAGTCGAGTTACTATGCCGGTCGCGGTCGGTAGCCAGCGACATGGCCCTGGGGTGAATATATGCTAATGCTATAGCGCGCTGCCCTGATGAACTCGAACCGCGCGGAACACTTCCAGCGATACATATTTCTCATGTAACGCTGAACTTGCCGCATATCTGTCTCTGATAAAAGTTCCCCGACCACCGGAGGAACGACGCTTCCGAGTAATTTGAATATTTCTGGATGGTCCGCCGGTGTTGCGTAATCGCGGGTTCGTTCCCGTAATCGGCAGCGTTTCGACAAAATGGCAGTTCGGGGGACGTGTGACTTTCTCGCGAATATATGGTCGCAAGAATTACCACCGAAGCGGAATTATTTTCTAGGTACTCACGAAACCGTGAACCCTTTCCGGCGGAAACAATGGAAATGTTCGAACCTGGATTCGGCTTGTTTTAACCGTTCGCGTACCTCGGTTCGAGAATACTTCTGAAACTCGAATTTAATCCCCTGTTAAACTTAGCCAGTTTATGGATAATCTCTACTTGAACTGGCTATTGTATATCGCAATGAAATATCTCTTCTATATTCATATCGATGATATACGCACATTAATACGGGCTGTACGCGTATGGATGTTACAATTTTAAAATTAATTTTCAAATAGCACAGGGTATTATATTCCAGCTATATTCACGGTTTAATGTACATTGGGAGGGAACGGACAAAGTAACATAGCAGCAGGGAACCTCTGTAAAGTAACGCAAAATCTCTATTAACCCTTTGTACTCCATTGTTGATAGGTTTATAACTTCGGTTTTAACTCTAGAACTACCGTACCAATCAAAATGACTAGTTTCGATTTGTCTGTTTCGCAATTGTTGATATCTTGAAAGCATTGAATATTCCAAATGACTTTGAAAATAAATAGTTTCCTTTGAATGCTATAATGAATTGAAGAAACTGGAAATAATTTATTATTACAATTTCTATAGGCGTTACATATTAATCGTATTAAATCCTCGTTAGTTCTAGTGTTAATAAAACACTAAACATAACTGTATACGGGTTTCTTTTAATAGCGAAGCAGGATCTTCAATCTTTCACGGAAAGGTTTGCTCATTGTAAATATTCCTAGTGTATTTAGCTCGTAGTAAAAATAATTGAAAGTTGCTAGATCATATTGAAAATCCCTCGGAGTGCAAACGGTCAATAACAACGGTAACTGCGTTATCTTGTATTTGTATTCTGCTTGCGTTGAACAGCGCAAGCTCCACTGGGACCTAAACATATTGCACGAAAGATCTCCAATATCCCTTTGGTGGAGAGGGACCTAATAGTCTTAGAAGATTATTACAGTCTCGTGTAATGGCCGCGCGGAGCGCGCAGTTACTCGGAGCACTTAATTAATGTTGGTCGCGATACCTCCAACAGTCGTCACTTACCGATCCACTTCATTGTCCTCCGGTGCTCCGAAATTCCCCGGAAGTGTACGGCGGTTCACAATGGAGACCGGTGTTTACCGTGCACAGACAGCTATATCGGGTCTGATTAAGAGGCATTCTCATGGGCAACCGGCGAAGGAGGAGAGGAAGGCGGCTGAGCGGAAGAGAGAGAGAGGGAGTGAGAGACAGAGATCGGCGCATCTCGCAGTGACGTTCACTCAGAAGACGCGGGTCACCTCGAGAACCGGTGATAAATTAAGGCGCAGCATCGTTGCCCGAACCACACGCGACTGCTCCTTTGCTTTCGAACGAGGCACACCCTCGGCCGTCTCTCCGGCTCCAGCAATTCCTCTTCTGGGGGTGGCGCCATGTGTTACGGGGATGATATACGAGGAATCGAGCGGCACGTGAAATATCTATGGGACGTCCGAGTGTTCCCGTTGCCGGGCGGGCCGCGTGAAATCTCTTGATCCTTCGGACCGCAGCGTCAACGGATTGTAATTATTCGTCGGTTCAACTGTCCTACTGCGAGCGTTAGGCAGTAACGAAGACGTTCGAGTACTAGTGTGCGCATCGAGTTCAGAGTACTAGTGTGCGCATCGAGTACATTCAAAGTAACAGGCAGGTGAAAATTCCTGATTTCTTCACTTTATAATTATTAAAGGGATAATAGATGTTTCTCTGAGAAATAGTTGAAGAAATTGATTTAGCAAAGTGAATTTCAAATTAATTAAGGTTTCTATAGATGCAGTCTCGGAGTATCTAGTTTTCTTAAACAAGATTCTCATATACGAAGAGTATAAGTTAATTGTGAATACTGACGGAGGAACTGGACGTTTCATTTGTTGTCTAGACGTAAGTTTACAGTTCTCTTGGTCCTTGGGATTCGGTAAACGCGAAAAACCCGTGAGTTTTTCATGCGGTTTGAACTATATGAAATCTTGAATGAAAAGTTACTGATTAATTGTAACTAATATCATTTAACAGCGTTATTTTGATTTCTTCGCTGCTTCTAACGAGAGCCGCGATATTTTCTGGTCGCGACGTTCATTGGTGACGATCGAGAATCGATCAAACGGTGGGGTAAGATGGCGGAAACTTGACGCGGACCCGCGAGTCTCGATCGACCCGGACGCTTCGATAATTATCGGCGCTCAAGTATTTTTTAATTAAGTCCTCGCGTCTCCCGTCGGCATTCTGCGAAAATTATTGGTATCTAGAACAGACGGGAGGAGGACTCCTGTCGATATTCTCGATATCGTTCAGGAATGGGCATCGACGGACGGCGGCATTCCGGAATTTATTTTTGCTTCGCTCGTGTCTGCCCGCTTTGACTCGCGTCCACGGGCAAAAATTCGTCAGAGGATCGACGGCGCCAGTATTTCGAACCGAACGTCGAAGCTGTGGATCAGTCTTCGCTAATTTTGACGTCTGCAGCATGGTTCGTCTCCCCTTTTTCATTTAGCACTCTGAAGATTTCGTTCTCGCAATTTTTTCGATGTGATTAAAATTCAACACGACTTTCGCTTAAAATTCAAACGAGAAATACTTCTACGGATAATCAGAGATTATTAATTAACCCTTAACGAAGCAGTGCCATCAAATAAGCGGCATGGCACTTTTACTTACTGGGTCAAAAATCATTTTCTTATTTTCGGAACACATTAAGTATCGTGCTAGGTTACTCCTGTCATGTATATTACGGTAATTTTTGACAGTAAATCAATTTTAAATACTTCCGGTTTGTTAACACTAAAACTACCAAGCAATTAGAGTGACTTATTTCCAACTTTTCATAAAAAATTGCAACAATACGTTCCTTGAGATTCAAAGGATCTCTTAGTCAGTATCTGTACAAATACACAAGTTTAATTAAAAACCTTTCGCAAAAACAACTTTATAGTTTAAATACTTCCAAATGAAAAATTCCGAAGTCAATTTGTCCCGTCCGGTAGTTTCAGTGTTAATTATTAACAAACGTAAAATATCAGCCGCGAGATCGTTACATTTCGTTACTACCATTTCAATCTTCATACCATTTCGCGGAAACAGCGCGGATTCAACTATCACGCGAACGGAAGGAGAGATTCAATTTAGCAACAACTATCGCAGGCAACTATTCCCGACGGGCTCGCGCACGTAAATACTGGCAGAAAAAAAAGAGGATGGCGTTGCGATAGTTTTTCCTGTGAGCGGCCGTTCCGCGTCGTCCAACGAGTCCCCCAGTTTCTAGTTTAGAATGTTTTCAGGTCTGGTAGGTAAATCCGTTTCCGAAGCTGAGCCGTAGGTCGAAGGCGAAGCATAGTAAATTGTCAGTAACAAGCGAACGATCCGGATTAACGTTCTATTGGCAACGTTTCAATGGTCTTTGCAGGTCCCCGTGCACGGCCGCGGGGCAAGGTTTCGGGGAGGAGCGTTCCTGATTCGATCGTAAAATACAGAGAACGCCTGGGCGCAAGCAACGAGAGAGCTCTCCTGCCGGCTTCGTTTCGCAACTCGCATATGTCGCGAAACGCTGATTTCCCAAGCGCCAACGCGACGCGCACGGCTTCGGCCCTCTTCGCCTGCCGTCCAATTATGACGTTTCCCGATGCTCCTTTTTCGCGTTTACTGGGTTTTTTCCTCTCGTCACTCCGACCCACCTCCCTCTCACGGTCCCTTTCGCTTCAGTGTTCTTTAATCGGCCCCCTGGGAGCGGCGTTGTCGGCCATTTACGTGTAAAACGCTCGATTCCATTTTGTTTTTCGGTGATGCGCCCGGATATTGATTTCCCCGAACGATCGTGTAATTCGATGAAGATTCTGCGTCGGTTATACTCGTGTGTATAACTTTGTGGTTATTTTTCGTGTTTCGGCGGTCTCTAGGGTGCAGCATTTTTATCGATTTCCTGTGCTTGATTTTCCTCGGTGATACCCTGGGCATTGACTTCCCTAAACGATCCCGTGATTCGATGGACATACTATATCGATTGATCTTTACGTTATTTTTTATTTTTCTTTACAAAGATATTGATTTTACTCAGTTTATATGATGTCTTCTAAGTCATACGATTGAAAACTTGATAATTTTGTATTTTACGAATTCTTCCGCAATCATTGTCTCTCCTATTATTCTATTCCAAACGTTTTCTATCTACAAACTGCCAAGCCCGTGTTACATATCTTCCAATCTCGAACAATCTTCAACTCTCAAACAACAAACATCTCCTCCCACCTACACCCTACAAACCTATCTCAACATCCAATGATCAACCCCGGAACTATCAAAAAAGTCAACTTAACCCACGCCTAAATTCTTCTACCCCAATTACTACCAAAATAACATCCACTTCTACAAATTACTAAAGAAACTGATTCATTCACAGGCAAACTGATTTATAATTCAGTTAAACTTCAACAGCCGCACTCTTGGAGTTCCTATACAAACTTCTACACCACTCTTCCAAACTTATTCCAACGACCGTCAACAGGTACTCATTCACAGTCGACTTCCATTCACGCGATTCCATCGGCGAGCGCTGTAACCGAAAACGCTCAGAGACGTAACGCGAAACGCGGCGAGGAAATTTCTGCAGGGCAGTAAATACTTCGATCCCCGGTTTAACGGTGTGCGCCCGTTGGGGCGGCGGCGTTGTCCAACGGCGCGCGCGTCGCGTCCGTCACGGGACACCTATTTAATATATCCGCTCGTAAAATCCCGGTTGAAAATAATAATTAAACGCGGTTAACGTTAGCCCGGGCCCCGGTTTACAGGGCACTAATTCAACAGGACGGGGGTTCGATCGGCGAATAAATCGCTCGGCCCGTTAGGATCACCTGATACCCGGCGCGTTTAATACCGCACTTTATAGCCGGCTAGTCCCCGCTAACGAATATCCCCGCCGGTCGCAGTCTATCCGGCGGCGGTCCTTTCCGCGCGTGCACCCCCGAAAATTACGCAACCCGCGCGGCGCGTGGTCAGACAAGCGTGACAGAAAATCCGCTTACGGAAATCAGGGGTTAGTTTCGAACGTTTCGCCGCGGACGATCCCAGCGCCGTCTACCGTTCCCGATACACTCCCACGCGTCCCAATTTCGCGCACTCGCCCCATCGTTACGATAGCGGAGACGAGGAAACGGTACGTAAACCCTGTTATACCTGGCGCACCAGCTGGCACATGGAAAAGTAAATAGATAGACAGGCCGGCGTAAAATCTGCCGAAATTGGAAAGTTTTCGTCCGGCGACCAGCTGCCGCGGCGCCGCTCCGTCCGCCTCGAATTGCGATCCCTTTCCGCGGGAGACGCATCCAGCCGTCCTCTCCGCCCCGTTTCGGAGGACGACTATTAATTATACGTTTACCCTCGCGCCGCGGGAAATTGGAATTTCGGGAACTGGGTCGTCGGCGATACCGATGCGAATTATAATTTCTTTCTTGTTTTGTACGCAGGGTGGAATGGATGTAATTATGGAACGTGTATCGATGGGGAGTAGACTTTGAGGGTAAAATGGAGATATAAGGGTTCTCGTGGAAAGTATTCATTCGATTAACCCTTTAACTACGGATGTCCACAATAAGCGATTTGATGAATTATGCCGGGAATTGGCTTTTATTTATTTTACCGAGATTGCGTCGATGAAACAAGTAGAGTGTTTATGTTTATGTCTTATGTACATAAATCATCACATGTAGGTAAGAAACGAATGTATCAACATTTGTACAACTTTGCTTTTTCTTTCGTTTTGCGTTCAGGCAGTCGCATTTGTGAATATGTACGGATAGCTAAAGGGTTGTGGAATATGCGTAATACTTGTGCTGTAGAGTGTTCTGGGAATAAATTCGCTGTGGTGAATAAATTCTTTTATTTTATTGTTTGAATCAATGATTGAATATTGAAATCGTGGTAGATCGGTACCTTTTTCGCGTGTCAAGTAGCACGAGCGTCGGAGGGAAGTGATCGTCGATTGTTCGATGACTATTAACGACGTTTCTCGAAGGCGAATGGTTCTGACGTTGGATCGCAACGTGTTACACTTTTGTCTTTTAGTGTCACTTCATGTCGCTTAACATGACGCTCGAGACGTCGAGGTTCTTTCCTTGTGTTCTTAAATATGTTAATATTCTAGTTTTTACCTTACGCTTCGTTTTTACGCCTTCTGCAATCGATAACACATGGAATCGCATGTGACTAAAGTTTTACTGTATGTTCAAATAGTTTGATCTTCAGTGTTTGTTGTTGTTGTGCTTGAGGAACACTTCGAGTACGTCAAATTTTGGCAGTACTTGCGAGAACTCCTTCGAGTGCAGAAGATTAGTTTCTTGGTGAACGTGATGGGAAAACGGTTTAGTTGTTAACAATGGAGACTCTAATGATAATAATTATTTTGCATGAATGAAATGGTAATGTCAAAATAAATTCATTTCGCTTCTTACTTAGTGGATAATTAGTCGATACTTAGAATATGGTTAGTATTACCTTTACTGTAGAGTGCATTACGTAATGAAGATTATATAGTAGAAGCAATAGTAGTGTCAGCTTGTGCTACGTACAGAGGAAATTAATTTTTATACCGATGCACACGGAGTACATCGCTAAATTCATAACGATCGAAACTCTCGAGGATGAGAAAGGGGTAAGTTACAAATCGGGGACCAATTGCCTTGCATAACCAGCGGACTGTTCCTCTGATCAATGAATTATGGAGACTTTACCGGAATCGAATGCGTTATAGTATCATTCCGAGATCCACAGATTGATAACAGAATTCAAGGATTCAGGTCTGTTCGTCTTTCTTCCACAGACATCTCATACTACCTGCATTTCGAGATTCTTCTGTGGGTTGCAACGGAACATATATTTTCCGTGGCTTCCCGAGCAAACTCTGATCATCGAAACAGCGGTTACTCGATGTTGCTAATCGATTAGTGCCGCAGAGAACGAAAGTAACTACTGCACATAACCGCGTAAATATCAATTAGCGGAAAGCAATTTATACTCTAAACGTTGGACCAACGTAAGCAACGTTTCGTTACAAGCGTTGATATTAATTAACAGTGGAATTGGTTAAATTGGCGAGGCCATGGAATCGATTACGTAACCATGTCGGTAAACCAATAAAACCAATTAATTGCGATGCTGCGTGCAGCTGTACCGCTGATAATTGCTAATTAATAGGACCAACCTTCTTTCGGAACGGGCAAATTCCTCTGTAACCGCACTTTGACAATTAGGCTAACGTTCAATTCAACTCTCTAAAATTCTACTGTGTCTCATTATCTTAATTTAATCTTTAATAAAAAGATCATTTATTTTACTCGTTCGTTACCAAAGTCGCCTAGGAAACGTCCATCATAGACCAGGATTCTTTCTAGGATTATATGACATCAATTGGAAATATATATACTTTACGTATATATATTTAGAACATTCTAAAAAATTAAAATATAGTTCAAAAGTTCCCGGCCAAATTAGCAAGTGCAATATGCAAATACGATGCATTAAATTACTATTATAATAGAAAACCAGCATTATTTGTTTTTTAAGCATTCTGACCGAAAACATTTATTTCTAAAAAAATACGTATAAAGAATACACTTATATGTCATAATAACAATAAGTTCTTAAATCCTTTATCATATAAGAAACGATCTGGATCCAAAAACGATCTGGTCGTGAACTTTCGAACCTCACTGTAAATATTATCGCAGACGAAGCACACTCTTCACATATTCCACCGTGTTAGAACTTAACAATCCCGTTCAAAACACAACGCGTTTCAACGTGTCTCCATATATTGATTCAAAACCTCTGTTACATATACGTATCGATGATAACAAACCGACGTGTCACGCATATGTAACAGCTGGTAGCGAACGAATGAAGGATCGAACATCTGATAATCAAGTCTACGCGCAGAAATGCATAAATCGTGGTTCTCCGCTTAAAATTCTACGAGTACACTCCACTTCCTAATTCATTTTCCAATGCACACCACGGAAACCAAGAAGAATCAGCACGCTGCTAATCCCACTGAGCGCCGTTTACCGCTAAAACAATGCCTTTATTCTGACAACTTCAATCAACAAGCCCGTTATCCAATTAAATTCGAATTCCGCGGAAAGTCACAAGATCCGCTCGAAATTGCCCGTGCCGCTGTTACGGTCGCAGTAACGCGGACGTAACTTATAAACGATAAAAGTCTTCGCCGCGAGCAACGGCCATAACAATGCGTCGATTAAACCCCGGGCGAAAGATCTCTCGGGGAGAATACATAAAACTCGACGCGGCCTTTTATTCTTCCGCGAGAAATCGACGTCTCGACAATTGTTTTCTATCGTTCGTGTTCACACGGTCGTTCTTGACAAATGCTCGATCGAGAGTTTCCGGTAGCGGCGGCGGCGGCGGCGGCGGCGGCGGCGGTGGCAGCGCAGTACAAAGAGAGGACGAACACGGTCCCCTGCACCTGCCACAGTAAAGTTGATTTCCATGGAGGAAATTTCGCGTCACCTTGGTCCTTGACTCGCGCAGCTTGTCCGAAGTGTCGAAGGTATTTCACCGGAGACTGCGAGCATGTCGATCCTCGGGATCGATCGCGATTTTCCTTTCACGTAGCGGATCCTGCGTGTCCGCTCCTGCGTACGGGATGTCCTCGTCCGCCATTTCCTTCCCTGAAATCATTAGACGTCGGAATTCTGGTAAAATCGGTTGTGAAACTTGCACATTCATGTAATTTGATTTTTATAATATAATACTATAATACTTCACGTTAGAGAATAAATATGTTAAAGAAGAGAATTTTTAGATATATTCGGGTTGCATATAAAACGCAGGATTGTAAGAAAAGGTCGGAGTTATTTAGTTTATTAACTCTCTGCATTCCAGAAGTTTTTCACTGGAAATACTCAATATTCTCTAATGACATACCGACATTTTTTCCAACCATCTTGACGAGAAATCGCATATGAATTGAGGAACAAAACTATTTGCTTTTAATATTTCATATATTGATACATTGCACAAAGTTTAATATTAGATATAAAACTTTATAATTTTGCTGTGTCGAATCAATTGGCGACTAAGAGGCGCCTACGGAATGCAAAGGGGTAAAGGCAATGACCGTGTTGGTGTCAGACGCGACTAACCGACTTCGAATGCGATCGAGGAGCGCTTTCCTTTTTAACCCTTTATAGACGAATGTCGACATTTCGTCGAGATCAAACTTTCATATTTGAAACACTGAGTTGTAAATATATAATTTAGTACTTCAAACAGCAAGGGATTAGTACATAGTTTCCTCCAGTACATAGTAGTGTCCTTTCTCTCTATTATTTAAGCAACCGATATAAATTTGGTTTCATCTGCTGAAGGTTTTGTATACTTTAAAGAATCTCCGCCCGCAAAGGGTTAAACACCCTTGCGCTCATTTCTGAAAAGAGTCGACAATTCTAAGAATCAGGTGCGTTCTACTTTCCGACAGAAGAGTACGCCGCGCTATAAAGAGTCGTCTCTTACAGCATTTTCATTGATAATCGTTCTATTTAAAATCATTCTATTTAGAATCATTCGAACAGCATAATCTCTCGAATACGTAAAACTAGGAAATTTCCCCTTCTGTTACTCGATAACTGGTCTATATAACATTATCAGATATTTAGCACTGTTTTTTAAGCCTTCCGCCCAACTTCACAAAAGATGAACCTTTTTATCCAGTGCCTGTTACCATAAATTACGCAAAAAACGCACGGTCTCGCCTGCGCGGCTGCAGCGTACGCAAACAACGCTGCGAGACTAAGAGTCCCCGTTCCCCGGTGTCTCGACTTTTTGCGGCAATCAAGCCGCGATAAATTAAATTGGGCTACACTGTTCTAGTTCTCGCGTCCATTGAGCTGCCCGTATCGACACAAGGCGCAGCGAGCAAGATTCAATGGCTGTCGCGAACAGCCGAGGTTTCCGTTCATAAATATCGCATTTCCTCCGGGCTGCTCTCTCCTTCCCCTCCCACGGCTGCGGCGATTTCCACGGGCCGTCTGTTACTCGTTTCGTTTTATTTGCCGGATCGGGGCGCACTTATCGGCGTGATCGTCGTCGTGGCAATAAGCCGTGGCTAAAGGGGAGCCTCGTGCTCGGATAATTCATGCTTTCGTCGTCGCAATCGTCGTCGGTTTGCATAAACGCCTCGACGCTCGGGATTCTCTCTCGCGGCGGTGATCGCGCAGATATTCCCTTCGACTGTTTTCCCTCGGGATATCGGGACGCGCCGGTTGTAAAGGACTCGTTATGAAAGCGAAGAGGATGCTCGATTACCGATACGCCTCGCTTGCCGGCTATTTGCACTGTCATCCCCGCGACCGTTTTGATACACGCTATTTTTATTCGCTCGCTTTTGTGAGCTGTCGCTGGTATTATTAAGCTGTTTACCAGAAACGGTGCCCGCGATCCTCTCAGGAACGCTTGTCGCAATGACCTATCGTTGCCGCTTTTGAAACCGTACCTCTAATTACTCGCAAATCGATGTAACGCTTCGCGTACACCTGTAGTGCGCTTGTACTAGTATTATTCCCAGCAACGATATCTCTTGCGGATTCTCGATTTATAAAGAAATTAGGCAGAATATGCAATAAGCATTTTTCACGGATGATTATATTCAGCAGGTTGATAAAGGATTTATTAACTACAAATTTTTTTCCAGTCTGTCGAAGCATACTTCAATTTTGCAATATCTGAATATCAATCATCCCTTCGCTTATATGAGAGCAGACTCACAACAAAAATTCCAAACGTACTCAACACAAATCAAATATTCCTATCCCATCTACAACCTCCATAGCAATCCCACGAACTATCAAATCCTTCCCCTTTCCAATAAATCGACGAAGTAATCCCGTGGAGCACCCTTACGAAAGAAATCACAGAACAAAGGGTTAAAGGCCATGAAAAAAGCCTGCCGTCCGAAAGGAAGCAAAGGAATGAAAAATCCCAATATAACCAACGACTGCCCCATAACTGTCCACCCCTGTGACACGTCGAGAGGGCGCAGTGGGGTGGTCTCGCTCGCAGAAATTCGTCGATTCGTCGAGCGGAAAAAGAGAGTGGTCAAGGGGGGAGTTGCAGCTCGAAAATACCGTCGCTGGCTGTCCTGAAGAGGCGACCGGATCTGTCCCGTGATAGGGCACGAGCCTGTAGGTCGGAAGGGCCTCGTGATTCATGGGGGTTGGCCGTGCGGTGGCGAGGCTGGTGCCGCGGAAGGGTGCCGAATGCAAAGCAGAAGGCGGGCTGAAAAGAGTCCCGATTGCCGTTCAAAAGCGTTCGTTGTCGCTCCGTGTATATCGAGGCAGCCAGTGTCCGCGTGTTAGTCGGCTCCCCTTGCGAGCGTGTGTATTCGGTTCGCTGGCTTCCGCCCCCTCCCGCTGCCGGTCGAAGAGGTTCGAGTGCCGGAGGAAAAAGTGTCGAGGGGTGGCTGGCACTTCTAATCGGTCGTGAGTCCTCGCTACGATACCTTCCGTTCGAGTGTCGCGCGGAATATACATTCGTAAACGTTATTCCCACCCCCGACCCCTATCTCAAGCGGCGTTCCGAACTTTGTTCGCTTCGAGTGGCCTGTATTCGGCCGCCTACGAATGATGACGTTAACTCCGGGGCTGCACGGTTATGTACTCTCCCAGTGAGTTTGTTTGATTTCATTTGACTGCTTGACTGCTGTCAGTGGCCACTCGTCTTTATCGTTCGCTTTAATACCGGCCTGCTTTTCACCGATCCTGACTTCTTCGAGAGCACTACGAACGTTCCGTCCCGGGGGCGCGCGTCTTCGAGCCGGTTTTTTCGATCACCACTCGGAGATTGTGCGCGGATACTTGTGCAGGTTGCTCGGCGTTGCTTGAAACGATTCTTTTACTCGAGTGATACTTTTTTTCATGTCTCTTCTGTTTGTAGTCCGAGGGTTGAAGACTTCGAATTTTACTTGCGCGCCGTGCGTGTGAGGGTGGAATGCCAAGGTTTGATCCTTTGATTTTGGAACCGGTGTGATCTACTGCAAAACTTGATTTCGTATTTTTGAATGATCTTTTTATAGAGGTTCACTCGAGCTGTTCTATGAATTTAGATACACTAATCTCTTTAGCTCCGCTTTCGATCTTTAAGCTCAATTTGTGAACATAAAAAGGCTTTAATATTTAATTCTATTAATCGAGCAGTAAGAGAATCTGCAGAGATTCCTTTCTCTTAATATTTAACATTGGACCTGTCTACCTACGAGTCAAAACGACGTATTCCTGATTTCTTCATTTTGGAATTATTAAAAAGATGACGGATGTTTCTCTCAGGAATTATTAAAGAAATTGATTTAGCAATGCGCAAACTAGTTTGTGAAGCACTTAAAATCTCGACAGATGTACTATTGAAATTTATAAAGGAATTTCGCGAAGTCAATTTAACTGCTCGGTAGTTTCATTGTTAAACATGGAAATGTTTCGCTAAAAGGGTACATAATGAATGATCTATACATCTCAATTTATTTGGAATAATATCCGACGTTGCATTATGTCACATCATTGTAGCATTGTCAAGCGTTATAAATAATATTATCAATCGTGATTGGTTAATATTAGAATATTTCAAATATCAATTACATCATTCTCGAGTTTACGTATTGCGCGCAAAATCAATTAAGTGAATGTATATGACTTTGTTAGATCGGGAAATAATGGGAAATTAATATTCTAATGATTCAGTAAACACTGACATTACCTCAAAACTTTCGAGTCTCGTGCGTTGCAAATTAATTAATTTCCCTGGTTTTAAGTCCTCCGTCAGAAACATAATTTATAAATATGTTTATCATCGAGTAATAAACGTCATTATTTAATCACGGTATTAACATTCCTCGAGTTTGTTATAATAACGCGTTTCCCGTGGTATCAAATCATTCTAATATGTGTCAAAGCGATTTCCGTGATATTTTCGGAACAGAAAACCACCAGAAAATGTACACCGGTGGTTAGAAACGCGAAAATCCCGAATAATTAATTTATCTAAGGAGTGCGCGAGTTTCTGTTATAGAGAGCCGCGTTGAAACGAAACTACAATCGTGCCGTAACACAGGAAACGTTTCGCGTGTACACGGTACCTGCTTCGCCCCTCTGGTTGTCTTCGTTTCAATTGCTCCGCCGTAGCGAGGGCCACTCGAGCAGAATTCGGGGGCGTGCGCTTGGATGTCGGCATCCGAGGCGCAATTGTAAATCCCGAATACCGCACCCGTTGTAGCCGCCTTTGTATCGGGAGAAAGAATAATGGCAACTGCCCGTACGAGATCCCTCCTACAAGAGCACTTGCTCCTTCTCCAGGTATTATTTACATCGCAGCGAATATTTATTCAAGAATCGCGGGGACAATTAGGTTTACGCGTTCGCGCGGTTTCTATTGATTCTAACCTTTTCATCGAAAAGCGAGAACTTAAGCCGAGAACTTAAACTGACTTTCGAAAGTTTCATTCCAGAAAGTACAAACGTGGATTTATTAAGATTTTAATTGGTTTAAACGTCAGCTTAAGTATTACTCAATCAGCTTCTTTAATAATTTCTCAGAAAGGTATTCATACCTCTTTAGTATCGCGAAAGAAGAAATCCAGGAATTATTTTGACCCATTTGGTAGTTCTAGTGTTAAGCAATAGCTTAACATAGTTAAACATAGCTTACTTAATATAGCTTAATCTAGTAATAACTAGATTGCGTATTTTCATGAATTTTCACGAAATTTCAAAAAAATATAATATACAAAGCGTGGCATTCTTTATTTTCTATCATCATTCTGATTCTCTGATTATATTTTTGAAAGTGTCAATTTTCATGGATGTTCCTCGGTCTAATTGTTACTTTTGTCACGCAGAATATTTTATTCTACAGAATTTAATCTATAGAATTTAATTATGTGAGATTTGTTATGTGTAGAATAATAAAGTGTTTTGTGTAATGATTGAATTTGAGGGGAATATATGATGTGTAATATCTTTAATTTAAGTTTCTTTTCTCAATGGGATCGGTTTATTGGTTTTTCTCTATAGATGCGATCGCCCGTCAATGTACATTTAATGAATGAGTTCGGTGAATGAAGCTTCATCGGAGATCGGACTGGTTGCCCCGATTACAAACTGTAATGTGATACGTAGCTTCGTTTCTGGTGCATCTGGAAACCATACAACTAAGTCACACGGTCCTCGTGGAATTATACTGATACGTGGAGAGAACGCTAGCCATTGATTCGATCATTGTTCCGAAATTCTGCAACATCGATCCGTCGGAGGGTCGAAGTAACCGTGAGAATTGATGGTTCCTCTTCAATTGTCGGGCTCAGATTTCCTTATTTTGTTCTACAATCTTTCATTAGCAATTTCGTTAACATGTTCGTTACCAGCGTCACATATCTGTGACGGCCGTAATCCCATATTTTACATAATGAAAATCAAATTAATTCTATAGATATTGTTGTTAGAAATTATGAACTACTACATTATACTTAGAAACTCAATGAGTTGTTTTAATTTCATTTTTCTAATATTTTGTTTAGAATTATTGGATTGAAGAAAATGTAATTGAGGAAACTCTCACCAAAATAATCTTCGTTGAATTGTCAATATCGCAGAAATATTTGTATTTACTCTGCGTCGCAATGTTTTACTTATAATTTCATAAATATGTTAATTTGTGTTAATTTTTATTTTTGTTAGAATTTCCAAATTGGAGAAATATTCACGGTTACCCATGTAGTTCGTAGGAATTATAATGAAAATGTGAAAAGAGAAATGACATTTGGTCATGAGTATTTATTGAGATTGGATAGAACGAATTACAGTGGCGCTATCGTTGACTCTTGAGAAACTCTGCTTCGTTTTTGAACATTCTTTAGAGAAAGACGATAGACTTCTGCAGTGAATTATCGTTCTCGCGTATACTGTTTTTCCTGTCTAGTTAAATGACTGTTCCGCCACTGAACTTCTCCAAAATGGACTGCTAAACGAAATACTTGACCATTATTATTCATCTGCCGCACAAAGTATGCATTAAACGTAATGAAGTGAAAACTTTAGTCAACTTTATTACTTGCAAGCGTGACTAGAGTATGGAGTAATTTAATTTGCATGAACATCTTCGGTTCAACTGCAATATCCGACTTCAAACGAACGAGGAAACTTATTCCTAAAGTATATTTTTTCTTTTCTAATTGAAAACAAAGAATTTGGAACATAATGAAGTTAATGAAGATGAAATCACAATTGTGAAGTGTCAGATTCATTCGTAACTGTAGCATTCTGCGTTGACGGGAAAAGCGGCAAAGCAGAGAAACCACGTCAAACGAAACATAAATGCTAATTCGATTAGCCACGTCTGAACGCCTTTCCTCAATTAAACAGATTGCACGCGGCCTGGCCATTTCGACTTTCTTTTAGATAGTCCACGATCAAAGGGTAATTAATGTCGTACAAAATCGCAGAGAAATGATTTACGTGCACTAATGACGTTTGTGCTGCCACGTTCATCGAGCATAATTGCGGTAAAACCTTGCCAATTCGGATTAATTGAAAGGGAAGTTAGGTCAAATGAAACGGAAGTAACGGATTAAATCGAATTAGTAGGGTTTTAATTAAACCGGCTTTAGTGCGTTAGAAGCGAATCGTAATTCGAGAAATTGCCGAAACCAGTGCTCCAATTTTGCGACACTTGAAACTAGTGCAAAGTGTGTTCGATTCGTAGAAACCTCGCATTCAGAAACTTACATCGAAACTTTAGATAACTGCGATAGTTGAAAGAACCCTTAAAAGTAGAAAGCACAGTACTTTCTACACCTAATTCACCCATTTTTAATTTTCTTGCAGCATATTATCCTACATTTTATTTGAATTAACATTCAAGAAATTCAAGAAACATTCTATTGCAACATACTTTAATCTTTTGAGAAACTTTTTCATCTTTTTCACCTTCGACTTAACCATGTCTTCAATCATTTGTCATTATGTTCCTTCAATCTTTTTCAATTCAATCGCCTTTTCCTTTCATTAATTATACTTTTAAATTAGGAACCAGTATAAGAAAATTGTGAACGGACTATATGTTCCCCTTTGTTTTAACCCTTTGCACTCGGAAATTTTTCATCGGAAATACTTTAACATTTTCTGATTAGATAGGGAGGATATTTTGTGAAACTAACTCGATGAGAAATCACGTTTACATCGAGGGACAAAGCTATTTTGTTTGAATATTTCTCAAATTGATGCAGTATACAGAGTATAATATTAAATATCAAATTTTATAGTCTTACTCTATGAAATCAAGTGGCCAGTGAGAGTCACCTCTGTGCAAAGAGTTAATAGTATTTGAAATGTATAAGTTAATTGAGGACTACAGCAGCGTTAACACAGATTTTCGAAAAGAAATCCTCTGGTTTTCAATCTCGAGGACTTCGAGTCTCGAAACCCCCATTCATCTCACTGTTTACGCATCCCTCGTCAAGGTGTCTATCCTTGGAGGTTACCCAGAAGCTTTGCTGGCTACGTCGCCGACCGTCTTCGTCATTGACGCAACTCGCAGCCATCCCCCCGCTTTCTGTGCCCGTGACTCGACTGACGACGTCCTCGTTGTCGTCGATTCTCCCTCGGCCCGGCGTACTTTTGTCCCCCGAGTGCACTCACGCCTACTTAAAGGAACGAAGTTGTCTGTCACGCGAAATCCCATGGCTCTGTCGCGCTGCACACCGGGCAAAACAACGATGCTCTGCATTTTGCATTCAGATCGATCGTCTCGGTCTCGCCGAATACGTCCAACCACCGGTGTTTAACGTCTGAGTGACGAATATATGAGCTCTAACCATATCGCTGTTATGAATTCTAAAGTTCCTAATGTTTCATTCACCTATTCTTGTACCTTAACACGTTGAACGATGACCGATAATTAGCTACTGAAAGCATAAGCGCTGGTATTGATATATTTTTCAACATCTATTAGACTGAAGTCTTTAACTTATTGAAAGGTACGTTGAATGTGATTTATTAATTTTACTTTGGATTTGTGTTGTATGTAACTAACACTAAACTAACAGACAGGTCAAAACGACCTATTCCTGACTTCTTTATTTTGTAATTAATAAAAAGATGTTTCTCTGAGATATTATTAAAGAAATTGATTTAGCAGTACGCAAACTGAATTATTATAATACTCTTGGAGTTTCTATAGTATATTTTCAAAAAGTCAGTTGAATTTCTCGGTAGTTTCAGTGTTAAGATGTAATAATAACGGACCAGCGGCTAAACGATGGACTAAAAGTCTCTCAAGTACATGAGATCCTTCTGTTTTCATTTTCGAAATTTTCTTATGACGTTTCGTTTCAAGCTTAATCTTTGAACATGTTCAGATAATATGATGACTAGACTGCATTTATAACAGAAGAAATCTACAAATAAATTATATGACGCAGAGTCCAATGAATTTAATGTGTGAACAAATTAATTTAGCGCGATTAAGGTCCTGGAAGTTCGTCCGCAAAAAGTTCCACAGATGATAGATGGAAAGACCGAGGTAATTTCAAATTAAGTGTATTCTTCTGCGCGAGCAAGCTAATTTATAATTTCTTTAGTGTTCCCAGCACACGATAACAGTACTCCGGGTTTAACTGCGAACACTTTCATTAATCAACAACGATGCCCCGCGAACGTCGAGGCAGGGTGAACTCCCCATTGCGAGGCCGTTAGTTTCGCGAACTTGATGGACTTATCGGAACGAGATAATACTAGTTCGTGACGCGGGGCTGTCTAGGAAGAAAGCAACTTCGTAGTTATTTCCACAGTACTTTCCTAAGAGGTGTTCCACCGTTCCCTTGCTCAGGCGGTTATTGGGCTAACACGAAAATTACATCAGCGTTTCTTACTCATTTCTCGGACCGTTTTAAATGCTAATGGCGGATCATTATTATCCTTATGGAAAAAAATTCGCTTGATAGCCAGGTTTCATAAGGTTTTAATAATACCCTAAATTTTATCAAAATTATTCCACTTAGAGTAATCGTGTGTTTTGTATGCAAATGCTTTCGCGTATCCTCTACGTGTAAACTGTGGTCGGTGGTATCCAAATAATGGATATAACATTAAGTAAATAAATAACTGAAAATATGTAACTTGATAAGTAGTTAATAGAAAATATAGATGAGTAGATAAATAGTTAACGGAAAATATAGATCGGTACATAAATAGCCAATGAAAAATATAAATAAATAAACAAATAGCTACCAGAAAATTTAGATGAATAGACAAATACCCACCAGAAAATATAGACAACTACCAAATAACTATCTAAATACACAGAAAAACAACTAACTAAATAATCAAACAGATCAGTAACGAGCTAAAATAAATAAACAAACAGATAAATAAAAAGGAGGTATAAACGATAAAACCAGCTATAATCCACCGCA
Source organism: Nomia melanderi (assembly GCF_051020985.1). Classification (NCBI taxonomy): domain Eukaryota; kingdom Metazoa; phylum Arthropoda; class Insecta; order Hymenoptera; family Halictidae; genus Nomia; species Nomia melanderi. The sequence continues at coordinate 2,216,618 of NC_135001.1, read as the reverse complement.
AGCACTATCATCCCTTAACATAAACCACCCTACGGCGACATCAGTCATCCAGGCTGTTCGTGCGGTTCTTCTTCACGTCCTCCGAAAAGATATCATTCAGGTATACATTCACGACGGAATACTCGTCCCGTCGAATGTCGATTTACAGCTGCGATACCCGGCGTCGTCCCTGTAACCGAGGAAATACTATTTTCCGAGGCCGTCTACAGCGTATCTCTGCTCATCCGTGAACAGAGGTGGCCGGCACTCCAGAATCTTTACATTCCCCTGTAACCAGCCGGTCGTTTGCGAAGCTTTATCGAAAAATCCATCGGAAAACGGAAAGGGGAGGAAGCATCGGCGGCGGTCCAGCTCTTCAGGGACGTCCGATCGAAAAACATTTCTCCGAGGAATCTCTGACAAAATGGCGCCGCCGGAGGAGGTTCCTTCGAGCGGCGATTCTCTCGCGGCTCCTGGCCCCGGACATCCATTTCGTCCCAGGGTGCCTGAATGGGCCGACTCGGGAAAAATTCCTTCCCCGTTTTTATTATCATTACGCCCGCGATTCTCGAACCGACTCCGACCTAACCAAGATGGACGCCGCCTACTCTAGAAAACACCGTGAGCGCTGAAACTGAACGAAATCTTCTTTCATTGTTAACCCTTTGCGCTCGAGAGGTGACTCTCGCTCACCACTTGATTTCATGCGGTAAAACTATAAAATTTGATATTTAACCTTTTGCGGACGAACGTCCACATTTTGCATTGTTCAGTCTTCCATGCTTGGAATGCCAAGTTGCAAACAAATGATTGAATCGTTCGAGCAGCAAGAAATCAGTACAAAGTTTCCTTATTCTCTATGATTTAAGCATTCAGTGTTTCATTTAGCAGAATTTGCAAAAGGTTTTGTATACTTACAACAATATTCGTCCGCAACGGGTTAATATTATACTCTGTATAATGTATCAATTCGAGAAACATGGAAATATAGCTTTGTTCTTCAACGCATGTGATTTCTCTTCGAGCGCAAAGGGTTAACCTATGGTATACGATCTAAGTGCAATTTTACTTTCTTCAGTAGTATCGATAGTAGTTACCCATAGAACCGAGAATATTGGAAGATACTAATTTTCTATGATGAAGTTACGGAGCTGCTGAATATAACGGTTAACTTAAGAAAAACGTTTTCCTGGTTCCTGGTTTTATGGTATCTTTACTAACATCTTTTCTCTCGGAATTACAGGTGGTCAAACTTTCAACTTCTGTTCGCTTGCTTGTGGATAGCTGGCTGTAAGGGGCAATTTACCTTAGATAACATAGCGTTTTTCTAAGAAACTGCGCAATATCTTGCTTTTCACAATGACGAATAGATTTTTCACTTTCGTTCGCTTATCTGCGGGTAACTGCTAGTAAGAAATCACTACCTTCAGTTCTAGATGACATAGTACTTCTCGAGGAAACTATACAGTGGCTTTCTTTCTACAGTTACTGGTCAGTTCTTCATTTTCGTCTACGTGTATGTAGATAAGCTACTTATGAGGTAGCGATACTTAGTGTTGAATAACATTGCACCCTTGCGAAGGACTAACAATAATTAGCAGCTTTCATTTAGTAATCGGAGACGACTAAATTACAAATTTTTCATTTTCGTCAACCTAGTTCGCTCGTTTCAGCCATTGTACGTCGTAATGAGTGGCTGAGGCTGTCGAGCGTCGACCCGGACAAATGAGGTTTGTCATCGATGATCGGGCCGAGCCCGATGTGTAAAATTCTGCGACGCGACACGGCGCCGGGAATCGTAAATTTCCCTTATTCGATCCTGATGGCGGGACTGAAGCTTGAGGGGGAATTTATTTTCGACTGTAATACTGTCGTTTCTATTATCTTGATAGCTGCGAGAATAGAGCAATGGGTGCACGAGGAAACAACTGTAGCTGTCGGAGAGAAGTCCTTTCCACGGTTTTAGTACTCTTAATTCGTTTTATTTCTGTCAAGATTTGAACCACTCGTTGGACGATTTATTGGACGAATGAAATTTATTTGGAAGTTTAATGTCGATACCTTGGAAAATATATTTTATACCCATTAATTAAACGTGGCGAATCGGACGCCGAGCAGGTTAACATTATTTAAATTTAAATTCCCCTTGCTGCTGCATAATATCGCTAATAAGAGGATATTGAAGTTTCCCTAGTGATATTATTTCCAAGTCATATCAAACTTGTATTTATTAGGCTCATTAGTCAGTTATGAATAACATACTTTGACGTTGAGAACTGTGATAGAAAATCAATCACTGTGATTAATGCTCAAAAACGATCCACTCATACAATGATTTACAAATTTACACGTTTTCAAATAATCATTGTTTCATCGAAAGAATTATATTAATTCTATTTTCTTGACGGTCAACGATGACCGGAGCTATCAAACTTCTGAGGAACAATTACAATAAAAAACTTAATATGACAATTACAATAAAAAGCGTAATATCTTGTTAAAGAATAAGTATTTCTATTCAAAACGCTAGAAATTCTTGTAGCAGTCGACGTGTCAACCACAGTTATACCTACTGTACAATATTTCTATATTTTTCCACTGTCACTAGTATCAAACAATCAAAAGCTACATGTCAACAACAATCGTTCTTTCCCAGCTACAGTTACATTTACATTTATACACAACCCTCTATGACAGCTTGTAAACCGCTCCTTGTCGATTACAATCATCGCTAAACCATGAAGTGTACTGTAACATCACAGATACCGCAGCTGAATGAAATTCATTCAGTGCGATGAAAGAATTCGTTCACGTTACGTCGATCAACTGAAACCGCGAGATTCGCGGTGCCACTTACCCTTTCGCAGCCGAACAAAAGGGGACAAGGATCAGAGCCGGATCATGCAAATCTTCGATCCGTTTGTTGCCTATACATTACACGAGCGTCGGTTCCCCATTGAATGGATCGGAGTCGCAGCTGGCTCGCGACCCGTCAATGAGACCGAGCTGCGTCGATCGGTTAAAACGTAGGTTTCTTTTGATGTTGGCCGGGTTGGCCGCGTATATCAGCCGCCCGAAACTCCAGGGGCGCCGCCCCGAAACCGAGCCAAGGGTTGCCAATACCTCCTGGCGAAAACATTGGTAACGCCTTCTTTCGCGTTGCCATCCCCGAAGGCTGCACCCTTCGACTCCCCATACACGGGGGAGAACATAGATCCCCTAGATGGGAATTTGTGCGACGAGGTCGTATCTGTTCGGGATACATCGTGGAACGACTGATATATTGTTATGTTGTTAGATATGTTACTGCAGAGAGATTTGGAAGTTAGGTAAATTTGGAAATAGATATTAGAGGACAAATTCAAAGAGAGGGATTTAGATGAATCAATGGAAAGAGATTGGGGATGTATTAGATTTGAAATATAGATGAATTAGTACATTGATTGCCAAGAGGGATTAGAAATTTAGAGACACTGGTAAACATGGATTATGAATTTGAGTAAATTGCTGTATTAATCACTAGAACTCGGCTCGAGCTAATGAATGTTACTGTCGGAAAGTTCATTTCGTTTGACTGTGTTATTTCTAACAGTTTCAATCCTCGTTTACTGAGAAACTCGAGTGATCCGATGATTGGAATATTCATTCACGTTTGATTAATAAACAAAACGAAAATATTTTCTGAACGTGTTGAACGTACTGGGGACGAATTCATTTCATTGCGAGGATTTTTTCTTATGGATGACGGGTACTGAATATATAAAATATTTTTTTAGGATCGCGTGCGATTGAGTAAGGCGGTCTAATTGGACTGGCTCGAGAGAAAAATGTATCACTGTGCGGAATTTTCATTTTTCCAAATTAAGGCACGCTAGATTGGATAATTCTTGGTGAGTGGGCCCGGAATAGTGAAGCGTCCAGGCGAATTCGCAGATTTGACGTACCTTCAATTGAAACGATCGAGCGTGGATCCGCGCGGCGTGGAACGAGCCGAAACGATCGAGCGTAATTGAAAACCCTTGGTCGGCGAACTGGTTTCTGCCTCTGTGAAAAGGCAACTCGGCTACGCGTTACTGCGTAAATATTTGTTAAAAATGGATCAGGTGCTCTGCCGGAAGCCTTATAAAACGTTGGCGTTTGTAGTGCGTCTGTCTTTGATCTATAATTCGATATACAGAAAACAACCAGCGCAAAGTGAACAGAGATGAAGTTTCATTACCTCAAGTCTGTTAAAGTAACAAAATTGTAAAAAAATATTAATACTACAACTGCCGAGCAGTTAAATTGACTTTTTGGGATTCCATAGAAGCTCCAAGAGGGCATCTGTTCAGTTTGCGCGTGGCTAAATAAATTTCTTTCGTAATTTCTCAGAGAAACATCTGTTATCTTTTTAATAATTGCAAAATGACGGAATCAGGAATGATTTTGAGCTGTCTGCTAGATTTACTGTTAATACTAACAGTTGCATTGCTAGTTTCACTTGCAATCACACGTACCTTAATACTAGAATTACCAAATGGTTCAAACTAACCTATTCTTAAATCCTTCTTTCCTAGTTATTGAAAAGATAACAGATGCTTCTCTACGAAACTGCCAAAGAAATTGATTTAGCAAAACACGAATTGCATCATAAATCAATTAGTCTTAATAGAAAACATCTGTTATCTTTCTAGTAATTGCACAAACAAGAAATCAGGAATGAGTCGTTTCCACAAGTCTGCTAGTTTTAGTTTTACCACTAGGTTTGCGGAACGCGTCAAATTGACGCATATTGAATTTTAGAAATATTATTTTGTAAATGTTTACGCCGATTTTGATTGATGCGATCACACTCACATGTACCCCAATTACCTACTATCAAATCTCTAGTTTCTGCAATCTAAATAAACGAGCATCAATTCTTTTAGGAATAATAGAATGAAGTGTACAGTAAACACCCGTAAACCTAGTGTTAACATCGAATAAGAGAGAGAGGAAATATGTATATACAGGTTGAATAATCTTTCAAAATCAAATTATTTTTCAACAGTTTCTCACTGTATTTCTATGTTATTATTGTCTAAAAGGTTTCAGGTGTTTCGACGTTAATTTCAGAGCAACCACTGAAGTAGAAGTTCAGACCTTTCATTACAGATTTAATCGAGTCAGAAAGGAATAAGGAATTTCGTTAAACTTTACTATCGCTTTGGTATTAACGCGCGTTGCTCACGAGAATATACTACACACGCATCAAATCCCTGACGTAGTTACTTCCTTACTGGGTTATTACGCTGCGAAATTCAGAGTAAGCAAGAAAGACGTTTTATATGCATCGATCTAGTGCGTGGGTGGCATACGCACGACAAGCTGGGTATTATAGTGGGGGGATGGATTATGAATAGAAATTTTATTACTACTATTTACGGGACACCGAGTATAGTCCTGCGTTATTTTTATTATTCCCGTGTCCATGTTGCACAGGGTGTTTTATTCACTACGATCATTAACAAAATATAAAAAGAAATGAAGTAACTCAATCTATTAATTCCCTTAATTTATACAATTACTAAAATCACTTTCATCACAATTATATGATTACAATTACTACAGTCGAGCTAATTAGCTTAACACTAAACCCACCGAGCAGTTAAATTGACTTTTTAAAATTTCTCTATAGCAATTTTAATAATGCATCATATCAAGACTTTATTTGATTTACAATTCATTTCACGTATTGCTAAATTAAATTTACGTATTGCAAAGGGTTAATAAAAGAAGGTTTCGAAAGAGACCCTTCGATTAACGTATATCTCCACCCCTAAGTAACAGTATTCACGAGAAATCAACCTTCTCAGTACTTCAGAAATTTCCCTCTGTAAGGGGTGAAATCAGCTTTATTCACAAGTGTGATTCTTTATCAAGATATTTTTCAAATACATTATATTATCATGTTATTTTCAATATTATTAGTAAAAAGAATCATTTACACTGCTCTCTACAAACTATTTTTTCAAATGCGTTTCAAATCAAATATTATAATAATACAGAGTTATCGAGGAAAAAATGCAAAAGAAATTCGGAGTTCAAAGGGTTAACAGGGCAAATGGCGCGATCGATCGATGGATATCTTAGCTGGGCACGATGTTCCGATACGTGTGACGGATATGGATTGGCGATGGGTTGTGTGTACACTGGAACGTATTCCGCGTGGTCATCGCGTATGGTTACAGGGTGGAAGGGAACGGTCGCGTGTGCACGAGCCGGGATACCGTTGCTCTTGGTCGTGTCGTATGTCATCGCAGAAGGAAGCCCGGCTGTTTACAGGAGCTGAGCTGCGACACGCGGGTTCGGCCCTCGGTGCTTCAACGGTTTCCAGATTATTCTATTACGTGGATCGATTCACAGACACGTCGCCCCGTGCATCTGCCGGAAGAAATTCAACGAGCAATGATGACGCTTTCACGGCTGAGCAATTCAAGTTTCGTCGCTGAAAATATTAGCTGCGTACTAACGTAAATAAGGATTTAACCCCTTCGCTACCATGAACGAGATATCTCGTCGAAGTGGAAATACTTTACGATTCTCCGGTAGTGTTTGTGGTTCTCGTCACCTGTTAGATTCTAATTGTGTAAAAATGAAAATTGTAATTGTGTACAATACAGAGTACTTGGTCTTAACCCTTTGCATTCGAAAATTATTTCGCTAGATATATTCCTGGTTTTCTAATGAAATATCTGTGATATGTTTTACAATTAATATTAATATAAATAATATAATAAGGAATATACGCATTCTATTTTAACGTTCCATGGATGATTACATCGGTTGCTTGTGTCAAATTTTCGAATAAAGTTATATCACGTTCATATCATCCAATAGAGAAGAATCTCAGAAGCCAATCCGATTAAGTCGATTTGTTGATGTTTTCTGATTTTTATGAATTTGATGAAACAAACGATGTTCCTTTTAGTTATTCGAGGATTTACCTGGTATTTTGTGTTTTCTAGGTCAACCTTTTCTTTTTATAGCTTCTGAATATGTTGCGTAATCATTTCAGAAGCCGAAACATTAATTTTCTCGATTTTTGTTTTTTGGATTTAACCACATTGGCTTCTGAGTGACTCAATGATGACTGGTCGCAACACTCAGCTGTGAATAGAAACGAAACTGTAGATTGTGGAGTGTCAAATGTCGCCACTGATTTTAGACGTTAAAGCAACGTGGGAAAAACACGAGAAAAAAGCTTCTTCTGGTCGACTTGTATCTAGGACTTATTTTATTGTTCCACGAAAATAATGAGACTGTTGAATGTAATTCTGCTTCTCCTTTTACCTTTCTCGACACAAATTCTACAGGTATGATGAATGACTTTCAATGGATTGTAACATGGAATTGATTTTTAATTTGAGTGGTATAGGTGATTAGCAAATAAATTTCATCGATGAAGTGGTCGATAATGATCACTTGATGTCGACAAGATCTTCCAGCGTAGTTATTTGAAAATTTACATTTGAGTAATCGATGGCGAAATAATGGAACAGATTATTCCACACCGCTGTTGTATAACGCGTTAATATTGCAACTGGTAGGCGTCAGTTAATTTCCTTTACAGCACTATGAATTTACTAGGCTGCTAGTAAATTACGCTTTTGAAACGATTATATCAATAGATGTTAATGCATGTTTAGTTGCGAAAATTGTGCGAGACCGCAGTTAGCCATTATGAGTTATAGGCGATGATTCCAAGGATTAGCAACGTATTATTGAGGATTTTGATTTCTAGACCGCGAGTTTTCACCCAGTGGCATCTAATAATTAAAGAAGCAATACTAAAATAACTACTAGATTTGAAATCAATCGAATTTTCTATAAGTTATTCTTTCGATTGATTGAAAAGAGCGACGATAAGAATAATGACCAAAGATAAACAATATTTCATAGGACATTAAGACATTACTACGAGAACAGATACAAAGTAATTATAACGATCATTATTTCCCATGTTCCGCCCTTCTGCTCTCATTTTCTCTGCTCCCATTTTACGCACAACAGCACGCCGCACTAGCAGCGGTAACGAAAAAATATATATTCTTAAGTAATTCAGCGCAGCTGTTTTTCTCGCCCAAGGGACGCATCGCGTGTTGCTCAGACTCGAGACGCACGTAGCGCAACGCCATTCCGCTGCCTCGGTTTAAGCCGGCAGGATTTCCTTTGTCTGGTTGCCCGGAGCATAGGTCACAGTGCTCCGTTCACAACAATCCAGAGCGACGTTCAAAGATCACTTTAACCGTGAAAAATGATTTAATCTACACTCATAACGCAATCATCACATGAAATATTCTCGCTCATTAATAATTCCACTCGAAACAAAACTCAAGTTTTATTTCTAAAATTCTATAACCTCCGGCATAATTAAAATATATTCATCTCGTTTGGACGAGATGAAGGTTGGACCACGGTGTACTACTTTCGGTTTAAAGAACTGATAAAATTGCATCGTAAGCTTCCCGTGAAGCCACCGCAGAACTTAATTAACCTAATTGAAATTTCTCTTCGATTCCGTACATCCCTATAAAATCATCCATCGATATTCACCGATATTGACCGATATTTCGCCTGTAGGTTCCCATCTTCTTCCCTCAATCAGAAAATTGAATTCTCGATCTTGAAGCGAACCTTGGGACACCCTAAAAGCGACTAAATTCGTTTTTACAATGTCCCGGAAATCTACGAACGAGGCGCGCCCCGATCATCCAGTCTCGACGTCGGTTCCGCGCTCCAATTAAATCAGCGTCCACAATTAACTAACCGGTCGGGATCCACGTCACGCCTGTGGAGTCGCGAATTTCGATCGTTGAAGCTCGACGCGCCGCTAAATAAATTACTCTTTCTACAGGCAGATACCGCCTCGCAACCGAATTCCTTCGGCGAACGCGGGACTTATTAGGGACCGACATCATCCGCGTCGATCGGGGAATGTTCCAAGCTCAATACGTTCCCATCTCTGATCGAGCCGCGCGCCGCAGACAACGAAGAAGCTGCCGCCGGCGGGGTGAAAATTAATCGATGCCACGGTGGTTTCACGCGGGTAACCGAGCCGTGACTGAATTTCATTAATGCGCCGAACGATTTCTAGTCGGCGGATACCGTTCACCCGCACTTTCACCCCTTCCACACCGTTCACCGCCACTTTATCTCGCTTTAAAATCATCCCCCGATTTCGCCCTCTCTTTCCTACCAAGGTTCTCTCGCTTTCCCCGCCGATCCCATCAGTTCTAAGCACCGGCGTAGACGAACTTTCGTAAAATTAACTTCACTCAATTAAACCCTTGCTTCTCGAATCGAACTTCCATGCTGTGCTCGGTCTCGCGAGACGCGGCTATCCTCGGCAACCAGACTGGGAAGGGAGAAGAGAAAGGGTAAGAGCTACATCACCGTTTTCCTTCATCTTGGATCTGTTTCCAAGAGATTTCTTCTTCTACGATGGGGACTGTTTTTCTAGGTAAAATGAAGACCGGATGGAGTTGTGATTATTGGACACGTGATTTTTTTAAAATGAAGAGAAGATTCATGTCAAGAAGATTCTTCCATTCACAATGTTTAGACCGCCTCGGTCTTCAACGCATTTATTGTCGTGCTTCTGATTTTTGTTACTACCAAACACTGTAAGTGGAAGAGAGTCGTCTTGCCATCTCGCCAGAATCGTACTTTACCGTGCGTTGCAGGGAACCTGGCACATTCGTCTAAGTGGTCAGATTCGAAGACGCACGCCTTCCCCACGCGAATGTTCGGCTGTGGTACGTGATTCGCTGAGGCTTGCGCACACTAACTGGGTCGCGCGGCAAAGAGTGGGGAGAGCTGTTCCCGGACTCGCAATTGAATTGCTCGGAGCGACTGTATCCGCCCCTATGACGTCACGAGTGCCAAGTTCCCAGTAACTGACGGTACTCTTAGCTTAGTGGTCGTGGCAACAGTCGTGAAAGCTGTAATATATTTTGTTTCTGAATAAAACAATGGAATAAAATACAAAATGTACTTGAAGCTTCTAATTTCTTAGCTGTATTGTCGTCGAGGCAATCTGAATATCTTGTAATATTATGCTCAAGTCCGCGAATCGTAGGGTGTAATGAGAGAATTGTTTGAAATACTTGTTATTTAGGAATTTTTGTTATTCGTTTGAAGAACGAGTTAATTTGGAAGGGGGGTGAATTGGGCGAGTTTCAGAGTTAACCCTTTGCGGACGAAGATTCCTTGTAGTACAGAAAATGGTCAGCAGATAAGCTAAATTATATATCGATTGCTTAGATAATTGAAAAAAGGAAACTACGTACTGATCTCTTGCTATTCGAGTAATTAAATCATCCGTTTAGGATTTAGCATTCCAAATATCAAAATTTCATCTCGCTGAAGTGTCGACATTCGTCCGCAAAGGATTGATCAAGGTTTGAGTGTAAACTGATTTTGGATAGTTTTATACTCTAGAGATTCGCGTTTGTAAAAGGTTGATTGAGGATTGATTTAAGTGTCGTTTTGATTAGACGATAGGGAATAAGTCAAAGTTCAAATTTTGTGTTGAATAATTCAGAAAATATATTAGTCTATTTGCGAATATCTTCCCAATAGGACAACGGGACCACCGATCACAGACGAATTATTAATTCTAGCCACAAGCGCTGGCCCATCTCACCGAGACCCGCCGTTCTCTGTTAGTCGGTTAATTGAATAATTATTCCGTTAATCGCCATTGTCGTTGAACCGTTTATCGGTTTACGCGATACGGTTAAGCGGCGATGCTGACATCAAAGGTTCTTCAACAATGGAGATTGTTTCCGCTACATACAATGCCCAAGTTTCGTTCGTTCGGGGAGAGGTATCACGCCAGATAATTAGAGTGCAATCAACGCAACGGAACGGCCAGAAAAGGATCGATTATGGTGACGCAGCCGCCGGTGATTTGTACACTCGCGTTATCGAAAGTATTTACATTAACACTCTAATCACAACGACACATAATTTAATGCTAGACTTCGAGAGATAATCAACTCTATATATCTCTTATCCGTTACCTAAATTAATTTACATTTTCAAGAAATTCGATATCAAGTGCTCTATTGAACTTCTCAGAAGGTTAATCCTCAATTTAGATCTGTTGAAATTTTCATACTTTTTATGATTTTCGCTGAACCTTTCTTATTCATTTCAACGAATCCATTCATTTAACTACGAAGATGAATCTTCATTTAACCCTTTACGTTAGAGAGACAAATCTCAGTCACAGCTTAATTTCGTACAACAAAACCATAAAGTTTGATGTGACCATAAACTTTCAGTGTTTAACCTCTGCAAAGCAAGCATCACAAAAAAAGTATCGTCCAAATCTCACCGGGCAATGTTCAATATTTCCAATAAAAAAAAAACTCGAGTGCGAAGGGTTAATTCCGTTTGCCCAAAACGGCACAAAAACTGATCGCCAGCCCCGTGATCCAACGATCATCCGCGGCCGTTCAACAACCGTCGAAGATCGGGAACATAACGTCGAGCCGAAAAAACCAAGAAAAAAATCACCGGCCGGGCAACAATAACGAGGGAACATGATGGAATCGGATTCATTTGATCCGCCAACAGGTGTGAAACGCAATAACCCCGGGGTAGGCCGCGCGGACGGGTCGAAGGAAGGGTAAAAAGTGCTGCTAGGCGTTGCTCCCGACCAACCTGTTACGAGTCGAATGGCGTCGCGCCGTGGACAGTAAATCACGGCGATTCGAATAAATCACGTATTATTTCGTCCGAACTGAGGCACGGGGGCTCACGAGGATCCGCGGAGAGCGCAGGGGGCGGAAGAGATATACAGCCGTGCGCTAACTCGCCGCAAAACCTAGGCTATGTGTTACATGGTCAACCACTGACGCGTGTTTCAATGACGAGAGAGAGATGATCGCGCAAAGCGCTACCCCCGTTCAGATATGGGCTCGTAGATGCGTGCACACGGCGGTTTACCATAGCGGTCTGGCCCCGGCGAGAGGGAAAGAGCTAGAAACCGCTCGACGCCGAGCCGCGCCCGGGTTTTCCGCTGCACCGAAATTCCACGAATTGGTCCACGGTCTATAGGGATTTCGCTATTAGCCATGGTTTGCTGGCAACGCGTTCCCGGCCGCGGCCTTGTTGACCTTTGTAGTCGGTGTCCCTGGGTCTTGTACGGTCTTCGCGCTGTATCGTTTAACTACGACGGAATCCGGTGCTTCGTAGATGAGAAATTAGTTGCCCGCTCGATCGCCTTTCACTGGAATTGCCGTGGTTCCGTGATTTAGGGGATCGCGCGTCAGATTCGGGAGCCTTGTGGAATTGAATGTTGAACGTGGGAGGCATTGTTTGAGCTCTTAAGTGATATCTTGTAAGAAAATATGTCGAATCGTTGTTTCGTGGATTCTGGAGGGATTGCAGAGGATTTGATGTTTGTTGCAGGTTCGTGTTTATTTTAGGAGATGGGTATTAACGGTGAAGATGCGGGAATGGCATTCTATTTGAAATCTGGTTGGTAATGTCATTCTGGAGGTAAATTTGATGTACGGTTTGAGACTGACAATTCAGTGATTTAATTTGGAACTAAAACAGATGAAACTTACATAATGCAGTGGTATTATGAGACGTCAATCAGACGTCCAAGGGGAATCATTGCTATTTTTATAATGTTACGTGCAGAATGTACAGATATATGACGTATATTGAAGATATGAAGAGCTTTGAGAATGTAGATTTAATACAGTGGGAAATAATATTCGATGAGTAATGAATATCTATTTATCTTTTAATGAATCTATGGATTTCTGGACTGTGGTAGATATTCTTTGGATCAGTTCTCTACTGAATTCCCTTTTACATGATCCGTATGCTTTTTAATGTATCAACCATTCAACCGTACAGAGTAACAAATTCTAAAGCAAGAGATTGCTCCGCGATTTTCGTTACATTAGCTCCTTTCCGGCTGTTTTTTGCACCTCTGTGGTTCATTCCGCACAAACAAAGGTTAGTTGTTTAATCTTTTGATCTCTTCACGTGTCAGTTACCCAGATTACCTGCTAGACAAATTGGATGGAAGTTTGCTAGAGTTTGGATGTGTTGATTAAAACTGTTGCCACTCGACACAATATTTTATCAACTTCGCCATGATCTCTTTACAAGATGAAAACAGTTACAAAATAAAAAATAACCAAATATTAATATTCAAGGACAAAGTAATCAGAAATTTCACTGAATATCAATAGAGTGAACTAAACAAGTCATCAATATTACTGAATATTAAACAAAATCAATACTTCGCTTTCTTTCCGCTATAGAAACTTCAAATGTACATCTAATAAAACTTTAATTAATTTACAATTCAGTTTGCGCATTGCTAAATCCATTTCTTTAATAATTCCCCAAATAAATATCTGTGATCTTTTTAATAATTAAAAGGCACCAACTGATAAAACGTAGACGACCAACGTCGACTTCCCCTTCACTAAAATTATCTTATCATAAATAAATCTTCACTGAATACTAGATTCACATAACCCGTCAACTTGAAGGACACTGAACTTGTTAAATATTATTTAGTAACAGTTTTCGTCGATTCTAATTTGTGCAATGGTACGAATACGCATTGCAATGCTCTAGCTTCGAAGCTACAATTTTCACGATCAATACCAACGAACACGTTTTCTAGGAACAATAGAACAAACTGTAGAATAAACGTCCGTAAATCTAGTGTTAACCCTTTGCACCCGAGAGACGACTCCCAGTCGCCAAATGATCTGATCCAGCAAAATTATAAACTTTGTTTCTCACCATTAACCTCTGTATACTGCATCAATACGTGAAATATTGAAAGAAAATAGCTTTGCTACCTAATTTACATATGATTTCTTGATAAATTCATTTGAAAGAATCTTGTCTACATCTAATTAGAAAACATGGAATATTTCAAGTGAAAAACTTTCGAGTGCAAAGGGTTAATCGAATATTTTGAAAATCTGCAGAGTTCCTCGCGTCAGTTTCGAATCACGACAAAAATCGGGGCAACCCAGGTTGCGCCTATCGCCGGCCACGTCCCGTCGCGGACAGGACACAGGGAATCCCTCCAGCAGCGACCTAATTTGTCGCGATCATTTGTATTCGGCGCGTGGCGCGGGTCTGGCGGCCATCCCGGCCCGTGATGGTCAGAACGGAAAGAGTGAAAAGAGAGGAAACCCGTGGAAGACCGTTTCTAACCCGCGGGAAATAGGGCGGACGCAGTAGCTGGATGGCATTCTGGTTACGAGGTCTTCCGTGTAACATTCCCTGGCATCGTCCCCGGCTACTTTGTATGCCAGGAAGAAAATCCTTCTACCCGACACTGACGTGTTCATTCCTCGACAGTCTGTTTGGGCAATTGCACTCGAACCCCGAGTCCCGTTTTAAGGGTTCGGCGACGTGCGCTCCCTCGCCGGCTGCGTTACCCTGGATTTCCGGTTGCTCGTGTCACTCGTAGACTCCTACTTTCTGCCGTTTCGTGTAACCGAAAGAAATGGTTTAAGATTTTCTTGTTTTGCACGGTGGATTGTTCTGCCTAGCTAGAACACAGCTAGTCTTGAACTAGATTCCGAATAAAACGTTTACTTCATTACAAGACTCGTTGATTCTACGGAACCTCCTATAATTGTAATAGAATCTTACAGGATAAGCACGTCGTATGTTCTCGAACCTCCCAAGATTCTTTTACCGTCTAAACCTTTAAGATTTGGGATCAGCGAAGCATATTGTTTGTCGTATGTTTTCGAACCTCCTAAGAATCCTTTATCGTTCGAAAAACTCAAGACTCGTGGTCGCGGAATATTGAGTTAATTCCTCGAACCGTTCACGTGACAACCAACGCCGCAATTCAAGCGCGTCATTATATAAAAATACCCCGAAAGAAGTGCGAACTATCAAATACATGTTCCACGTCGCAACATAACATCGAAATTGACAGACACGGTAATCCAACATAGACCAGACCAGACCTCAGAATAATTAATGGAGTCCCACGAAATAGGTGTCTCGGTTGTACCTAAATCCTAGCGTCAGTTTGCTTATTTTATTGACGTGTACGTCGGTAATTAATCTCCGGCGAGTGTCGCGAGGCCGTTAACAAGAGATGTCGCAACAACAATTCATTTCGCTATCCCAATTTGTCAGTCGAAAGCGTATCCCGGTCGGTCGTTATCAATGGTGCAATCCGCGGACGAGCCCGCGGTGCGACTTTCTTTCTTGTTCCAAATGTAATTTAGCCGCGACGTCCGCGATAGCATTATCGAATTCTAGAGCGGAAAAGGCAGCGACCGCACGCTTGCTCGCTCGCGTGCGCGTGAGAAATGGGGAGGGACGAATATTTATAGCCCGCGTTCTCGGTACGGTACGAGGGTACCGTGTATCAGATGCGTGGATGTACCTTATGCCCGGTTCTCACGTTATCGCGTGGCGAACGATCGAATCATCCTTTCGAGCTTAATATAGTCCTCGGTCGAGTGCCTCGGCCCGGTATGCGCGACCAGCAATTTACCTTGCGCCAAACCGTGCTCGAATTATATCCGATCCAATTAAACGCATACTTGCCGCCTCTTTAACCCTAATCGTGCCACGTGTTTTTAGAACGAATCATACCACGATGTGACTCTCAGTCACTTATGAGAATAAAAGGAATGATTAAAATGTTGTTTTTGTTTATAGGGGCCAAATTTTAAAAGCCCAAAAAAAACTTTTGGAAATGCACTATGAAATAATCAAAAAATTTCAGTAGGAAGTTCAAACGTGACTCAAAGTCATATCGTGATCCGATTAGGGTTAATCAAGGCCGCGTCCAGGTCGATGACGTTGCACCGAAAACCGTGTCCGCTGACTGCCCTTAACACGTTAAGCGGGACGAAAATCTTGACCGTTTTTTGGAGTTATTCTTTTACAGCGAAGAAAAATGAGGACAATTATTAATTATTTGGCGTTGCAATCCTTGCAGTGCACCGTTATCGACTTCGTTGCTTTATTAAACATCTTCATTCGACATCGGTTATCTTGCATGTTACGATTGTCTTCAAATCACTCAGAAGCGTCTGTCATCGGTGACTGACATGGCGGTTAACGTGTTAATACTAGATTTACGGAACGCCTGAATATGACGGGTACTGAATTTTTTAAGCAATATTCACTGAAAATTTAAGTGAATTTTGATTCGTGTAATTATACGAATACACATTGTAATACTTTAGCTTCGAAGCCATAATTTTCACGATCTATATAAACGAACACGTAGTTTTCTAGAACCAATAGAGTAAAGTATAGAATAAACGTCCGTAAATTTAGTGTTAATGGCGTTGAATAGTAGAACGATTTTCGGCTGATTAATTCTTATATGCGACCTGAATTTAGTAGCACCGAATGAAATGTACTTTTGTTATCTGAAATGTCGCTACTGTTATTTCTTCTGTTTAACTATGATGGCAAATATATGTTTCTAAAACTTACATACTTTTCTTTCGAATATTCTGTTTCTTCTTATACCGAAAGACTACGCGGCTTTTTGAGATGTATAAATTTATTCGTGTATCTATATATTATTAAGCTGCAGGTAGTGAAGGAAAAGCAGGAGTGATTATACACGAGAAAATTGATTCGAAGCTTTTTCGTTTAGTTGAATCTAGAAGTGAAGCTTTGTGTCAAGATATCAAGACTTATTCTCGTAGAACCATCCTGCTTCTGTTTGTACCAGCGACTAGGAAACACTCTATATATCGAAATTCTTACTATTATTGTAAGGTATAATGGTATTTTATTAATAACAGTAAAAAGCCACGTCTGTGCTGAAGTTGCCACGAAGACATTCGATATCTTCATCTTCCGCTCAATCGCGCTTGCCGCGAATCAACGAAATTGCCCGGTCCCGGTGATTGAAGCAGACGCATTCGAGAGATCGTTAGACACGACATTGACTGATAAAAATGTCACAATGGTTACTAGGTTTGCTCGATCACTTCTCGCCGTCGTAAAGCTTCAGCGAAACTCGACATCGGGTGGCCCCGGTTCATCGAGAATTCCTGTCGCAGTAAATGAAATCGTAAAGGCGGAACGGAATCTCGACTAGTTGCTGCGCCGACAGTCCGGCGCAGAATAGTCGGCCAATAAAGAAAAACAGTTCTCGTTTCCTCGTAAAAGGCGAAACGATACGGTGCCTGGAACAACAGCGGGCCCAATGCAACGGCACACGGAGAATCGATACGCGTTTCTGGCGACAGGTTGGCTTTAGCACCGAAATGTTTTTTTCCCTGTCACATAAAACGCTTCGATCGCCATGTCTGCTGAAAAAAAAGAATCCCTGGCGCATTAGAATCAGTCAGAAGATATTGTGCATTCCAAACTGCACTAAAATGCACTTCATTTTGTTTGGTAATCACGATTTTGCTTTATTCCGTTGGAATCACTTGATAAAGAGAGGGGGAAAAGAGAGGATATAGAAAAAGAATGGTAACAATGTAAGATAAATAAAATTTATGAATACTGAACTATATATGCAATAGTGTAATCAAAACGTTCGCTTCGCAGGATTTTCTATTGTCACGAATAGAAGAGAGGTATTGAGAATCTGTATAATTACGATTGCAGAGG
Organism: Nomia melanderi; assembly: GCF_051020985.1. Lineage (NCBI taxonomy): Eukaryota > Metazoa > Arthropoda > Insecta > Hymenoptera > Halictidae > Nomia > Nomia melanderi. Next base: position 2,199,008 of record NC_135001.1, on the reverse strand, counting down.
GTATAGCATGAATGGATTCATCGGTCAGTGATATGTACATTTTTACTATGCATACAATTAACTTGGGAACTATTCTGAAGGCAGTGGAATTGGGTTGTGCGCTGCTTAAAGGGAAAACATCTTTGTTCGTCATAAAAGGCTCATTGTTCCTGTGCAAGTACAGCTCATACGTTCAGTCGGCGAGCCTGGTAAGCAGAGGATATACTTTTGCCCGGTTTTCCAAAGAGAAAATAGTGTAAGTGATGTTTGGACTGGCCAAGTTAAATGGAATACCCTATATGCGCAGGGATTTGGCCGTGTGTACACATCGCTGCACACACAGGCCGTTTCTCTGCACACGGTTCGTACCAGAAAAGACACACGGCGCGTCAGGTGATAGCCGACGTGTGCCATGAAACCGACTAGATCGTCTCTACCCCGATAAATCTTTTCGATCAGCGTTTATCACTAACTCCGGGACGCGAGAACTTCATCGAAATTCAACGGGACGAGAAAAAAACCACGAGCAACGGGAACTCTTCGGGATTTTTTTTTTTAATGAAACGAGGGAAAACCGCAACTGATTGTGCTCGAAGTGTTTTTAAACGAAACGAGAAGAGATCGCGAGTAACGAAGGGTTTTCAAAGATGAAAACGAACCTCGGTTTTTATTACACTGGTAAATGTTAATAAATACCTGTGTTTCGTTAGGAAATAAAATTACATGTCGATAATTACAAGTTACACGTGAATAGTGGCCTGTATATTGAAATAGATAATAAAGTTTTATTATTAATGAGTATGTACCTATGTAATTCCGTGAGAAGAGATCCAAAGAATGGAGTGCAAATAATTAGAATTCATTCAAACGTTAAGTATAAATTAAGGCACGATGTAACGAAGGGCTTGAATCAAAGTAAGTGGAGGCAGACAATTACAATTAGACGGGACAGTGGACTAATGAAGGAGACTACGGACAAGACGCGTGGAAGTCCGGACATTCAGGTGTATGCAGGTTCAAGTGGACGTGCATTCCACTCGCTTAGTTAGGAAAGTATGCAGGTAATTAGAATTATACATACGTACGCGCGTCCCTTTATCCTTTCTTCTTTTGCTTTCACCCTGTTTGCATAGGTGGACTTGCAAGGGAATGTTTCCGTAGCGCATACTATTCGTTTTCATGCTTTTTCCTCCTTATTCAATCTTCTAGCGTTTCCCGCGCGATTATGACAATTATTTTCCGATGATTTCCGACGATAAGAATCGATTATGCAAATACACTTCGAGATGACTCCTATAGGTCGTAGGTGATTTCAATTTTCAACTCGTTAATTCTATTTTTCATTCGTTTGAAAATATGAAATAAAGTCGTTTGCATAACGATCAAATGTTTAACACATTGCGTGCGGGCCATCCTGTTCATTTCAACTTATATCAGTTACATTCAATTCATTTATTTATCCTTCAATATATTTTCGAGAGTTTCTATTGCAAAGAGAAATACTTTGGTCATACAAAAGGAATCAACTATCTACTTTTGTCAAAACTGTTAATGAAGTTACACAAGTATTTAGTACTTTATTACTACGTTACATGAAAATAGTACTTTTACGTTTCCCGCATGCAATGTGTTAAGAATTCCTTCTCCAAGACGTTGCATCTGTTGCATCGTCTGATAAAATCGAAGCAATAACAGTAATTTCAAAAGCCTACGTTTCTAACTTTACACCCAGATTAACGATCGTTAACAGATCAGATATGCAGACTTGTTACACGAAGAAACAGTCTCGAAGCGAACACAGTTGAAACACGAACATCGTTGCTCGCGTGTGCATAAAGAAGAACGGTTCTTACGTGTTACGTGAACTACTTTCGTCTTTAACACATTGCGTACCGGCTAATTTTCGGAAAACTGAATTATGTGTATGGCGATTTTCAGTGAGATTTTAAAGAATCGAACAAGCATGAATTTGATACTATTCTTCTGTTATCAATTATTATACTTTGAAGCAGAGATTGATATAGAATATGCCTTTAAATCCATTCTTTTCCTTAATAAATTATTAACCCTTTGCACTCGAGAGCTGACTCTTAGTCACCATTTGATTCGATGTAACAGAATTACAGTGTTATATATAATATTAAGTTTTGTATAATGCATCAATATGTGAAATATTTCTATAAAAATCTTTGTTTCTTAAATCCTTGCCATATGATTCCCACAGATGAGCAATTTGATTTTTAAGGGGGGCAATTTGAAATTTGAAATATCACTTCATATATTCGACAATATTTACGCATGTAAACAAAATAGCAAAAACATTATAATGAATATTATAAAGACATTATACTGTAATATTAAAAATTACATATATGTTACATAGGAGGGCATAAGAATTTTAACCCTTTGCGGACGAAGATTCTCTGAAATATACAAAACCCTCTACAGATGAAGCTAAATTATATATGAATTACTTGAACAATAGGAGAATAGGAAACTACGTACCGAACTCTTGATGTTTCAGTAACTGAATCATTTGTTTGCTATTCAGTGCTCCAAATATGAAAATTCGATCTCGCTAAAATGTCGACATCCGTTCACAAAGGGTTAAAAATCCTTAAGTGGGGCATGGCGCAAAAAATGTTGGGAAACACTGTGTTAAACACTCCCTGCCGTTTCCCAATCTCACACGGGATCCCCCGTTCGATCGGGATTCCCGCGGATCAGAATTTCGCGAGTGCCCGGAGCTGTCAGATCAGTCACGTCCCGCGAACAGGGAAACTTTTCGGTAATTGAATTCGACCGGTCTGGGGAGGAGAATTTCGTCGCGTCTCGTCCTTTTAAAGAGGCCGTGTCCCTTCGGTTCCGCTTTTTTCACTCCTCCCACGCCGCCGGTACGTGATTGTGCCGTAAAGCTCGCTCTGCCGCGCCGGGCAAAGAATTTACGAAGGAGTTTGCGCGGGCGTGACATCACGTTCACGAGCCGCACGCCGTCGGACTGACGGGGGGAGGGGCGAGGGGGCACGCGAAAAAACATCAACGCTTTCGACTCTCTTCCGGGAGCAACGCGTTAGAACCATGATTCTCGCCGCCCTTAAGACCTGTCGTTAACTTACTCCCGCGGTTTTATGCCGGCCGTAACTATTCCCTTACACCCTTTAGAGAGAACCTTCTGAACCAGTTCCCTGCTACGAAACATGATACACGCCACTTCTTTTTGTTTCTTCAGTATTCCTCTTGAGTTAGCGTTGTTCCTTAACCCTGCATTCCATTTCGTTTCTGATTGGAAGCTTAATTTTTGATTTTGATTCATTTACGTTTCTTTGATTTTGTGGCTGTACTTGGCTAAACTGCGGCTTTTTCTTGTCAAGTTCGGAAAAATATCGTTAACACAAATTCTTTGATGTAAAGAAATTCAGTATAATATGTAATCGGATGAAAAGAGAATGCTACGTATTTTATGATGTGAAACTGTGTATTGAACAATGAAATTTATTAAATCGAAGCACTTTTATCAGATGGTAAATGGAGATTTAAATGAGCTTATTGCCAGTAAAAAATAAATATTTTCTTTAAATATTTCTAATGTACATAAACGAAAAGGTTTATACATTACACATTTAATGTATACAATACACGAAAATAAAATGATAGTAAATGGAATAAAATGTAATGAAACGTTATTTATTAATATCATTTTATATTCCATTCTTTACAATTTCAAATATTTGGGAGCTTGAATCGAATCCTAGTCGAGAGAAATATTTTGCGGTCGAATGTCGCCATAATAACGGTTCCGAGACTCCATGAATAATTAGCGACTGAATTTAGCTATTCAAATAACGAGAGGTCGACGCGTGGTCCTCTCCTTTTCTAATATTTAAAACTTACTCATAATTTAGTTTCTTCTGAACAGGATTTTTTGGGAATCCTACAAATCTTCATTGTCGAAATATTCAGCTTTGAATTATCCAGTAATTGAGGGAGGGAAATATCGTGGTTTTTTTACTTTGCGGATTCAATGTAAATATTTGAACAAATTTATTCATGGGGATCTAAGCGGAGAGGAGATTTTATAACGATTTCTATTTTGGTTAATGTCGGACAGAACGAATATCGAAGGAATATTCTTTTGTCTAAAATTCCGTCGGTGGTGCTGTAGAAAAACGAGAATAATCGGGTTATTAAGCTTGAAAGCACCCGGTGGTTAAAAGTGACGCTAACCGAATGGAATAGTTTTAATTCCAGTTCGTGTAGTTTTCCACTGAACAACGTCTCCGCCCAAAACAATTGTTAGCGATTTAATAACAATAATTGGGAGGCCTTGTTTCCGTCACGTTCCCATACTTTAAGCTGGAAGTTGCCGCGTTGGAGTCTCCAGAATTAACAGAATGCAATTATGCGGGGGCAAGGTTCCCCGGTGGCATAACCCAGTACTGCGGCGTGTTCGGAAAAGTTTTTTGCGTTAAAAGCCTCTCGAAAATTACAGGAACGTTGTGTACGTGTCCATGAAAGGGGGGAAAAAAGGAGCACGACAATTCCCCGCGTGTTACTAAAAACCGGAAAGAAAATGGGGGGAAAAACTGGAGTTAAACGCGTTTGGCGAACTGTTTCGCGGTTATCATTCTTGCTAATAACTTCCCACCGAGAACGACCAACGGGAAATTTCTCGATTTTCGAGCGGCGAACTTTCGATGGGACGATGCTCATTGAATTCCCTAATTACGTTAATTAATCCTCTCTCACGAAAGGTTACGCTCGGCGACGGTCGATCCGTCATTTGATTTTTTTCACGTTATTTTTCTCGAATGCAGCCGGAAGACCAATCTGACGCGTTCTTAACGCGGTTCCGTAATTCAGCCAAGTCGGAGCAACTTTAACTGAGTTGGATTTGGGTTTCAAGAGTTGTTCCCGACTTTTATGTGCACTCCGTGTCGTGTACAGTATCGTGCTAAGTAGAATCAGTGTCGGAACATTTCGCTGTGTTCTTTCCGTCTTCCTTCGTTCTTGTTATTCAACAGAAAGAAAGTTCTTTAATCTTCTCTCGACACGCGGTCGCTTGAAAAAATAATGCTGGGATGATGGTAATTAAATCGTGGACTTAATACTAATTCCGTAATTGGATTTAAGTCTTACAATTGTACGGTTGCGAAGTCATAGAGGTATTCCGCTGTTCGTTGAATTACTGGTGGTCTTCGAGTTTTCTATAGAGTTTCACCGTGTTCTCCATACTACTGGATCGTAAACAATTTATATTCGCCGAATCTCTTGTCAGCGTAAACACGCTTCCGACGAATTCCTATTTTCGAAAACAAGACTACAGGAATGTGAATTTGCATAAACTGGGACCAGCCACTACTCCATGGATGTTCATAAAAATTCAGACATTTAAAGTTCATTGCGCAAGAATTCTAGAGAAATCCACTGTCCATGGAAAATTCCACGATACTAAACGCGAGCTAGGAAGCACCAGAATTCATAAAAAATTCGTAAGATCAATGATCGACTAAAATTTCTACAGATCCCTAACTCTGTTCACAGTCAAAACAATAACAACCATAATCCAAGGAACGATTTCAAATAAAATAATCCAACAACCTTGCTAACCTCCATTATTCTAAGTATCCAATTTCTTCGCATAGTACGAACATCGATTTATCAACTCTCCCCTAAACAACACTCAAACGTTGCACGTCGAAACTCTCCAATATCAAAACTCTAACAGCCTCGAACAATTTCTTTGCCCGCGTAACTGTTGAGACAAAGGATATCCCCCGAAAGCGTCATATTTCACGAAAGTTAAGCTTTCAGCTTCCTTGCAGTCGCACCCCTTACCAACGTGCGAGACACGGTGTGCTGCTAATCACGTGTTTTCGCGAACACCTTCGTAACGGCGAGCAAACGGGTTGAAGATCAAAACAATCCAGAGATAGTTGTAACGCGACTAGTCTCGTCGCAGATGCGTAATGTGGATGTTGCAAAGGAAGTCGCAATTGTCTCCGCAATCCATACGCCACGTGTAATTCTGTTCTGCAGTTGAACCTCCCCCATTCTCTCTTTCCCCATCATCCCTCTCTGTCTTTCTCTCTCGTCCTCTTTCTCTTTCTCTTTACCTCTTGTCCTCTCTCTCTCTCTTGTTCTCCGCCAGCCCCATCGTCTACACGATTCGATATAGCAATCCCTCTCCTCTTTCTCTCGTTAAGTAACGCCCTCGCTAACTCACTCGACGACGCGCTCGTGAGCCGGTTACCGTTGCCAGAGACTGCGCCAGCTAATTTCGGCAATCAGCACCATTGTGCGGTGCCCGATGTCACTTAAATCTAAGCGATTCGTGCCTCTCGTCTACCGTTCCTCTCCTCCACGCCCGTCCTCCGTCGTTTCATTGTCGCTGTTCGCCTACGCTGTACTTTGCCCCGTACCGGCGCGCGCGCGCGCCGGCGGCGCTCATCGATTCTCAATTATGCGGATACCTAAACGAACATTTATGAACGGCGCGATGTCCCTTCCCGCGGAACGGAATGCGTTCGCAGCGCGGACCGCCTCCTTTGGGAATGATTCGTGATCCAGCGAGTCGGCGGACGCGGGATTCTTGTTTTCAGCGTGACCCGCGTGATCATCGGAAATTGAACGGTGTAAATTAGTCGCTCGTCCCGTGAACTGGAGTGTTTTTTGTCTTATTTTGGGAGATATTTTTGTTAATGAGATACTGTTCTTTGTCTTTGTGAGATATTTTTGTTAATGCAACGGTATTTCTTGTCTTACTTTGTAAGATATTCTTATTAATATCATTTCGAAGATAATTGATATTTAATAGTCAATGTCCTGATTACGTATTAATTTTTTTAGATTAGGTACCAGGAGAAAGACTTTAATTATGGGACGATTTGATATATTATCACCTGTGTTGAATTTTAGATAGCAACTGTTTAATATTGTATTTTTTGTTTTGTTTAAAAAGACGTTAACCTGATATGTCACATATTATATTGATTTATTGTTATAAAAGTATACTGTGTTTATAAGAATTATACAATTGATAAAATAGGATCAAGGATCAAGAGGAAAAGATCGTAAATATCCCTAACCGTTCTCATTATTTAGAGTGTCACACATGTAGATTCCATACATGCAGCGAAATGTCACATATTTCAACATATCCCAATCTCTTTTTCCGTCCGCGCGTTATATTACGTTAGCCTGTTTCTCGTTCCACCCGGTCGAGATTAGGCTGCGCTATGTCATCTTCCTAGAATCACGCTGCCGTAAACTCCGTACGTCTGAAATGAAGGATGTGAGACAACAACGCTCTTCAGCCACCCAATTTTCTTGGGTCAGCTTTTAAAACAGCCCCCGGCTACGCCTCGCACGATTTTCCGTACAAGTTGCCCATGTTTCCACGCGGAGCTGTACCAGCATATTCCACTCATGAAAATGAGAAAAAGTTGTTACACAACTGAATCAATTATTCCTTCCATACCAGTCAGAAATAGAACAATGTTCACTCACTCCGTGAAAACACGAGTTTTCACAAACATGCGTAATCTATTTAAAACTGAATTTCCCAAAATATCATTTTAAAATTCCTCCAACAACAAATTAAAGTAGGCAATTCAACGGAAGTCCTCCAAAAATATAGTTCCACGCGAGAAGCGGGATAAGCGGATATTGAAAATGGATGATTAAATAATGAAACAATATATATTTTTATAGTATGACTTTATTATAGCGGCTTTAAAAAACACTTCTAGCTCTTTTTGGTTCTCGAATGCGAATGACTCGGAATGCCGAAAAGTAAGTTAGGGTACGCTTTTCTTTACAAGACCGTTTATGGCCTTGCCTGGAGAAAAGCCTCTTGACTTCGCCTAACAAAGTCCAGACACATCTTGTTGCCTTTATATCGCCTTTGTCTAGACAAAAGATACATGAACGTTGGACATTTTTACTTTTGCTAGCTTAGCATTAGTAATAATTCAACAGTGGAAATTAATTGTTTACCTTTTGATCTTTTATAGATACTCCCAATAAGACTGTTTTATCCTACATCATCAGAAATAGAGCAGAATCCAATGTTTGTCCTGTCCACTTTTACTTTAAATACCATCGAGATCGATAATAACACTGTGGAACACGATTTTTATTTTGTGATAGCCACTAGGTGGTTCTTATAAAGATCCTTACCTTAAATACGAATCCGAAAACCGAATTGCTGGGTCATCATTTACCCTTTTTTAAACTTTGATCGTCATTTACAAACATTTGATGATACGCAAACTTCAAAATTTTTATAGCTACATATTCGGGCAAATCTCCTCTATTTTCTACGATAAATTTTAACTGCCTATCGTTTTTACTTTTCACGTAACACTTGGTTCTCCGAAAAATTCGGCCGTTTTCACAAAAACCCAGTTTTTTCGAAAACTGGACGTGATCCAACAATTTGGTTTTCGGATTTGTATTTAGGCTAAGGAACTCTATAAGAATCACCTAGTAATTATTGCAAGACAAAAAGAGTTCAAATTTGTTCCACAATGTAATCGGATGATAGAAAAGTAACATTTTATTGATACTGAAACAAACTGAATAACATTGAAATTATGGAGTTCCCTTGAAAATCTTGCCCACGAGTCTGTGATTATCAAGTATTATAGGGCAAGGGGTGAAATCGGCCGAAAGAATCAAGTCGCGCGGATAATTATCGGACGATCGGCGACCTCGATTTGAGGGGTGTCGCGTAAAATCGTGCTAACAGGGGCCGCTCGTTGAAACGAGTCGGATCGACGAACGCAGGCGTGTAATCGTTGCGGCAGCTTCAACCTTTCCCCGTCACGGTTCGGCTGGGACCGCGGGAGTCCGAGTGCGGCGCGCGGTCCAATGGCCGGTGCTTTATAATACGTTTAATCGGTCGCAATTTTAATCGTGCCGCTGCCGGTTAACCGCCGCGCGTAGTTATCGGGCCGTGCAGACGCGACGCGGCAAAATATGCAGAATAACCATCATGTCTATATCCTAAACATTTTATCTGGTTTAACGAGTGCGTAGTCGTCGTCCGGCTGGAATTTAATGATAAGATAAACGTGCAAAATTATCACGGCGAATAATAATGCGCTGGCGAACGCGACCCGCGCATCTGCTACCGTTCCCCGAGTGCATCGCCGCATAAAACTTTCCGATCGCTGACGCGTTTTATGGTGAAATCTGTCATCCCTCGGGTCGTACAGAAGTGACACCGTAATTATAGAAATTAGAATCGCGAGATTGTTTTTCAAATGCTGGTTTTGATGGCGATATTGCCTTTATTAACGTTTTGCACTTGAAAAGCGCCTTTCGCCAGTTGATTTGATCGAAGAGAATTATAAATCTTAAAATTCAATATTAAATTTTATATATATATATATATATATATATATATATATATATATATATATCAACAAATGGGACATACAAATAAAATACTTCTGTCCTTTAATTTGTGTAAGATATTTCTTTATATTAGTTGCAAAAAGTATCATTAATGTTTCATTAGAAAGTAATGAATATTTATTGAGGAAAATATTGTCGAGTGCAAAGATCTTATGTCACTATACATAGAAAACAAGATATCATATTGTTATGTAATATAATATTTTAAATGGATAATTAATTCGAATCAAAGTGAATATTTTTTTTAGTTTTCTGGTAATTAGCGAACTTGCGTTGCTAAGTGTCTTTATGTAAAAACTCTACGCTTATTCTATGTCTACGTTTACTCGTAAGCATTACAATTAATAATAGAAAAATAATATTCAATTCAGATGTGAAAGAATTGAGTAGAATATTTGCATTTGTTACATTCTATTTGAAATCTTCACGAATCTGACACGGTATTGTAAAGCAAGGGGTTAAGACATCAATAATTTTGAAATGAAGAAACTGAAACCGTTTTGTTTAGTGTTAAGTACTATTTAGTTGAGTGATTTGCAGCTTGAATGTTGTTTCGTAAAAATGATCATTTTCGTAATTCATCTCATTGGTATTTAATGGCTGGAATTTAATTTTCGCTGGTTGTGTAGGAATTTCAACTGCATCAATTTAGGGGTTGCTTTGTTTTACCCGGTGTAATGACAATGTCTCCTGTTATCGTTATCTTTAGCGTTTGAAATTTATATGAAGATTAACGGTTCCTGCCAGTGCGAAGAGGTAATAGTATTTGTTTTTCTGTTGAAATATCGGGCAAATATAAAGTTTCACACGCGCGGCCACGTAGTATGTAAACGAAAACAAAAGGGTGTGGTGCGTAGTGCGGACGTAAAAAATGGAGAGTTATTATACACACCATGTATACTCTACTCAGCCGGTTTTTGCATGGACGTAGACACCTGCACCTGTGATAATTCGAGAATGCATGTCAATTTACGATCCTTTTTACTTCATTGAAGCTCAAACATCTTTCTGTCAACTCTAAGGAAAGAATTGGTCATCACAAAATTATTGTAAATCTTTTCATTTCTACCCAATCTTCAGTTGAACCAGCTTTAAAAATTGTCAAATATAGTTTTACTAATATTAAACATAACTTTAAAAATATAAAAAACCAGAGATCCATTCTTAGGATATTCATTAACCCTTTAACGTACCATTTTATTCACCCTCGTAAAATCTATTTTGTTTTTAATAATTAGATTAAACACACGAGAACTTTCTGGGTCTATAAGTACACACTCACTTCAAAGGTAATATATTTACGATAAGGAAACCGTGTTTGCTTCGTGTATACGATGAATATCAATGTAATAATCGATATCATAGGGCAAGGAGTTAACACTAGAACCAACAAACAGTCAAATTGACTTTTCGAAATTTTTTTACGGAAACTTCAACAGTGCTACTACTGAGATTTTTATTGATTTATAATTCAGTTTGCCTATTGCTGAATCAATTTCTGTAGTAATTTCTCAGATGATCTGATGTTTTTAATAATTTAAAGAAGCGATCAGGAATGAGTCATTTTGACTTCTGTGGTAGTTCCAGTGTTAAAAGAATCAAGTGATCAGACATGTTTGAGTTTCACTAGATTCAAATAGTGTAAAAATCGGAGCGCTTCCGTTGTCGATGCGAAAACGATTTTCAAGCAGTCAGCCAGAAGAGCCTGCAACCTATGTTCTTACGGGAAACGTCAGGACCGTTTGAAATGTATTCAACGGGGGTTCGTTCGGCTCGGCTCGCGTCCCAGCCGTAGCAGCAGTCTCCGACGAAAGTGTGCGACGTCCGGTCAGGACTTGGGAATATTTTTACCGAGTGTGCGGATTCGTTTTTGCGCGACCCGACAGCGGCGAATTGTGGCACACGTGCTAGCAATGACGGGGATACTGTTCCACTGGCCGAGAAGAAGGTCTGTGAAGGACAGTAGCCGAATTATATGCCAACTGACGTGTCCTATAAATTTCTCTGGCTGTGTATAAGAAGCGAAAAGGAAAATTAAATAAACTGGAACAAGTTACGGGACATGGACGATTAACTTTGGTTTAATGAAATTCCACCGGTTAATACAAAATAGAAGGCAAGGAAATTTATTCGAAAAGAAACTTATGACGAGACATGGACGGTTAACATTGTTTTAATGAAATTTTACCCATTAATACGAAACAGATGAAAAGGAAATAGATTCAAAAGGGAAATTATGGCGAAATATGGACGGTTAACATTGTTTTAATGAAATTCTATTCACTAACCTCTATGATTTCTTTGCAAACTGTGATCGCCTACTTTGTTCTTAATAATTCATTGAAAATAAGAGAAAATTTCAGTCTTTTTCTATGTCAACGTATGTTCTAAGGTATAATCATTGATATCAGAGGAATAATATATAATTTGTGTTCAAACGAATTAGATAATATTTATGTTTGCTCAGTGCTACTTGAAATTTTCACGAATCTAACACGATATTTTAGAGCAAGGGGTTAAGATGAGGTACAAGGGAGAGAAATAATTTTGAGAAGGTAATTATAGAGAGACGTTAACGATTGATATTATTTCAACGAAATTATACCATTTTAATTCTGTTTCTGTTGTCCGAGTTGACTGCATACGATCGAATTAAACGTAGGAAGAAAAGCGGAGGCCACGTCCCATTGCAGAGGGTACGTTCAGCTCGCAGAATCGGTAAGTGCGAGTCAGTTTAGACGAAATGAACTCGCAAGTAGTTAGTTGTGTAAAATGAAATCCGACTAATGAATGCCAATGTAATTCCCCTGCTCGTGTGTGAGTTTAATGAAATTCTACCGTGGATACCGTAAATGGAATTTACCCCTAGTGCCCGGCTATTCGAATGAAAATGAGAACACCGGTGGCCGACGCCGGAAATTCGTACAGGGATCATCGTTGCAATGCTGCGGGGTGTAATTATCCTAAATGTTTAACGGGAAGGCATAAAATCGATCACTTTCATCGCGACTGTCCTAAGCGCCTCGCGAATCACGCTGGGAAAACTGAAAACGTGACTTTCGAAAACATCGAGTGCACCGGTCACTAATTCAATATTACCTTTTAACCCTTTGACCGCGAAAAACGTATAGAGTGGAGTTCAAGAATTCCTGGCGACATAGTTTTTTGAATGTTTTACGCTGCAACTACGAGTTAGATCAAAAGAACCCATTCCTGATTTCATTTTCCCAGTTATTCAAGAGACAACAGATGATTCTCTGAAAAAGTACTAGAGAAACTGATTTAACAATATACAAGCTGAATTGCAAACCAACTGAAGTCTCAATAATTGCACTGTTGTTGTTTCTACGGAAGAATTTCAAAAAGACAATTTCATTACTCGGTAATTCTAGTGTTAAAGGAATTTCTGTTAATATAATGAATAAGAACATATTTATTATATTTATATTTATTTATTTCATAAATATAGGCACATATTGTCTCCATTATCTACATATTCAAATTGTCAAATGAAATTTGTTCCTGATTATAAATTTTGAACGTTTTCCTTTATAATTATCAACTAAAATCGAAGGAATGCGCGTTTTGTTCAGTGAACGACCAGTCGCAGCGACTGACATACGAATATCGCTTATTGATGGTTCTCCGTGAGCGTGCGCCGCAGTTGAAAGGCTAATCAAATGAAATATCTGTTACCGCGTAAACGCGGAATTATAAATATTTGTAACTCGAAAATATTTCTCTGCACTCGACAATGATTTGTTTTCGTTTGTCGATATTTCACGGAATTCTATCCCCTCGAACGCGCAATCGTTTCCCCGGATAATTTCGAGCTCGATTATTAATATTGTTACGAAACGGGGAACAAAGACTGTTCGTTTATAGAAACACGCCGCGGCTTATTTAATTTCGTTATTTCGTAGGGCTCGAAATCTGAGCGGCGAGTGCAGACGAAAATAAATGTTGATTGTATTAACGCGACGAATAAAATGTGTTTACATTGGGAAACAGAGATATGAAGCACGCAATATTTTCGCGTTAGCCGCGTCGACGGAACGGAAACAGTATTTTCGCATTTGTCTCAATTATCGGTATCGATGGGGACAAATTCAGAGTTACGGGAGACATTTTCGGATCCCGATATCGATGGTACAATATGGCGGACAGGAGAGGTGGGAAGCTTTGAATACTTCAGCCAAATGATTCCGCCGAAGAACGTCTCAGTGACGACGTCGAATCTCACTTCATGGGGTTACCAGTTCAACCAGAAACAAGTAGGAACTAGTTAAACTTTCAAACAACCCCTATGGAAGCCTCGTAGGATCGCCATTAACGAGCTGGACCGTGAGGGCGAAGTTCGACAGTTTGGCGTCTGAGAATCTCGCGCAACATCCCTTCCCGACAATTCTCGTGCTCCTAAACATCCCTTACCGCTCACACGTGAACTTTTTTTTCTGTAACGAAACATCTCCCGCCGCTTCATCGTAACCTTCCAGTGAGTTCGGTAAAAAATCGTTAGCCTATTAACAGTTCGACTTCGCGAACTTTCTTGCGAAGCACCTTCAGGAATATGCTTGTTATTCGGTAACTGGTAGAATTGTCATTAGAGTAATTATCAAATCTGATACTTTAACACTGAAACTACCGAACAGGTAGATTGACTTTTCAAATTCTCTTGTAGGAACTTTAAGAGTATATTTATTAAGACATTTGCTGATTTCCAATCTAGTTTACACATTGCTGCATCAATTTCTTGAATAATTTCTCGGAAAAGCATCTGTTATCTTTAATAATTGCAGAAAGAAATCTGGGTCTTTTTAATCCGTCTAGTAGTTTCAGTGTTAACTTTATGTTTCGTATTTACACTGAATCATCGTAGGTGTACGATCTTAATATTTATAATATATAAATATTTCAAAGAATAGACAAATATTTATTTATTTATCTATAAAACTTATAACTGACTACATAAAAATTCAAATATCTATTCAAGTCTTTTCAGTTGAGAGGTAAAATCTATCTACAGTTAATGATCAGATTAATAATAATTCTTCGACGAAAGTGTCAACACTGTAAAGGTCAAAATCAATTGAACAAAAATCACTGTGGACTTTCGAAATGGATACGGCTTCATTGATACATTGTGGCGAGATGGGATGTTGGGTTCGATGTGAAATAAAAGGAAAATCGTTCACCGTTGACTGGTATCGCAAATTAAAGTACTTTCGTACACCCTTGCGAAGGGGTTGTTTTCCCGTACACGTGCAGACCCACGGTACTATAGGATAAAAAGAACGGCCATCATTCCTGCGCAAACCACTCTGTCGAGCGCAAGCTTTCGAACGCTGGCCTCTCCAGTCGTTCGTATCTTTTTCCTTTCTCCGCGTTCGATGTCGGAAATATCGAGTGCCTTTTTCTTCCTGGATTGGCCAGATGTTTTTCTGCATGATTTCGTTCTGAATGCATCTCGCCAAATATATATACTCGCAGATTGAGACCAACGGCTGCAAAATGTTTCGTGCGTTAACCTGTTTGCTACTGTAAAATATCGTTGACGATAATTGCGACAAAGCTCGCTTAGATCAAACGCAAGCAAATTCTAATTCAATAATTATATCTTTCGTTAGTCATATGTTACGTAAATGTAATTGTTTTATATTGGTTTAATTTGGTTCAATTCAGTGTTCTCATGATTTCAATATAACTTTCTGACGTAGCCAAAGGGTTAATAGGTATGTAAGTAAGTATTTACGTATTTCTCTCCACTGAGCTTTTATGAAATGCCCATCATCCAGGAGAAAAATTATCGAACTTTTCAAAATACTACAGTTCTTTTAATTAAACGACGAGTATCTAGAAACATTTCTATATTACAAATGATGCTATCTAATGCAGTGACATTCAGCTTGATGAATATGCGATAATAGTAATGCAGTTGAATCAAATGATTTAACATTGAGTTTTTACTTTTTGTGTATTTGCTCTATGAAATCGGCATTCAACGTGTTAACACTAAAGCTATCGAGCAGTTGAATTGACTTTTTGAAATTCTCTTATAGAAATTCCAAGAGTGCATTTGTTAAAGCTTTAATTGATTCACAATTCAGTTTGCGCATTCCTATATCTATTTCTTTAATAATTTCCCAAGAGAACAACTATCATCTTTTTAATAATTGTGTTGAATGATTAGCAGGTCTGGCTTCCAAAAGAATTTATTTATTAATTAAAAATAGAAAACAGAGTATATGTATTAGTGTAAATTTAGCAACCGTTCGCTTGGAATGCTCGTTCAGAACTCAACGCACATAGCGTGATTACAATAAGCCCTGTACGGAAAGGTAAACATATGTTCTTGACTGTTTTGGGAAAAAAACCCAGCAAACTAACGGTAAGGAACGGCAGTGACTCGGGTCGGAAAACTGACCGTGTTTTATGACCCTTTCTTATGACGCTTTTGTCGAACGTACATCAAGACTAAGATTCAAAATACATATCGTGAATCGATTTATGTCAAAATCTAACAAATTGCAAACAAAAGACATCAGGAATGTATCATTTTAACCTTCTTGGTAGTTCTAGTGTCAAAATAAAAATATCCCAGAAACTGAAAGGTAGCGTATCAAAGAATTTCCTAATGATTTTACTATTATATTCCCGTCCATACGCTCCGCTAAAATGGCTGCCGTCTACCGGAGAAATTTAAGTATACCGAAATCGATGTTCAATCTTGACACGAAAATATATTATAAAGTGAACAGTATGCTCTCAGTCGTTAACGATAAAACAAAATCATCGAGAGCCTCATCGTCCACGATTAATATACAAAAAACTGAGACGATCGTTTCCGAATTTCCATGAAACACCCATTTTCGTATTAGTATTCTTCCGGTCGTTCTTCCGCTTTGACAAGCGATCCAGTTCTCGAGAGCGTATTTAAAAATTGAAAATCCTCCACAGCCGGGGTAAAAAGGATCGATGAAATTCTCCATCTTCTTAGGGGAGAGATCGACCGTTCACCTTTTTAGAGGTTAAGAGACACTTAAGGCGGCAGCGGGTCGGTCGCCGTCGTGTGTAGGACACGGGTCGGAGTTAGAAGCCGTTTTATCGACGATTACAAAAATTGAGTGGTCAACGGTGTCCCCTCCCGCGCGTCCCTCGCCATCCCCGAGGATTTATGGGCACGGGAATCTCGGGAGCGACGCTGGTCGAGTCACCCTCGGTGTACAGGACTTACCAACGACGTGACGGAGTATGTTTATTATCAATTCTCCTGTATCGAGTGTCGTAAACGACGGGTGCAGCGATGTTTCACTATCGGGGTCGGCGCACGGGCGCGAATGGGCCGGCCGAGGATCGAAAATGGAAATATAAAAAATTTAAGGTCGATAAAACCACGTGGAACGTGAAAGTAAATAATAATTGAGTCGAGCTGAGCGATAAAAATTGGTCATTCGGGAGCATCGAATTGCTGAACGAGTCAATCTTTTTAATGTTTCACTCTCTGTTGCTGCGTTCGAGCCTTCGGAGCGGTGGACTTCTCGAACAAATTCTTTGATGGATGTGTTTGATGTATAAATAGAATTTTAGTTTTTATTGACGCGGACGATCGGTTGTAAGGGGAATTTTGACAGTTTATCGTTTTATTGTAAGTAGAGTTTTGGAGGATGCTGAATAAATTGTGACAGATTGATGGCGTACACTGTAGTTTAAATGAAAGTAAATTGAATATTACAGTATAGGTAAGATATTCTTGGATCTTGAGATTATAACGCACTTTACACTTGGCGTCTTTAAGAATATTAAGTTCCCCTGGTTATTCGATATTCCTTTGATTCTTTCTTTCAGATTAACGTGTTCCTTACAACTGCTGCACGATAAATTTCAGATTCTTACGTTTCTATCGGAAACAGTGATACTTTATCATATGCTATATACTGTACCACTTTAGAGATATATTTGTCATGCCACTTTTCTCGTGGAAGTTTAAAACATTTCAATAACGTCTCCAAACCTTGTTGAAGAAATAAAACGTTCTAGAATGAAATTTTTGCGATTTATATTGAGTTGGCAGTATAATCCATCAAACTAGCAACAGTCACGATCTTCTCTCCATAATATTCAAAGTTTCCAATAATAAAAAGCCAAGTGTTTTCTTAGTTCATAATATAATTATACACTTGAAAAATGAATGATATATTTGTTAAATTGGCCTGCGTCCGATGATCCTGGTCTGGAAATGCTTTCGCTGTGGATTTGGCTGCGCGTTTACGAAGTATCAGAGGAGCATTCGCGTGTAAATCTGTCAAGGATTCCCGACAGCGCGTATCAGACGCACACACGTACCCAGGCGTAGCCTTAAACTTGCTCTCTATTCATAGTCACGTCAGCCGGGGCCCCACCCACGCGGCAATAATGCATGCGATGAATGCACATCCGCAGCCGGGGATGCGCTGGACGTGGAACGCGCACGCCACGCGCTCCTAAACGCGTGCTGCGATCAAGCTACTCGCACGATCAACCGATTGACCCATTGACTCGTAAACTTACCGCGAAGGAAAAGATCCGACACGACCTAACCAAGCGAACGCATCCTCTTAACCTTTGCAGTGTCAAACTCTTTTTAAGGACAGACGGAGATGATCTTTCTTTCCGTTCGACTGCGGTTTATTTTGCTCGAATTGGCAGGTATCGAATGATGCGAAGACGAACGGAGGTAGTTATGAGAAATATTCGAGGAAACACAAGTGTCCATTGGATGGACGTTAATGTTAAACTAAAATCAAGGGTACACATGTGTGCCAGTATCCTTGAAGAAGTTGATTCGAAACATTTGAACGATCGTGAATCTTTTGCGTACTCGAGAACATCTCAATTGGGCGGTTCTTGGTTTATTCGTTATTATCTTGAATCATCGTTGTACATATAGACTTTCGACTGTTGTTTAAAATTGTAGACTATTAGTAATTTCATTTGATTAAAATCTCATTGGTCCATTATTAAATCATCGTTAGACATGTAGACTTCAGACTATTGTTTAAAATTGTACTCTATTAAAAATTTAATTCATTTAAAATCTCATTAGTCTATTATTAGATTTCCATACTTTATCGATATAGATTACTATCATAACAATCTACACATTCAAAACGTCATTGACAACATACTACTAGCAACACAGTGCAAACAAATCAATTAAGAAAATGGCATTCGGGTCGAAGAAGACCCGGGCACCACCAAAGTCAAAGTAACCTTCCCACAACTCGTTCGAAAGTCAACTGTGTAAACACACGAATTCCACTAAAAAATGGTAATAACTGCATTTCATATCTCTCTCAAAGCATAGCTTCCACAATTGTTTAAACACGTGGTCACCGAAACGTCAGAATCGCGATTCACGCTTCGCGCGGCGGTCCGGTGTTACAATTGCGCCTAGAAACTTTTAATTACTGTCACCGTCTCGAATGGCTCAGCCTGCTGAACGAGACGAGTTCCCTTTTTTCACGTGAAACACAACGAGGAGCCTTGAACTGGCACGGTTTAGTGCGCCGGCGGTCGTTGGTGGGCCAGGGTTTGTTAAAATAGCGTTCGCGGAACTGGACGTTCCCGCGCGGTCGGGCTGCGCGGCCGAAAATAAAACGCGGCCAAAGGCAAACTCAATTCCGGTTTCATTTTCCGAGACTCCATGGCCGAAAGCTGGCGCAAAAAAATATTAATTGTAAAACACTTTGCAGCCGGACGTGCATATTCATAACGGGAACGAGCAGCGCGCCCGGCCGAATTCCTCCTCCGATGTATTCAAATTTTCACGGGGACCCGCCGCCGCTCGCATTCTTTCATTTCCGTTTCCGTCCGGACGATTATTGCGAGAGGCCGCGTAACGTTGTAATTACGGGGAACGGTGATGTTTCACTTTGAACGGTCGAAAGTGTAACTGCGCCGCGCCTGGAAATATATATTCCACTTGAATGCACAGTACGTTGCACGACAAAAGGACAAAATATTCACGTTGCGGAACGTTCTCGCCACCAGCGGACAAAATGAAATCGAACATGTTCGTTCGATGTAAACATTAGCGCACTTCATTGAAACTATTGGAAATGGGTGATTAAATAAGGAAATAGTATGTATTTCACAACGTGACTTAATTATAATGGTTTTGAAAAACACGTCCATCTTTTTCAAGTTCTCGAGTGCGAATGACTCGGAACGCCCAAAAGTAAGTTGAGGTTCGCTTTTCCTTACAAGACCGTTTATGGCGTTGTCAGGAGAAAAGTCTCTTGACTTCGCGCAACAAAGTCCAGACACATCTGGTTTCCTTTATATCGCCTTTGTTTAGACAAAAGATATATGAACGTTGGACACTTTTGCTTTTGCTAGCTTAGCATTAGCAATAATTCAACAGAAACATTAACACGAATACTATGGGGACCACCGGTAACCCCCAACCAAATCGAATTACTACAGATCAGTCAGTTGATTATTATTTGATCATTTGAAACTATGAACAGAAACAGAACCATGATTATTTGAAAAGATTTCTGTATTATAAATAATACCACCTAATGCGTCATTCAGCTAGATGAACGTGCAATAATGATACTCAATCGAATTTAATATTATATTTATTCCATTTTGTGTATTTTACTCTATGAAATCACGCGGCAATGTGTTAATGTACCTATAATTAACCCTAATCGGACCACGATATGACTTTGAGTCACATTTGAACTTTTTACTTAAATTTCTTGATTATTTCATATTGGATTTCCAAAAGTGTTTCTGGGCTTTTAAAATTTGAGCCCCATAAACAAGAACAATAACATTTTAACCATTCCTTTTATTTTCATAAGTGACTGAGAGTCACATCGTAGAGTGATTCGTTATAAAAACACGTGGTACGATTAGGGTTAAACAAAACTCGGGTTTTTATTACTCAATCCTATAGAAGAAGAAGTTGATTTTATTCAATCTACAAACTCACATTCCTTCCATGAAAATATCCTCCAATACTCTATACATCTACATTCTTTTTTCAACTTCTACGTACCTCCGTTCGATTTGTCTACCTAGATTTTCTTTCCACTCATTTCCCTGTTATTCGAGGTCTCATTCATACCACGCGTAGGAAGAGATGCATAATTACATCAAGGAGACGCAGTATTTACTCAAGCAAGATGTCCGACCGAGACTCGTCCCCCTGGTCATTTTCGATGCGCGCAGGTCACGTCCAATTTCATTAGCGCCCGTTCCTCGCGGGGCAATGAATAATCATTCGGCCGTGGAAAAATCGCGTTGCCCGGTCGGAGTTCTGGTCGAACCGTTGGTCCTCGGAACGTAATTAAATGGCGTTCGCGGTAGGGCGTCGCTGGGAACGCGCGGGTTATACAGGGCCACTTAACGGCGCCGCGGCGCTACGCCACGACGTGTCCCGGGGTTTACGTGGTTAGCATGTGCACACGCCGCTCGGCCTATTAATATGCTCGACATAACGCGAACGGCTCTGTAAACTCCTGCCAAAGAAGGAAATTGAATGCGGACCCGTCCTAGAGGGAGACAGTCGGAGCTTCCTCCCTCCTTTAAGGCTGTCGCCCACTTAACGCCGCCAGACCAACGCCGTCGTATTTCCATCGCGTTCGGGCCTCGAGTCGAATTTCAAGGGAAAGCAAAAAACTTCGAGTTATCAAGACTTTCGTTACTGAACAGAAGGGAATCGAGAAGTTTGTCTGGCTACAAGGGGTTCGAGTTATTGAGGTTCGATTTATCGAGGTTTGAGTTATTGAGATTTCAGTTGCCAAAATCCGAGTTACCGAAATCTGATATAGATCTATAGTGGCGTTGCAATTCGTCGTTGACTTATCGTTTCATTGTAACTTCACGTCCATCCTTTACATTATGCTTTCTTGCATGACTGTGCTCCGAAGAACTATTTCACTGTTGATAATTCGATAGAAAAAGAAGGAAACCCTATGTTTATGTTTATTCTAAGGCACTGTCAGGGTACGAACTAGACCCTAATTATTGCACTTCGTGCCGTCTACTAAAATTTATTGTCGAAGGACCACCCAATTTTACACGGAATGGGGCCGTAATACTGTGCTTGTAGGTTTACACAACTCTAATGTCGTCCAGCGTGGATCCGTCCTTTTATACATTTTTTGGGATCCACGCTGGAGACAATTGACGATCGAACAGACGACGGACTCTCTCCACGGTCCGCGCTGCTGCGCTAGGCTCGTGGCTGTCCGCGTCGAATGCCACAATCTTTTATTCCACTATACTTTGTATGAAACTCCAACAGCACTATACTTGATAACAGGAAAACAGATTGCAGTGATATTATCTTGACGTCAGCGTTTGTCCAAACCTTAACACGTTGAATGCTGCATGATTTCATACAGCAAAATACACAAAATTGGGTAATATTATTTACAATATAAAAATATTTTCAAATAATCAACGTTTAATTGAACGAACTATGGTAATTCGATTTGGTTGGGGTCACTGGTGACCCCTGTGGCATTCAACGTGTTAATACTGCGATACTCTTGCAAAAATGTATTTTCAAAAGGCAGATCGACGCGAGAGTTAATTTCGTGAAATTCTTACAAGAACACGACAGTCTCTATAACAGAAAATATTAGTGTTTTATTTTCAAAATGCAGATCGACGCGACAGTATTAATTTCGTGAAATTTTTACGAGAACACGACAATCTCTGTAGCAAGAAATGTTAGTGTTTTATTTTCAAAACGCAGATCGCCGCGGCAGTATTAATATCGTGAAATTTTTACGAGTACACGACAATATCTGTAGCAGGAAATTCAAAAATAGGTACCGGAATACCCGATTGCTAACAGAAGGATGTAGGCGACAGCCTTAAGGCTGCCGCATCAGCAGTCGCGTCGCCGCGGGCACGAAATCCTTCGACACAGATTTCCCTGGTTCCGATCGCTCGCGGGACTCGCTCGCGGACTGTAGTTGCGTAGCAAATCGAGTAGAATGATATGCCGAGTGAACCACACTTTCCCTCGTTGCTTTACGACAGCTGGCACCCTCTAATAGAGGTGGAACGGTATTAGCTGCAGAATTATTATTATTACCGCTTCTGTAAGCCTTTTGCCGTGATTGTAGAACCATGCTAATTGTGGGATGTTCATTTCGTTTGTCTGGGGAGCGTACGAGCTTTAGGTAGTAGTGTGTTTTATGAATCGGTGGGATTAGATGTGCTGGTGCCTGGTAATGCGGTTAAGATGCAGTGGAGTTTGTACCGTTCGTTGCAGCGAACCTGGCACTCGTGACGTCATAGGGGTGGATACAGCCGCTCCAAGCAATCCAATTGCGAGTGGAGAAGCGGCTCTCCCCACTCTTTGTCGCGCGACTCGGTAGTGTACGCGAGCGCCTCTGGGAATCATATACCAGAGTCGAAAGTTCGTGTGAGCAAGGCGTGCGCCTTCGAATCTGACCAATCAGACGAGAGTGACAGGTTCCTTGCAACGGACTTTAATGGTCCTGGTTTTTTTAATCAGTTGTTTATATTGAAGGATTATGTTGAATTTATATTGAAAGGGAATTTTTAAAGTAGGATGGAAAATGTGTTTGATTATTGGACTGAAATGAGAAACTTGTGTAATTTTTAGGAATTTTTATGTAAGTAATGTATTAAGATATTTAATAGAAATAGGGGTTAAACAGAAATTTCTCTCTTGTGAGACGATCATGAGTGATTGGAAGGAAGATATGAAGTTCATGAAAGAGTTATGAGCTTACATGATTTAAGCAGTCAGGCTTTTAAGTTGAATAAATCCATTCAATCCATTAGCAAGTAAAAACAGAATATCCGCGGCATACGAGGATCATTGTATTTATTGCGGAATCTGTATTCTGAAAAATCCTTCACCGAATGCAATGTAAAACTTCATGTAATTAGTAAATTGCGAGGCTTCCATTAAAGAAATTTTCATCACTCGACTGTACCACGACGCGTTCGCGTTTTTCATTAAATAATCTCTGTGTAAAGGCATTAATTATAAAAGCACTCGATAAAAATCTACGGGATTCCAATATTCATACGACGACCAATCAATTTATTTGGGGGATAAATTTCTATAACCACCTGATCATATATTCAGATGAAATTGAGTAACGTTTCTCTACGAATAATTTTCCTGTTGAACGTTAAATTTTACTCCTTTGTAATGCTCTCACGAAGGATTTTATGAATTCTAAAATACACTGGCTTTACAGTTATCGGATTGTTAATTTTACAGCTCTGTAATCCACATATTCTGTCGCTGATTAATCCTGAATTATGTAGCCAATGTGGTTTTTCAATGGTTTTCAGTATTTAAATTGAAAACATCGTTGATACTCGATCCACGCTTTTGTTCTATCACGATGTTAATTATATAATCCTCTGTGAAACATTATTATTGTGATCTACTTCTTTCAAAAGATTAACAATTTTGTTTTCTTCTCTGTTTCAGGTATTGCTCATCTTTTGACGTAGAATGATACTTATTTTTGCCGGTGAGTCGACTCGAGAGATTTCAACAGATATTTTAGAGACTTACATTTAATTATCTCATTTTCTTTTTGTCACGAAATTTAATTAGCTGCTAACAATTTACAATTTCATCGAACCTGTCATCGCATTATTCGAGTTCCAGTTGTTTCCAGTTAAATATCATTTGATCCGTTTACATTCTTATATCTTGTGCGATATTGCCAAAAGAGTCTGAAATAATAGATTGCCGTCCAATGAAAATATTTTCATTTCGACATGGTGATTCACGCTGACAACCTTTTCTTAGCCTGAGTTTCTCGCAATATTTAACAAATTTTAAAATCAAGTTATTTTATTATAACCTCGTAATAATCGACAAATATTCTATGATACGATTCCGTGCCCAAATATTTGAAATTAAATATGATTTATTCCATTAATCCTAATAAACTACACAAATGCTTTTTTTGGTTCTACTTTTATAAAATCATTACCAAATTACGAATTACTACAGTCTCATTGCAACTACAACATTTTATCGAAAATATTGAAAAATTAAGAAGGTGGATGAAGATATTCTCAGGATTTGTACATGGTGTTCCAACGTTAGCGAAGAATATCTCACCAGATGCTAATGACCATTGCATTTTAGTGTTGCTGTGAATTCAGCTTAACTCCTTACAAGTGCATTTCCACAGCGTGTTTCTGTTTACATCCGGAATATCCTTTTGCTTGTATGCGAACGCAGCAACGTGTCGGTGGCGTGTTTCACGCAATAATTAATCTGCGCCGCGACTTCACTCTTTCACTGTCAATTATCTGACGCACGAGGCGCGAAACCGGCAAAAAGTGAAGCTCTCGCCGGTTAAACGCTGCCGTACACTTGGCGTCGCTCGTGAACCACGCCACACCAACATCAACGCGTTTACATCATTATATTCGTTTAGTTTACGAAAAACCGTTGTTTCACTTTCCATTGCGGCGTTTATATTATAATGCACGAACAAATGTTACGAATGTGTTAACTAAAAGACAAAAATTCGACATACATAGATCGACGAAGTTTAATTAAACGAAACGAAATTTTTATTAAAATTTATCTGAAAATGCGAGGAAGTATTTTGGATAATTCAACACGTTAAGCTAGCTTATTCTGTTTATCGTTTAGACCGCAATATTTAACATTGTCAAATTAATTAACGTGTTAACCCCTTGCCTCACAATATCGTGTCACACAATACTCGTGATGAAGATTTCAAACAGAATATAACTGAATTCTTTCGAATTCAAATGAAACATAATTCTTCTGTTATCAACTATTATACTTTCGATCAAACAAATACATAGAATATGCTGAAAATAGTTCTCCCCTTTTCAATAAATTATTAATGACAAAGTAGTCGTATCGATCATAGTTGAGAATAAAATCATATGGCAAGGGGTTAATAACTTATAAATTTTGAAGAATATATGAGCTATACGAAAGGCGTTGATATTGCAACCGACTGAACAGAACTATTCGTGAAGAAATCATCTTTAGAGTTCATAAAGCTGTAAGGTATAGAGTTAAACATACGGTAATTATATTTTTCTTACATTATGAGGATATTATCAAGTTTTTTCAATTCCAACGTTGTATAAATAGAGAAACTAGATTTACTTGCACAAAATTGTTATTTTTCAAGTGAATATCATTTCGTATAGCAGGAACTACTTAGCAGCATGTTGACAACCAATTTTCATTATTCGAATAGTGAAATTTTGGGATTTTGTCCACAGCCGGGCGCACTGTGCGACGTGGAGAACGGCGCGCCGGACGGTTCAAAACACATCGACAAGAAACTGCACGTACGGCCGCACCGTGTAACGTTACGTTTGCCGGATATCTGCATGAGTATCGGGATACCTGGCCGCGCCAAAAGCTACACAAGGGGGCTGTAAACGATCCGTGTAAACGTTGCCGGTAGACGGAACTGATTGCTTCTCTCGTCCCCTGCAAATATGTACGAACGCGAATGAACGGCGCGCGACACACGCGCGTTCCCTTCGTTCCTGTCCCAGGGAGATTTCGTACACGCGAACCGAGTTGTTTGAAATTATCTACCGGGTGAACTGACTGGACTGTTGATGGCCTTTTCAATCGTTCCATCGGCGTGGAAACGTGTCAGAAAGGCAATCGTTCTTTCTACGATTTCATCCTACACCGATAGAATTGCATTGATTCAATAATGCGGTTTTCTTGTGACTTTCTTTTCATAAATTAACACTTAGGCGACCGGAGAAGAACTATAACAACAACCTCTTCGATTATCTTCCATTGAACTCGTTCAATTAATTCGATTAGAAACCGTGATTTGTAAAAACGAGAACCGTATTTGATGAATTGCAAATAATCCCACTTTAAGACAAAAGATCTCCCACTTTTCACGTAGCAAAGTATTGCCTTTTCTTCTGTTTATCTCTTCTTGGGAAGATCTCATTCGCTTGGCTAAGTGGGAGGATCTCATTCGCTTGGCTAAGTGTTAAGATGAACGATGGTGTCTTAATGCAATATGTATTTTCCTTTGTCATCTACAATGCTTCGTCTTCCTGTGACCTTCAGCGTGCCTTTCCAGAAAGTTTCTTGTCCGTGATGAAAATGATAAACATATAGTAAATTATAGAACTATGAATCGTATTATTTATGGTACGCACGGTACTTTTTGAACGTGCTTGTTTTAGAATGTTTGCATACCTGCTTTTGGAACAGTAGGTTAACATGTTTAAATAATCGGTATAAATTCTTTATTTGGAACAAAAGTGTGACGGCGTTGCTAATTGAAGGCTTGACAGGAAGTTTAATTCACGTCGAGTTGAATTAAAGATGAGTTTCCTCATTTATTTGTCATAAATGCAATGAATATTGATTAACTGGATAAGTTAATCTCAGTTGATACTGATTGTACATACTGCTATTCTTACAGCCGTTTAGCACTTTCTTTCTCGTTAATAATGCACTGGTCCGTAACGAAGAATAAAGGAAACAAAGAGAGAAATGCCCACGGGCAAGGGCAGATGCAAATATTTACGCCGATCGTATTAAAAAGAGTAAACCGTCGTGAGTGGTGAATAATCCTCTCATAAAATATTGTGAACTATTTCCCCGAAAACAGCCGTGGAGCAACGTTGAAATTCTATTTTCCATTTTATCATTCGCTGAAAGCTTTTATATAGGAAATAATGCTTCCCAGCTGTCTCTTCATGCTGCTTTTATTACGTGTCAAATGCAACTTTCTTCCTCCGTTTATTTATGAACGTATGTAACAATGTTCTATTTTCATTATACCTGTATACACGTAGAAAGCGGAAATTTCACGGGAAATTATTTTATCGACGTCCACGCGCCGCGGAACATTTCCAACGCATTTTATAGAGTGCATTTCGCGTGAGGTCGAAGGTGAACAATTAATGTCTCTGGAAAAGTGTTATTACCCATACAGCCTGATTCGTTTCTTCGCGAGAATCCAAAGCATCGAAATATAATACGAACAAAACAAAATAAGAAAAATAGAGAATGTTCGCGTTAATTGATAGGAATCGAATGAAAACTGACTTCTACAACATAAAATGGCGTTCTCGTATTGCTCGTTAAACGCAGACACGCGCACGCGGGCGAGCGTAAAAAAAATTGTCGGCGAGTGAACTGTCAGCTTTAAACTGTAATCCCTATATCAGCCCTAGTACCATTTCGTTTTAAATGGTAATTCTGAATGGAACTTGTGTCTATCGTCCGATAGCTTCCAAAACGTTGATCGCCCGTCGACCCGGCTATTGTGGCCCGAGAATCGGTGTATTTTTTGTTCATCGAAACGCAGTTCACTCCGGAAATGTTCGTGTATAATTCCTCGATCCGCGGAGAGGACGACGCGACGCGACGTTCCGGCGCAATTATATTTCATTGTCTCGTAACCGAACGGGCGTTACCTGTCAAGCTTTAATGTCCTCCATAAAATGTTTATCCGCACTGTTTATTAATTTCATGACACGGCGTCCCGAGTTTGACGAACGACGTAATTACGGAGTAATGAAAACTCCACCGAAACCATCTGTCGTTATAACTCATTAACGGAAACACATTGTTCAATTACACGGATACGTTTCGTTATAAATTCATTCATCTGCCAGCGCGTCTCGTTTATCTATGTAACTCACTATCGTATAAGAAAATATTTTTCACCGTATTTTCACGAACACTTCCACGATATCGATTCCAGTTGAATACTCGTATTTTCCTCGAGGCTAATAAAAAAAAACTTACGAACTCCTGTTTACCGCACAAAAATTAGAGAAAAGAACGGCAACTCCGACGAAACAACTGTAAAAGCAGTGCCTGGCAAAGATGTTTTTAATTACTGGCAACTGAACCGGCGTGCTTAATTAAGTGATAAATCTTGAAAGAACTTTCGAGGGAACGAGTGGCAGCGCCTGTAGCCGGCTAGCCGTTTGTAAGCTGCAAGCTTGCGCAAACGACAGCCAAAGTCAGTTCGTTGTTTATCATTTTCCCGATTGCTGCTAATGTTCTTAGGCGTGGAGACGTGCGTCGGGCTGAACGCGTCCGGGGTGTGTAACGCTCGAGGTGTTCCTTGATAATGCGGTAACATGCAAGAATAACATTTACCTGGACGAGAAGCTCCGTTAATATATCATTCTGTGGACGTCGCTTATCGAAGAAACTAATTCACTTTTTTTCCCTCGTATTGAACGGTCCTGAGCGCTCAACCCTGTCCATTGCAGTAACCCCTCGTCACCTGAAGGGACAAATAAATCAAAATGAAACGGAAACAACGCTTTAAGCAGATAACTGCCGAGTATACGCGATATATTAACCCTTTGAAGACGAATGACGACATTTTACCGACGTTAAATTTTTGTTTTCAGAGTACTGGGTGACAAACTAATGATTTCATTGTTCAAACAGCAAGAAATCTGTTCTTTTGTTCTCTGTTATTTAAGCATTCCATGTGTAGTTTAGTAGAATCCACAGAATTAGTATTTGTTCTTTTACTTGTAGTTTGTCATAATCCTCGTGAATCAACGATATTAAGGTAGTCATTCAGTGTTCTTGGTTTTGCCATAAGTTAACTAGTAACTAATATGTGGTCAATTACTAGTTTCCTTGTTTTCAAGCATAATCAACTTCTAACGAAAGCATTTATCAAATTTTTATGATACAACTGTCTCAACAAAGTTCACTTTGCTATAATATAAGAAATTCAAACAGCATTGTCGCGCATAGTCTCTATTTAACCTTTTGCCCTACAATATTGTGCCAGGCTCGTGATGAAGATTTCAAACAGAATTTAACAAACATAAATATTATTCAATCTGTTTAGTTTAAATAAATCATTAATAACAAAGTAGTTACATTAATTACAATTCAGAAAGAGGTTATAGAGCAAGAAGTTAATAGAGGTTAAAGTAGCAAGCGTTCACTACTATTTACGCAGAAAATTCGCTTTACCTTATCTATCGCTGCGTTTACCTTATTTATTTATGTTACAACTCTGAAACTATAAAACGAGCGTTCGATATTTGCGTAATACAGTTTGATCGCTTCGTAACAGTATTTCAAATGTCAAATGCCTTCTCTGTCTTGTTACGATTATCTCTTTTAGGGAGTCGAGTGTTTTTCCAGATAATTCGCGGGATGGTTCCGTAAATCGATCGAAACGGAGACCCTCGACAGTGCTGCATCGCGACAAAAGTGGTTAACACAGCGGAGCAGAAAACACGATTGCATAAATGGCGCGGAAATTGCTCCTCCGTTCCGCGGGAGAAGGAAGAACGATATTTGCACGCTTTATCTCTTACGATAATGCGTTACTGCTACCGGCCTGCAGATGCCTGTTCATTCGTTACCAGCGTAAACTCGGCAGAATCTAATATACATTTTCCAGTTCGAAGACGTAATCGCATTCACAGCCGATACAACCCATTTGCAGCGATTCCATCAAGTTTCCCATATTTTCTCTTACATTAACATCCGTGCCAACCGTTTCACGATGAAATTTAAACGATTCTCTTGAAAACAATCGAACCGTTGGAATCACTTTTATTCCGACATTTATTTTATACACTCCCAGAGAATCAATATTCATACGTTCATTTACAATACACATCATACATCTTGCGACTACAAAATCCATTAACATTTTCTCATCGATTGTAAATGGAAATTAATATAAACACACTCGACTAGCTTTCAGAATTCGCTACTGTTACGCTGTCACGATAAAAACGCTGCATTAACCGTGCTCTGTATACCGTGGGAAAAGTGTCTTTTTATTTCGTAGGTGGTTAACCATTCTCCTTTTTCTTCTCTAACTTGCCGTTTTTTAACTTCCTCTTTTTCTTCCCCTCGGATTTTTCTTTTTCTCTCCCTTCAGCTTCTTCTTTTCCATTTTTCTCGACTACACCCTTACTCAACGTTACCTTTAACCGGGGTTAGGTCGAAGAAAGGGGTAGTGATAATTTTTCCATTAAAGAAAAATCCAGCACCGGTATCCGCCGACAGCCGAAACTCGAACTCCAAACAAGTTCCGTCGAACGTCTGTTCCGGTCCATTCGAGCACGAATTTTCTTTGAGATTGCCCGTTATTCCCGCTTTTGCCTTTCGCGTGCACGCAGCTCCTTTGCGCGCCGCCACGTTCTTTCAATCCTCCAACCTCGCCTCCGCTGCATTGTAGATCCGGACGTGCTCGAAAGGTAAACAAAGCTCTCTCGTTCTTCGCTTGCCCACTCACTCACTCACTCACTCACTCACTCACTCACTCACTCACTCACTCACTCTCTCACTCTCTCCCTCCCCCCTCTCTCTTTTTCTCTTTCTCTCTTTTTGTCCCGTCTTGCAGTTATTTTCGCCTGTACGCAGAGCTATCCTCGACTTCGCAAGGCAAATTCATCAAAGTCTGGAAAGGACTTTTCTACCCGGCCTTTTCGCATTCTCGGTGTCCTTTCTTCTGGCCACGATGCTCAGCCCCGGCTTAATAACCCACCGCTTCTCTAGATGCATTTTAAGTTCGCCTCTTTGAATTCGCTCTGCCAAACTTTCCCCTGGCAATTGCTCCCTCCGGTGCGGCGTCGACACACCAGTCGCTGGATGGCGATAATGACGATCTTCCGATCCTTATAGCTATCGTTTCCATTTTAATGTTGTATAACGATGTTCGTATAAAGCTGTTGATATTGTCGATATAGAAGACATTGTTTTACGCTGTATTTTCATGAACATCTATATTTCGTGAAGATATTCCTATAACTTGGGTATTTATCGCTTTTTGTTGCTTCAAACGTTGTCTTCCTTATCAACGGCTTTAGTAGACTAGTTTAAAAAATATCGTTGTTTACCTAAAATTGTGAACCATGAATATTAGAAAATTACAGATTCCTTGTAATGAGTATACTCAGAAATCCTAATCATTGAACAGTCGGTCAAATGATCCTAGGTTTTCAAAAAGCCTTTAGCGAATCATTGTAGTCACTGTGAAATGTAGCAGAAAGAGCGTTATTGATTGCTAGATGCAACATTGACGCGCGAATGTAATTGTCCGTCAAGTCTCTGACAATGTCTTCGCCGAGTCCATCGTGCGGAGCCCCCGCTGCGAAGGGGAGGAAGCTTGTAACGCATTGATTCGATGAGAAAATTGTCGGGGGACGCACGGACTGGGGAAGCGAAGGCAACGATGCACCTTTGAAGGATCGTTTCCGGCGGTTTTTTCCCCTGCCGGGTGGAAAAGCGCATGAAAAACTGGGCGACAGATGGGGCGAGTCGTTTCGTTCGGTGTATCGGTGGTTGCACCCGGGAACGAGGGGGTTGTAAATAACATCGTGCCTTCTTGCCGCGGTTATTGTAGGTTTCGTTCACCCCGAAGCTTTGAATTATGCGCTGCAAACCGCGCTCTATCGCTCTGTGGAGTTAACACTTTGACCGGCACAAGTGCCTTGAACGTTTTGCTCATTATTATTATCCTTATTACATATTCTTTCGTCTCAAAGACGGGTAGAAGGAATTATTAACCCTTTGTACTCGAAAGTTCTTCAGTAGAAGTATTCAACATTCTCCGACGAGATACAAACGATGTTCTTTGAAACTAATTGATCAGGAAACATACATAAATTAAGAAGGAAAGTTATTTTATTGGAATATTCCACATATTGGTGTATTATACACAGCTTAATATTATATATAAGACTTTATAATTTTACTGTGTCAAAGTGACTGGGAGTTACTTCTCGAGTACACTTTAGGTTGTACTATTACCTAGTCATATGTGCTGTTAACCTCTGGACCCAGAATATCGTGTCAACTAGCCACGGAAAAATTCGTGGGACTCAAACGAGTAATAATATCGTCTATGAAACTTTTTAAAACGCATAAAAAAGAGCGATAGCACTTGCCTGAATTTGTGGCAGTCGTAGCGAAAGGGTGGATAGGTGCAGTATTTAGTTTTATAGGAAACCTTGGGCCTGCGACGTTATACAGGCCACTCTTCCCTCTTCTTTGATTCTGTGCTCACACTTACTTCACACTTAAAAAGGAAACATCCTAAAACCACGGTAAATTCTAACCCTTAACGGTCGTAAGTCACTTCTCACGTGACAACAGTACTTCGTCGCTGCGATCGTATGTCACGTGGAAAGTGATAAGACGGTCAAAATTCGCTGTCTGTAAAATGTAGGTGCGATTGCCTTGTCAGCTAAGAATCAGCAACGGTGCAATTAACATCGCAATTTTCGCATATTTACCGAAATCAACTGCAACCTAGTGAGAATCGTGTATAAAAGCTAGCGTCCGATAAGGGCTAAATACTATAATCGCATTCTTTCCTTAGTCTAATTTCATTAAAATTTGTCCAATTTGTTCAGAATGATGCGACTTTTCCAAGCTGTTTGCGTTCCTTACCGCGTGAACCTCAACGACTAGCCAAATTCACGGTTTTAATGGCGACGCCGGTGGAATACGTCCATTAGGGTTGAAAGTGATTCTACTTCGCGGAGTATTGCCTCCTCCCCTAATCCCGGGGAAGCTAACAACGTGCCCGGAGAATGACAGATGACGTTCACTTACGTATACAACGTCCGCGGAGGGTGAAAAGAAGAAAATAGCAGCCTAAGAGACACTCGATGTCTCGCACCTCCGTCGGCGTATTTTGTTTCCCTTTCCGTTTCTTCCTGGAGATTGACGTCTTATTTCGCGGGGAAAATAAACGACGAATTTGTCTTGGAAATAAATTTCCGCGTATTTTTCTTACGGAAAATTGTGGCCCACTATTCTTCGCAACGTCATTAACTCGACCGCATAAAGCTTTCAGCCGATTCTCGCCTCGTCTTCCACTTCGAAGAATGGGGGACTAAGCTAGGCATCGAGGAGACTGTAAATTAAATTGCTGCTTTCCCCTCGAACTATTTCTAATACAAATACACGTTTGTAATTTTACAAACCATTCCATGCAAATACCGCGGCTATAAACACTTACATATATTTAGGTTATTGATCGTGAACTCATAACGAAACGGGGCCCGCCGGTTTCATTAGGACGGATGAAAACGTATAAAAAACTTTTATAAACTGACAAAGTACAGCGAGCAGGTTCATAAAGTTGGTTAACGATCTCGTAAGCGTCAACTATGTAATATACAAGAATACGATCGGTAATAAGAGCGTTAATCCTTCCCGCATAACGATTATCTGCGCGTAATATCTCTGGGGAAGCAGTGTTTTTAGTCGGCTTATCGACACTAACCCCCGTGCACCCGGGAATGATGCGAAATGACGACGTAATCTGCAAAGGTTGATCTTCTAAGAACATAATGAACGAGTACGGCAGACTTTTCTATTGAAT
This sequence comes from Nomia melanderi, assembly GCF_051020985.1. Classification (NCBI taxonomy): domain Eukaryota; kingdom Metazoa; phylum Arthropoda; class Insecta; order Hymenoptera; family Halictidae; genus Nomia; species Nomia melanderi. The sequence goes on along the minus strand of NC_135001.1, from coordinate 2,165,226 downwards.
TCGCCCTTTAACGACCACCGTAAGCGCCAAGGTTTCAGCTGGATATCTTCTCCCAGAGGGAGAACGAAGTCCGAATCTTCTGAGATCCCTTCTAGCGATGGATACACGTCGCACTCGAGATCAAATCAACGCAGGATTTATTTATAATGATTCACACTACAAAATGAATCATTTACAAAACCGATTTCTCGTTTAACTAATCCAGTAACATTGCTTTATCCCTTAGATATCGCAATTCGTTACAAAAACTAAGCCTTTTAATATTGTAATCCTCGTCAACGATCGTTAACTCTTACTTTCCCAGTCATCCAAACTTCAGTACTTAAACTTCCCACATAAACCACATAAAATTCCAAAGAATGGAGCATTTAATTTCTTCAATGATATTGTCAACCCCATGCATTTCTTAACACTAACCCTACCGAGTACCACTCAAATGACAGAATTTAAAATTCTGCGTTTTTCGTCGATTTAACTTTACATCAATTCTCATATTGTCCGATTAATCAGTATTCCACTCTTTGTCCTTCCTTTTGTTTCGGTTCCCTAAAAGGAATCTATTATCTAACTTGTTTACCTTTATCGTCTAACCAGTTATTTGACTGGTTATGCTAGGAAAAGTGCCGATAGTGTTAAAGAAAACAGGAAAATGGGCAAATTCCTCCCTCACAGAAAAAACTTCACAAACAGTATCCGAAAAAAAATCATTTGAAGACGCACAGTTCAATCCGGCAAGCTCCCCAGAAATCGAATGATCAAAAGCGCATCGGTACCGCATCCCGGTGGAAGTAAAATTCTCATCCCCCTAACCCTCCGTCATTTCCTCCTTTCACCAATCCGGTACACAGAAAACGACACGCGAGAAGTCGGACGTCGGTTCGTTCGCGGGAGTGGTTTTTCGAGCCGGTTTGAAAGCGCTTTTCGACTTTCCGCGCCGGTCCCGATATCGACTGTCAGACATCGCGCTGACAAAAGCGGGAAGAAATTACGGTTTGATGAATGCCCGGCAGGCGCGGCCTCTCCCCTTCCTCCCCTCTGTTCGCGTCCGCCCCATTCATGGATGCCTAACCACCGACTACAATGGGCCCTGTGCTACCGAAAAAAATGACACGGTCATCTCGGTTTCACTTAATCCGACCCGGTGTCAGACGTGGTGCCGCGACACCGTCAATTTCCTGTCGCGCCACCCCTTGTGCCGACTGAGTCCTCCGCGGTTGGCGATCCGCTCCTCGCGTGTTCCAGTGACACGCAACCTTTTCGATTATGAATGACGGCTTGCGATATCATATACTGTACGGATCTCACGTTAGTCAAGCTGACTTGTGGCTCAAAAGTGAAGGGAGGCGAAGGGTCGATTCCAAGTTACGACGATGGGGGTCTCGATGTGTGATAATAATGAGCGTACGTGGAAAACCGAGTGTTGTGAGTGGAAAAGTCTCCTTACTTTTCTTCACTTTTAACGCTAGATTTAAAGAACGTCAATTTGATGGATAGCGAACTTTTAAACAGTATTTAGGTTAAGTTGATTTTGGTTTGTGCGATTATGGGAATAGATATTGTAGTATTCTAGTTTTCAAACTACAGTTTCTGCGATCTATATAAACAAACACGTAGTTTCGTAGAACTAATAGAATTACACGTAGAATAAACGTCCGTAAACAATAAACTCTTGCAGTTGCTATAGAGAAATTTCGAAAGCTCAATTTAACTGCCAGTAGTTATAGCGTTAACAATGTACTAACGTTGACATACTCCTTTGTCTAGACATGACAATAAATATTCTCAGTGATGTATCAATAAACAGACTCTCCTTGAATCTACAAGATGCAAAAAGATTAACAGAACAACTGTGAAAAGTTTGACCTTCCACTGTTCGTTTCGTTAGGAAAATTGTTATTAAAACTTATAAATAATATTTCAAAGCACTGTAACACGCCATTGTAACATTTTACTTGGTACAATCGCGAACATTCTGCCTGTGCACGCGGGAAGAAATACAGAGAAAATGAAGCGGTTCATTATCTTGGTTTTTATCCCGTTCCAGCAAAAACAAGTTTAAATAGACCACGAAAGTCGTAAAAATTTTAAAGCGCCTGCGGGTTGCGCGTCACTGGTGTATTCTATTATACACGGCCAGCCGCGCGCACGGCCAGATGTCACACGGGCTTTCTAGAGGAGTGACACACCGTGACCGATGTCGTTAACGTGTGAAAAGCGTCTAACCGGCCTGGGGAGCTTCCACATAGTTTTCTGTTGGCGCTCGGTTTCATCCCTCTCCTTTCCGAGCTTGCGTTTCGTTTCCCGTTTATCCATCGTTCGACTCGTCTAATTGTCAGTTAGTGCGCGCGGCGATCGATTAACCCTCTAAGCACGTCTTACTTGGTCATTGGACGCAACAGGAAAGAGGATGTCGTTATCCTGAATCGGTAATCGGCCGGTATACGAGCCGCGCGATGTCGTGTTGATCAAATTGCTGGATGGTCGGTGCAGTTTTAGTGTTACTCGTAAGCGAGTTCACGACGTTTTTCGGTAATTTATTTTGAGACGGGGTGGCGGAGAGCGGCGGGGGTTTAATTCTTTGCAGTTTCGGGTGATAGATTTTTATGGGCCACGATTTAGGAGATTGCGCTGCGAAATAGAATTGGAATTCTACTGCAGGCATCCCATTGAATTTGATAAACGAGAATATCGTTTGTTTGTTTTAGGGCGAAACGAAGCACGCCTCTTCCCGTTAATATATTCAATCGGACGGTTTAGGTTTACCGTTGGAAATTGTTTAAAACACGCGACAAGATTGCGCGTCCCCTTCTTTCAACGGCCGCTTCGAAACTGATCCCGTCGTATTCGTTTCAAGGTTTAACTTTCCGCTGTTATTGATCTTCCGCCGTTTCCTTAACTACATCTCGCGAAATTACGCGATAACTTTCCTCCAGGGGCGCACGGAAAATCCATTTACTTTTCTTTGAAAATTTCTCTCCCGGTAGGATCGCGCGAAACTCGACGCCGAATTACCAGCATAAATCAATTTCGCTGATTAAAACGTTGCGAGAAGTTAATTGTTGCGCATTTCCCCGCTCTTGTTATTCGGGGGAGGGCACAAATAACGACCGGCAAGCGCAACAAAGGGAAACCATCGCGCGAACGAGATAAACTTTCTAATTTAAACCAACCCGTGCACTCTTAAACACTCCAAAGATCCTAAACATCCTAAACAAAACATACACGCATTCTACGAAAACCAACTACTCCAACCACATCAAAGAAAACCAATTATTCCCAACTTTCCAGTAATCATCAAGCAAAAATGAGTTTAATTAAAAGTACATCGGCCGAACGAGATCATCTAAACAGCTGAAATTCTCCGTCCAGATGGCGCCGGCAGCGAAAAACGCTCGGGCCGAGTAATTAAAATCCCGGAAAGAGTCCTGGCGTGATCGTATCTCAAAGGTTCTCTTACAGGAAACGCAATCTGGTGTTCTAGGAGTCCTGTTAACACTTCAAACACGATGGCCGTCCGTCCTCGCGGCCGAGCGTCGTCGGTTGAACCGCGATCGCGATCGGCCCGGGCCGGAAGAAAGGAACCAGACGGCGACAGCTTTTGTGCTTGCCCTTTGATGGGACAATTACCCGAGCATGAAGAGATCTACGCTACCGAAAACGGGATCCGAGTCGCGTGGCTTCTTCCGATACCCTAACTCGGCAGCCTTGCGCCGGCGCGAGTCGAGGATGAATGGGAAAAGACAAGAAGATAGAGAGGAGCAATCTCTTTCATCGGATTCAGCCGACTTCTTTTGCCTGTCCGGCAGGCTCTCTCACAATAGGAATCACGAGGCACGGATAGGAATACACGGTTCATTAGTTTCCTCGAACGGCTCAGAGGAACCGTCCTCCACTCTTTCCTTCTGCCCCTGCCGCGACCCCTAACCTCCTTTCTTATCCGGGTCCCGTCCCAGCGCTCCGCGACTACTCCACGGTCTTTATCTTTTCGAACCGGATACGGTCCTTTTAAATAGGACCAGATCCCTTTCCTCTCATTGGCTGATTAGATCGCGCCGGCAAGCGTAATCTCGGTAACCAAGAATCATCGCTCTTAGGCGGAGCCGGGGGTACTTATTCCTGTCTCCCGGCCGCAATTACCCGCGGTGCCCGATGTCCCCCGTACCTATACCGCGAGATCGTTCTCCTTTTCATTCCCAATGATCCTCATGGGAAAGGACATCGAATGTTTCTTTATCATCGGGCTGATCGTTGACGTTCGGACTTCCATGAGGACTTCATCAGGAATGGGGTATGCGCTAGGGATTGGTAGAGGATAGGGAATGGGCAAATTGGTAGAGAGGGTAGTTTCGATGAAGGATTTAGTGCAATTTAATACTGAATTTACGGTGTTTATTCTGTACTTTATTCTATTGCAATTAGAAGACTTTGTTTGTATGGTTCGTGGAAATTAGAATTTTAAGGATGGAGGACTGTAATGTGTATTCGCATAGTGGCACCAATCAAAATCGACTTAACTAAAGCTAACGTAAAATCAAAATATAAAGCACTCAATTCCACACTGAATTTCCTATTAACACTAAAACTACCGGACGGTTCAAAATTACACATTTATGGTTTCCTCTTTTGCAATGATTGAAAAGATAACAGATGTTTCTCTGAGAAATTATTAAAGACATTGATTAAACAATATGATTGATTAACAATTAAAGCCTCAATAGATGTACTCTTGGAATTTCTATAGAAAAATCTCTAGAAGTTAATTTGACGCCGCGCGTGAACTAACGAATCCCTTTTTCCGGTAGAATCAGAAAATCAGCCGACTGGTAAAATTTGTCATGACTCCAATGAGAAAATATAGATTTCCAGCTGTCACTTCAGTCTCCCCGCCATCCCCCGGGAACTTCGCAGGTGTATGTCGAAATAAAAATACGTGTACACCTTCAGGAAGATATTTCTTCGCGTTGAACGTGTTCGGTACCACCGAAAGAAGTTGCAGATTCGAAATTCGACGTGCTATTATATTATGCATGTACGCAGAAGCCCGATGTATATGTATTAGCCGGCGGGGCAGGGCGGCGGGAAGGCGGCGCGGATCGAAACGATGAGAAGAACGGTGATCGATACCAGCGGAAGGGCGGCCCGAAACATTCCGCTATGGTTATAAATCTAGTTAACGTTGATTTATCTTGCAGAAAAGTTACGAGGCCACGTTTAAGCTTAAACAGAGCGGCGCAAGATCTATGCGCCGTCCTACAAAGGACACCGTGCTATTAATCTTTATCAATTGCGAGTCACACCGGCCGGGAAATGTGTCATTCGTATCGCGTACAATACGTATCCATCTCTTTTAAATATATCGACATTATCACGGCCCTACATTCCAGTCGAAACTACCCCAGAAAAAAGAAAAATTTCAGTGTTGCCTGTATAGATGTTACAAAGGTACATTTGCAGATTTATCTAGAAATCGTAGAATTTTGGAATATTTATACCAACTTTTATACTGTATCTAAGAAACTTCTTAACTCTTTGCACTCGGAAGTTTTTCAGTAGAAATATTTGAACATTTTCTGATGAGATAAAGACGATATTTTGTGGAACTAACTCACAAAGAAATCATACGTCGAGGAACAAAGCTATTTTATTTCAGTATTTCTCTCGAGTGCAAAGGGTTAAAATACTACTCTATCCTACATAAAGAATGTAATTAACACAAGATCTACAAAACGCGTCGATTCGACACATAGCGAATTACAAACTTAGTCAACATTTCTCTTAACTTCAATTAATGCAATTACGAACTTGTATCCTAGTAGTACTTCTAAATCCCAATTTCCAAGATCTAAACGAACATCAATTTCCCTCGGCATCCAATAATTCATAAACCTCCGTGAACCGTATTAACATAATCACCACAATCATCCACACGAAACACGTACCATACTACATGAAAACCTTCAAACTTCTAATCGCAACACCAACGAAACAAATCCCCCTCTTCCAACGATACGTTTCACAAATTCTCTATCACCCCATGCTCAACAGATCCACAGTTGCCTGCAACTCAGACGAAAATCGCCTCCGCTCGGGAGCAAGATTCTGCGCAGACAAAAATCCACGCCGGTGGATATTGTTCAAGGAAGAGCGCGCCTAGGATCCGAAGGTATTCCAATAATGATATAAAACGCGCGGAAGGAAGTGACGGTTCGAGAGCCGCGGAATCCGACCGCGATGTCTCGACGATATTTCTGGCAAATAAATCCAGACTCTCATATCCAGAGAGATAGAGAGAGGTGGCGATGGCGGCGCGGTTTCGTTTCCGACGGTGGTTGGCTCCCCTAAATTTCCTTAACGCGACGCGCGTATATTATTCGATCCCGAAGCCCGTGTCGCCGGGAACTTTTGTGCTCGTCGCCGGAGCTGGAGGAAATACCTACGCCACGCGGCGGAGAACGGTGTCTACGGGGCTGCTGGAAGGCAGCTAGCTAGGCTCGGGCGCAGGAGCATAGACAGCACATACCGAATATCCTTTGCGAAATCGTGTCTCTGCCTTTGTAACGGCGTTTCTCCACCGAGCTGGCGCGCCAGGCCACTACGAAGGAGAGATATTGAATCGATAAAACCCTCCTCCGCCGAGTTTTACGGCACGATCCTTTTCCGGGACAATTTACGACTTCCGCTTTTTCCACCGCTATCCGTCGTTTGTGCCGATTTCGTCTGCAGCCATGTCTCCTTTATTAAATCCGTCCGCGCACCGGTTGTCTTCCACCCCCTCCGGCTGCGGCGGTCCGATTTCTGTTTGGAATCGGCCGCGTGCATAAATTGTGTACCGGCACGTTGAGTTTTGACCCACTTGGGCGGCAGTTTTACGCGAGTTATGGGGAACGGGGGAATTCATTCGACCGAACAGAAATTAAAATGTCAACGTTCGTCGGAGCAGGTTCTTCGATCCTTTTTAATTTGTGGGTCTTGGTGGTTTGATGCGGCGATCGTTATTGTTTGTTTTTAGAGGGTTAATACTGAGATGCAATTTTACACGTTTTTGGAGGATTATTGATTTAATTCATTTATATTCAGGGATACAGTGGGGTTGAAAAGTTTGCGGCTAGATCGTTTGAGTGTTTCTTTGGTAGGATGAGTTTAAAGGAATTCTCGTTAATATAATGAATAAGGACATATTTATAAACATGGATGAATACTACTAAGGAAACCATATTTTAGCCACCATAATTATTTTCCGAATTTTTCCCGATTAAACAGTATGGCAAAGGGTTAACCTAACAACCATAATATTTCCCTATACTTCTCAACTCGACTTGTTTCCAGCGTATCAAACCGATTAACACGTTCGCTACCAGCGCTTATTTCGTCGATGGTCTCAATTATAATATTTTCTTCAATCCAATAAATCTTCTAAACAAACTATTAGAAAAATGAAACTGAAACGAGTCATTGAGTTCCCAAATATAATGTGGTAGTTTACAATTTCTAATAATAATATCCATAGGATTAATTTCACTTTCATTATGCAAAATACAGGATTACAACCGTCATAAATATGTACCGCTGATAACGATCACGTTAAACGATTCCGTAAAACTATATTCACACGCTCCAGGATATCCAAATATTCAGTCCTGAACAATATTGCCAACTCCAACCGTTCCCCCAACCGAATCCTTAAACCTCCCAAAGAATCCCACAGGATCCTTATTCTCTTTCTCTTGGTAGGAATAAAATCCCGTCAATATCGCTGTACTCGGGGAACCCGTAAAAAGGTCGCGAGTCCGGTAATAGCTGGCCGATACGATTCAATCAAACGTCACTGAAGAAATCTGAAACGATGAAAGGACGCCGAGCGGGTCTGGCCGCCAGGAAAAATGGGAAAACGCGTCGGCTGAATGGAGGGAGCATTGTCGCGAGATTGGACCGGGGTTCGAATCTTCTTAGGAATATCAGCGGGCCCTAGCGACGCGTCTCGAACGGGGATCTCGCGTGGCTGTTCCCCGTATAGCCGGACTATTATCGTCTACGCCCACTTCAATTAGGTTTCCACGTTGCTATCGTGGCCGCATCAACATTGTCTTCCACTCTGGAAGCGCGGGGTCGAATGTAATCGACCTTACAGCCAAGCGTTTCCGTCCCTAGTTAACGTGAATGCCGAGCAACGCTCCGGTGTGTCCGCGGCCGCTGATAATCTTGGTTAAATAGCGCCCGGGCGTATCAAGCCCGCGGACGAGATTGAAATAAGCCCATTACTTCCGCGGGATTCACGATTTCATCTCGGCCCGCCTTACGAGTCACGACTCCGCGCGCGCGCACTACGACAATCGTAACTGGTAGACTGGCAGGTTCTCGAGCAAATTTACATTTCCATAGTTGAGCGCTAATGCAAAATGATCCTTCCGTTTTTATCGGCCGAGACGAGATTGCCGTCGAATTAGGTGACATCGAAGGTTCCTTGCGACGAAAGGAGTCTGCTTGAGAATGACGGAGTAATCGTTTCGGTGTGAGTTATTAATCCATTGCTGTAGTATTTACTTTTACTACTAAGCTTGTGCAAAATGTTTCTATTGGAAATGGATGATTAAATAATGAAACAGTATCTACTTTACAGTGTGACTTTATTATAACGGTTTTGAAAAACACATTTGGCTCTTTCAAGTTCTCGAATGCGAATGACTCGGAACACCCAAAAGTCAGTTGGGGTCCGCTTTTCTTTATAAGACCGTTTATGGCGTTGCCTGGAGAAAAGTCTCTTAACTTCGCGTGAGAAAATTCAGACACATTTCGTTACCTTCCTATCGCCTCTGTTTAGACTAAAGATTTATGAACAACGTTGGCATTTTTGCTTTTGCTAGCTTAGCTTTAGTAATAATTCAGTTTCTATCGACAGTTTCGAGGAAACGCTATAAAATTGTCCACTGCAGTTTAAGTTGACATTTAATTTGACGATGAAATATTGGTAATAGCAAAATAGTGGTTTGCTTTGATCCATGCGCTTTGAGCAACATTGATGTTTAAACTAGTCCCTAGTCATTGTATGGCAAGGGGTTAATTAAATCAATGATCTCGTGTTTTGGAAGATTGTTAATGGAATAGTGTAACGTATTTTAACGTCGCGTAGTTGAAAATAGCAGCAAATTTCCGATTTATTTTCTAGAATTCCTTCTTCCTCTAATAATCCGTCAGAGAAACATTTGTTACCTTTTTAATCATTGCAAACCGAAAGAATCAGGAGTGGGTCATTTGCCCCATCTGCTAGTTTAAATATTAAAGCAAGCTACCATTCAGTGATCAATTGTTCTTTGGGAATATATAATCTTATCTCTTAACGAAGGAGATCCTCGGGATCTCCGAGTTTCCGGCTTGAAAGTTGAAGCTTAACACATTGCGCACCGGCTGATCTTCAGAAACCTGAATTCTCCAGATGGCAATTGTCAGTGATATCAGCTTATACTATACATACAGAAACTCAGATATTATACTGGCATATAATATATTTTAAATAGATAATCAATTGGAATTAAATTTAACATTTCTTTCAATGCTGTGTTAACTAACAAAGTCGCACAGCTAAGTATCTTTATATAGAAAGTAATGTATTTTAAATATATAATCAGTTCTAATCGAATTCAATGTTTCTTCTCAAATGCCGTGGTAATTAGCAAAGTTACACATCTGAGTGTCTTCATATAAAAACTTATTAACATCTCTCGGGAACGTTGGTCGCGATATATAGGATCCACATTTCCTTCGGGATAATTTGTCGGCCAATGAAAATTCCCGGGTTAATCGGTAAGGCGGAAAACTGGCTTGCAACCGGCGCAGTTCGCGAAACGACAACCGGCTCGTTAATCCCCGCGAGCCGAGCTGCATAAACGGCTGTAAACTCGAAGAAACAACGCGGAAGGTGTTGCCCTGGCGCGGGGGCGCGCGGAAACTGAGACAGCCGACTTAATAATGTTGCGCTTTGCGTCGCGCGAGTGTGTATAAACATCTTATAACTTGGCGCCGCGGTGATAAAGCTATTCGTTGAACTCCGCGGCTCGTTACGACGATGACGTAACTGAACGAGGACGTAAATCTCTCTGGTACAACGGTACACGCCTCGGTTACGTGTACCCCGCGATCGTGATTAGCAAAATTAATAAAACGCGATGTACCTTATGGGTCTTTCATGGCGCCGGTTAATACGGGTTTACATCCCTGTAATTAAGAACGTCTTGTCGACTAGCCGCACTGTTATTACACGTTACAATTTTATTTGAGGCATGCGCGAGGCTGATCTGTTGCATACCGGTGAATTCCAATTAATTCGTTGGATGTGTACGCGTTATTTTATACTTCGTTAAAATTCGAAGTTTACTTCCCAAATTTCGTCTCATTTCAACTGTCGCCTGACTTCAAGATCTCGACCCTTAACTTTCGTTATGACTGTGTGATTTTAGTTTAAAATCGGAGAGTGGATCCTTATTTCCATCGGTGTTCTTGTTATTAGTACGTGGTTACAATTTTGGAAGTCTAATCTAAAATCAGAAATTTATTAGAATACGTTACACTATTCCATTAACACTAAAATTACTGGATAGGTCAAAATGAACCATACTCGATGTCTTCTTTTATATATTAAAAAGATCATATTTCTTTAAGAAATCATTCAAGAAATTGAGTTAGCAATACGCAAACTCAATTTTATATCAGTTAAAGTCTCAGTACATGCAGTCTTAGAGTTCCCATAGAGAAATTTCAAAGAGTTAACTCTCTATGAGCCGAATTTTTTTTCATGATTACAACAAAATATATTTTGTAACTTCCAAGCAACAATGATGTTAAAGTTTCACATATGAACGTACAAAAATTGAAGTCAGTTGATCACTTCATTTTATTCACCGCTTGGAGTACACAATGAAATAAATCAACAGGATGCCAACAAATTGATACGTGACTTCAAAGTTACATGAACCTACAGATGGTTAATTTAACTGCTGGATTTTATTGTCAACAGTCCTCCGAAACATCATAAATTTAATTAATAGAAGAGAACCTTTACAAAGAGGTATACAGAACAATATACAGATTCCCCTGATAAAAAATACGGTATCGCGAACGGCCCACGCGCGGACAATGTTTCATTTATGAAACCGAAATTTTACATGCGACGATCTAATATTTCATCACGGAAACTGTCGGCTCAATCGTAAACGTACTTACATACGCACACGAGTCGAGGGTCCTGGCGTTTTATCGAAGTCAGGGGAGGCCGGTTTACGCTCGTCTCCCTCATCCGGCCCGATACACACGTAAGTGGCGATCTGTATGCAGCCGCGTGTAAGCGCGCCCATAAATTTCGCGATTCTTTCGCGGGCGTCGCGCGATAGCGGCTCTCCTCGCGGAAAGGCGGCATTATGCGAGATTGCTACACGCGGCGAAGGAGGCCAGCGCGTGTCGCCGGGACCCACGAACTTCCAATTACATTACAGGCTGCCCGCATGCCTGCTTCGCGTGCACGCTTAAGGCTACGCGCACAACGGCGTCACCGATCGCCTTGCGATCTCCTGACGGTACGCGAATCAGTCGCGTTTTACTTTCTTTGGAAAGGTCAGTTTTGATTCATCTTTCTTTAAGGTCAGACTTTATTTATTATGATTTCTGCGTATCTTTGTTGTTGTCCTGCGTATTACAGTTTTAATTGCAGAAAAATTCATCGTTTTATCTAAATTTTGATCTTTTCTGGAAAGATCAGTTTTGATTCATCTTTCTTTAAGGTCAGACATTATTTATTCTGATTTCTCCCTATCTTTTTTGTTGTTCTATGTATTTCTGTTTTAATTGCAGAAAAATTCATCGTTCTATTTGAATTCTGATCTTTTTTGAGAACGTCAGTTTTGATTAATTTTTCTTCCAAGTCCATTTATTATGATTTCTACGTATTTTTGTTGTTGTTCTACGTGTTTCAGTTTTAATTCATTTTTCTTCGAGGTCAGACTATTCATTGTGCTCGTTGGCACAATTTTCTCAGAGTTAAAACTCATTTATCATGTTCTTTACGTATCTCCCTGTGGTCTACAGCATTTCAATTTTAACTTAAAACAGAATTCCTCTTCCCATCTTAATTTTGTCAAAAATTCGTCGATTTCGCCACAAAAATCACCAAATGTTTCCAATGCGACCAAATGGTTCACGCATCGAAATCGCATCGCTATAACGATCGCTACGCTCGTGTGCATACAGCCTAAACCGGAATTCATTACAGCAGCATCGACCGGCCGCAGGGATGCAGATCCGAAAGACGCGGTTGCTGGACATCGTTTCAAGTAATTCCTCCAGTCTTAAGACCTTCGTCGGGAATTAATTGGACAAATAAATGGGAGTTGATTTCGGAGAGCAACGATCGCGGTGTAACGTGTCGGATAATGTATCGCCGCATAACGAGCTCAGTGGTCGAATTCAGCGATGAATTTATTTATTAGATTCGATGTTATTATTTTTGATAGGATTTGTTATGCGCATATAAAATGATTAATATCGCGAGGCCGTGCACTTGTCGAAATTGCGATAACGCAATTATAATGCTTCGTTTAATGATTTTGGCAATGAATCAACCGGCGCGAAATTTTCGTGGGAAAGTTGAATTTGTCTCGTTTAATATTGTGCTGCAGTTAGCAATGTTTAGTTTCGAACAATTTCGACTAATTTCGATTAACGTTTACGTTGCAGTCATTTCCTCAGATTAAATTTATTGGATATAAAGTTCTTCTGTTATTCCATAAAATTCCCATTACTGTTCGGTTGAGGTAAAGGCTGCAGTGGTTGACCAGTTAAGACAAATTATCTGCGTGAATAATAGTAAACGCTTGCTCTTTTATTAAATAGAAACTCTGTGCGTGAAAATTCTGTTCTATATAATAACTTCTTACATTATATAACAAAGCGAACTTTTCTGAGATAGTTATATTATCCAAATTTTATAAACATTCTTGAAAATGCAATAATTGCATCAGAAGTCGAGCCTACTGTCAATAATGCTCGTCAAAGTTCAGATAACAGAAACGTAATATTTGTTAAATATAAAACTACAACTCAAGTAATGAAAGTTTCAGTCGTAACAAGCGAAACTTATAAATATTAATGTCTCACCGCGAATTACACACCGTTTCTTAACGACGACATTAAAGAAATTGCAATACGGAGACGTACAACCAACGTCAATGAAATAAACCTATAATAAACAATTTCACTCAACTGAAAATGTTTCGACGTGCAGCATATCTGTCGCGCCTATCGAAAGATTATAACATTTCTCCTAACAAATGGTCAACTACCGATGACAACTAACAACTGGCAACTACCAGGTCAATTACTGCTGCCTTCACCTCACATGTCTATTGTTGTAATATTAAAAACGAGGTAACGACAGGAGAGATGTAAATATAAGATTCTAAGTCCATAAAGACCCAGTGAACGTTCTCATCGTCGTTAGATCCGTAGTCGATGGTCGGGGAATTAAAGAAGACTCGGCTCGAGAAGAAATTAACGAGATTAATCACGATGGATGTCTGACGTGGCTGGACAATGATGCGGTCAACGTCGGTGCGCAACTCCCAGTCGAACGATGATTCAACCCACACGACAATAGAGCCGCTTATCGCGTGACTAACGTGATTGGACGAATTAAACGTGGCCACGACGAGCCCCGCCGCGTGTAAGGTCGCCGATGCACAAATGACCGAACGTGCCTTCATTAGCCACGATGTACGTAGCTGCATGCGACGCCAAAGGGCATTAGCCTAGAACGTGATGCGCTGATCTTCCTGTAGGTACACGCGTGAATAGGATGGACTGAGGCCACTGGCTAATACTCGCGGCGATTTTCTCGTGGTTCCGAAGGACAGTGCTAGTAGAATAATTCTCGCTGTTCTCGCTGTGTAAGTCATTCATTCGCTGAAACGCTTAACACGTTTGCTACCAGCGCTTATTTCGGTGACGGTCTCCTGAATTGTAATACTTTATTCAATTCAATAAATCTTCTAAAGAAAATATTGTAAGACGATGTGGATCGAAATGATCGGTATAAGCGATTATTTGAATTTAATTTATAACGAGTTATTCTTCTCTTTTAACTCTTATACTTTTAGACGCTTCTCTCCTCCTCTAGATAATAAAAAGCCCTTTCCTCCGCGACTTACCTCGTATATAAACTGTCATTCATCCGCACTCTCACTCACACCGATATTCCGTGCTTATTGAACCTAGCATTCTTTCTCACTCACATACAATTATCGCTCTTTCCCTAGGGTGTTCACCTGTCCCCTGCTTATAGTTTTTGGGTGACAACCGTCTTCGCTCGCGTCGAGTAATGTTTCCGAATCCGGTCGTTTACCCGTGGTGTATTTACGGTTTTTCGGTAATTTAATTTTTAACAGCCTGATTTCCTACAATATTAGAAAAATGAAACTGAAACGAGTCATTGAGTTCCTAAATATAAAAATGTAGCTTATAATTTCTAATAAGAATGTCTATAAGATTAATTTCATTTTCATTATGTAAAATATAGGATTACAGCCGTTACAAATGTGACGATTGTAGCGAACGTGGTAATTATCAAAGATGCATAGCTAAGTGTCTTTATATAGAAAGTAATGTAGTTTGAATAGATAATCCGTTCTAATCAAATTTAATGTTTTTATTAAATGCTGTGGTAATTAGCAAAGTTACATAACTCAGTGATTTTGGATAAAAACGAATTAATGAATTGGGAATGATGATTTCTAAGTGGACATTTAGAACTACGACGATTTACTTTCTACAACATCCCGTAGAAATACTATGTTTCTAATCTACATCGATTATATAGAACTTTTTTCTCTTCTCTGATTAAAGAACTACATCAATTATGAAAGTAAGATCTATACAGAGTTGTCTAAGCAAACGTGTCTTAACACTAGAACGAAATTTTCGAAATTTTTCTATAGAAACTACGTCAGTGGTACTATTGAAATTCCTATTAATTTACAAATCAATTTTCTTGTCGCTAAATCAATTTCTATTTCTCCGAGAATTATCTGTTATCTTTGTAATAATTGTAAAAAGAAGGAATCAGGAGTGGGTCATCTTGACCGCTGTGGCAGTTCTAGTGTTAAAAACAGAAATAACATAAATACATTCAATATCAGTTGCGAAGAAATTCTAAAAATTTAATTACAAATTACTGCAAATCAGTCACTTGTACTGAATTTAACTACGTGTTCGTCTATATAAATCGCCAAAATTGTAGCTTCCAACACACAGTATCGCAATGCGCAATCGCATAATTGCACGAATCAAAATCGACTCAAACTCTTACTGAATAATATTTAAAAAATTCAATATCCGTGAAATTAAGGGGTCCCGTAAATCTAAAGTTAAATACAACACTATTGTTTCACTGCTTCATGAAACACACTAAACTCTTAAACACATCCGAACGTATTATGTTATAATAATACTATTAAGCTGCTCGTGGTAAGATCGATCATCCCCTTTTCCGTGACGAATGATCGAATAAAGCGTCATTACCCGGCAGAGTTTGAAAACGTTTCAATAACTGAATGCGCGATCGAGCCGGCCGGGTAATGAGATTAAAATTAACCGGGCACGTTCACGGGCGTATAATTTAAATCCAAACGAACGCGGCGCACAGCGATCCTCGCCCGGCGCGCTTATTACCGGAGTCGCGTAACGGATCGATCGACATTCACTATCGTCAGACACGTGTTAAACGTCATTAGCCCCGACAAGCGAGGACATTAATTACACGGAGATCGAGTGAAGTAGGCAGAGAGACGGGTGTATCGGCTCCGGAACGAAGGCAGAGGCCTGTTATCGACTGGCTCGGTGTCTGAAGCATGGGCCTGTGCACTCGTTGACGCATCGACATTCTTCCCTCCGCCTCGTTGCGTCTTCCACCGAACTTTAACACCGGGAAATTGCCAATTGGAAATAGTAGCGAAAATAAAAATGTCATTCGTTGATTTCGTCAGACTTATACTTGGTTTGCAATAAATTTCTCAACGTTTTGCAGCTGAGAGGTAATTATTATTCATTACTTGATTCGATGTAGTGGAATTATAAAGTGTTAATGATATAATATTAAGCATTGACTGGTGGTATCTTAAGTTTATTTACTACGAAAAGATATAGATAACAAGCGGATAGAAATTCACGTAAGTGACCTAGCACGATACTTAACGTGTTAATTGTAAATACTGCAACATTAAAAGTGATAAAAATGATAAAGTGATTTTTGCTAATTCCTTTAAGTTTTCGTAATTCATCGATGTGTGTAATATTGAAATAACATGGATTTGTTTCTTGATTTATGTACGCTTCTTCGTTAGTTAATTTCCAAGAATGTCGTCTATATCTGATATTAATGTTTGAAAAATGATGGATATTTCTTGTAAAATCATTTTTTCATAATAAGGTGTATACTGTATTTTCCGAAAGTTGTTTGCATATCCATTCTTTAGAAACTTAACGACTGTCTGCGCAGATTATTAGCGAAAATATTTTGCTAAATAAATTCCAAGAGGAATGTAATGAACAAGGCCGAATTTACAACTCGTTATTTATTCATTCAACCAGAAACGAGTTCCCGGCGGTTTGTTTGATTTTTAGCGGAGATGCTTGCATACCACATGTCTCCGCGAAAAATTATAATTATTGTAACGAGCTTCGCGCGGTAGCCATTTTCAGGAGTTACTGCAGTTGAGGAACTGCTGCTCCTGAAACTGCAATGATTAATATGATAATACCTACGCCCGAGGCTTGATAAAGTATGTGATTCATCGGTCAGTAAACACGTAACTCTTCCAGTGAAGAATTGAACTGTTGTATCTCTACACTAGAACGTTAATAATTTAATTTAATTTAATTTAAATTAATTCGTATTTATATTTAAATTAATTAACAAACAAATATTACTTCCAGATTAACCCTTAATCGAGCAATGCCATATAAGCGGCATGGCACTGTTACATACTGACTTAAAACTCATTTTATTATTTTTATCACTGTTATTGTCGTAATATTCGCAATTAACACGTTAAGCATTGTGCTAGGTTACTTCTATAAATTTCTTTCTCGTTATTTATATTACAATATTTTTTAGTGAGTCAACTTGAAATACTTCCAGTCCGTTAACGATTAATAAATAATAATAACTCTTAAGTTTCAATCATAGTCACTTTACCACACAATAGCGACTCATATGAACTAATAGTTCCAATTGTCAATTCACTTTTAGAAAAGATATTAGTTCCTAGCGTGATTGATGATGGATTAAAGGCATCTGTGCGTTTTGTCTGTTCAACAAAGAACCAGGAGATCCTCATAAACACCGTTCATCCCCTTTCCTCGGTGGCGTCCATAGCCGAGCCAGCTCGGCTATCATTTACAACGTGATTATCATTTTCCTCCGGACGCAGGGGCAGCTGCGTCGTTTGTCTGTATCTCGGCGAGAACATGACTGAGGCACCGGCAAAATTTATTAGCTATTACAGCAAGGTTCGAGGGCGTGTGATCGATAACCATAAACGGCTGACGACCTTGGAGATCCGGCACGATAGATTGATGGACGAACTGATGGAAACGGCGGTACTGTGCATTCTCCATCGACGCCCAGCCTCTCCTGTCTGCAGGAAGGTAGCTGGCAACGCGCCGGAAATTTCCCGGAACGAGGTGTTAACGTTTGCCAGCGTGATCAGGAAAAACGAAACTTCGGCAGAGGATCACATCGTTACCTCGAAATCGGAAGTATCTCCATTCCTCGGACGTTTCGCTGATGACAACTGAGTCTCCGTTCTGGACCACTCTTAACCGTTTGAGTCGCAAGCGACAAGATGGCGGTTCTCCGTTACACTGCCTAAAAGTGCCAGTCTATCCGTTCGTAGAATCAGATGAAGCTTATTTCTTTCTTTTCCTTCTAATGATTCATTCTTAGTTTTCTTATTACCCGTTTAGAACTAAAAAAATGTAACGATCGCACTATTTAGAATTTGTTTTTATCAAAATAGAAAAGCGTAGTTCAGTTTCTGAGTTAGAACGAAAGAAGCGCGATCGCGCTGCTTGGTATTTTTCGAGCGGATTCTTGCGAAAATCGACGGGACTCAAACAGTTAACATTAGAACTACCAAGTAGCTAAATTAACTTTCTGAAATTTGTTTATGGAAACTACAAGATTGCGTACTAAACCAAATTCTTTAAAGATTTCTCAGAAGAACATCTGTCATCTGAATCATTGCAAAAAGAAGAAAAACCGCGACCAACTCTTAAGCTACTTGCTTCGTACGATGGAATAAAGAATATTCTATTATCATTCCATATCATAGAAATGTGAAAATATTTGGAAGGACCGTGATCAAATCTTAAACTATCAATAGCAGAGTTCACAATATTGAACTTAGCCTCAAGAAATTAGTAATTAAGTCTTTAAACCACTTTTATCAATGACAGAGTAGACATTTTCAGTTACATTTTCTATATTTGAGTGATAAAGGTGCAGAAGCAAGTGGATAAATCACGATATAAATCACAATAATATAGAAAAATGCATATAGTAGAATGATGGATGATGTAAATTAATCACTGTCCCATGTATTCTCCAATTAATCATTCAATTCATTCTCCAAACACTGTTCACTACTCTCGAAAGTTTCGTATTTTCTGTTTGTAAAACATCGTATAACAGGTTAATTGAAACAGAATATCTACGTCACAGAGATTATGCTACAAATAATTCCTGCTGCGGCTTCACCGCGATGATATAAACAAAAATGAAATTTCAACTCCTGTGTCAGACGCGTTAATAGAATGAAATTTCGCAGTTGGACGTCCGGTCGTAACGGATTCCGTTATCGCCCGCTTTTCTATTTCGAATGCAATTGGATCGCCGGAAATCTACCATTGCGTTGGCCCGTTGATATGAAAACCGGCGTAAGGATTCGACTAGAAACTAGGGGACATTCTTACGGTAATATTCAATCCGAAGTAGATAATAACAGAATTACACGCATGACTTTAGCCGACAGCTATACAAAACGATCTTCATTTGAAATAATTTTTCGCGAATAAATTCCGTTTCACTATTTATATAACGCTGGAATCGAAACGCAAAGTATCCATTGTTATTGAAGAACCTTTATAATATCCCTATAATATAAACAAAAATATGACCACCATACATTTACCTTACAGCTTTTGTCTGAAGCATGTTTTTGTATTACTGATACTTTTTAAGTTATCGAGTTTTGCCCAGAAAACGGTCATTTGGGCTCACCATGGACAAAATTCCAAAATTCGACTATTCAAATACCAAAAACTGAAGGTTACCAATGTGCTGCTAACTAGTCCGTGCTACGCAGAATAATTTTCACTTTGAAAATAAACATTTTGCGCAAACAAATCCCGTTTCTCTATTTACAGAACGTTAGAATCGAAGCGTAAAGTATTCATTGTCACCGAAAAAACTTCACAACACCCCCATAACGTCTTTTTAACAAAAACGTCACCAGCATATATTTTAGCTTTTTCCCTTACAACTTTCGTCTAAAGCATCTTTTTCTATCACTTTTTAATTCTTTGCACTCGGAAGGTTTACACTAGAAATATTTGAACATTTTCTGATGATGTAAAGACGATATTTTGTGAAACTAACTCGAGGAGAAATCACACCTGCATTGAGGAATAAAGCTATTGTATTTCAATATTTTACAAATTGATACATTGTACGGAGTATAATATTAAATATCAAATTTTATAGTTTCACTGCATGAAATCAAGTGGCGAGTGAGGGTCAGCTCTCGAGCGCGAAGGGTTAAATTATTGAGTTTTGTCCAGAAAACGGCAGTTTGATCGCACTGCGTAACGGTACGTAAGAAGACGAGGGGTTGTATTTGGGGGTTGGTCTTGGAACGGAGGTCCATAGTCAAGCTGGACCGAAGAGGAGAATTAAGAGAGAACGACGTCAACGGTGGGCGCGCCGTTATCATTACGATGCCGGGCGAAACGACGTCCTGGGACTAACGAGCCACTTTAAGTCTAACTGCACTCGAGAAACATAACTTTTTTCCTTCTATCGTCGGCCAAGATCAGAACTTGAATTACTCGTCAGGGTCGAGGGACACGTATCTACCCGCGAAATTATCATCTAAATGAAACTTGGAAACAACCCCGGGCGTGTCGGAATTTTTGGAATTACACGCGGTCTAAATTAGCGGGCCGCGCTTCTAGGACGGTTCTGATAACACGAAGGAATCCTAAAGATAATTCTTCACCGCGCCGTCTGGAACGGTACTGGTCAGGTGTTATGATAAACTGTTAGTAGGCATTATCTCGAAGTTTGCACGTTTTTCGGCATTTTTGCTGAGGCAGTAAAGCTTTTATCTTGTTCCGCGATAACAAGTGGACCGCGATAGTTTGCGTTGTTTAATGTGCACAAGCGTGGAGAGGAAGTCGAGATTCGAAGGTGTTTGTTGGTTTAGACGGGTTGGGGATTTTTATGGGAGCGAGTTTCTGTTGAATGAGTGAAGTTTGTCTATGGAAATTGGAAATTGTTCTTATTGTAAGTAGATATTCAATGTTGTTTTGTATCTATTGTGACTGGTAAATTGATGTATTAACACGTTGAATGCCCGGGGTCACCGGTGACCCCCAACCGAATCAGATTACTATAGTTCATTCAGTTAAACTATGATTATTGGAAAAGATTTCTATCTTTTAAATAATGCTGCCCAATGCGGTGACATTCAGCTAGATGAACATGCAATAATAATGCAATTCAATCAAATGATTTAACGTTATATTTTTCTGATTTGGGTATTTTGAAATCTGAAATTGTGCGATATTCGACGCGTTAAACAGCGTAAGTATTTGATGTATCTATTAAAATATATACATATTAAAAGATTGTGTTAACGATAACGAGAAGAAGTAACAGATTGTTGTTAGATAAATTGACCAGGAAAGAATTAACTTCTCAGCTGCATTAGGACAGATTTTTCAGTTATTTTTCATCTTCCCTTTCTCCTGGTGAGATAATTATGGACCGTAATTTACTTGCGTTGCAATATTCCTGCCAATACGTGTCACACCGTACTCACGTTTATTACAGGCCATATTGCGTCAAAATCGATTTGGTCGTAGGATCGCCGCGCTAACAGGTTCAATCTAATACCAGCATGGACTATAAACTGCGTCCATAATGGCGAAAGTAATGGTTGTACGTGGACAAATTCATGAATCGTTGTGCGTGGACACGTGAAACGTCTGACACGGAGTTCGAGGTAGTTTCTCCGGTTGCACGGCGACGTGTTCCAGGAATAGTGACTCATTGATTCGTCAGAAACACATAAACGGACACGATTCAAGTTTACTTCGCGTGGTTACTTGCTGCGCTAGATGTGGCTGTGCCAAAAGCAAGCGTGTCGCGAATGACGACTTCGGAACTAGGAAATCAAAGCAATTTTCTTTAAGGTCGGGGACTTAATCAAATTACCGCTAACTCGAGATTCTTAAATGGGTTAGGGGGATCTTTGAAAGATTCTTAAAACTTCGCAAGATAAATGGAACCTTGAAATTCCGGATTGAAAAATGGGATTTTTGTAAATTGCAATTATACGTTCGGATGATCCGAAATTTTAGTAATTAAATATTGTTGTAAGATTTCTGAAAATAAGTAGAGATTTTGAGAATTATAGTTATACGTAAGGATCAAGTTTCGTTAGAATATTTT
Organism: Nomia melanderi; assembly: GCF_051020985.1. Taxonomy (NCBI): domain Eukaryota; kingdom Metazoa; phylum Arthropoda; class Insecta; order Hymenoptera; family Halictidae; genus Nomia; species Nomia melanderi. Next base: position 2,143,454 of record NC_135001.1, on the reverse strand, counting down.
TGTCCTTATTTCTAAGTTCCTGAATTTCTGAATTTTTAAATTCCCAAGTTCCTAAGTTTCTAAATCTCAAAATTACAATGTTCTTAAATTCCAGAATTCTCAAGTTCCTAAATTCCTAAATTTCTAAGTTCCTACATCCTTATATCCCCAAATTCCCAACTTCCTAAATTACTAAACCCCAAAATGCCTAAGTTTCAAAATTCCTAAATTTCCAAATTTCCAAATTCCCAAATTCCTAAATTCCTAAATTCCTAAATTCTTAAATTCCTAATTATTTTCTCAGTCTCCGAATATAATTGTCGCTGGCGAGGGAGATCATGCGACGGATTTTACAGCGTCATCGAGAATATTGGATTAAACGTGGCAGACCGAGGCGGAAATGGATGAATTTACCGGGGCACACGATTCCGCGATTTTTCTCCGTCGGATGAATGATATACGTGTCGAATAGAGATAGGAGACGAATTGGTTGCGTCACGAGCAATTCGTGCCTCGGCGATACCCGCGCCGTGGCCGGCAGACGACGAATCGCAGCTACGCTTCGTCGCGAGCCACCCTCTCTTTTTTTTTCACCACCAAATATTTCGTCACGCACGATTAATCATCACCGGCCTGTCGATACCCTCAATTTCCCGGCTTTCTCGCGCGCTCGTATACATTGTCTCGGTAACGTGACCGTGCTGGCGTGTTCGGATCTTTACACGGGATCTATATTACGGATATTCGAAGATCTCGAAGCGTCGGCGATTTTGACAGCGTGACACCATCATTTTGTTTTTACACGTGGACAGCGAACCGCGGAGTGGTTTCTGGGAAAAGTGTATTAACTCTAAAAAAGAGCTTTAGGATTGAACGAGATTATTTGCGAATATGACAATTCATTTTGTATCCCTTTTTCTAAACTAAGAAAGATCACGCGATATTAATTCTAGGAGTCTAATTAGTTTTAAATAATCTAAATAAGAGAGATATATTAACTCTAAAACTCTAGTGTATTAACTCTAAAAAGCGAGCTTTAGAATTGAATGAGATTATTTGCGAATATGACAATTCATTTTGTATCCCTTTTTCTAAACTAAGAAAAATCACTCGATATTAATTCTAAGAATCCAATTACTTTAAATATTCTAAATAAGAGAAATAATATATTTTGTATTAACATTGTATTATCTAATAGTATATTCTACCTTTCAAACTATATCAGTTTTTCGAAGTTGCATTTTGACACTGGAAAAGTCTAAAATTTATACGTTTCATCTGACATAGTAAAAAGCCACTTTTCAGCTCTCGCAATTAAAGTTTCTTCCGCGCGTTCGCTGCGATGTAGGTCATTAGCGCAGAGCAACTGCTCAACGTTAAACTTCGCTTATTTACACACATTTTACTCGAGTGTTTGCAATAAATATAAATTGATAAGTATGTTACGTACGACAACCCATTTTTATTTCTCAAAAAACGTAATAGCAACTTCGAACGCATCTCATCGGCCGACACTTCCGCTACACTCGGCGCATTATAATTTGCAGTATATTCAGCTGAATGTTCATTGTGCACGCAAATTGTATAGGGCAAGGGAAGAACAACGTTTTTTGTGGAACGATAAGGTTGCCTCTTTTCCCCGTGACTTCCTTATTGACGTTTCCCTAGAATGGCCCCAAGTACGGAACCGTCTCGTGGGCGCAGGCCGCGAAAACTTTTTCCTGGGGACGTCGCGGGGCTTATTACATTTTCATATCCCGCGGAGAGAACGTTCCGTTCGACGGAAGTAACGGGCCAACTTGGCGGGGAATGGAGTTCCATTTTGTCGCTTTTTCGTTACCGTAAACGATCGTTTAAAACCGCCCGCTATACGACAGCCGTTGACAATAACGATAATATAGCGTACCGCAACACGCGTTCGTCGAAGGGATTGCCGTCATTCGGACCGGAAATAGTCGAACATTCTGAAACGATACTTGTTCTCGTTGAACGAGACAATTTTTGTAACAAAGTTTACCTTCAACATGCAAATTATCTCTTTGCCATACAATGACGAGTGAGACTCGCGATGAAGATTTCTAGATGAATTTAACAAAACTCAATGTTCATTGCCCACGGATCAAAGGAAGAAACTATTTTGCTATTATCAAGGTATTATCTTCAAATTAAATTTTTGCTTAAAGTACAATGGAGAATTTTGCTGCTTTTCTTCCAAATTGTCGATAGGGAACTGTTACACGAGCTTACAATTAGTAGAGGAAGTGAATAATACGTCAAGAGTTTAACTCTGGAACATGTCAATTTCACGGATATTGAATTTTTCAAATATTATTTCGTAAGAATTTCATTCAATTTCGATTTTGATTGCAATTAGACGAATATACGTTATATTTCTCCGTTCTCGAAAGTCTAACTTCCGCGACTTATATGAACAAACATGTAGTTTTTTAGGAGCAATAGAATAAAATATAGAATAAATGTTCGTAAATCTGTTTTTAAAGGCGCTGATACAGGACACTGATTTTGATTTCGTTCTCAGTGCCTTCTTTCTTTCGTTAAAATTCTTTTTCAAAGTCAATCAATTTTTCTTTCAGAATCTTGGCCATTTCCACATATATTAGCTTTATAATACGCTTAGCGATAATTATAAATAATTTTCTAAATAAAGAACACTGTAAACGCTGTCACTTATTCAAAGATTCACGAAGTTTGTCACGACTGACAGGCGAACGACTCGTCGAAGTTAAACTCATTTTATGTTCCAGGTAAGCCGGTGCAGCAAAATCAGGTCGTAAAGGGGTTGGCTCGCCGCGCGGTGGTCGGGTAAGGAACCCTTAACTCTTTATAGTTCACTGGTACACGTGGTGTACCACTAACGCCGAAAGATGCACTCTAGTACCGCTGGTTCCGAGCATTATCCTTAATTTCCAAACCAAGAATTTCAGTTCTACATAAAAAGATCCCAAAATATTATCCATAAATTAGTTGATCCTCGATAACAATTGAAAATCTTGTAACGAAAACAAAGAATAATATGTGTAAAACCCATTACATAACAATACGATCGTAATTATCTTTACCTCCTAACCCTTTGCTTCAAAATTTCTTACGCAAATGTTCTTTAAAGCTGTTATCAAAACTAAACGTTTTCATTAATAAGATAATACTTAACTTCGACTAGAAAGGAAAGAATAATACTTTTATTTTTTAACCCCACATAACTAAACTGAAATCAGTGTTATGAAGTAGACATCCATACTTTTATATTTCGTCCATTTATTTCAAAATAATAGCTCGGAAGACGTATTACTAGATTTCAATTAGAAAATAGAGAACCGTACAAAATTAACGTGTGTAGTCTCGATAGATATTAAAAATGTCTTAGCAAAAGTGGCGAAAATTGATAGCCTATTTAGACCAATATCTAGTCACCTCAACTTCAATTATCTTAACTTCACTCTCAAAACTTCATGAGTCTCACTTAACACTACATAGAACTACCAATCACTTAAACTAGCTTTTACAAATTTCTCAATAAAAATCAGAAACATACGTTAATTGAGATTTCAATTAAGTGGCATTTCAGTTTCGCTATTACTGAATCAGTTCCGTTAATAATTTTTCCTAGAAGTATCCGTATCTTTTCAGTAATTGTAACAGAGGAAATCAGAAATAAGTCATTCTGATCCATCTGGTAGTTCTAGTGTTATCACGAGGAAAAGGGTTAACATCCTGCAATAAAGCGAATTATTTTCCACGCACAGTTCCATCTTTTAGAAAGAATCTCACGTTTGGTTAGCTTCTGCCCTATATCGATCTCGAGAAGTTGCCATTTACGTTCATCTGGTTCATTGTTTCGCATTTCGATGACAGGACACTCGAGGTTTATGACTCGGCCGGCCGAGTTTTATCCCCATGGAGGTCGTAAGCCGCGCGCCCGTCCAGCGAAGCGACACACAAGAAGTTCCCCGTGGCAATATTGGCCGGCACAGTGCCGGGACTTCGGTCCCGTTTTTCGAGGCAACGGGGATCTCGTTTCGCGCTCGTATTCGCCACCGACGCGGCCATAATCGACCGGCGAACGAATAAAACTAGCCACGGAAGTCGCGGCGCCGCGATTCTTTCTCCCGTTTCCCGAACAATGCCGCGGGTACGGCGACACGCCAGAAGCCTTCCATCCGGAATGGAACCGTCGCTTCCGTTCCCCCGTGGAAATTATCGAGGGACTACGACCAATATCTGGAAAAAGCCGCCTGACCCGACGATAAAGCGTCGATCTTGTTCCTATTTCCAACTTCCGATAAGAATTCCTCGTGGCAGCCCGGCTGAATGAAACTTAAATCTCCTTATTGCGGAGCCTTTCAGTGCCGAGAGAATACCGGGGGCGGCATTGCAATTGTGAAATAATTGATCGGTAAACTGGGGATGTTTGGCAGGAAATTATTTCGCGATTCAATTGGGAGTTTTCGCGGGATTCTCGGGCTCCCAGGGACGAAGTTACGGGAATAATTGGTTTTGTTAATGCTTTAGGAAACGCTTATGGTTCGAATCTCTCCTAATAAGCCTGACTTCAGTCTACTGTATTAGAATTAAATAGTTAATATATTCTTATAAATGAATCGAGCAAATTTAGACAAGATCACCTATTCCTGTTTTCTTCTTTTTGTAATTATTAGGAAGGTAGCAGATATTTTTCTGAGAGAATATTCGCAAACGGACTTGTAAATCAATTAATTCCTTCCTCTATGGTATATATCATAACTATGATCGATACATCTACTTTGTCATTAATAATTTATTGCAAAAATAGAAAAATTCTGTCTGTTTGCTCTAAAATATAATAAATGATAACAGAAGAATACTATTTAATTTGGATTCAAAAGAATTGAGTAATATTTACGCTTGCTAAATTCTGTTAAAAATCTTCACCACGTGCCCGACACAATATTGTAGGTCAAGGGGTTAAAGTCTCTATAGATGCACCCTTGTAGTTGTAATAGAGGAATTTCAAGAAGTCAGTTGAACTGTTCGATAGGTTTACTGTTAAAATAAATTCTACAGCAACGAGTTGAAGATTTTATGCTGCCACTTGTAGAAGGTGAAGGAATATATTTTAGAAATCATAATTTACAGCTTTTAATCATAATAGCTTAGGTAGCTTAGGAGACACGTTTCTGTTTCTCTTCGTTTATAAAGCAATTCCGAGTGTTCGGATTACCATACGATTATGAACTGCTTTAATTTCTTTTCCCGCCGCAGCGTCTCCCCTTCTCGCGTGAATATTTAAACGTCGGTAGCTGAAACGAGCACGGTGACGAACATCCAGCGACAGATTACAGAGTCCAATTACAAAATTCAACGAACCCCGGAGTTTTACAGTACGCGGGGCGCGCAGTTACGCGCAATTGCGCATTAACGCGGGTACGCGTGTAACGAGAAGCCACGCGCAGCCTGGCTCACCTTTACCTCATCGTCTGTTGAACTTTGTTACAGTCTTATGGAGACCTGCGTGTGACAATTAGCAGGGAACAACGCGGAGCTTTTCAACCATAACGCCGGATGATTTTCCGCGACCTGTTAAGTAATTGCTCATGCAGGCTGATGCGAGAAATAAGATCGATTAGTTTGAACAGAGTGGCTCTGAATAGTGATCCAATTCTGATCTTTGAATTTTCGAGGAAAAACCTTCGTGCAATATTCCTGGATCAATTAACACGTTCGCTACCCGTTATTTCGGTGACGGTCGCCACAATTATAATATTTCCTTCAATCCAATAAATCTTCTGAACACAATATTAGAAAAATGAAACTGAAACGAGTCATTGAGTTCCTAAATATAATATCGTAGTTTATAATTTCTAATAACAATATCTATAAGATTAATTTCATTTTCATTATATAAAATATAGGATTGCGGCCGTTACAAATGTGACGATTGTAGCGAACGTGTTAAATACTAGTAATTAAATATAATTATTGTTAGTAATATTAATTATTATTACTAATTATTCATTATTATTCATTATTAATAATTTTAATATTAGCATATAATTCTGTTATATGTTTAAATTAATAGTGGAACACTTATATAGGAATTTTATATTATCAGTTCATAGGAAATGAACTTTTTCAAACAGTTATTTATCGTTGACTGCAGATATATTTTTCCAATAGGTCGCAATCAGTGAGACACATTGCGCAACAATTTAGGACAATTAACTAATTGGCACCGAACTAATTGGCGAAACGAGCAATGATGATAGAGACTCGGAGCATATTGAGAACGGACAATTTAAATGAATCATGGACCATGAAATAGATTGCCGGCATCTACATTTGTACGAGACTCGTTTCAATTTTAATAATTTCGTTAGAATATCAATCATAGTATGAACAACCATTTGCTTCCATGTAAAACCTAAATTACGAACAAACATCCGCTCTACAAAATTGGCAAGCTCCGAAGACATTCCTATTCCCAAGATCACCAGCCTTAACTTTGTCTAATAACATCGCTAGAATCCTCACCATCATTCACCACTAAAACAGCAGTTAAATAGATCTCAAAATTCCATTATAGAAACTCCACGAGTGTGTATATTAAGCCGTTAATTTACTTACAGTTCAATTTTCTTACTAAATCAATTTCTTTAATAACCTCTAAAAAAACACCTGCCGTCTTTTTAATATTTACAAAAACAAGACATCAGGAATATTTTATTTTGACCTGTCTGGTACTCTTAGTGTTAAACAAAAAAATGTCAGTTACACTCCAGAATCCCTTCAGTATATCAAAAACTTCCTCATCGTCTCTCTTAAGAAACATCCAGCCTACAAAATTCGCAAGCCCCAAAGACTTCTCACTTCCAAGGGCGCCACCCCTTAATATCCACTTCTTCTGGCCGACAGAGCAACGACGACAAAAGTTTCCAAACCTTCTAACAGTGGCATAAACGCATAGGGAGGCGGAATAGGGGACGCGCGGAGGTGACTGTAAACGAGGAAGCTAGACACATGGCAGACATACGAGGGAACAGAGGATACGGGAAAGGGGTGCGTGGAAGGGGAAGTCGTTCACCGAGGATTAAATTTGATCCCCGCATACTTACCGCAAGCCTTTGTGCAATGGGCCCGTGTACGCGTGCAACGCGTGTATGCGGTGAACCGCGATGAAGAATCTAAACGTTGCGTGCACATCCGGTCGGGGTTGCGGTTTTTCGGAGGCCAGCGACGCGTTCCCGCCGCGCGGCGTAGATTTCAAGGGGGGAGCACGGTTCCGTGTCTTTCTTCTCTTTCCCGTCTGCTTCGTTCCTTTTTTTTTTGTTTTGCGCCTCTTCCTCCTCTGTCACGGCAAAAATAAAGTTAAACCTACCTCCTTTGCGGTTGCTACCCTTCAAACATTTTTTCAACTGTGAAACGTAAACCGAGTTGAGGAGAATAAATAAGAAATTTTTCAATTTCTTAGAAAGATGCTTTTGGAGTAAATGAGTATTAACTGGTTCTTCTTTTGTAGTGAATTCGAGAAGCGTTATGTGAATTACTATGGAAGTAGGAGGAATTAATTACTTCTTTGTAGCGTAATGACGAGTAGGGCTCGGGGTGCAGGTTTATGAGTTATTTTAATGAAAGTCGGTGTGATTCACCGTACTCGGGTTAAAGTGGAAGACTATTTTGTTACGATCATTGTTACGATTAACTTCTTTGGGGTCAAAATTTTCAGAAGTATTTTTCAAAGTTAGTATTACTTGCTTCACTTTTTTTACTTTTCTAAGTGATCATTTGCTATTAAAATAATCATATTCATTGCTTTTTAGATATCAATAATTGCGAAACAAAAAAACCGAAACCAGTCGTTTCGACTAGTATGGTAATTCCAGTGTTAATGTAGAACTAGCAATTAACTCCTTGCCTTACAATAACGTGTCAGTCACGTAATATAGATTTTAAACAGAATCGAACAAGCATGAACATTATTTAATCTCTTTCAATTCAAATTTAATATTATTCTTGTGTCATCAATTATTATACTTTGAAGCAAAGATTGATATAGAATATGCCTTTAAATCTGTTCTTTTTCTTAATAAATTATTAATTACAAAGTAGTTGTATCAATCATAGTTGAGAAATAAATCGTAAGGCAAGGGGTTAAACGATACACTAAAAATCTCGAATTATCACGAAGCCACCACGCAGCATGTGTTAAGAGGAGATTGGAGTATAAACACTTCAAAATACTTTATAATCTCCCCTTAACGAAATCCCGGATCCGCCAGTGGTATCGCTCGCATCGCTGCCCGATGCAGATCGGTCAGATTAACCGCAGCTAACAATGGAAACATCGATTCACGTGTTTCTGGGTTGAGGGCTAATAGAATGTTGCGGTGATTCCGGAACTGGTTCAAGAGCACCGTCGCGGTTCAATTAGGTGACGCATGCATGTTCCCGCGGACAATACGTGTGATTCTTTCCCCCAGGGGATGATACTTTGTATCTCCGGGCAAAATCTCGACGTGTAATCCCTTTGGGCGGATCGCATTGTTAGCGGCACCGGTGCCAACAACGCTAACGTTCGATAACCGTCTTTGTTTACCTTTGTGATCTATGCGCGTGTAACACTACTGGAAAGTTTAGTGTTACTTATCATTAAAATTTTATCAAGGAAATATATGTTATTACTGTGCTCGTATATGGACATAGATATAAACATAGATATAAATTTTATCAAGAAAATATATATTATTACTGTGCTCGTATATAGACATAGATATTAACCTGCATTCGAGAGGTGTCTCAGTCATCATTTGATTTGATATAACAAAATTACAAAATATTATATATAATATATTTATATACTATATAAGTTTTGTATAATGCATCGATATGTGAAATATTTATATAAAATAGGTTTGCTTCCTAGCCCCTTGCCCTATGATTTATTTCTCAACTATGATGGATATAACTACTTTGTTATTAATAATTTAGTAGAAAAGAGAGAAAATTTATGGGCATATTCTATCCTCATAGTTGGTGAAAGTGTTATATATCATATTAAGTTTGGTATAATCCATCAATATATGAAATATTTATATAAAATAGCTTTTCTTCTTAACTTACGTATGTTTTCTCATTAGTTCATTTCGAATAATGTTCACGTTTCATCGGAAAGTATCAAATGTGTCTAATAAAAACCTTCTCAGTGTAAAGGATTAAAGAATTCTCATTCAAGGAACACTGGTACTTTGCACAATTAGAAAGTAACAACTTTATTCAAATTCCCGTATCACTTATATAAAATTACAAAAATCTATTTGTTATGGTATAAATAACATTCTCCAACCGCGAAGTATAATTCTCAAGAAACCATCTAGCCACACTACTATCCAACAAATTACCAACTGCTTCGAAGTCCGCTAACTTTCCTCCCGCTCTACCAAAACACGATCCAAAAACAGATTGTACAATACACATCTCACTGAACCGCATCCCTAAATAATTCCTACGCATACAATTATTCCATTGGAAACCACCACTAGTCCATAATAACAATTCCAAAGGCTAGCCACAATAGACAAACTCGCACCGAAAACGGAGCATCGGGGACTGGGGACTGTCAACGAGCCGGGGAACATCGGCGACAAGTTTTTTACCCGTGTCGCTTTAAAGGGGAGTCCCTTCGTCCTTGTTCTCACCACCGAGCGGCCCTCCTTCATTCCCCACCCAGCACCGCCCCTGCGTTCTCAGCGCGGTGTATACAGGGTTGCATTAGAGCATGATGTTTGGCCAACACCCCAGTAACCAGAACAACCGAAATTGTCGTGTGCGTCGAGGCTGCACCGGGCAACCCGCAAATCTTGTTACCCCCTGTTTACCCTTCTGTCATGCAAATAAGTATAACAATCGCACACTCTTCCCTGCGAACGAGGCCGCCGAAGCCGCGGGACCGCTGCTTTCACGGCTCGCGTTACGAGGAGGAGGACCGGCCCGACTTGTGCAGGGATTACGGTGTTTCTCTGCCGACGTCCGCCGATATGGGGATGTTTACACGGTGGGATCGTGTTTGACACGTCGGTGAAAATGCCCGCGCCCCGCACCGGCTGATACTTAGATTAATAAACGAGTGGAACGTCCCCGCCTGCGGGATGCGTACTTGTTTGTAATGCCGGAGATTGGCTCGGATTACACGCGAGCCCCGGCATTGTTTCCCTTGGAAATAAGGGCTCCGCATAGTGTGGCCAAACCGTTTTCTGGACAAACTTAACTTAAACAGGAGGAGCGATGGAGAAATGTGCTATAGACGAAAGGTGTGAGGTACAGAGCTAAACATATGGTGGTTATATTTTGTTTACATTATGGAAATGTTATGAAGTATTTTCAATGACAATGGATATTTTGCGTTTCCATTTCAAGGTTATGTAAGTAGAGAAACGGTATTTATTTGTGCAAAATATTTATTGTTGAAGTGAAAATCATGTTGTATAGCATGGACTGCTTAGCAACAGATTGGTAACCTTCAATTTTAGTTATATGAATAGTCGAATTTTGGGATTTTGTCTATAGTGCGTCTAAACGGCCATTTTTTGGGCGAAACTCGATAATAAATAACATATATTATATTATATATATATAATAAAAAAAAATTAAAAACTATAAAAAAATTATAGTTTCTATAAAGGAATTCTGAAAAGTCAATGTAATTTCAACTCAAGAAGTGACTCTCAGTCACCATTTGATTCGACATAACAAAATTACGAAGTGTTATATATAATATTAAGTTTCGTATAATGCATGAAAATGTGAAATATTTCTATAAAATAGCTTCGTTTCTTAATTTACATATGTTTTCTCATTAGTTGCAAACAATGTTGTCTACGTCTTATTAGAAAGTGTCGAATGTTTTTAGTGAAAAGCATCCGAGTGCAAGGGGATGACTGTTCAATAATTTCAATGTTAATGAGAAATCATGATTGCACCGCGACATTTATCATTTCAGCTACAATGGTCCTCAAAGTTCTTGCCAATTTCTATACTCACCGGACAGAACGGGCCCGTATTTCGATAAACGCTCGCAACGGCCGGACTCATTCGCGATTCCAGAGCGTGCCACCCTCTTCGTCTGAATATTCCCTAACTAACGGCAGCCCCCTAAGCAACGAGTGCACACATGTCCGCGCGCGTCTGACGCAAAGTCGGGCAAATTAATCCCCGGGCGGGCTTCAGATTTAAAATTCATAATCCGGCAAACGGAAAATCCCGCAGATAATTTCGTTACCGCGGCGCCCGGGGCAAAGGGATCGCGGCCATAATCTTCTTCTTAGGACGAAGCGTGTCCATATGCCGCAGTGCGCCACGGGTAATGTTTAACAAAACGGTTTCAGCCGCGGGCCGCCGGATGAAATGCAAATTTATCGCCCCGGGGAAAAAATAAAAGGAATGTCCGCTCGAGGTCGGCCACGAAGGTTGCCGGAGAGGGCGCGGGGCACGGGAGTAGGCCGAGAAAAGCAGAGAAAGAGCGGGTTAATGCCTGAATATTAATTATGGCGAGCGGAGCCGCCGCGCGCCGGCTGCGGGTTAGCCAGAGTTTTGTTTCCGGGCAAGTTGTTTTGTTCGGTTCCGCGCAGCATCGCGACCGCATGCTCGTTTTACTACTCCGACTTGTTAAAACGGGAAACCTACGGCATTGTTTTGTGCACGTCTCGCCGACAAATTCGGGCACATCCTGCTCCCGGTCCTCTTTACCTTTTGCGGCTCCTGCACGCCGGCGGGATGTCTTCTTGCGCGGTTCCTTGGAATATCGGATCGGTGGTGTTGATTGATCCGATAGAAGGGTTCACCGAGTATCTTCAGTCAGTATGGTACATTTAGTAAACACAGTAAATTCGTGAATAAATAAATTAGTGTGATCGATGTGGGATACGAAATACGAGATAGGGAAAGTTAGTTACATACAGTTTACCGACAATTACACGAATTATGGAAACCGACGGATTACACTTTTGAAATTAACGACTCTGTTTTACTTTGCAAAATGTCTGTGTTATTCTTTCTGCTATCGTCGGTGAACTATCCCGCGCTTTGTTTCCCGCTTCCGCTTATTATTTAAGTTGTGAGGTTTAGTCTAAGGAAAAGCTGAACTGTTGATTAAGTTACTTGTTTCTATTATTCCTCTCTTGCTTTTTAACGAAATGGTAGCTTCATCCAGGTAAAAAGGGTTGATCAGTATCAATTTTACAAACATAACGACGATAACTTGTACGAATAATTTTTCACCTATTTTCGCACACCAATTGTAAGCTACTGCAAAATATCAAAGGAGTGAGGACACCACCGATTCGAATCAAAACAACTGGCAATTCTACAGTAGATTGATATCATGCATGCACCCCAACTTCGATAGATTTTGTAAGATGCCTACTTTTGGCAAAAGGGTTGTTCAGTATTAATCTTACAAACGTAAACGACGACAACTTGTACGAATAATTCTTCACTTACTTTTTCACGCCAATTGTAAGCTACTGCAAAATATCAAAGAAACGAGGACACCACCGATTCGAATCAAAACAACTGGCAGTTCTAGGTTGATATCATGCATACATACCAACCTCGATAGACTTTTTAAGATGCCTACTTTTGGCACAGCCAGCGCCTAGCTCATTTACCTGAGTGCACTCGGGCATACGTGGCGAAACTGTCGAGCGCATCGGGAGTTAGGAGGCTTTTTATCGCGGCGGGGCGAGACTGTTCCAAGAACAGGCCCCGCTAAATTCAACGGAAACCCAGATAACGAATCATCATGAAGCTGGTCTCAGAATACTCGTCGTCTCCCTCGGAGCGCCGCCATTTTCCTCCGTCGTACGTGTGTGTACCTTCGTCACCCTTCTGTGTTTGTACGCGTGCCGAGCAAATAGTGGCAGCAACGTGTCCACAATGAAAATCAGAAGCTTGTCAAACTGAAATACCCTCCGTGATCGGAGGATTTGCTTTAGCCGCTCCGCGTTGTGCCCGACATCTGGCGCGCGGAATTTTTCTCGGACGACCGTGTGGACACTGTCCGCCATCTTCCTCCTCGTGCACAGAGCCAATTGCGTCGCAGTAATTCTTACGAATTTAATGAGTTGCTTCGTGACTCGGGTGTTGAATCTTGTTTGATGAAACATTCCATACAGGACTTCCATACAGTCTATCGCTTAAGATTTAACGCTTTGCCCTCGGAAGTTTCTTAATAGAAATATTTAACATTTTTAGATAAGGCGAAGACGATATTCTTTGAGACTAACTCGAAGAGAAATCACCGGTACATTGAGAAACAAAGCTACTTTATTCCAATATTTCACGCATCGAGGCACCATACAAAGTTCAACATTAAATATCAAATTCTATAGTTTTACTGTGTCAAATCAAGTGGTGACTAAGAGTCACCTCCCGAGTGCAAAGGGTTAATATTTCGTTTTACGAAATATAAAAATATTAAATACTAAGACTTAGTATTTCGAGTTACTTTGGCTGGTTTTACAAACTTATGTTCCTCGAAAATAATATTCGATCATTTGGTAGCTAACTTGTACACCGAATGGTACTCCGAAGTAGACTTCAATTGCTTTCAGTTTCGCCTGTTACTAATCACCGTTGTTCCATGTTGCAAAATCCTCGAAGCTTCAGCATAGAGCAACGCGAAGCGAAATAAAGCGAATACGGAATCAAGAACGTAACGCGTGGACGTGAAAAAGTTCGCGTTCGGACAAAGGCTACAGATGAAAGAAACGCGGCGGCGCGCGCGTGTAACGTTCAGGCGGGTTTATTTGATCGCAAAATTTCGTTGAACCGAGGAATATATTTAACAAGCTGCAAGGGTTGCGCGGGTTTCAGTCGCATCGAATTAACCAGCCAGTTGGGAACGTCCGGGTTGAACAAACGCCGGGACGAAGCAATTATGAATTCCCTCTTTTGGCGCGGCGCGCACTATTCGTGGACGCTGCTTCAGCAGCTAACCCCCTTTTCCTGCCCACTATTCAGTTAACTTCGCCCTTGGTCGTCGTTTCACTTGAGGCCTCCCTGTCCGAATAGTTAATTAACACCGGCAAATTTGCATTTGGGGCAAGGAGCTATACCCCGACCGCGGAAAATTGGCCAAAACCCCTCTGGTCCTTTGCTACTGGAAAGTTGGGTATCCCGGCGATGGTGTCTTGGTGTCCAGGTTGCAACTATGGACGTCTCCTGTCCCTGTTTAAAGAGATTAGAACCATAGCCGCTTCTGTGACAGTGTCCGGCGCACTGCTTTTACATTTTCAGCCCCGGGAACGCTGAATATTTAGCGCATTCTTTTGTAGCGCTGCCCTCGTCGAGTACTTTGTTCTGTGCTTTTCTCTCTTAGCGCCTGTCCTTTCTGTTGAATCAAAGTTCAGAGTACACAGACCGGTTTGAATGTTTCAAGTGCAACCCTGCGAGACGCTAGTCTGTTTGAAGACGCTAGTCGCCACGAGGTCATGCCATTGGCGAGAGATTCTATTTCGTTTCAGGAGAGTCTTGCCTCTTTTCTATTTTCCTTCTTAATCCCTTGTCCTATCATTTATTTCTTAAGTATAATCAATACAACTACTTTATTGTTAATAATTTATTAGGAAAAGAAAGAATTTTGCTTGTTCATGTCTATATTGACTCCAAAGGTTCAGGGTTGATGATCGAAATGTAATGTTGGATTTACATTTGAAAAAAATAAATAACATTTAGATTTCTCGAATTTAGTTCAAAATTTTCATCGCGAGTCTAACACGATATTGTAGGTCAAGGGGTTAAATCTGGAATTGATTGTGATAATAGTGGATCAGGCTTGACAAATAGCGAAAAGTGGATGAACGAGGAGAGGGATAATAAAGGTTTATGGCTTGTTAAAATGTTGTAACGTTGTTCTTTGACTACCGTGCAGTTAAATTGACTTTTTAAAATGTCTCTATTGAAACTCTAAAAGTGCATCTATAGAGACATTAACTCTTCCGATACGGCTATGTCTTCCGCGCATATGGTTCTACAATGGCCAGTTAAAATGTGAATGTACATTTTATCGAGGAGTAGGTAAAGAATGGGATATAATACTGTAATGCATTGTAAATCTTTAGATGATAAAAATTATTTGATAGTTTAATTACGTGTGATAAACTTGGAAACAAGGATACACATATAAACCTACATCACATGATTTACAACAATAATGGGTTATTTACAAAAACATCAGTGGGTGACTATAGTCAAAACTAGTATCAAATGGTTGAATTGATTTATAATTCAATTTGCGTATTGCTAAATAGATTTCTTTAATAATTTCTCAAAGAAACATCTGTTATGTATTTAATAATTGCAAACAGAAGTTACATTGAGTTATCTGGTATTTTCAGTGTTAAGATCGCAATCATTCCTAAAGAACAATGATTTTTCAAGATACATATAAAATTTTTGATGAAACATTAATCGCTGAGACTCGATCACCAATTATAGAGCAATTCGGAAACATCGATGTGCAATACTTCGAGGATCATTTTCGAATGTTCTATTCCCGTGAAACGCAACAAAGATTCTTTCTGTTAATGGTTGGATCATTGCGGAGACTGAAATTTAAGTTCTTGCAATTAGTACGCGATTGGCGCCGGCAAACAATGATCCTCCGGTCGAAGAAGTTCGAGTTCATAGCCCGGTGCTCGTGACTGGATCGTTGATCAGCGGTGATTTATGAGCGCGGAGCGGCGCAATAAGTTGGTACGTCGATAAATCGGCACCGGGAGGAAAGCCGATAACTTGTTTTGATGCTTCTCCGCGCGGAGTTTCGCAATTCTTAGGTGGAGGTGCAATTTCGCCTGGAACGTCGATTTCCGTGAGAAAAACGAAATAGGTTTCTTATCGTTGCTGAGAAACTGGCGAGCACGATCGCTTCCGGGACTCCCCGCGAATTTGTTGATTCTGAAAGCTTGTTAGGGAGGGGCGAAGGAAACGGATATTCTTCGCGGAATACTGAAATTGACGCTGCGTTTAGAAATATAACTTTATACTCCTCACAGCATCCCTCGTTGGATTTATTTTTCGCCGGAACTTGCGGTCAATACCGGGGATTGCGGTATAACCTGTAAAACAGTCGCTAAACGGTGCTTCGCATATCCGTCTCAATGTTATTTAACCCTAGATAACTAAATTTCAGTCAGTATTACTATCTAACTAAACATTCATCTCATAAACTACGAATTAACATGTAGACTACAATTAGAGTGACTTATTCTTAATTTTTAATAAGAAGCAGAATACTAGGTTTGTTGAGATTCAAAAGGTGTCCTAGTCCTGTAGCTAAGCAAATATACAAATTTCATTGAACACAGTTTAATTGAATTCTGAAATAAATATTCCGAAATGTGTCAATTTCACCCATCCGTTCACCCAATAGTAAAGCGTACAAAATCAACTATTTTCCTTTAATCCCTAAGCAATGAATAACAGATTCTTCAATTAATCCAGGAAATCTTCATCACGAGTTTCACTCGCCATTGCACGGCAAGGGGTTAAACTCTTCATTTAAATCTCCTCTTGTTGTTTTCCTCGGAACAGGATTCTCGAGAACAGGAAAGAAACGCGCCGGCTGAAAATGTTGTTTCCTCCGTATTCAATTAACTGGTCCTCAACCTAGCTGTCAAGGATGATCATCAAGGAAGACAGCCGACGCGTACCAAGAAGGGGAATGGAAAAACACGGCCCGTGGGTATTATCGAGGCTAAGCAGCTATCTGGATGCAGACAACCCGCTGGAAGCAATTCTCATTTGTTTCCCGCTTTTTAATCCAGTGCCTTGGAAACATCGGGCTTCCTTTGTGAGCACTTGCGCGCCGGCTTTTCCTGTGGCGCGGCGGCCGTACATCGAAATGCGGAACGCTCGCGTATTAAAATCTCGACATTGTCCTAGTTCTCCGGCAATGAGAGAACGCGCGCCCTATTCCCGTTGCTTAGCTGAAAAACAGGAGGCTTAGCTCCCGCTCGCTACGCGCCTCATAATATTAATTTCCGTTCGCAAAGGGCAACTTTAAACAGCCGGATTGCGATTCGGGATAAAACGAACTCCTGTACGCGGAGCATGTGAGTCCTGATCCCTTAGAACAGTGTTTCCTTTTTTGTGCCATGCCCCACCTAAGCCTTTCTAAAATTCTTATGCCCCTATGTAATATATATATATAATTTTTAATATTACAATATAATATTTATTATAATATTATTGCTATTTTATTTACGTGCGTAATATTGTGAAATATAAGTGATATTTCAAATTTCAAATTGCGCCCCTTGAAGATCTTATATTTTACATGAAGCAAATGAAATTAATCTTATAGATATATTGTTATTCAAAGTTATAAGCTACGGTATTGTATTTAAGAACTGAATAACTCGTTCTTTCATTCTTTCGATATTTTGTTTAGAAGATTTACTAGATTGAATAAGATATTATAATTGAGGAGGTTCTCACCGAAATAAACGCTGGTAACGAACGTGTTAACCCCTTGACCTACGATTTACTTCTCAACTATGATCGATACAATTCTGTTAGTAACCCCTTGCCTGTGGGGCGCCACGTTGGGAAACACTGCCTTAGAATCTTACAATTCCTATATTACTCGTACATCATCTCTCTCTACATTTCCGTTCGGAATTTCTCGGCAACTCGTCGTTGTTGCCAATTCAAATACAAATAATTTCGACAAGGGTTGACCCACTTAACCGAGGAAAATCGCAATTTATTTTCTTCGCGCAAATACTACCGAGAAATTCCCGGCGACCCGACAATCCAACCCTTATTGATCTACCGCTGACTCCGTCCGAAATCCCGCGTGCTCGTGTTTAACGATATCCACCGCCCCAAAGAAACCACCAGTTCCGCGGGACTGTGTACACAGAGTCCCGTTCGCCCGAACCATCTGATCCTTTGACCGGTCGTCTCGGAATCGACAACGCCGGGACAGGAAACTCGTCGGAATGGAAGCACTCCGCATAAGATTTTCTGCTTCTGCCGAAGTAGGTCCTGGGTGTCGGGTGTCGGTCCCAGGGTTGCTTCCCCCGGTATCTCTCAGCCTCCCCTCGGGCTTCGCCAAAAAGTAACGTCGTAAAGATCGAGATAATCCGGGCCACTACGTTCCTCGGTAACCCGCTTCGGCCCGGTATCTGACCCGCACAATCCTCGACGTCCGCACGCGGTAAATATCTTCCAGCATCGTTTGAGGCAGCCTCGGGACCACGCGGGCTGTGGATGAGGGGGTGGACGGTTGGCCGGGTTAAGTCGCTCTTACGATTTTGCGCCATCCCCTATCCTGTCTTCCTCCTCTCTCGTCTTCCCGCCCCTCTTCAGTTCTTTCTCTCTCTTTCTTTTTCTTGCTTCCTTTTCCACTTTCCTTGCTCTATTTCTTTCTCTTTTCCCCTTCGTGCCTCTGTTCCTTCTCCGTCTGTTTGGTTTGCTTGCCATCTTTCACCATCTCTGTCTTCTGCTTTCCTCTTCTCATCTGTTCCTCTTCCTCTGTGTTTGTCTCTGGTTTTCTTTCTCTCTTCTCTATCTCTTCTTCATTTCTCCCTCTCTCCCTCTTTCACTTCTCGTCTACATTCTTCTCAGCCCGGTCACTATCGCACTGACACGGGTCCTCCAGCTAGATCCTGTCCACGCTGCTGAAAATTCTCGCAGACACCCGCCCACCCCTTTACGACGCGTCGGGAACGGTTTGCGACTTTACGACGCACCCGGTATCTCGGCCAAGCCAAGGAGTTATTCGCAAGAACGATCCTTTGACCAAAAAGGAAAGTCAACACCATAATGGTCCAACGTACAGATCCATTCTCTATGTTCGAAAGAAAACCCTCCTTACGATTATTACTCACCGTTACTCGCGAGGCGCAGCAACGCCTAACTTTTCTAGTCTCCAGTTTCACCGTAGCTTCATCCCTTGATCCCCAGGTATCAAGTTCCGGTGTATCGAACAAAACACGCTCCTCTTCCATTCGCCGGGCTGTAAATACTAATTGCTTGCGAGGCTAGGAAGAAACAAGCTCATCCCCGGCGCAGTAATGCGTTTCTTCGCCGATACTCTCAGCGAGTCGGTGAACGAACACCTCGGAAGACAAGCAATTTTCCTCGGCGTTCCCGTTTCTTCTCGCGAGCGCCGCCCTCTCTCGCGCTCCGGGGACCCGACGCGAACGACGCTTCCGGGAGCAACGTCTCTCGCACATCGGCGATCAGGAGCCCGGGGCCCGAATTCACTGGAACACCATATATCTTGTTGATGGATGCTACTAGGGTCCGGCGATTGTACGATTTACTCCTCCGCTGAACCCCGTTCCCCGCCCCCTGGCCCGCCTCCACTCTACCGCTCGGTTATCCTTCACAATTTCCTCCTGACCTGTATATCGCGCGCGCATCCCGCCGCTGAGTTTGCATTCCCATCAGAGCCAATTGTTCTTGGATCCCCTGATAAGGGACGCCACGGTACGCACGATGGGAACAAGAACCTGGAAAATTATTGTGCGAGCGGGGAGAACGGTCAGCCGGGCACGCTGAAAGCAAAGAGTATCATCGATGGCTCTTGGACGAACGAGATCTATCAGGCGCTCGGGGCTAGAGCCAACGACCAAGGGAGGCTCGCTGCGATCCGTATCGGCAGGCTCACTACGAGCAGGATCCTTGTACTCGATTTGTTTTTCTATGGAAATTATAGGAGCGAGTTAATACTTAGTTTGTTAGGCTTGTTGTTGAAGTAGGGGCGCGAGGCGATTGAGGTTGCCAGTTAATCCCCTAGCAACGACTACGTAACGAAGATTGGGCTAGATTAGCCTCAGAAGCTTCATTTCGCGATAAAGCTTATCGGAAATTTCGTTGAATGAAACTCCGGTTAATACATCATATTTCACGTGCTTTTTATGTTGAGATTTTACACTGTATTATTTATTCACTCTGATTCTATGTATAGCGCAGGCCGCTGCATTGGTGGAACAACTACTTTGCTCCGTATGTTATCCATCGAACACGCTTATCGATCTTCTTGCTTGCGTTAAGAGAAACTTCAAACCATAAATCTTCGACACCGAGCAATCTTCGATCGCGGAATCACGGATCGTATGCCATCGCGTTATGAAATTAATGACAGGCTGTATCGAGCGGAAGCGGAGGACGCGAGAAGAGGCGAGTTTAGTCTGTCGAGGAGCCGGAGACCCCTATTAACAGCGGGATCGCCTTGAACCGTCGGTGTCGGAACCTTTTAACGGGCGATTCAGCGGAGTTAATTATTTCGTTCTTGCGGAATGAGTCAGGACCCCGTAAATTCTTCCACGCGGGAGGCGACGATCCGCGTTGTCTTGTCGCCAGCGCGGAGTAGACAGGGAAGAGCGACGCAGAGGCCCAGGGCTTTCCTTTCATTCAACTAATGGATTCACCGTCTAATCTCGTCCTCTGCGATTTAACTTCGTATGACGATGGTTACTTTCCTTCTTAACAGTCGGAGACGTCTACACCTCTTCGTCTTAGCTTCCAACGCGTTACCATCGTCTAAACGTCTGTTCAACTATTTTCTTTTGTATTCTGTGAACAGATCGAATCGCCTTGTTTTTCATTTTTCGAAAGGATTTGTTAACTCATTGACATGCAAATAAAATGAGCGTCGACACGTCCGAAAAATACCATTTAATTAGGCTCAACTGGACACTCATGTGCAAGCTTAGAAACAGAACGTTTTATTTTCAAATTTACATTGCTATATAACATTCAATATGGTTGATATATAATGTTAATATACAATAATTAAGTAATACTATAAAATAATAATTCAGTAGTTCTGAAACGGTTAAAGAATTTAATAATATACTGTGCGGCGTTCGCCGAAGACAGTTCTTGACGTCTCCCAGACGTCATTGTATGTCAAGGGGTTACGGATATATGTTGGAAGCAGGTTGTTTATGTGAAATAATAACACAAGGGCTTAGTGAAAAAGGAGAGGTAACTTATATATTTATAAATATTTAGGAAACGTTGACAAAAATATACCAGGACTTTCTATGTCCTGTTCCACGGACTGTTCAACGTCGAACTGCTAGAAGAAAGCAGCCTTCAATACTTATATTATAAAAAGTACAATGGTCAACCTTTTCAGGTATGTTTGGCCTTCAACATGCTCAGGGCGTACTTCGAAGTCCTGGATTTTTTCCTGGTCGCTTTATTGTGGCTATGAAGGTGACACTGATAATTTTGTATGCGGAAGTTTCTATGAGTAACTGTTTTACATCAACAGGATTGAACCACTTTGTTCTTCATTTCGGCATATTTGAAAATAGAAGAACGTAGAATTTAGTTTCTCCTTCGTTGGAAGGTATCGAATACTGCTGCAGACCGAGTAAAACTTGTTCAAACACGATCAAACGGCTGTTAGGACTGAATTTTCCAGTTATAATACTTTCTCGGGTTGCTATTACCCGCTGAGGCCCTCCGGCAACGTATCCCGATCAAGTTTAATGGATAACACATACTGTACACCGATTTACATGAAGCATTTCGGCCACCCTAACGCATCCCTTCCGCGCAGCGAACTGTAAAATACAATTGGGCTCCCTGATCCTTCATCTAAAACCATCTATCCATTCCTTCGTCTCTTTCTATCCCTCTCTCCCTTTTTCTACCTCGATTCCTCTCGTCATCAATCCTCTTCTTTTTACTCATGCTATATAGTTTCTAATTATAATTGCTTTATAATGTAGTGTAAGGTTCCCAGTAAATACTTCGAACAGAATCCAGCAAACGTAAATATTACTCAGTTCTGTCGAATTCAAATTGTTAGATGACCAATTCACGTTATCTGCAACGCGCCGCGTTGCCTCGATGATTCAGTATTTCCGCGCATCTTCAGCAGACCCACCTACAAACCCTGAGTCACGACGGTCAGGCGTCAATTCTAAGGCTTGGTCATCCTCGCCATTTCTCTTCCATATTTTATTATATAAGTAGCCCAATTGCAAGCAGCATCGGGCATTCGAATCCTAGATTTAGTATCGGAATTCTGCTGGACTCGCTACTCAGCAAACTCGTACCTACGTCACCTTCGTTATCAATAATATGTTGTGCTACCTGTTCGATATATATATATTATCTAATATATAAATATATTGTATATATTAATACGTAAACACTGAAATATATTTACGATCATTAACACAGGAACTACCGAGCATTTAATACGATTCATATGTAATCACTATAAAAGTTAGAACAATAGATTATTCTCGGTTTCTTTAGACATTTACTATAGTATTTAAGTGAAACTATTTATTTTTAAGATCATTTCGAATATTCAATGGCAATTGTAATTAGAGTGTATAAATGATTTCTATACCACTCCAATAAATCCTACATATAATAGTATATAATAGTATATTTCGACTCTTTGTCAGTTTCACAAAGTATACAACAAAATTACATATTACCCCTCCGTATCAATGATTATTATACCCTGTACAAAAATCGATACAATATAGCAAGAAATTTTCTCATTCTTCCAATAAGTCATCAACGAATACAGTACCGTCAGCTGATGAGAATCTGACACTCGTGACATCATAGAGGCGTGTACAGTTGCTCCGACAGATCCGATTGCGAGTCTGAAAATGACTCCCTGCGCCCTCTATGGCACGACCCGATTGGTGGACGCGAGCTCCTCAACCAATCATACACCAGAACCGAAAAATCATGTGACGAAGGCATGCGTCTCTGAATCCGACCACTGAGACGAGAATGCCAGGTTCCCTGCAACGAGTGGCAATTGTATCAATCACAATTGAGAAAGAAATCACGAAGCAAGAGATCAACTTACTCTAAACAACCTACAATACTATATAACATCTCGCAACCAAAATGAGACGCTCTTCGACTCATTAAAAATGATCAAACACCGGACGTAACGTCGAAGCTCACCGAAGGGTCACAAATAAATTAGAAATTCCGCGCTCCGACTCGAAGTTTCCGCAGACAGTCGACGCTTCCTTTTTTAATCGAGCTCGTTACTTAACCATCGCCGACTGAACGTTCCCTCGGGGCCGGCCGGCGGGCAACTTTTAAAACATTTGCTCGCTATTAGACACGAAAATAGATTACGAAGCTTCGAACCTTCAAAGCCCATTCATAATTCCGGGCTCGCCGCGTACAGCGGAGAGGGACACCCGTCCAAAACTTTTCGACGGCGTGACAGGGAGTTTATAAACGCGAGCCGTCCCGTTTATTGTTCCGTCACCCCTGGGACGTCACCGTAAAAAATAGAAGCTCCCCGGAAGGGGTCGGGGGGGGGGGGGCTAATCGCGGCCAGAAGCCTCCGCGAGCAAGGAGTACGACAATCTCTCCCGGCTATGAATAAATTTCATCGGAGGTCTTCCGCGAGGACCGCTCTTTCACTTTACTTGTTCCCCCGTTTTACCCCCCTCCCCCTCAAGCTTCCCCTTGGCCCCTCCGGCGACTCACTCCTCGAAGATTATCGCGTGTAAGGAACCCCCTCGCGTAACGCGTCCGCCCCCGGTGCTCAGCCATTTCCGCGCGTCTACTTCATTCCCGGAGAATTTTCGTTTCCTCGTGTTCGCGGCGTGTCGCGGATATTACAAATTGGTTCGCCGAGGAGATCACGGAGGATGATAAAAAGGAACGGTTGATTAATTGCCCCCGTCGTAATTGCTTCGACGCGGGGCTCTCTGGGAACGGGAGGTTTTCAGGACTTATAGATCTTTAGGGGTGATGCTTCGGATCTTTTATTTGCGAAGACTTTATTTTGAACTTGACGAGGAAAATTTCTGTTTTATGGTAGACCTTTTACGTTTCTCTTCTTGCTGAAGAATACGATGAAGATTAAGATTAATATGTTAAGTGCTAATTTTTACTGTTTCTCTGTAGTTATTCTTTTATTTGTGAAGACTTTGTTTTGAACTTGAGGAAAATTTCTGTTTTATGGTAGACTTTTCACGTTTCTCTTCTTGCTGAAGAATAGGGTGAAGATTGAGATTAATATGTTAAGTGCTAATATTGACTGTTTCTCTGTAGCTATTCTTTTGTAGTAAAGGAAAGCAGGGACAATTAATTGTGTGGCGTTATTATCCTTATGTTACATTATTATTAGATTAGATATGTTATTAACGATTTTCATTTGACATCGGTTATCTTGCATGTTATGATTGTTTTTAAGTAATTTGAAAGCGTCGAAGAAAAATTCTATGCATATTCTATATGTACATTTATCCTACAGTATAATCATTAATAACGGAAGAATAATATCTGATTATAATTCAAAGTAATTGAGTAATATTTATATTTGATAAATTCTGTTAAAATCTTCACAACGAGTCTCACGCGTAATTGTAAAGCAAGGGGTTATTAATTGCAAAATGAAGGAATCAGCACTGAGTCATTTTGACCCGTCTGCTAGTTTCAGTGTTAATGGCATGAACGTTGATATCGTCGGTAAGTTTTCTTCTCGCAAATCCATTCATCAAGATCTGTAATCAACCCCGCGAAAGAAATGGTAAATAAGACGTGACGGCACGGAAGACAGCGGCCAGAAGAAAGAACAGGGAGGATGGGGAAGCGCGAAAAGAAACTGAAACAATGGTAAATCGGATTGAATGGATAGTCCGGAGAAAATATAGCCGTACGGACGCCTCATTTCAGCGGACAAGTTCGCCAACTAGTTACAACTTTTTTCCATTGAGTAACGCGGATACCGTTCGCTGCGGAATGGCTCCTTTATTCCACGCCGTATTCGCCAACGGCTTTATGGACTGCTGACTCGATCCCTCCGAACGAATATCGTTACTACTATACGCCGGCGACTATTGCTTTCCTTACATTTGCATGTGTTGTTCCCTTCCAAACTTTTTCCTCAATTTCCGGCGGGTCCGCTTCAGTAAATATCTCGGAGGTCCTCGGATAACCTGCCTTTTCCCGTTCTCGCGAACTCTCGCGTGACTATACGAAAGAATTTCGTCTGTCATGGTGTTGACTGTTAAAAAGAAAAAATAGAAGATACTTCAAGAAGGTATCTTCTACTTTTTCTTCTTCTTTTTTGTGTCTCCTATTTTTCATCGAAAGGTAGAAATTTTCAATTATAAATTGAACATCTTTTCGAGAACCTTATACTTTCCATTACTAATGAACCAGATATCATTGATTCATTTACAATTAATCAGAGTTCTAATAAATGTATAAAAAATTAAATCTATTCATCGTATTGTAAATTCATCTGTCGATTAACTATTTGACGCTGAAACTACCTGGCGAATTAAAGTCACTCTTGATGTCGTCACTTTGCAATTATTAAAAAGATAGCAAATGGTTCCCTGGGCAATTATTAGAGAAATTCATTTAGCGCCACGAAAATTGAATTCTAATTAATTAAAGTCTCGACAAATGAACTCGTCGAGTTTATAGAAAAATTTCAAAAACTCAATTTGCCTGCTCAGTACTTTTAGTGTTAATGTCATTTTCGAAAACGTTCTATGGCTTTCCATCTAAAAATCCGTAAGAAACGATGTTATTTACGGGGTGGTTTGATATTTCCGAAATATTTAGACTTGTTTGTTGTAATTCGCGCGAGGGATCATTGAACATTTCCGTTTCTGTAGTTATCAGCGAGAAGAGAAGCTCGTACGTGGATTTACATCACGTACGCGAAAAAACCACGGTCGACACGGCGAAAACTTTTTCGCTCTCGTCTAACGTACGGCTCGCCCGGTGAAATGCTTCCCCTTCACCTTTAATTTCACGTGCCTGCGGCCGCCGAAAAACTTCTCGCTTCTCGGCGTGTCAGTTTAAATTCCGCCGGCCGTCAGCCTGTGGACACTCAAAGTATTCCGCGCGAAATGCAGAACGGCTCTCATCGACATACCGTGACAGAATAACTTTTTCCCGCCGGGGATGAACGCGAGCAGCCTAACTTAAGCGCAGACCAATTTCCACTGGAGTATCTCGTAAATTTTATCTTGCACGGAAAAGTCGAAGTGGATTTATGTGCGTTATAAAAGATCAAACGCGAAGTACCAATTCGCAGTTTTCGTTGAGTTAATATTTTCGAACGAACACAGAGCCAGAATTCGAAACCTTTTTCTGTATTCTATTTTTCATATAATTTCGATTGGAACTCTTATATGTTACATTCAACCGTCGCACTCTAGAAGTTTTTTATTGGAAATAGTCAATATTTTTTAATTAGATGTCAACGGCATTGTTTCAAACTGATTTGATGAGGAGTCGCGCATAAATGGAGGAACGGAACTATTTTCTTTCAATATTTCACATATGCATTGTACAAAGTTCAACCCGTTGCACTCGCAGTTTCTGAATATTAACACTTGAATATTAACTCTTTGCAGACTAAGACTGTTTGAAGTACTGACAAAATTTTCAGTAATGTCGGGAGAAGAGGAAACTCATTACTAATCTCTTGTCATTTGACCAAACCAATTGTTTCTTCACAATTTCGTATTCTAAATATGAGAGCTTCGTGTCGCCTAAATGACAACATTCGCCTTGAAAGGGTTAACCCCATGCAATGACGAGTGAGACTTGTGATGAAGGTTTCTAAATGAATTTAACAAAAATCAATGTTGTTGTTATTGAAAGAGCTGGCAGCCTAGGATAACGGTAGCTGAGAGAAGTTTCTCACTAGAAACCTTTAACATTTTTTGACAAGGCGAAGGCGATATTCCTTGAAACTAACTCAAAAGGAAATTACAACATTGAGGAACAAAGCTATTTTATTCCAATATTTCACGAATCAAAGCATTATACAAAATTCAACATTAAATATCAGATTTTATAGTTTTACCGCGTCAAATTAAATGGTGACTAAGTCGCCTTCCGAGTGCAACGAGTTAATATTAAATATCAAACTTTATAATTTTCCTGTGTCGAATCAATTGGCGAGTGAGGCGCCTATGTAGTTTAAAGGGTTAATTCGAGTGTTTCGTTTCAGAGACTTGTTCGCTGTTTTATAGAAATTTTTGTATCATTTTACGTGATTAGCAAATGTGCGTTATGATTCGATTGCGGATTAATGTTCAGGATTGTACGGCAGTGAGCATAGGAAATGGGGAACGTAGAAAAATGGCGGATCTGCGAGGGGAAAGCCAGCTGTTCGCTGTTAACGCCTCGAATTTTTGAAACTGTGCAAGTTGGAAATACACTCGGGCTACATTCCGATGTTCATCTCTCGTAGGTTGAACTTCGCTCTCCTCTCGCTCATCTAATTACCACGGATTTATCAGTATTAGAGCTCCGCCAACTAATTTCCGGCACGTGCAGCCTGATGCACTTCTGATGTTTTAACGCGCACCTGCCGACTACCGGGCACATATATCTGCTTCTGCTAACTCTATGTAATCACCAGCGTGCTGATCTTTTAGTTACACTTGTTTCCGTTGCTAATTGAGTTTAGAGATCGTGCCAGAACGTTTGGGCTCGGAAAACTTCTGTAAACTTGATTCTTAATCATATTTAGCTTCGTGAATCTGTAAAATATATACCAATCAATGATACACACGTTTACGTAGTTTTCCATTTAAAATGGATTAAATACATAAGTATAAAAGGTAGCTGGATTCGTTAAATTAAAATCAGTGAAGTAACTCCAGTTTATTTTTAACAAACCTAATCTGCCTACTTAATGCAAAGCAATGAAATATTCTTTTCAAACTATTTTCTGATACAAAATCAAATGTCCTACTTTCAACTTGATCCAATTTTATTAATCGAAGTTTCCTACGAAAATTATCTTATTTCACGAAATCATCAAATTTTGATATAATATATCAATATTTAAAATATAAAGACAGAATATCTATATTCCTATCTATTTTTAAATGAATTACTGCCAAAATGCACCGTGCATATGAGATCAGAGAATGTTGAATGTTCCTATTAGAAACCTCTCCATTGCTAAGGGCTAAGAACCTCATTAAAAGCTCAATTGAGTTACGTTGTATTTGTAATCCTGGCGACACAGGGAATTCCGGTGAATGAGAAAGCAGGATTACGTTTGACAGATATCATAATATTTCGTCGAGAGGTTTGACAAGCCCGAGGCGTTCTACCTCGTCGGCCCATAAAAGGGACGTCTCGCTCCGTTTCCCTTCGCCGTGTACCAAAAACGACGAGGACAGGGAACAACCCTTCTGATGTACCGCGAACGGCCGCGGACCGTTTCAACATCTCCATCCTTTCGGGCTTTTCTTTCTTTTTCGTCGCCTCGCTTTACCTGTCCCGGTCCGCTTCAATTTTCTCGAGAGACTATCTATATAGTCCCCACGAAACGACCGACCGAGGATATTCCTTAAGCACGTCGTCTACTTTGTGCCTCTAGTGCTTCTTTCCCCTGCATCAGCGGGAAAAAAAGAACTTCTTACGAAATTGTGAGCATACGCTGACTTTGAGCGACCGGAACTTTCGAGAAATTCTGTTCGCTACGTTCCACCGGGTACAGCAACCGCACTCGCGTAAAGTGGAATTTCCGAAAAAAGATGTCCGTTTTTGTGCATACCGAGTGTTTAAATATTAAAACCTTATGGATGAGGTAAACATCTGTTATATTCGAGATGCTCGTTTGGTAGAACGATGTATAATCTTGTAAAAATCATCGTGAAAATTCGTTTCAAATTTGAAAATCATTTGTTAGAATTGAGATTTGAGTAAATTAACGAAATATGGTTGTTCAATATGATCGTTTGATAAAACGATGTATAATCTCGTAAAACTCATCGTGAAAATTCGTTTCGAATTTGAAAATCATTTGTTAGAATTGGAATTCGAGGAATGTAACGAAACATAGTCGATCAATCCGATCCGTTCGTACGAATAAAAAGGTAAAACTTGAACGAACGTTGATGAAACGTTTCTTTCTCATACCGATTAATTAGCAAACCGGTATCGTAACTTTTAATTGCATGTCGTTTTCGATAGAGAAAAATCGCATTACCGTCCACATCGGGATAAAAAATTCGGGGGAAGGTCCGGTTCGATGGCCGATCATTATTTAAAATAAGGTTGCCAGGCGTTAAATATGTCCCCGTAATTGAGTGCGCATCGTTATTTATAATTTCGGGCGTACGCGCCGGGAACGCTCTGGTAGATCAGACGCCGTGAATAAAATTCGAGCACGTTCGACCTTCGCGTTGTAAAATTCTGGAATTAATTAGTCCCGAGTTAATTAAATTGTAGCAGTAACGACGGCCGCGATCGTGTTCGGCCCCGTGTGTTTCCCGGAATAAAGAGCGGCAATGATAAGTTCAAGTAATTATGGCTGACCAGATAGGGGGATGAAAAGTCCGAGCGATTATCGCGTGACCGATGCATACGCGCGAGTAGGTACATGCAAAATAGCCGGCGAACAGTGGCGTGGATGCATGTAATTGAGGGTTCGGCAATAGATTGCGACAGGAGTAAACTATGGACGCGGTAGCAACCGTGTCTACTCGGTTAATAGCTCCGCATTGCCCGCGTTGTATGCTTGCCGCGTAAATAATTGCTCGGCTCGCGTCCCCTATCCCGCGGGGTATTTGTACAGATATTTTCTTAGATAATAACGCGGCGAACATTCGAAAGTTGTCAGTACGAGGGACACGCGACTGGAAATACACTCGTGTTATCCATAATTTCTTCTTTTAATCATGGAACATGTGAGTCGCGTGAAATATGATCATGTATCTAGAGGTTATAAAGAGTACCGACATTTGTTGGGAACCTGACACTCGTGACGTCATAGGGGCGGAGTCAGACGCGTCGAAAAATCCAATTGGGAGAGGAGACGACTCTCCGCGCCCTTTTTATTGGTGAGCGTGAGCGCCTTAGCCAATCAGCCGTTTGCCTTCGAATATGACAATTTAGACGAGAGTGCCAGGTTCCCTGCAACGGACGGTCCTTAACGTGCTTCAAAGATTTGGTTATGGTGTACTGTTAGCGCGTATAGACGTTTAGTTCACATTGCTCGAAATCATTTGAAAGCACCTATAGAAGCTTGTAATATATTATTGACAATAATTGCAACATTCACTTGGATCAGACGTAAGTGAATTCTAATCCAACAATAACATTTTCTGTTAGTCGTATACTATTTAAATGTGATTATTTTATATTGATTTTATTTAGTTTGATTTAGTACTTTGATTGTTTCATTACACTTTCTTAGAAATTCTTGAAAACTTCACCATTCGTGTCGCAATTGACCTGCTGTGTACTACGCACGATACATGTCAAAATCTGTCGTAGTCAAAGGGTTATAATCGATACGTATTTAAAACAATCGAATAACATTTCATAGAAATGTATTGCTAACCGTTAGAGCTGTTGTATTGTTCGTATGAATAACTCGAATATTGGGATTCAAAAGCAATTGATGAATTGCGGAGTGGGGACAATATTGAACATGAAAGCGATGCGAAAGTTCGAAAACTGTTTTTTGAATTGTTGAGCGATAATTGATTGGATGGACTAGGTATTTGATAGATTGAAGAGACAGCGTGACACGGAGCGCAATCAAGGATCATCTGCACGAAAATCTATTATAAGCCAATGAACGTGTACAATACGGCAGAGCGGAAATGATGCCAGTGACGTTGGCAGAATCGAGACTAGGAGGACTGTTCGCCATGAAATTGGACCATGGAGATTGTGTCCAATGTACTTCCTGCTGTATCGTTGTTGGTGATAACCACCTATGTGCTCGCTGGCGCATATTGTTTGCGATTCTTTGGCGAATACCACGTCCCTGCTTGATTAAATGACGTCGCGCGTCACCGAGTCGCTTGTTACAGTAACGAGACGGACAACTGTTTACTGTCGTCTATAATGATCAACGCCGGAATTAATAAAACATGAGATCTAGGACGTACTTACAACGAATTGTTTCTTCTTATTATGCGTGGATAAGAGAAACTTAATAAAAATGTAGAACGAACAGTTCTACTCTTAAAATATTAGAAGAACTGAACTTTTCTAGAATTACTTTCAACAACTCATCTTTTTCTGCTAAGCGACTGGAAGAAATTACAGCATTACAAATGAACCGAACTCCTCATTAGCAATCTTAGATTTACTAGACTAAAATTATTAGACCGAGGCGAATAGGATCACGGAATGAAAAAAATAAAAATAATTGGTATAGATATCAGCATGCTGACTGTCCCTATTATTTCGTCCATTTTCCCTAAATTAATTAAATACATCTTCAATTGTTTCAAACTGTTTGCCACCAACGTGTTAGAATCGAATCGATCGCAACGAATTTGTGGCTAGTCTAAAATACATTATTCGGAATGTGACGTTTAAAATGGCAAGCTAAGCTCGGAGATTCAATTGGGTCGACTATTATTAGTCTCTAAGATGTGTAAATTCAGTACTGCACGTACTTTAAATTATTCTATTCTATTTTATTCGTTTATCCACTTTGAAATACTTCGAAACGGGTCTATTCGTATCAAACTCATTTTCCACGTATAACACGAAGGTTTTTAAGTTTGTTAACAATCTCTTTACTCATATTCAAACAAAATGTCCACTAATAAGAAATTTATGAAAAGGAATCTTGATTCTAACGTTTAACTATTACTATTTCGCTGTTAACACATTGACTTCCACGGTGGTCACCAATGACCGGAACTTCCAAATTACTTGAAAACAATTATAACTCGGATAACTGGCGTCGAATGAAAATGTGTAATAACGCGAATAACTGGACTGTAGTGTAACCTAATAATTGTATACTAAATAATTGATAACTGTTCCTTTCTATTTTCGCTACAAAGGAATAAGCGATACATAAAACGCTGAAGTTTTTCGTGGCAACGTGTTAAATCCGAACTAATCCTCCTACCACAACAAATTACCACATAAATGTATACATTTCCATTTCCTTTATCCCTTAACAATCACAAGTGAATTCATGTTGCCAGTAATCCCAGATGCACATACATCGCAAGTTGCTACCGAAAATATCGCAAATTACTAGCGTATCTGCAGCATCAGTCGCCGAGCCGTTTAGAAGGTGGCGCGGAATACAGGAAATAACATCGGCGCGAGGCAGCTCGGGTTTGATAATTGAGGCCCGAGCAATAGATCGCGACAGAATTGGACAATGGAGGGGTTGCTGGTGCCGTTAGCGCTGTCTCTTCGAGTGGCTAGCCCGAGGTTAATGGCGTTGCGGAGCAGCGAGCAACGGCGTGGCCCACGGAACGTTCGCAACTGGTGCATCGCTTTATCGGGCATAGTCCTGGTACAATTTCGCGGAGGATATCTCGCATTAAGGCCGGTTCGGCCGACTATATTACGGCATAATGGCGAAGCTCCCGTACGTGTTGCCACGTGCACGACGCAATGGCCACGCAACGGCCACGCAACGCAACACGCGCCGCGTCGTTACATGCGCCACGGCAAATTGACAGACTGTGCGTGACTTTGTTCCCGGTCGCCTTCTCCAGATGACGCGCGGCCAGTTGTAGCACAACCCGTTAAAGCGTCCTAAATCCTCGGTGAATAGTCTCTTCCTATCTACACTTTGCAGTCCTGTTACCCGCCGGCCTTAATTAAACGATCCATTGGATTAAATTAACTTCTGGCCGCGTCTATCGCCGTTTATGCCGTAAACCAGCGTTTTATTACGGACCACCGCAATATTCCCTCGCGGTTTTCGTGGGAACTTTAAGATAGGCTTTACGCGATTCGACCTAGCTTTACGGTAAGACGCGAGTACTTATTTTTCCGATTTTCCGCTGGTTTTCTGCGGTTTCTCGTGCGTTTAGGATCTGTTCGAGTTTCAGACTGATCAAAGGAATCGAGAGAATGATGTTGCTGCGACGAAGACATTTCGCGAATTGAATAACGAGGTTAGAGTGCATTCAATGGAGTGGCGCTAGAAGAACTTTAGATGGCACAACGACATCTTAAGTTGTATCACGTTTCGTTGGGAAACGCTTAGAATTTGTTCGTGAAGTTAGCGGGAAACTATGCTTTCTAGGGAATTGACTGAACAGTATCAACAATGAATTATGCCAATAAATCAAATATTTATATATTGACTTTTATATAATACGTTGATGTCACATGATTTCATACAGCAAAATACACGAAATGGAAAAAATATAATATTAAATCGTTTGATTAAATTGCATTATTATTGTTATTGCACGTTCTAGCTAATTGCCACCGCATTAGATAGCATTATCTATAATATAGAAATATTTTCAAATAATCGTGGTTCAATTGAATGAATTGAATGAAGAAATCGATTAAAAAATAAATCTTATATTCTAATAAAATATTAAAAAATATTAAATGAGATTAATAAATACAAACAAACGTACGTTCTTCGCGTTTTAAGGACCACCAGAATTTTGAATGTTTTATACATACTTTGTCCGTTCGCAAACAAAAGTAAATAGGTACAATTACTAGTTATTTGGCAACAGAACTCTTACGTGACACTATTCTTAATTTATTTATGTTATTAAATATTTTCAGTCGACAGTGGTCATCCAACATATTGTAATTTTTCTCAAGCAACGCAGAAACGTCGGTCATCAATGACCGACACGGTATTTAACATGTTAAGCGGCTCGAGGTTGCTCATTTCGGTGCAACGGGATTTGTATCGTCATCAGTGTCTAGAACTTCGAGACGCGGCGTTACTTTAAGACTTGTTTCACAATGAACACGGGGACTTGCTTTAATCTTTAGCCGGATAGCGGCGGCATCCCAAGAATCTCATTTTCCACGTAAGGGAAACTGGGTGCCTGAACCATGACCCGCTTTCCAATTAAGTTTTCAAGCAATTACATTTTCTGTTCCGTTCGCCGTCGGCGGACTCTGCTTAATCACGGATTTCATTGGCCGCGACGAGTTACCTTTGCAAAGCGGCTTGTTCCAGCTCGTTTAAGGTAAGCTCTAACTCCTTATCGTGAATTAGCCTAACTCGCCCCGCCAGGAAATTATGTTGATATATACCGTTGGTTGGAGGCACCGACCAGGATGTTGTGCCGACAGTCCTTGCTTACGATTTAATTAGGCCAACTTACGTTGACTGCAACCGAGAAGCGGGCCGCGTTTGCTTGTTATTCCGGAGGCCTAGTCTCTTCTAAACTTTAACATTAAAACTACCAATTAGAGCGTCTTATTTCCAATTTCTTGTAAAAATTAGGATAGGTTCCTTGAGATTCGAAGGATGTCCTAGTGTCTATACAAATGTACAGACTTAATTGAAAATCTTCCGCAGAAACGCCTTTATAATTTCAATGCTTGCGAAATAATCATTCTAAAATGGGTTAATTTGATTCGGTAGTTTCAGTGTTTCTCGCGCAGTTGCAAAGAAAAATAGACAATTGTTCTAGATGTTTCTATTTGAATTTTCTATCACTAAAACGTTAAAAGAAACTGATTACGTTAGTCGTATGGTTTCTTTTTATGTAAAGTTAGGTATTAATCAAGCGAAAGGAGTCAATGGACCATTGGAGGAATGGGAGGTACTAATTTCCTCGAGTGGAAATTATTATAAGTAAATACACAGGTGTGTTATTTTGGAGTGAACCGTTGGGACCGCGATAGTGCACTGTTTCATTTACCCTTGATTATGCATCGTACAAGAATTTTTAATTTCGTGTTAGCAGTAGTCGTAACAGTAACCATAATGCATAATAAGCTCGAGCGTTACGTGTACCCGTAGCTGTAATGTCGGATATTTACGATAAGATGTGTCGGTGTTAACTTGCCGCTCTTTGTAAACGAAATACGACAACGTGTAAACGAACCCGACCCTTTGCATAAGCAAATTCTTCTGACTTCCCTCGGTACTCGTGTTTTCCTACAGTACTCTCCATAGAACCCACAATTAACCCTTTGCGCTCCTATGTCGAACCTCACTCGACAGTGGATTTATTCGAAAGTATCCTTCTCTATCGAGACATTTTTTAATTGTATTATTTTGTTATAGTGTTCTTTATAGTATTGATGAAAAGAATTGCTTACACGTAAAGCAGTTAAAGTAATACAGAATTATGGAAAACCAAATGTAAAAGGAACTAGAAGTGCAAAGGGTTAAAGATGAACTTGCTCTATTTATTATACAAAACACATATAACTTCTATATACTTTTTCATAATAAATAGTTCAGTAAACTTTCAGCTACAGTTTAGTTATCAATCATACTTTTTCAATCTAAAAATTATAATTATTTTCATTACCTCCTCCAATTAATGAATTTATATTAAAATCAATCAATAAAGATCTTCAATTATTTCCCGGCTTACTTTACGCTTTATCCTTCTAATGACTTCATTAAAACTGAGACAAAATTCCTAGGCACATAATGAATGGATTAAACTCAAAAATTAATTCATGCTCCTAAGAATAGGAAAAATCAACTCAAAGTGTTAAATAATGAAAAAGAACTTATGTGGCCATAATTATAAAAGTAGTCTATATCATATTCCTTCTTGTTCCAATTTATAAACTAATATAACCTGAAACAACCGATAAACTCATTTGTCAATCTTCACTTATACCATTTTCCTAATTACGAACATATATGCCATAAAACCACACAACGTCACAGAGTACTACACTATAATAATCCCAGTCACATAGAATTACGAGGTCAAAAATCGTCCAATAAGTATAGCACTCGTGCAGAGGCGATTTTTCTAGACGCAGGCGCATATTGAATACCCGGCTCGATAGAATTCACATTCCGGCTGGGTAAGGGCTCGAGTTCCTGGTGGATCCTTCGCTCGGATTAATCGTAGATAACTATGGCTTTGGAATCTTAGCTTCGGCACCGTGAGGCTGAGATTGAGAGGCAGGGAACAGGCGAAATGGTTAGGAGCCCCGCGCGGAGAGGAGCTGGGGGCAGGATCGGCTGCGCTTTATCTGCAAGTTCACTGACGTTTCGAAAGGAGGCCGCGTTGAAAGGGGTGAAACGCCATGCGGAGGGGTTTCGGCATGAAAGGTGACGACTTGTATTGCTCCGGACGTAGCGCGAGCGGAGCGTGAAAGCAAAACGACGACTTAATAACGGTATTTAGCATCGCGCGAACTTTACAAACTTTGTTTAATCCGCCGCCGACGAGCCCGCCGCTCTCCTCTTTTTCCTTCCGCGAATTCCGCGGATTTTCCGTGTTCGAATTGCCCCGGGGTCCATGACAGAGCGTTCGCGTCGAGCGACGCGATGAATTGGTCGTAGGACGCGGCGCTCGTGTGGATAATTGCGGAAATTGGATTACGGGGTGAGACGATTCTTATCCTGTGGAAATACCGTTATTTTTGGAATCGAAATATGAGTCTAGGAGAACAGGAGTTTTCGATTCACTTTGAGACAACGTCGGTTTACTGAATCGTGGTTTTCTATATTATATCTCCGTTCGATTGGAACTGAGTAATTTTAACCTGTTTGGCATTGAATTCTTTTTGAGGGACGTAGATTATTCTAGTCCTTCTTTGGTTATAGTTTGTTTTATTAAAAGTGATAGGAATAGATGGTTACGAGGGCGGACGATGGCATTTATAAAAAACACACGAAGGACAGGTGTTCATTCGATAGGCGTTAATGTTAGAAAAAATCAAATGAATATGTGCAGCATCCTTGACAAAGTTAAATGCTCGTAATTGAATTTTAGAAAGACCTTTTAGGCACTTCTTCTCGCGCCCCTGTTTATTCGGACTGTCTACATTAATTGGACTGTCATAAATCGGACAACCAGATGCTCTACTAGAGAATAGATAAACTCTATTATAAGTTTCCCCTGATCAACCGGGACATTCCATAATGAAATTAAATGCCACTCATTGCAGAAATTATGCTAATAGATAAGGATGTCCGAGTGAACCGTTCTATAAAAGTCCACGCGAGTTTAGCGACGCCAATGAATGTTATCTCGTTTAAATGAGTCCGGCGTAAGAAACAATCAGTCAGATACCCGTTATTAATTGATATGCATCTCGAAACGCTCACAGTTCCCGGCGCTAAATTAATATGTATCGCGAGGACTAATGGATGAATCGATCGCCAGATGATTGACTTAGTAAGCCACCGCTTTTGAGGATCCGCCGAGGCAACGGTGCAGCTGGATGCGCATTACGCGAATTGAATCAGCGCAGTAATCTCGATCAAACGTGATCGGCGTCTGTACCCTGCTCGAGCAGTTGCATATCACGGCCGGGTTGCGTGGCTAGCTTCGTATCCGTCTCCGCGACTGTCCCAGTATCAAGGAGCCTGTAATGTAAACCGATTTCTGTTCTAATGGCTGCCCTTGCTTAGGCGAACCAGTAAGAGTAGGTTTACATTACTGGCGCCGGTGTACACGGGATGATATTAAGATCAGCTTGATCCCGGCGACCACCGGGTAAAATGTTTGGAACGATGACGCTGCGATACTACGGATATCTGCTTAACATATAATATCCAAATGGAATTTCATTTCACCCTGTCTAGGTCTGTAAAATGAATTCTACATTCTGTTGAAAATATCCTTTCCGAGGGCTTGCGGCGAACTCCGAGAGGAATTTTGTCGTGATATTGAACGCGACATTGTCGTCGCAATATTTCCTTGCGTCGGAATATTACATCGATGCCATAATATTCTGGGAGAAAAATATAATTGACCACTCATAGGCGAAGAACGGAAACAGTAAATATATCATTCCAGTATTAACGCTGAATGCTACGGTCACCGACACCCATCGAATCGAATTACCATAGTTCGCTGAATTGAACGATGATTTGTTGAAAACATGTATTACACATAATGCTACTTATTCTTTGTGTTCCAGAGGTGATTCTCGAGTTGACAATAATAACAATGCAATTCAATCGAAGGAAGTCAATTTTACTTTTTCCATTTTGCATATTTTGCTTTATGAAATCGTACGTTCAACGTGTTAATACGGTGATATTTTTCTAAACAAAACTGGAATAATAACAGTGCAGTTCAATTAAATAATTGAATATCATATTTTCTTCTACTTTGTGCATTTTTCCCTATAAAATCGCGCGATGTGTTAAACAGTCAGAATATCTATCAAAGCTTACCTACTAAACTATACCCAGAATACCCACGGCAACCCAAATAAAGCACCACGATCACACGAAATATCTCTTTTCCTAAATTCGTCGCATTTCAATCTTGTTAAATTTGTCATATCCGCAGCGCTATCAGTTTGAAAATAAGTTCCTTCCGAAATAAGACAACGAGCACGAATTTATCACCGCTATATTCAATGACACGGTTGCCGCAAAAAGGCCGATCGGTGACTGAAAATGGCACGTAGCAACGTGACATTTTCAATCACCACTTGATTCGATGCAGTAAAACTATGAAATTTGATATTCAATATTGAACTCTGTAATGAAATGTTGGGATAAAAAAGCTTTGTTTCTCAATTCAGCTGTGATTTCTCCTTGAGTTAACATTAGAACTACCAGATCGGTCAAAATGACCCATTCCCGATTTTCTCTTTTAGAATTATTGAAAACGCACAGATAATTGTTTCAGAAATTATTGCGGAAACTGATTTAGTAATAGCTAAATTGATACATAAGCCAATTGAAATCTTAATAACTACACATTATGGCTCTCACGAAGAAATTTTCAAAAGGCAGTTTAAGTATTCGGTAGTTATTAATTTAAAAAAATATCGTCTTTGTCTGCTAAGAAAATGTTAAGTATTTCTAATACTTCCGAGTGCAAAGGGTTAATAGCTCGAAATCGAATAAAATACTATCGCGTCGAAACCTAATCTCGTTCCGCAGCTTGTATTCACGATTAGTCGCGGGCATTTCTGGCCGGGAAAAGTCCGAGCGCCGACGATACACGGTGACACGGAAAATAACTTAAGCCCTAGCCGCCGCTCGGCGGAAGAGAAGTAGCCGGGGGTTGTTTGATCGCGTGCCAAGCGTATCGCGACGGTCTCATTCGAATTTTCCCGGTTCCAGCGGGTCCCGGGTCTCGTGGATCGCCGTCACGGGATTAAAGCGACGAAAACAGCCGCGGGCCTAGCGTGCCTCAGGAAGATCGTCGCCGGAGTTAAGGGACCAAGTCCACGCGAACGGCGCGGCGCCCGGGCCGGATTAAAGTTGATTGGTCGCGGGAACCGCAACGCCGCACGCGATTCACTGACCTACATTCTGCGCGTAAGCCCCGAAACGATACGTCTTCTTGCGGCGGTGGTCTTCTCGCCGCGCGACACGCATCATCGGATAATTGCATTTCCCCCGGGCCGAAATGTCGCACGCCTACGAGTTCCGTGCGACAGGAAGCCGCAGCCGTCGGCATTCGGACCTGGAATCGACCGACTAGACTCTAGAAGCTAGGGTCGTTGATTCCCGATCAGACCCGCAATTATGCCTGATAAGATTGCGCTCGGCCAGACCCGCAATTTCTGGCGCGTTTATCTCATGCAGGCTGTCCTCATCAGGCGTTCATCAGACCCGGTACCTGTCCTTCAGGTCTATCCTTCGATTTACAACTTATTCTACTTGAATCCTCTTTAGACCTACTAAAGGTTGATAGTAGGTTTTTATTGGATTGATGAGGTTTGCGATAAATTTGATCAGTGATTTGTGGTGGGCGTTTGATGAGGACTCGATGAGGATAAAGCTAAGCCGGAGTATGCACGTTGTTACTGTTTCTAGTGTCGGAACTATAGCTGATGTGAAGTGTATTGAGAAGGTTCCTCGTATGAAGCTCTTTTCCTAGAACATCATCTAGTCCGGGGTATCCGGTAGAACAGCTGTCAGTAGCCTCTCGCCGATCGCCGATCACAGCGTTGGATGAAACATTAACGACGCTACTTCCTAAGAATAACTGTCCCAAGACACCTGCTGAACTAAGTGGATCGATAGCCTACTATAACGGTAATGCGCGCGACAAATCGGAGCCATGTCTGAAAATTATGCAGCTTACGGCCGGCGACCTCGGCTGGCGCCGAGTTAGAGGCGTCTAATTACGCCTCCTATATTGCGCCCGATCCCCGAAGCCCCGCGAAACTACGAACCGGGTCACGAAGGAATTCCTCTATGATTCTCTTAATGCAGTCGGGGGCTAGCTGGATCGTCGCGCCGACCCCCGGGGCCATCAGAATCCTGCCAATCCCGTGTCCGCGTTGTGCTGCATGGCGAACGCCGAATGCGGCGCCGGCACGGAATTTAGGTCGTGCGCTAGGGAAATCCATACCGGGACAGGAAGTACGGGAAAAATCAGCCATCGAGGATCACGGGCGCAGTCTAATGAATTTGCATTCTGACCCGTCGCGGTCCCTTTAATTCCACGCGTGTCTCGGGGGACGGGGACCGGGCGAGACGGCCGGGCGTACTCGTCCTCGGGCAACGGCGCTCTCGTAATTTTCAGGCAATATTTGCGGAATACGGCACCAAACGTGCCACGACCCCGCGGCAAAAGTGGGTTAGGTTAGGGCAATTGTGACGTCACTCTGCGGCAACCTAGTTACCCTCCCGCGCCGCCCCTGTTCCACGGGGCGGCATCACCGCGGATACTTATAGACAACACTGCGGTAAAGTGGCGAGCTGTCCTGTCGGCGATCATCCTTTTCCGTCGAGGCTGGCCTCCGCGCTGCATTTCCGGTATTAACTGACTGCCACCTGAATGTCTAGCTTTAACCCCTTGCCGCTAGTGTTTCCGTTTGGTTCCGTTCTTCTGGTGTGTGACGAATTATCTTCGGTATCTAGACTATTGTCCCAAATGGTGGCTTTAGTTGTTCACTTTGGCGATGCGTAAGATAATTATGGCTATAACCGTTCTGCGTACTTTCAGTAAGACATTGGATGTCATGGAGGTCACCGGTGACCTCAACCAGAATTACTAGAATCTATTCAATTAAACGATGATTATTGGAAACTTTTCTGTATTACTAGTAATACTATTTAATGTAGTGACATTTAATAAGATAAACCTGTAATGAGAATAACGCATTTCAATTATATAATTTGATATTAGATTATTTTCATTTTGTATATTTTTCTCGGTAAATCGTGCGGCACTCAACGTGCTAATAAAGAAAGAAACATTATTACTACGCATTTATTTCCTTATTCTGCAATAATACATTAAACGAAAATAACGTAACAATCTAGATAACATGTAAGTTGATTTTTTGTGCGATTCTTCATTACCTGAACAAGTCAAAACAAACAATTAAAAAAGACTGCGTTTCTGGGCACGATTTTAATGCTCTATGATTTATATCTTAATTATACAACTACTTTATCGTTAATAATTTACT
Source organism: Nomia melanderi (assembly GCF_051020985.1). Lineage (NCBI taxonomy): Eukaryota > Metazoa > Arthropoda > Insecta > Hymenoptera > Halictidae > Nomia > Nomia melanderi. Next base: position 2,102,183 of record NC_135001.1, on the reverse strand, counting down.
AGGAAACGAACTTTCGTCACGCGTCTGACACGATATTGTAGGTCAAGGGGTTAATAGTGAGCGTTTGAAAGATGAGAGAGATTGAAATTGATTAAATGAAATCGATGATCAAACTGTACGCGTGTTACAGGAACTTATTTGATTAGCGCTTCCCAAGGAAGAGTGTTCGATCGATTAAAGCAGCATTAGGCGCCAGAGTGATCGCGGCCGCCTAATCCGCTTCCATATTCTTGGTGCTCTGTTAACGCGTTGATTACAGGAACGATGCCATTTCCTCGGCGTTACGGCGATGCTTCATAATTGCTGGCACTCCAGCCCCTGGATATTTAGGTTATTCCGTAAATCACTGACCTCGCCGCAGACACGAGACGGCGGCGGGCCAGGTTAGGAGAGCAGGTTAACTACCACCTATCACCTGTTTTCCGAGGCGCTGTTCGCGTGAACGATGGCTGCCCCCTGGCTGAAATTGAAAGGAGTTTGGTAACGCGCGTGACAGTAACGTTCTTCCGGATAGGAACTGGGTTACGCCTGCCATCGAGGACCTTGATCCCTTCTTACAAACAATCAACTGCGACGGAATGCATTTCACGTTCCAACGACGTTCACCTTAATGACGTATATTGACCCCTTAGCCTATGATTTCCTTCTCAACTCTGATCGATACGGCTACTTTGTTATAAATAATTTATTGAAAACCCAAAAAAATTCTAAACATATGTTATACCTATATTTCCTTTTATGTATAACAGTTGATTACAGAGGAATAATATTTACTTTGAATTCGGATGAACTGAGTAATATATATATATATTTATATATATTTGTTGAATCATGTTGAAAATCTTTATCACGAGTCTCACTCATTATTGTAGGACAAGGGGTTAATCCTTTGCGCTTGGGAGGCAACTCTCAGTCATCATTTGATTCGGCACAGCTAAATTATAAGCTTCGAAATTCGATTTTCAATTTTGTATTAGGTATCAACGTACGAAGTATAGGAATAATATACTCGTTACTTTTCATTTATGCAAAATTTTTCTTTATGACTGTTGCAAATAGTATTGTCAATATTTCCGCAGAAAGTGATGAATATTTATAACGAAAAATATTGTCGGATGCAAAGGATTAAACATTTAGGCCATCGACTCATCGTTTATACCGTGGAATCGATTTCTCTATACATATCTCAGAAGTGGAGGTTCTTCATCTTTGTTCTTAACACGTTAAGCGCCACGAAAATCTTAAGCGCTTTCCCGTAGAGTTCTTTTGTAGCAAAGAAAAGCAGGAAAAATGATTAATTAATTAGTGTTACATTGTTTGCATTACAGTATTATCAACTTAGTTACGTTATTAACTTGTTTGATATCAGCGTCCAATATTTGTAACATATATTTTACATAATGAAATAAAATTAATCCTATAGATATTGTTATTAGAAATGATAAACTACGACATTATGCTGTGTTCTATCAATATATATCATTATCGAAATTCCAAGTGGCAAATGAAGTATGCAGAAACATTGTTAAAAAGAATAACATATAATAATATTATAGTATCAAGAATAATTCTCAGAAATCATTGTTCAAGGAAAATATCCATGAAAAAGGTATCAGAAGTGCACGGTTGTGCATGCAAATGTTGTTTCACGTTTCTAGGGACAAGAAGAACTAGCTTTCACGGCGAATCGTAGCTTTCCGCGAGAACGCGACAAGAAACTCGCCGTGACCCAGCCTTCACCCTTAGCCGTCCCTTAGCTGCAGACACCGCTCGGAAATCTCGTTTTCCACGTAAGGGAAACTGGGTCGACGGCAGCTGCCACGAACCGTGACCCGGTTTCCGATTATGTTCGAGCCATTACATTTCCTGTTCCGTTCGGACGTATACCGTCTAACGGCCGGTCTCATTGGCCGTGACGAGTAACGTGTGCCCGGCCGTGTGTATCATCTCGTTCACGGTTGTTCCAGTCTCGGCTCCTCTTTATACTTAATTAGACCGGACCGCCGCGCCGGTCCACGGGATTCACGGCGGCAAACGCAGCTGGCTTAAATATTGATCTAACTATGCGCCGTGTCCACAGTGTTTAAAATCTAATTAGTTTAATGCACTTTAGATCGTCTCGTGTCGCGGCCGGTTTCGTCCTAAACGATGCTCCCCTTTCGCGGATGGCAGCTTGTAATGGAGCTTCTAAAAATATTGGGACGCGCTTTGTTGTAACGTTGAACGTGGTTGTTAAGAAATAAGCGATGATTCTCGCTTCTCTCTGTTAGACACAGAAATTGTTGAGGAAACGGAGAGTTCACTCTTTGTAGAAGCTGATACGTGAACATCGTTATTAAATATTGCTTATTAGAGGCTAAGAAAGTGAAACGAGCATTTCTACTTTGAATATTTAAAGGTTACCGAATATTTAGATCCGTTTTAACTCTATGTAACTAAACATTCGACTAAATAACCTACCGATCTTTCCGACGTTTGCGAATTTGAATTTAGCGCACTTTCAGCGTATGTCAAGACCGCAAACGTTACTTTCGAACATTTTCCTGCTTTCTAAATAAATACTAATAACCTATACCTTAAGATGTGCTATTTCCCTTAAAATAAGTAGAATAAATATAAAAATACCTATATTTTTAATCTGTAGGCTATAAGTCGAATGATTAGTTACAGGGTGATACTGATTTGAGTTCAGTTATCTAGGGTTAACTAAGAATCTAAAATTCTACTTGAAAAATGAAGAATCTGGAATGTTTGAATTATTTCATAGTATTCAGCTAAGTCTATCAATATTGTCGATACACACTATGCGCGTCGATGAGTCACAAGGAGCGAAAAATTTCGATTAACACGTTCGCGGACGTGAATGCCATACCATTCATTTTCATTATGATACAAACCGACATGAATGCTACAACATTTAAACTTATAAGCCAAATTGTCATGAATTTAATTCTATGTAGCCTTAATGTTTTGAAATTATTATGCACTTTAACCCCTTGCTCTATGATTTACTTCTGAACTATAATTGATACTACTTTATCGTTAATAATTCATTAAGAGAAGAACAGTTTGGATGTTTATTCTATGTTTACGTTTACTCCAAAGGTTAACGATTGATAATAGAAAAGTAATACTTAATTTATATTTAAAAGGAAATTAATAATTCTCAGGTTTCTCAAATTCAGTTTAAAATTTTCGTCATGAGTCTAACACGATATTGTAAATATTTTTCTATTCTTGCGGCTCGTCAAAATTTTTACTGTCCGCGAACGTGTTAAATCCGCGCAGGTGGCTTCCAATCAGCTGCGCCGGAATATTTTGATAGTAACGGTAATAATAGCGCGGGCCAAGTTGCCCGTATTGCTGAAACGCGGACAAGGAGGTTTTGGAGCGGAGTTTGCAGGCAACGCGGCGCAATTTCCGAGTTCCCTTCTACGTCATCGAGCGGAAGAAACAACCAGAAGTCCCGTGTTCATACTTGCCGTGGCGCGCATTATGGATACCTATCGTGCATTATGAGCCGTATGAGCTAAGCGTTGTTCGAATCGCTGCTCGTAAAAAGTTTCTTACCGCGGCGAAAGTGGCTAGCCTCCGTAGCCGTTGGAGGATCGCCAAATACTGGCATTGTTCTTCGTGCGAGGAACGCTGAAATTCGAGTAGGATCCCCGCGGAACGAGCTCAGAACATTACGTCGGTGAAAAAGGGATGGCTGTGCGCGGAGGGTGACTAAAGGTTGAATTTCCTGGAATAATCATCCTTATCGGTGCCAGAATTTCACTCAATATCGCTATTAAATCTAAAACTACCAGATGGATCAGAATGATCTATTCTTGATTTTTTCAGTTTGTGATTGTTATGACAACAGATGTTTCAGAAATTATTAAATACATTGATTTAGTAATACGTGAATTGAATTATGAATTAATTGTAGTCTTGATAGATGCAGTCTTGAAGTTTTTATATAGAAATTTCAGAAAGTCAATTTAATTGCTTGATGGGTTTAATGTTAAAAGATTACTTTTTGCAATTATTGAAAAGATAGTAGGTGTTTCTCTGAGTAATTATTGAAGAAATTGATTCAGCCATACGCAAATTGAATTGTGAATTAATTAGAGTCTTAATATATGCACTCTTGAAAATTCTATATAGAAATCTCAAAAAGTCAATCACAACTGCTCGGTAGTTTGCATTAGAACTTTCCCCGACATTTCGAGGAAACTGATTTCGTTTCTATGTAACGAGTCTCCGACAATCTCATAGATTAATATGTAACTTCCGTCAGATTACTACGAGTAAGACTTATTCAAAGCTGTTTTCCAAATATTTTTCCTACAAAATTTTTCAGAACTGCCAGAGAGTAATATATTTCAATGTTCCACAGTTCTAGCTGGCGGATTTCGCGAAAGTTCGTGAAAATATTGGACGCGTATGTTTTTAGCGACCCATATTCATGTCAAACGGATGAAACTACGAACTTCCAAGCAAAGAAGCTATTTACTTAGAACACACGACTCGAAAAGTGAAACGGATAAAATGATGAAGTTTCGGCTGGAAATGTACAGTGCGGTTTTTCCTTCTGTGTTTAATACCGGTCTCATTCGAATGTATAAAACGGGGAGCGATTTGAATTGCTAAACGGATGATTATTTAAAATTGAAAATTTTAGCTGGTACTTCGTGGTTTACTATTCGGGACGATGAATTCATTTTACCGAATGAATTCGTTCGGTAGTAACAATGTGAAACTAGTTCACGGGATCCATTCGCCGTGTGTTACGTAACATACGCGTGCAAAGCTTACAGATATACTTTAAACCGAGATCGAAGTTGCGGTAACTAGCGGCAGACTGCGATCGGCCGAGGCTTTCATATCGAATCTACTTTCCGCAGTTTCACCGATCCAATAAAAAGTTACAATTTCGATCGAAGTAAGATTACTTCGAATGTCGCGCACACCTGGTGCCGCCGCTGTAATGTTTTTCGCTATTGCGTCATAATAATAATACACGATCGGTGAAATAATCTCGCGGAAATTCGGAATATTTCCCGGTACTCCGGCTCTTTTCTCTCTATTCCCGCCAACGATCACTCTATCTTCGAGTATTTTCGCTGATTCATAACCCGCTGAATGTCCTCATCCCCCTGGAAACCGAGTAATCGATATTTATGAAGAACGTTCAAACGGTTGCTGAAATATTGATAGAATCGCTAACCTATTACCGCGTGTTTTCAACGATAATTCGGTTCCCTTTCATCAATCAAATAAACAACAATAATGTTTTCTTTTGACGAACTATAAAGTATTTTTATACTCGTGTTTTCTCAAGCGAAATTTAAATAGAATCAGTGGTTCAGTGGAACATTCAATTTCTCCTGGAAGTCGGACTGTATTAATATTGAAACTATCGAGCAATTAGAGTGACTTAATTCCAATTTTCTATGAATATTCGGACGATACGTTTGTTAAAACTCGAAATGTCTTCTAGTCTTGTAGCCGTACAAATACAGAAATTTAATTAAAAATCTCTCGCAAAGCTTCCATAATGTGGAAACTTGCAAAATAAATATTCTGAAGTGGGTTAATTTGATCGTCTAGTAGTTTTAGTGTTGGTCGCTGCTTCCAGATAACAATATTTTTGTATATTCGGTATAGAGTGATCCAAGATGTTATCGTATTATCAGAATCGATTCTGTCCCAAGGATTAGGCAATGTTCTATCGAATCCCTAATTGTATTCAGCACTGACTTCCGGAAGTTACATTTGAGAAACTCAGGATAATAATATTATTATGTAATAATATCAATTGGTACTCATAGTTATCAATTACTAATATTAGTAACTATAATATTGATATTTAATTAGAATAATAACACTATTAATAATATCAATTATTACTCAGTGTTACCAATTATTAATACTAGTAATTGTACTATATTTAATTTATCCAAGAACGTTTCACGGAAGCTTCTTCTCCTCGAGAACTCAGAAATATTAGTTGGACAGTTATTCCAAGCCACTCGTATGTTCCCACACGAACAGACTGTCCAAACAGGGACAAATCATTAGCAACGTCCAACACGGTTGCAATCAAGAATCCGTAAACAGGTTCAGGAATCGAGGAGACCATGATTCCTCGCCGGTCGCTGTAAGTAACGCGCGGTGAACGGCGTAAAGCGACGCGGCGCTAGGGTAAAGTACACCAGGCATCGGCCGCTATCGTAATGGAATCTATGGAAACGTCGGTGCAGTACAAACAACTAGACTTCACGGTGAGTGGAAAGTTCTCTCACCTCGCAATTCGAACGGGCCTCGTTACAGACGCCAGCCACGATGACAAGACGGAACTCTCGCTTCAAAATAAACGGTATTTATCGACGGTTGCCCTGAACAGGATATCGATTATTTCATTCATTCTCTGAATATTACATTTAACATCATTTTTATGGAAAGCATCACGGCTGATACTTTATAATTAAAAAATTATTTCCTAATTATTTCTTCTTTTTTGAAATTATTAATATGGCAACAGATGTTTTTCTGAGAAATTATTCATGAAATTGATTTAGCCATACGTAAATTAAATTGTAAATCAATTACAGTTTTAATAGAACACTCTTGGAGTTTTTATAGAGGAATTTCGAAGTCCATTTAACTATTCGATAGATTTAGCGTTTATTATTCTTCCTCGATTAATTTTTCGATGTTTTCTATAATGGTTATAAAATCAATTCACTGTTATATATTTCTGAGAAATAACGTTAAATTATTCATTACATTATATTAAGTGATTTAACAGATTTCGTTCGGTTACCTACTGCTACAGGTAGCGTTCGCAAAATATCCAAGTTTCAAGAATCTAAAGTTCGATATTCTACTTAACGTCATTTTATTCTCGAACTCCATTATTGCATTATTAATTCTATTCTAGTTTTATTTTATTTTGATAACTGTATTCCGATTTTGGGATACGCGAAGAAGCTTAAACGTTCTATTTGGAATATCGAGAATATATATACATATCATATACATGTTCACTGTATATAGTGAGCTTTCGGATAAGTGGATTTTATTTCGTAAAACTTTGATTTCCTATCACATTCGTATGAATATCGATTCCCTCGAAACGGAAGCTCCAGGCAACGCCGACTAGGTAATTCTGATTTATCCGCGAACGATAAAGTAAATCATTATACGCCGACCTGTAATGGCGCCGACCGCGAGCGAGCAAATTGCGCGAAAACTACGACGACACATTTCATAATAAGATCTCTTGCGGCGACACTTTCATCTCGAGTTTTGTATTCGAAATCCGATTTCCGTGGATTTCAATTTCCTGTCGATTTCCTGTAAATACGAGAATTTTTGCGTGCGCCGCCGTCGCCCGCATTATAAAAATGGAGTCTCAAGGTTATCATTCAGATTCGGGATATGAAGTTCGAGTTTGGAAAGATAGGTAGATATTAAAAATCACTTTTCAGAAAATTGATATTAAATCATCAATTTCATCTGCGTCGAATCGTTGAAACCTGTGAAGCGATGATCAATATTCACACGTTGAATGCCCAACCAAATCGAATTACTATTGACAATTACTACGTTACACTATTATTTAGTTATCTACTGAACATTCTTATCCAACATCAGTTTATGTAACAAGTTATAATTATTTTGTTGTAATTTTTAAGCTTCTCTAATTGCTATTGTTCACTCAATTAAACGATGATTATTTGAAAACATTTCTATATTACAAATAATGATACCTAATACGGTGACATCCAGATAGATCACCGTGCAATAATAATGTAATTCAATCGAATGATTTAATATTATATTTTTTCCATTTTGTGTATTTTACTGTATGAAATCGTGTGGCATTCAACGTATTAATCATATTGTATAGATCCGTCGCATTATACATTTCGCATTCAAAAACTTTCAAGCCCTCTATACAGAGTAAACCATAAATACTCAAATTACATGAAATATAGACTATTCATATTTGTCACATCCAAACACTTTCTACCAACGACCTCAAAAATCGCTTACTAGTGTCAAATTCTCAAATAAAATACTTCATACCAATCACAAATGTACACAGGAGATTACCTCCAAACACTTACCGCCAACAACACGCCTCAAAAATCGCTTACCAGTGTCAAATTCTTAAATAAAACATTTTATACCACTAACAAAGGTACACAAGAGGTTACCTCCATAGCATCGTTCGACACCGTGGAACCGACATATCTCATCCACAACAACGAAGGGATTAAGAAAGAAGAATCGCTCGGACAAAGCGCGTTACCAACAAAGCAGCAACCCCATCGACCCCAACAAAGAAAGAAATCGCAGGGCACCAGGTTCAACTCAAATGACTCAATAACGTGTTCCGGGGAACGATTGCGAGATAAGCGGGTGTCGCGGTTAATCTCGGTCGTGATTTTGAAGCGGAATCCGTGCGATAGCTCGGTGTCTCTGGTGCGAGCGGTGTCCCGAGCGTCGAAATTGCAGGAATTGCCTGGCCGGCTTAAGCCGGTCGAGATTGGTTCCTGTTTCCCGCGCGACACGTACTTATTTCGCGGAAAGAATGAGCGCGCGCGATAACTGCCGCGCGCCGATGCCTCGAGTGGCTTGATTCCGAAAGAAGAGAGGGTTGAAGCGGGCCGAAGGAGCCGGGGACAGGGATAGAGGTCTCCCGGCGCAGAAGAGAAGCGTCGCCCGAAAGCCTTCTGCAAATGGCATGGATTAGATAGCTCGCTCTCAGCGAATCCGCGTTTCCTCCCGGCGAGCCGGCGACGAATTCCTTTTCAGTATTAGCCTCGGGAACTGGCAGGGAGGAAAGGCCAGGAGACGCTCCACTTTTCCTCCCCGCGCCGCAACTGGCAGCCTTCAGCGTGTTGTCTTTTATGCGACGCGTGCGCCTGTTACATCATGCACACCTGCACTGTACACAGTTTACCAAGACGAATGCCTGTAACGTGCGCCCACCTTCTTCTCGCCCTGTTGTTCCATCCGGTAATGGAGGCTCGCGACTATTATCTGGCTGTCGACCACGTACTGGGATGAAGGCTCCGGTAATTGTATCCCGGGACGCGACGTTCCGCGCAGCACGCTGGCCTACGTCTTCATCTTATTCTTCGGAGTTTCGCTCGCTGGCAGTCGTCGTTACCGCAATGGTTTTATGGCAGCGACGATTTTTGCTGAGGGCATTGTTGTAACTTGGAGTTGACGGGCGGCAGAGGTTTTGTGGGATTCGGGAGGGTTGCAGGTTGTTTTATATTGTTCGATATTGTTTGATATTGTTTGATTCGAGGTTAACACGTTCAGGCCGCGTAGAATTCTCATTGGGAACGAAAAATTTTTGAAAAATGTATTGTAGTCAAATATGGGAATTTTAATACCATGTGTACTGTGTTTATTTAATTTTATTTTATTGTAAGTGTGAATTGTATACGCCTCACGCGGCCTGAACGGAAAGTCTTAAAAAACGGTACGGTACGGAATGGGTTGACCCTTTGCAATCCAGAGGTTCCCAGTTGATTTGACACAGAAATTGTAAAGTTTGATATGTAATATTAAACTTTATATGATGCATCGATGTGACATATTGGAAGAAAGTAGTTTTCTCAATGTATGTGCGATTTCTCGACAAGTCAATTTTAGAAAATAGCTGCGCCTCAGTAGGAAGCATTGAATATTTCCAGTGAAAAACTGGAGTGCAAAGGATTAATAGTGTTTAACCGATGTTGTAGTGTAGGTGATGGTTGTTTTAGGTATGGAGCAAGGAGTTTGTTTCTTATTGAGGATATTTCTGGGGAATAACATAGTTAACCCCTTAATCTACAATATCGTGTCAGACTCGTGGCAAACCTGAGTATTATTTATTTGTTTTTAAATATAAATTAAATGATACTTTTCTATTATCGACTGTTATCCTTCGTAGAGTAAACGTCGATAGAATAAGCAACAAAGTTTGTTCTTTTCCTAATAAATTATTAAGGATAAAGTAGTTGCATCGATCATCATCGATAGTTAAAAAATAAATGGTAGGGCAAGGGGTTAAGGTGTTTGGGAGGTAAATGTTTTCATGAGTATAATGGGAGTGTGTAGTTGTTGAAGATAGTGATGTTAGTGAGGAAATTGATTAATTAGCCATTTTTTGGTAGATGTGAATGAGTGTGTTTTATGGGTATTTTTTGGAAATAGTGGGAATATTGAGTTGGTATGATTATTTGGGGTATATGATATGGTTTTTACTGTTGATGTGAATATTCTATCAGCACTCGGTGTGTTTGAATGGAATAACGCTTCTCATAAATCGGTGTTGCTGCGACAGTGTTCCCGGGAGCTTCTAATCCATGCTGCAGAAGCTGCTAGGGACATAGCCCTAATAACAATACAAATTATTGAGAGGTATTATGCGCAACCCGGTTTAGAGCTCTACAGCCTCTAGAATCTTGTTACGCTAATCCCGATTTTGCTACGATATTGTTAGCCCCAATATTCACAGGTGTCATGATAAAAGGAAATTGACGTAGCTGTGGATTCCGAAACAGTCTATGACACGCCATTGATTTTTTTAAGGCTGTATTTTATAGAACCGTAGAAATTTGTAAGAAATGAAACAGTAGATGTGCAACGCTCAACGTAGAAATACCAGCTGTATCGAAATAGCCGTAAAACATTTGTGTTACAGATGTAATATGGAATAATATGGAAATATAATTTGTACTTTACACGTGCAGGCGTAAAAAGTGTATAAATTTTGTATGCTTTCTACATATAAAAAGGTGTATACAGCTATGAAAAATGTTACGACTCCTTACAGCGAACGTAGACTTTCCAGTTTTATTCTCTCTTTCGCGTGATCCACATAGTAAGTGAAACTGCAAATTCTCAATAGTTAACACTAAACCTACCAGACAGGTCAAAACGACCTACTTCTGAATATTCTTTTAGCAATTATTAAAAAGATAATAGATATTTCTCTGAGAAGTTATTCCAAAAATTGATTTAGCAATACGTGAATTGAATTAAAAATTAATTAACGTCTCGTGATTATTGAAAACATACCAGATACATAACACGAGAAGCTACAATAATTTGAATATTACTTTATCAGGTAGATTAGTACCTACTCGAAGAAATTGAACCTACATTCCAGCGAAACGCACACAGTACTCTCAATTTTTAATTGGTTTTTCCATGTGGACTCGGATTTCCCTGTTTACACGACTAGTTCGAACGCGACCGGCACAAACGGAGCAACGAATAATTCAATTATCCGCGCTCGGTTTCCCAAGGTCTCCCATTAACTAATGCGTTTTTCCCCTATCGCGTAGCAAGTTTCATTCACCTCTAAATAGCAAAGAATCGTCAAGAGAAATGGTACATTAAACGATCTCATTCAGACCCGTGTTCCGCCCGGGAACACTCAAACAATGAAGCATTGTGTCGCGCACGCAAAGGGAAATGAAAAGCCACGGTTAAAAAGCTCGCTGCGAAATACTCTAATCTCTCTCCTTCTCTCCTCTCGTCCCCTCCTTTGCGCTGCTCATGAAAATATTCCAGGAACTAAAAGTGTTCCGCGCAGGTTCAGCCGTTGCCTCGTGTTTGTGAAAGCCGCTTCGAAACGAAAGCCGGCTATAAATTCTCCGTTAATTGACAAAGTTTTTCATCGGTCACCGAGTTCCTCCCCCGTGCAACGACCAGGGTAATACGCGAATCGCAGGAAGTTGTCCCTGTCGCGAGCGTCGAAGACGGTCGACCGGCTACCGGCAAATGGCGCAGGATTAGCCTCGCGTCAGAGATTCCGAAGAATTGCCGTGTCCCCCTGTTTACGTCGCGTGGGGAATCCGACGAAGTATTTTTGTACCTGCTCACCGTTAATCACTCGCAATCCCGAAACTTCGCCGACCAACTAGAATTGTATCGGTTCTGCGAGGGAATCTCTCGCAAAGCTGATTACCCGACGGTTATCGATTGCAGCGCGCGAGGCTTAAGTGACTTAATAAAAGTGAATAATAATACGATTTATTGACAATCACAGTAGACGGTCTACAATTGAGATATAATTTAGGGTGGTGTTTCTTAATCTTGCGTTGCTACTTCTATCAATTCGGATGCTTTGTGGCGTCCGTGCTTGTTTGTTTGTAGGGTGTGTTATTGATTTGGAGGTTTGAATGCTTTGTGGTTTGAGAGTACGAGCGTTTGAATGTTTGATGATTGGGAATATTGAGTGCTTGGATGTTTAAATGATTGAATGTTTGAGTATTTGGAAATTCGAAGATTTAAAAGTTCAAAGATTTGAACATTTGAAAATTTGAAAACTTAAAAGTTTAAAGATTTAAATATTTGGAAATTTGAAGTTTTAAAAGTTTAAAAATTTGAACATTTGAATATTTGGAAATTTGGAGGTTTAAGAGTTCAAAAATTTGAACACTTGAATATTTAAAAATTTGAAAATTTGGAAGTTCTTGAATTCTCCCATTCAACGCGTGCCACCAATAACACACGCACCAAGACAGACAACCTATTACACATCGACGTCAATCACCGTTCTTTCTCCAGGCATCCAAAATCCGTCATTCTTCCGAGACTCAGTCCAGAGAATTGCCCGATGGAACGTACTCGCCAGCAGGCAATATCGAATCGTCCGGCATTCCGGTCGGACTGCGGGAGTATACCGGAGGCACGGTTATTCCGTTCGGGCGGGCTGTTTCTGGCGCTCTCGACTTTCATTCGCGCGAAATCGGCCGGAAGTTCGCGGGGGTTAAATTAGCCGCGCGGAATGAAACACGCCGGAAATCCGTGAATCCGAGCGGGGCGCGTCGCAATGGGATCCAGCTATGAATCGTCTAGCCGGGGATCATTCTTCCCCGTGCTCCTCTATTCTAGGGCCTCGATTGTCCTCGAGGCTCGCGGCGGAATAGGGTAGGAAAAGTAAGAAACGCGGAAACGGGCCGAACAGAGGAGGAGGAGGAGAGCCGAGAGGAGTTGACTGCTCGGGAAGACGCCGCGGCGGCGAAACAGATGTGCGAGGGACCGTCGAGGGTAGGTTGCTTAGGTAGCCGAGCTTCTCGTAATTTCCCGAGGGTAAAGACGGGGAAACGTGTGCCGGGTTTTGTCGTCCTCTTCGTCCTCGGGGCTGGTCGCTTGCTTCGTCCCCAGGTCCGAAGCCGCTAATCTCTCTGGTTGCAACGGCAGGAATCCCAGATAGAGAAACGGGAAATGGAAAGTTCTTGCGACGTCGACGTGCACCGACGACGGCACCGGCGCGCGAACGGTTGTCGTTTTACCCGGCGGAAAGGAGAAAAACTCGTGCCGTTTCGTTCGACTCCCGATAATCTTGTCTACACCAAACGGCTCCCCCGTAGACCCTCTTTCTCGCGTTCCCACATTCTCGCACCTGTGCGCCAGGCCGAGCGGCGTTCTACCTAAGCTCCCGGAGCGCCGCGGGCCCGATCGTGCGCTGTAAAATCGAGAACGAGGATGATAATGGGAAAGACGGTAGATGGGTTCCTTTTGTGAAGCCGGGATCTTCGCCGCTTGCCGCGGGATGATCGTACGGGGTGCAATAGGATGGGATTGTTAATAACGCGAGCGTATCTTCCGCGAGTTTCCCTTTACGGCTGCTTCATTCTTAGATTTTAGAGGCGCCCGCCGCTCGGGGCGCGGGTGTTATCGTCGGGGAATTGGTTTTCGGGAAGTACGTTTTTATTCTTCCAACGTGTCCTGAATTATCGTTACGGCTTTCTATTATTATTATCGGTTTTATTGGCGACCGCGGCCTGTAAGCAATCAACGGGCACGTTCGAGAAGGCGTTACGCGGCGCAGCTTGAAACCTCTTTAATTGTGGAAACGGGACGGGTTACTGACGTGTGTTTTTAAAGGTTTTATTCTGTTCTTCTCGGACTGATCTCAACAGTGAAATTACCGGTCAAAATCACCCATTCGTGAATCCTTCTATTACAGTTATTGAAATGATAACAAATACATCTTTGAGAAAGTATTGAAGAAATTGATTGGGTAACATGCAAAGTGAATTATATGTTAATACTTTACGCCGGTCAGCGACGACTGGAGCTTTGAAATTACAAGAAAATAATTATGACTTGGAATTGATAATATGATGGAATAATTATGAATTGGAATTTTCATATCAGAGAATTAATAATTCTTGCTTTGTATCTTTGCTATAGAAAGGATAAGTGATACATAAAACGCTGATGATTCTCATGGCAGTCAACGTGTTAATCGGAATCCCAATAGATGTGCTCTTACAGTTTCTATAGACAAATTTAAAGTTAATTTAACTGCTCGGTTGTAATATTAATCTCTCTGAAAATACAGGCTACTGACAAAATTCTACTCAATGTTCGATTTATCTCTGTTGAAACTTAGTTCTAAACTATGGATCAGTCTTATTCTATAGTTCTGGAGCTATTTAACCCTTTACACTCGAAAGTTTTTCATTTGAAATATTCTATACTTTCTAATCAGTTGTAGACAAGATTCTTTAAAATGAATGTAACAAGAAATCACACATAAATTAGGAAACAAAGCTATTTCCTTTCAATATTTCACGCATTGATGAGGTATACAAAGGTTAATGGTAAATACAAAAGTTTATAATTTTCCTGTATCAAATCATCCGGTGACTTGGAGTCGCCTCTCGAGTGCAAAGGGTTAATTAACCCATCATTGCCACCCTTCAGCTTGTAGCACCAATTACGTGACACCGAGTATATATCACTCGCGCAGCATGCGGCATCGCATCCGAGCTTTGTCTTACTTTCCGGGATTCGGGCGAGCGCGTCTGGGTAATAGGAGCGACCCTTGACAGATCGAAAGCACATAAATTCGAATTCCGAGTGGGCCAACGGAGGAATCGGCGGTCGATCGGTGCGCTGTGCCAATGGGGAGGCGGCCGGGGCGTCGCGGGGCAAAGAGTTTTTCCAATTTTGTAAATCTGTCATAAATAAGGGCGGTCGTGCATCGCATCCGGCCGAGTGCTTTCATCTGGGCCTCGATGGGGACGCGTTCACGTGCCGCTGACGTTTTCGAGCAGCATCCTCATCTCGAGGAGGATCACTTGTTATTTATCGGGGAGCCGTTATTTGATACCCGCAAACGTCACAGGGACGATTACTGGGGGCCTCGGTCTGGCTATATAGAAATCCCGCAGCAAATGCGAGCCGCGTCTTCGTCTATGGGGTTCGTAGACTCGGGGAACAGCGAACTCATCGATCGACGCTGTGTCTTCGACCGCGACGGAATAAATATTAGAGTGTCTTTAGGAGTCGACGAACCCTTTGGAATCAATGGGAAAAAATTGGATTCGCTAGGTTTCGTACTATACTGAAAAAACTTTCCAATCAGAAGCACCGAAACTACTAGCGTTGGAACTACCGACGAAGCTAGTGAAATTGGAACTACTAACGACGATACTGAAATTAGAACTATCAGTGCTGAAGTGATTGTCACGAAAGTAAGCAAGATATAAATTGTAGGACAAGAAGCTAACCTTGGTGAGCCCGGGGGATGGTGTTAGTTAATTATCGGAAATATCTTAACATTTTTCGATGAAATAAAGACAAAAGACAACAGATATTTTGTGAAACTCGACGAGAAATCATACGTATGTTGAGGAACAAACCTATTTTATTTCAATATTTCTCGAATTGATGCATTATAGTAGTTAAGATTTCAATTAACTTATATATCAATTTAGGTATTACTAAATCAGTTTCCTTAATGACCTCTCAAACAAGTATCTGTGCGTTTTCAATAACTATAAAACAAAAAATTAGGAATTGGTCATTTTGATTCATCTGATAGTTCTAATGTTAAGGCCCCCACACACGTTCAAACCCCCATAAACCTCGCTGCAAGCGATGGGTTTGAGTCTTCCATAGTTTCATGGCATCCGTTGCACTCAAAGAAAAACTGAAAGAGGCTCAAACCCGTCGCTTCCAGCGATGTCTGCGCGTTCTAACATGTGTTGGAGCTTTTACAGTCTTTCTCCTGTACGTTATTTACATGCGAAATTAATGGAGAAGTTTGAAATAATAGTTTCGCCACTCTTCGTTTCTCCGTGCTCTGCTTGAAGTAACGAGCAAGCCTCGCGAGAGGAATCCCGGAAGAGGGCACTCGGTATCAGTTCACCCGCTCCGAAAATCGACGGGCCGGGCTCATCAGTCTCCGCGTTTGCGGGCCGTGAAGCCCGTCACGGGCGAGCCACTCGTGAATGTCGCGGCGTCGAGATTAAAGAGGGAGGCAATAACGTCATTAGCATGAAAAAAGCGGGTATCTGGCGTCGGGAAGATTTTCCACGTAATACCACGGGTCTCGGGGCGCGGCGATAGCTATTTTCGAGGACGTCACGCTCGCTGGAGGGCCGCCGGCCGGGAAAACGAAAAGGAAAACCGGCGAGCGTGTGCCCACCCGATGATAAAACGCGAACCAACATGCAAAAGAGGCTCGCCCAGTCTCAGTAACCGGCGACGGGAGGAGGACGACAGGTGTTCCAGCTGTTGGCAAATTATTCGCTGTGGCGAAGCCGACGGGGGCTGTTATGAGATCGCGTAGATTACTAGAGCATCCTCGGATACATGCTACCAACGTCCAATATTTGCGTTGAACGATTTGTTTAACGCGTTAAGCGCCACGGAAATCTTGACCGTTTTTCTGTACGGTTGTTCCTTTTTATCAAAGAAAAATAGCAACAATAGTTCACGATTTGAGGTTACAGTCTTTGCATTACACTGTTATCAACTTAGTTACTTTATTAAACTTTTTAATTCGACGTCGATTATTTTGTATGTTTTACGATTGTTTTCAAGTTATTCAGAAGCGTCAGTCGGTGACACATGGTTTTTTAACGTGTTAACTCTAGAACTGCCGTACCAGTTCCTTTGACTAGTTTGAATTCTTTTGTTTCGGGATTATTGATATCTTAAAAGTATTGGGTATTCGTAATGATTTTGTAAATAGGTAATTTCACTTGAATATCATGATGAATGCTTGGAGAAACCGAAAATAATCTATTGTTACAATTTTTGTAACATATCGTTTTTATATGAATCACTTAGTTGGTTGCGTATATTTCTAGATGACATTTCCAAAGGAGACTATAATTTTTTAGTTAAATAAACACTAGGAGTGTAACTGATGACCAGAGCTACGAAATGACTTAAAAACAATTATAATCCGTACGATAACTGGCGTTGAATGAAAATAACTGGATCACTGTGTAACCTAATAACTATACACCAAAGAATTGATAATTGTTTCTTTTTATTGTTGCTAAAAGAATAAGTAACACGTAAACCGCTGAAATTTTTCATGGCAATCAACCTGTTAAGAAAACAATCGAAATTCAGACGTTCCACAGAGCTATGTTCACCCAGCAATGAAGTTCGACGCATCCGCCGCAGATACTACAGTGTAGAATCTTGTAACCGAGTCTGGTTTGCGTTTCGCGTTCCTCCAAAGAGCAGCATATTATATTTGAACTTGGTCCCATCGCTAATCAAGAGGGCATAGACGAGAGACGACGTTAGCGCTTGATGATTGCCGACGTCCTCTGTGCTATATAATCCAGCCAGTCAGACAAACGCAATAGTTATAGAGAGGATTATATTCTGGACAGACGGAGAACGAACGATTCCCTCCTCTCTTTCCGTTTACCGCTCTAGTTCGATTGATTGGGCTGGAACACGGGCTAATAGTCTCGGAAAGCTATTCGATTTCTCGCGGAGTTTTCGTTTTTCTCTTGCCACCTTTGCCGAGCGGCGGATATATTATCGGGACCGAACGTCCATCGACGAGGACGCGGGGAACGATTTCAGTGGTTTTCCGTGGAATCGAATCTTGAATGGTCTCGAACGTTCGCGAGGCTACGATTCGAATGGTCGATACGGTGGAAAGCTGTTCGGGGATCGTAACTCGATTATCGGGGTCGGGTTGTTCGTTGCTGAAGAGGTTTCGTTGGTAAACGCGTTTTAGAGCGAAATTAGCTGGCGAAATATGCGAGTACTAGTATAAGTAGTTTCAAAGATTTAACACTAATCGTACCGGGAACCGGCCAAATGACCGGATTTAACCCTTCGTGGACGAATGTCGACGTTTTGGTAAAATAAGATGTTCCTGTTTCAAAGACTGAATCGCCAACAAATGATTTAATTACTCAAATAACAAGAGATCAGCGCGTAGTTTCTGTTTTTCCTATTATTTGAGCAATTAATATATCATTTAGCTTCGTCTGCTGAAGATTTTGTGTATTTCAAAGAATCTTCGTCCGCGAATGGTTAAAATTCTGCGTTTCCTTTTGTTCATTTAATGTTATATCGATTTCTATATTGTCCGATTAATTGATTTTTCCATTTTCATCCTTCCTTTTGCTTCTGTTTGAAACTGAAACAAATTTATCGTCTAATTTGTCTATCTCTATTTTGTAGCCAGTTATTTAACTAGTTACGATAGGACAAATGCCAGTATGATTAGTGTTAAAAGGGAATCAAATAATGTATATATTGTACTTTGTAATGAGACTCATTGGATGAATCAAGATCTATTGCGCATGATACACTACTGAATTATTCGCTAATGTTATATGCGCGTATTATAATTGATAATCCATTAATATCGATTCGCATGAAATTTGATTAATTTACTAATATCACGGGGGCGTAATCAATCGAATAATTCAATAATCTTAATCCACTATTCATGTTAGCTGGCGAATATTAATTCGGATCTTGGATAATTCAATAGTGCCAATCTATTACTAATACCAATTAATTTAACAATATTGCGAGTCCGTGTTTTATCGCGCCAGGGGTCCCAGGTGTCCGCTGACATAGGCACACCTGCTTCTTCTTCTTTATAGCAGGTGTGCGCGCACATGAAAATTCAGTTGTTCGACTCGCGTTCGCGGACGAACGGCAGAAATTTCCGTCGACGAAAATCCTCGGAAATTCCGGGGAACGGAGTACAATCGAAATACAGTCGGCGAAAGGTCTTTGGCAGTGTTTACATATCACGTGTTTAGGTCTTTGCACTCGAGAAGTGACTCTTAGTCATCGCTTGATTTAATATAGTAAAATTATGTAGGAGAAAGAGAATTTTATTTGAAACAGTATAGTTATTTCATCACAGCTCGCAATAAAACAATCAACAAATCAAACAACGCACACACTATTTATACACTCAGATGCTCTTGTCTCACTCGCACACTTTCTAGAACATTCTTTCATTATCATGCATTAATCAATATAGTATAGAATATTCCAATGCTTTGAACATTCATTCAAAACGCGCTCACACTCACATATATATTCTCACACTCAAATACGTCCATTCCCACAATTATAAGGTTATGTATAATATTAAGCTTTGTACAATGCATCGATATGTGAAATATTGAAACAAAATAGCTGTGTTTCTTGATTTATGTTTTCTCATTAATCAGTTTCAAATAACGTCGTTTATATCTTACCAGAAAACGTTGAATATTTCTAATGGAAAATTTTCGAGCAAAGGGTTAGCTTTAAACGTATGCTCATTAACACTAAAACTACCGAGCAGTTCTCGAAACAGTTTTCTTTATTAACCTCTTGTCCTATGTTTTCTTTCACAATTCTGTTTGATAAACCAGTTTATCGTTAATAATTTAGTAGAAAATGAAAAGAATTTCATTGTCTTGAAAACTCATTTGTATGAAAAATAAATGAATACCTCGAGTCTGACTCGATGTTACAGGAAAAGTGATTAACCAGAAACTGAGAAATCAAGATTCTCCCTAATAATTGCTCCACTATCTTTCTTATATCTAATATATCCAACAAAATTCGGTTTGCTCGGTACGTCACCAAGAAAATTCCAAGTTTCTCTGAAAAATAATGCTCCGAATTCAGGTGACGTAGCAGTCAAAGTGTTGAAACTCGGAAGGCTCTCAGTCACTAGTTTCAATACGACAACATTACAAAGTTAAATATTTAATATTAAAATTTATACAATGCATCACTACGTGAAATATTAAGGTAAAACACCTTTGTCCCTTAATGTGCCAATTAAATTAGTTACATTAGTCGCAACGAACGTCTATATTTATTAAAGAGTATTAAATATTTTTAGCAGAAAACTTTCAAGTGCAAAAGGTTAAAGGAACGCGTCCTGAATTCTCGGGGCGCAATAGAGAGAGCTATGCTGACAAGAAGAGGTCCTAGCTAAACTTTCCTTCTCGCAGCATTCTTCCTCTAACCTCCAAGCGGAGAAGATCAAATGAACAGAATTAATATTCAAACCAAGTTGCACCGTGCCATTATTCAAACCAGAAAATCCTGCGTTACATTCCCATCTCGTATCTTTGGACAGGCCATTACACAACGCTCGGCCCCACGGTTTTCGAAGGACACTTTTCCTCCGGAGTCCGGCCCGGCTCCGTGTAAACGGCGGTATCTTCGCTGCAGGTGGCACGGCGCAGCGTAATCCCGTTGCAACCGCGTCGGGCCGCGTTTATCACCTCGACACGGGATTTTCGCAGGGATTAATACGACTTCGCGGTAATTGGAAGCACGAGCGCGGCGGGCCGCGCCCGACGAAATTACGGCACGGTTGCGCGCCGCTGTACCAGCCGTGGGTTACAGGCTAAGCCGAACCGCCGCGAGCATCGAGTTTGCTATCACATATAAATAGTATCGGGCGCCTGCGTTAATTATCAGAAAGGATAAGCCACTGCGGAGAATGGAGTACGGGCGTCGAGCGGCGTAACGGCCGTTGTCTGCGGCTGGAGATTAAAGGGCGTCTCGGATCACGAACGGCTGCGGCGAGATGAAGGCTCACGGACGGCCTCAAGACACATCGGGTCGCTTCAAATCGTCTAACGCCGTCTTCATTATCAAGTTACTCCCCGGCGGATCTTTGAAATCGGATTGGAGCAGTAGAACGGCGCCTAATATGGAACACTTGTGTCGAGAAGCTAGACGAAACGGAGATACGCGATTTTTTTCAATGACCTGAACCAAGACATGAAGGAATTAACCCCTTGACCTATGATTTCTGAACTGACTACTTTGATGTTAATGGTTTATTAGAAATAAGAAAATTCCAGTTTTATTCTGCGGCAACGTATATACTAGGTATAATCGAGGAATAATATGTAATTTGCATTCAAACAAATTGAATAATATTTATGTTTATTAAGTTTTAAGGGAAATCATCTATACTGTAGAAGAATCTACTAGACTGCTAATAGAATCTACTATATTGTAGGACAAAGGGTTAAGATTATAACTGAGATGGTGAATTGTGATGTTGAAATTTGTGTGTTGGAACTTGGAGAGTGTATCCGTTGAGAATTTAATACTAAACCGAGCAGTTAAATTGTGTTCTTGAAATTTTTTCTGTGGAAATTCCAAGAGTGCATTTATTGAGACTTTTATCCGTTTATGATTCAGTTTGCGTATTGATAAATCAATTTGTTTGATGATTTCTCAGAGAAACTGTTGTTGTATTTTTGATAATTGCGAAAAGAAGGAATTAGGAATACATCATTTTGACCCGTCTGGTAGTATTAGTGGTAATAAATGAACATACAATAATTGATGACAGAATTTAAATGCCTTCCACCTAAGATAAAGAATGTAAATAAAGTTGAAAACAGCTTCTGAAAAAATGGCTCCTAATATGGAACACTTAGGTAATTTGTAAATACAAATTCTTATCAAGAGAAGTGAATATTTGTAGATTAAAAAGGATAATTAAACTTAAGTTGTTAGCATATGGATTAATCTGTTTAAATTGCATTGAAAGAAAACCTAGATACAACGCTGTGTTAAACAATATTTTTACGATTTCATTTGGATGGATTAGAGAAAAGAAATACAGAGGATTTAACATGGTAGGTGAATAATGCTTACCAGAAAATATGGGAAACGTATAATACGTTAGCGAGCGAGATGAAAATAATGAAATTCACTTGAACCTGCTTATAGAGGTAGACTATCCGCGAGTGGAAACCCATCGAGGATTTCCGGACTTAGGTGTTGGTTCAGAGTGTTTAATCCCGCTTTGGACAGTAGCTGGATCATCTTCGGCCCAAACTGGACATTAATCACTGGGTCAACTCGGACATTTGTTTGCGCTGGCATTCTAACTAGAATCCGGATATTTATGCATATCTTCTCGTAGACATAGAATCCAAAGAAGAATACACGAGGAATGCGATCTTTCGACTCGTCTGGTAGTTTTGTAGTGTCAACCCTTTGCACTCCACAAGTTTTTCACTGGAAATACTCAATATTTTCTAATTAACTGCAGATGAGATTTTCTGAAATTAAAACGTTGAATGTTATGGGGCTCACAGGTGCCCCCCGATCAAATCGAATTACTCTAGTTCACTCAATTAAACGGTGATTATATGAAAATATTTCTATATTATAAATAATGTTATCTAATATGGTGACATCCGGCTAGATGAATATGGAACAGTAATAATGCAATCCAATTAAATGATTTAATATTATATTTTTTCTATTTTGTGTATTTCCCTTTTTAAAATCGTGCGGTGTTCAACGTGTTAACACGCTGTTGACCGATCACTCATTAATTAATAAAAATAAAAAATATAATCAAACAGTTAACTCGTGTTTTCATGCTCAAGCATTGTTGACCGGTGACGAGTTATCTCGTGTTCGCACTTGCATTAGCTATTTCAATTTTTGAAACGCAGGGCAACATGGAACATTGCAGAAGCAAAATATTAAACATTATGTAAAGGATATGTCGAAAGTTTCATTGCAATTCATTATGTATAAATGAAGTATATTGAAGTTTATTTAGATTATCTCATTTTCATATTTAAATGCGGAATAATAACCGGTGACATGGAATAGCTTCTGCGTAAAATTACCGGTCAACAATGTGTTAAGTTAACAAGAAATCGCATGTGCATTGAGGAAGAAAACTATTTCATTCCAATATTTCACGTATTCATGCAATATACGGAGTATCGTGATTAAAATCAAACTACTTTGCTGTGTCAAATTAATTAGTAAATGAGAAGCAAAGAGAAGTGCGAAGAGTTAATAAACATGTTGTGATCGAGAACAATGACAAAATTTAAATGCCTTAAATTCAAATAAAGAATGTACATAAAGTCGATCATTCATTTTGCTATTAATCACAATGATTATACAGGAAAGAATAAAAGAAAAGAAAAATGCGGTTTCTTCGAGATTTTCGTAATATGTTTAATATTTTATTCTGCTGGAGAGAAATTTGGACAATTCGCGTTGAAGTCTTTTGAAAATGAATGTGACTGTTAACTGTCGATTCAACAGCAATTTTGTTTAGCGTGCATGAATAAACGCTCGAAGAAGCGCTGAAAACAATTTGACACAACCGGTTAAACCAGTGATGCTTTTAAAATATTAAAATGAAAATCCGTGACGGGCGAAACGGCACACTTTATAAAGGTATTTCAATTTTTCAATATCGATGACATTCGTTGTCGAGTTTTCACGCCGGCACACACGCCACAATTTTAAATTCTGGTCACTGTTGACGTTTTAATTTTTAGTTGATGCTGTCGCGCCTGTAGTTGACCGTCGGAAATATGCGGGTATTGTTAGTGGCATTGTTTGTTCTCCGAATCGGTTATTTGATATCATGACTTATTCGTGGATACAAATTATGAAAAACCGATGAAACGAGAACTGGTTACTTAGCATCGTCAGTGTCTGCAGAGACGGAAATGTCTATGAGGGAAATTCGAGATCTGTATTTGCTAATCTAGTCTTCTCGTAGCTGTATAATTGGATATGCAAGTCTGCTGCGTGTTAATTTCGAGAACTATCGTACTAATATAAACGTAATCGTAGCAGATCATTTCAGGAGATACGGCAAGAAGGTATCTTGATATTAAACAGCAACGGAAAGGACAATGAACATGAGAAGTTTACAAGATTGGCACAAAACCAACTCTACAGGTGGGCGGATTCGATTGTCCTTTAAAGACTGTTCGGATATTTGTAGTTGACACAGTCGTTGAATACAGATTACACGTTCTAATGCTGTGCCTTTCTTGAGTCTTGCATAAACGAGAAAATGTGATATAGTGGCTACAAAGTTCAATGCCGAGGATATGCTTTCAGGTTTTTAAAATATTCAAATGTTTAAGTTTTAAGATATTAAAATATTTAAATTTTCAAATTTTCAAACATTCAAATACTTAAATTTTTTCAAATTTTCAAATTTTCAAATTTTCAAATTTTCAAATTTTCAAATTCATATATTCATATATTCAAATATTCAAATATTCAAATATTCAAATATTCAAATATTCAAATATTCAAATACTCAAATTTTCAAAGTTCCAAACCCTCACATTTTCAGAGTTTCAACGCTTCAAATTATCAAATTCAAAATCTATAACAACTTCATTTAATCTCGTTCCTCAAAAACTCAATTACAATCTCGAGTATCCCAAATATTACGATAATATTATAATAACCAGAGAGGGGGGGGGGGGGGGAGAAAGAGAATCCTATAGAATGAGGAAATCCAGACCAACCAATCAGACGCTAATGATTCACCGCAACGTGGTAGTTATTAATTTCATAACGCGTGTTCAGAGTGAATATTGTTTCGAGTGCAAATGGGAGTTTCCCCTGAGGGTACCGAGGCACAATGCAGTTGGGTTCTTACCGTTCGTACTGGCCGGACAGGTTGGCTTTGAAAATTATAGGGTTGCGACCGCTTCGTTGGGGGGTTCGAGCATGTGGACGGGTGAACGTCCACTCTGCAGGACATCTGCTTCGTTTCGCCGCCCTTTTCTATCGCCTCCCCGCGGAAATTATCACGAAAACAAACCTGGCGGTCGTTGCAGATGTCTCGTGTGAAAAATTATGATTCAGTCAACAGATCATTACTCATCGATTCACCATGTACATTCTATATTTATCATTCCACCCTAAAAACTGTCATATTTATTAATTATCTCACTTATAGAAATATTTACTTAACACTGGACTCTCGAAATCTGTCAGTCTGATGAATATTGATTTTTTTAACCGTTTGCACTCCGAATTTCTTTTGTATTTTTTCATCGATAACTCTGTATTATTACATTTTATTTGAAATACATTTTAGAAAATAGTTCGTAGAGAATAGTGTAAATGATTGTTTTTGCTAATAATGTTGAAAATAACATAATATGATCTATTTTAAAAATATCTTGACAAAGAAGCACACCTGTAAATAAAACTGATGTCGAGTCACACTCGACATAGGAGGGCAAAAGGTTAAACACTATTTAGTAACTGTTTAAGTTGATTTCGATTGATGCAGTTATGCAAAAGGGGATTCCAATGCTCTAGTTTCGAAGCTACAATTTTCACGATAGTCGATCACGTAGTTTTCTAGGAACAGTAGAATCAACTTTCGTAAATCTAGTGTTAAGTTTCCTTAAAATTGAACATAAAATTGTATTCTATTCAGGTTAATATCGTTACATGTGACTAATTATGTACTCTTTTCTTACTTTCCAGGTAAATATCCCAGCTTTCACCTAACCCAGACCACTGATCTGACCTTAATGTAGCAAACGAGAAAATAATGGTAACCTGAATGCGTAAGTCGTTTGGCTTCAATACTTCTGCGCTGGGTGAGTGATTGAAATTGAAAAGTAAACCATTATCACAGAACATTTAACATTCTTCCTCAAAATACCGTAACATACATATATAGAAACACTATAAAACTCATAGATATTGTTCTTTATCACTAAATATTCACAAACTCCACAAGTCCCATACAAGATTACACAAAACACTTGTCAACGTATCAAAGACAGCGTCAAAGATCGTTTTTTAACCTTTTGCACTCCAATAGCCATTCTCAGTGACCACTTGATTAAATACCTTATAAAGTTTAATATTTATTATTGAATATTGTGAAATATTGAAACAAAAAAAAAGTTTAAGTTTCTTTCAAAACAGGTTGTCTGTATCCTATGAGAAAATGTTAAATATTTCTAGTGACATACTTTTGGAATGTAAAGGTTAACAATAATCCTGTCAAAGATTCGATCAAATCGTCTCGAAAACGACATTGTTTCCATCCGACGAGCTTCGAACGAATGCGGGTCGGACGATATCCGCTAGATGAATATTTCAGGCGGGCCGCACGAATCCCGATTGCAGGTTTGAATGTTTTATTCGGTCGTTTAGCCGGTGCCGATTCGAAGCCGACCGGACAGGGTATTAATCCAATGACCGATGCGTAATCAGCGTGTGGTCGGCACGGCCGTGAACGTTAACAATTTACCCGATTAACAGTTCATTTAGGTGGCGCGAATCAATCGTCCCTGTGCGCGCCGACCCTTTAATATTTGCCGGCCAAACATGTATTCTCGCGGGCCCGCTCGCGTGTAATCGAGAGCATAAAAAGAGTGTAACATAGATTTCACAATGAGAACGCCGCACAGTGCGGCCAAATGTCAGTTTTCTGGATAAATCTTGGTAACTTAAAAAGTATTAGTGATGGAAAAATATGCTTCAAATGAAAGTTGTGAGGTATAGAGCTAAGCATATGGTGGTTATATTATTGTCACATTATGGGGATATTTTGAAGTTTCTTCAATCAAAATGGATACCTTACGATTCGATTTCAACAAAATTTATTTGTAGAAAATTTTGATTCTTCAAGTCTACCGTCTTGTCAAGTGGGACTGATTATAGATTTGTTATTGTAATAGTGGGTTTATACCAACTAAACTAATGCTTAATGAAAAGTCAATGTTTGATACTTTAAAAGTATTAGTGATAGAAAAGCATGCTTCATACAAAAGTTGTAAGGTACAGAGTTAAACATATGCTGGTTTCAAAAGTTACATAAGTAGAGAAACGAAATACATTTGCAAAAAATTTTGATTTTCCAAATGAAAATCATTTTGCATAGCAGTGACTAATTAGCAGCACATTGGTAACCTTCAGTTTTCGTTACACGAATAGTCGGATTTTAGAGTTTTATCCACAAACGGTTGCACTATGCGACGTGCGCGATACACCGTGTGATCTCCTTGCAAATGGAGTGCGGATACCCAGACGAAATTTCTGCAAAAACGGCGTTATAATCCATCCCTGTCCTTGCTTTTTCATTGAGATTAAGTTGAGAACCTTGACGTCCATTCCAGGCGAGATTGATCCCGCGAATAGACGAAACTTGGGCACGGAGAAAGAGTAAATCTGGTGAACGCGGTGAACCGGACGTCTCCACGAGGCCATAGACACAGGATTAATCTTTCGCGTTGCGGTACACAGACTCGCAGGGAACATTTTCTACCGAGATTCGACGAACACCAATATTTACAATTCTTTTACTCGAAATGCGATTACATTCTGTGTCGTTGATACTCGATGTTTGGTTTAACACTAAAACTACAGTTAAACCGACTGTTTGAGATTCTTCTATAGAAGCTCCAAGCGTTCATCTCTTGGGACTTTAATTAATTTCCAATTCAGTTTGCGTATTGATAAATCAATTTCTTGAATAACTCCTCAGAGAAACATCTGTCATCTTAATAATCGAAAATAAGAAATCGGGAATAGGTAATTTTCACGAATAAAAGCAAAATTATATTGTCCCTACATGAATTATTATCGATCAGGTTTCTTCAGGAAGAGTAACTCCTGCTACTCGAAAATCGCGAAATTCCACGATTGCACAGTTATCAAAGAATCAATGCAACATTGCACCCTGATTTTCATGAATCAAGAAAACACCCTCCTAAATATGTATAAACGAACACGACAAAAATACGTTAATTACAGCAGCGAAAAAAGTTCGCAGAATAAACATTCAGCGAGTTCCAAACTGAATGGTCGCCGCAACTTTATCCAGTGTACATTTATAAAGCAGTCATCCCCAGTCCGCGAATAAACATACCAGGAATCGCTGGGGAAAGCAAGAGCCGGAAGCAGCAGTTTTTTTCTCTTCGAATCCGCGAACGTAACAAATGGCGGGCTGGGGAGATAATAATCGCGAGACGTCGCGGGGGAAGAATGGTTGATGGTAAAAGTTGGAATCGGTCATTGCCGACGTGGAGAAACAACAGAGGGGGAAGAAAAGGGGGAAGAAACTGCAGCTGCCTGGAGAAACGAGCACTCGGGCATGGAAGAAACGCGGAACGGGTTGTGTAACGGTTGCATAGAGCGCGGTAACGCGTTTTCGATATTCTCCGCGCGATCGCTAACGTGATCGCGGTAGTCAAAGACTGACGCGGGACGCCGCCATTACGTATCTCGCTGATATCTCCGGGGAACATCGCCCGATTTCCTTCATTCCCTCGTAACGACCGGTTCGTACATCGACGCTGGCTCGCGTGAAACATTGCGATCGAGATCGAAGACGGCGAAGCCCCACGGATAATGGGCTTCACCGTTATCTTGAAGAAAACATGACGAGAGGAACAGAGAACGAGCTAGAACGAATGGGACAGAGGGAGGGAGGGAGAGAGAGAGAGAGAGAGAGAGAGAGCAGAGAGAGAGAGAGAGAGAGAGAGAGAGAGAGAGAGAGAGAGAGAGAGAGAGAGAGAGCAGAGAGAGAGAGAGAGAGAGAGAGAGAGAGAGAGAGAGAGAGAGAGAGAGAGAGAGAGAGAGAGAGAGCAGAGAGAGAGAGAGAGAGAGAGAGAGAGAGAGAGAGATCTACGGAATGGCTCGAGCACTGGAAAGAAAGGTTACTTTAGTCTTCAGCACGTAGATGCACATATTCATTCTCCAGATACGGAGATTACAGCGGTAACTAAGGGATAAAGAATCGCTCGTTTGTTTGTTGGCGAGACGTACGAGGTCCAGTTAGGAAATCGAGTCTTATTTCCTTTCCGTTTACATGCTTCGAGGGTATTTAATGAGCTAGCTTTCGGTTAAGCGCTTGAGTGCCACGGGTCTTTTACGAAACTGAATTGCGCTTTTCTATTTTTATGTGAAAAGATTGTAAATAGTGTGATCGTTCCGTTTTTTTATTTCTCAACAGGTAAGAGCTAGAATAAAAACAAATGATTAAAAGGAAGGTAAATGAATGAAGTTAATTTAATTCCAAGCGCTGCTTGGCACTTAAATGGTTAACCACTAGTGGCAACGAATTTAGGGACACGGCAGGATCTTGCCCGAAGAATTTTGTCTTCGACTAATATATATGGATATGTGCGCTATTCTTCTTTATCAATGTTTTCTTACAAAATGGCAGATTTCGAAACAATCTGAAATATGTAATCCAATAAGACTATCGACGTATACAATGCGTCGTTGGCAATTTTTGAGAAGAACACGTGTTTCCAGCGCAAGTAGTGAAGAGATTACCTTAAGATTAATGCGTTTGTTGCGTTTGTAGCTTATCTTGAAGATTAAACATCTAAGATTTGTTGTGATATTCTGTGATGTTCATTAAGGGTACTATGAAACAGACTTAGAATTGCAGGTAGCTTGAAATCCGTTGAGGAGCTAACGGTTAATCATATTTCCGTTGCACGGTGCGGCCAAAGGCAGTTTCCTGCACGAAACTGGGCAACTTCAAAGCTATGAAGGATTTCAAAAAGTCGATTGAACTGCTCGATAGTTTCAACGTGAACACAGTGTACTAATTTTCAGAAAACTGAATTATACAGATACCGATTTTCAGCGAGATCAGCTTATACTACACATCGAAACACTCAAACATTGTTCTGCAATACATTTTAACCACATAATCAATTCGAATCAAATTAAATACTTCTTTAA
Source organism: Nomia melanderi (assembly GCF_051020985.1). Lineage (NCBI taxonomy): Eukaryota > Metazoa > Arthropoda > Insecta > Hymenoptera > Halictidae > Nomia > Nomia melanderi. Next base: position 2,072,402 of record NC_135001.1, on the reverse strand, counting down.
ATACTGCAGAATCATCGAAGTCTCACAGCTAACTATCCATAAAAACGAAATTTCTCATTACCACACAACGTAAATCAGGCCTCGATCCACTATCTCCCTCAAAGCATACCCTCAACCACAAAAATTACTGAACGCAACATCCTAGACACTCCATTTCTGCGTCCAAAGGCAAACATCGTCGACAGGAGCAAAATAAAAGCCCGAAGAGCTGCGCGTTGCTGGAGCCAGAGAGAGGGCGATCAGAAACAAAGTTCGCGTCAAAAAAGCTGTCGCTCCTGAAAAAGATTGATCACCGTGTTGTGCGGGAAGAACGCGAGGGGGATCCGCGACGAGTTACGCCGGTTCCCGTGGCAGCCCGTCCGCGCTGGCCCGCAAAAAAACTGGGACGGGCGTGCTGCACGGTAATATCACGAGAGCTGCACTTACGAGCAGCCGACGACTCTGCGTTTAGGCGCGCGCCGAACTTAGACAGGCCGGGCCGAGCTAGGAATTCGCGATAACGCTCACGGCCGGAATGGAACGGCGAGCGAGCAATGGCGGGGAACGAGATGCCTCGGGAACAAATGGATTCTACGTAGCCGCGTTACTTGCCACTGCGGAACAGCGCGATGGACTCCGAGCACCGCTATCGTCGAGTGAGTTGCAAGACCAGTGAAACTTCATCGTGATCGCCGGGCGCACGAACACGCCACGGTAAACGCCGACTCCTCTTTTCTTCCTTCCTTCCTTCCTTCCTTCCTTCCTTCCTTCCTTCCTTCCTGCCCTCCTGTGCACGACACCCCCGCAGCTCGCCCCGTTCCTTGATCAACCATCGATCCACGGAAACGTATCACCCTCCAGGGAGCATCTCGCGGTTTAGAAAACTCTTTGAAGCGTACCGCTTTCACTTTACACTGGGAAATTTGTTGGACACGGCGGGGGGACGAATTGTGATAGAGGAGCGGTGTTGGTGGAGGTTGAAGTTTGAATGAGCTGGGACTTATTAGCTTGTGATCCTTGGATTGGGTCTTCGATCTTGGGATGAGGATGAGATTAAGGTGAAGGTGGTTGTGGGTTGATTGGAGAGATGGATTGGTTTGTTTAGCGTTGGTTTGGTAAGTTTGTTTGTTTGTAGGGTATGTGGTGTTCTTAGAATGTTTGGATGTGTGAAGTGTTTGATGGAGTTTTGGGAGATTCGAGGTTTGGGTATTGTAAGTGATGTGGGTCATAATTGATATTTCGTTTCAATTGAAAGTGGATATTTAATTGCTGGTCTTTTAGAACTCGCGTAGGTATAGTCGCTGGAATTAATACTAGAACTACAGTCAAATTGTCTTTCTGAAATTTCTCTGTAGGAACTAGATAGTGCGAATATTGAGACTTGAATCGATTTGCAATGTAGTTTGCGTATTGCTAAATTAATTTCTCTAGTGGTTTCTTCGAGAAGCATCCGTTAGCTTTTGAATAATCGGAAACAAACAAATTTGCACAAATAGATAGCGTTATGTTCGTTTTGTCATTCTTCTGTGAATATTATAATTTGCTTCTTTTAAGATTTGGTACTTGACACTTTTAACTTACTACAGAAACAAACTGCGCGTGATTTTGCTTACAATGGAAAAAAGTAAAAAATTAAATTAAAAATTGAGTTTTATTTCTAAAAACCCGAAATTACTTTCTTGCCACGCCAATACAATAACGTACAACGTAACGTCGGAAGTTTTCCACGGAAAGCCGCAGGAAAGGAACGAAATCGCTTCGACGATGATACGATCGTGACGATCGTCGAAACGATTTCCGCGATTAATTTCGACGAAGAGTAAACTCGGAAGTTTTTCGTTCCGCTGGTCTTTGATCATCCTTGAGCCCACGCCGCTCCGGGAATAATGGGACCGGCGGTCACGTTCGCTTCGGTTCGCCTTAATTAGCGTCCTAATTAATTGGAAGTTGAAGAACCAGTGGGAAATTCAGTTCGGGAACATCGTCGAGGAAATCTTCAGTCTGGCCCGGCTCGCTCTCCGCCTTTTCGTTCGTTTTCTATCGTTTCCCATTTTCACGTTTCCTCCCTCCGAAACGGATCGACCGGCCGTGAAACCGACGTGACATGATAAGCATTTTTTCACGGGTTCGTAGATTTCATTATGATGGATTCATCTATCATCGATCGCATTGTGCGCCGAGGCAGTTTAGATACACCCTAATCAATCATCAGCACATTAGTCGCCAGTATTTCGACGTTGCTTTTATCACTTAAGCCTGTTACACGTGACAAACTCACGTCACTATTAACACTAGGTTTACTGGCTGGGTTATTTCCACTTTCCGAACTTCGCTAGGGAAACTACTAGAAACGTTTACATTTCTTTTCTGAAACTTGCACTGACTTTTATCTATACATCTCATCGTTCCATTTGTGGGATTGGAAGGTTTGGCGAAAACAAGCATAGAAGTAATTGTAATTTTATTTAAATAGAATATAACTGGACTAGAATTAAACTAAACTATATATAATCTATTCTACGCAGTACTATACTGTTTCACGCTGGTCTATTCTGTCCTGCTCCTCAACTCGCGAAATTTCACTATCCCTAAAAAAGCCTTACAATCATTTTAAATAGTAATTCCACCAACACAGGGCATGATTCTGTAGACCATCATCGGTCGCCTGCGAATCATCTGTGTCCCAAATGGTCTGGTCGTAACGGTCCACATTTTTTTCCAATTTGGTTTAATGTTGCATCGATGACTAGGTCATTAGCGGGAGATAATTGTTCGTTTACTTTACTCTAAATTTTGTTGTACAGTTATAAGATCGTTGTATATAGTTATGTCGTTTTTTAAGTTACTGAAAGAAAATGTGTGATCTTGTCTTTTGGGTGTAATTGACTCTTGTTGGTGGAGATAAGTGTATAAAGATGAAGATAAACCTAGTGTTAACCGAGTGTTAACGTATTCAATGCTTGCGCCTTAACGCCTTGTGATTTACTCTCGCAGTTGCACTTGTTAGAAGTCATTAGCTTATAATCAGTTAACCATTTACCAGAAAAACGACGAATTTCGGGCTCTTTCTGTCGAAATTTCTCCTAGACCATTGAATTAAAGAGACAATATTCAAGTTAGACTCAAAGGAATCGAATAACATTTATATTTGTTTAACTACAATATATTCGAAATGTTCGCCATAAGTTTCAGGATATAATAAAGCAAGGGGTTAAACGAAGTCTTCAGCAATCAGTGTTCGAGATAATAATGAATAAGTGAGACTTGAAAATATTCAAATAAGATACTTTGTATAAAATCCTTATCGTCATGTGATACATATGTTACATTTGACTGCGAAATCTTCAAATTCATCGGTTTCCTAATTGTTGTCGAATGACTGTCTGAATATATTAAATGGCTGGCGAGTGAAGCTGAGAGTTTTCATGGCCAACACAATGGTTTATCATTCACGAATCTGTTAAATAAGGAAATCTGTGTAAAGTAACACTTTAGAACCTCATTCTACTCGCATGACCAGATACAATAAAACTTTTACCTTTTTTATCTCGACAAGATCTGCATTCTACACATCAAATTAGGTAGGATTATTCTACGTGCCTGACCAGGGACAATTGCTGCTCTACTTGTCCGACGAGACAAGATTCCCATTCCCGTTTGTCCGACCAGAAACTAGCCTCATTCTACTTGTCCGACAAGATATGCACCAGCGCCACTTGTCAGACCCAGTACTCCCCTCATTCCACTTGTCCGGCTATATATTATTTTCATTCCACTGTCTGATCAAAGAGGACCTCGTTCCACTTGCGCAGCTAATTAGCTAACATCAGTCACCCGAATATTTCGATTTGTTTGAGACTGTGCTGGTTCTCGTGGACGACTTCATTAATATTGCCTGACAATTTTTCGTTCCTTTTAGTGTATTTTCTATATGAATCTTCAAAATTGTTATTACATGCGAATACATTGTTAGAGTGAATATTTAATGTTTCTTTTATGGTGTGTGAATTCTGCTGTGTTTAAAATGAAGATCTAAGATATTTTCTTTTAGTTCACTTGTGCTACAGTTTCTTATTAAACAAATTTTCGATTTTTAGATGAATCGATTGAAGTTTTTGTAAATTCACATATTTTACACGTTCACTGCTCCGAGAAACAATATTTCATGTACCATTTATTCTTTTCCTAGCAGAAGTGAAAAGGAAGAATTATTAATTATTTGGTAAGACGATTCTTACGTTACATTATTGTCTAGTTATTTACTGAACATTCTTATTCGATATCAGTTTATGTAAATTAATTATTTTCTTGTAATTTTGAAGCTCCGGTTATGTAATTACTATTGTTCACTCAATTGAACGATGATTGTTTGAAATAATTCTATATTATAAATAATACTGTCTAATGTGGTGACATTCAGCCACATGAACGTGCAACAATAATAATGCAATTCAATTGAACGATTTAATATTATATTTTTTCATTGTGTATGTTACTCTATGAAATCATGCGACAGTCAACGTGTTAAGAAAGGATTGTGGATCTCCGCATCATCTAAATTCTCTAAAAAATGCGCTCTCGGTTCTACCTGCTTGATGAGGAACAATTCTACATTCAGTGGAATATACAATGAAGTCCCGACATCAAAGCTTTGTTCCAACTGGAATCAAGCAAGATAGAACCCACTGAGAAAGATATTCTTTTTTCCGAGTATTCTACCAATCAACGTTGGACCACTGTCCCTCCGTCTTTGATATCTTTCTTCTCAGTTTCCTATTTAACCCTCTCAATACCAGCGACGACTGTAATCGGCATTCACGTAACAGCACTTGCAGTTTCGTGTTATCGCATCGAATTCTCAGCGACAAGAGTAACACTGATAAATATAATAAAATCAGTTTTAACCCAGTAAGTAAAAGTGCGATGCAGCTTATTATTTTTAACGAAACTGTCAAAAGACACGTTATGAAATTTTAACTTAAAACTATTTTCCTGCTTCAATCGTCTCCCCTCAATTGAATTTTGGACATTTCCTACAGTTACTTTTCTAATCGTCATTAGAAAAGTCGAAATGTCAATTCAAAACTCACAATAAAACTAGTAGAATAAGTTTGAAAATTTCAAAAGCTGTCTTTTGACGACTTCGGTAGAAATAGTGTTAAAAGGTTAAAGTTGAACTCTTTGCACTCGAGAGGCGCCTCGATCGCCATTCTATTTGACACAGCGAAATTGTGAAGTTTGATATTTAATATTAAACTTCGTATAATGCATCAATACATGACACATTGAAATAAAATAGTTTTCTTCCTCGATGCACATGCGATCTCGACAAGTCAATTTCACAAAGTATCGTCTTACTAGAAAGTATTGAGTATTTCCAGTGAAAAATTTCTGAAGTGCAAAAGGTCCAGTCTTTCCGAAGACGTACACGGTAAGCTTATTCACGGAGAAGTAGACATCGAGGAAAGGGTTGACGCAGCATGTCCCGAACTGAAATTAAAGCACGAAAATAGCCTGACGACCTAATTCCGCGTAATGCCTAGGTGTCGCGGAGGTATCGCGTCTTAATCGAGCGACGCGTTTGACACGGTCAGGGCCCGGGGTAGAGACTTAATTGACGGCGACACACGAGGGGCCAACCCGTATCCCCGTCGATTTTACGAAGCACGTTAATCCTCGAATAATTTCCACTGGTAGGAAACAAGCGAGCCCGTTCCAGGAGGACTATTATTCGTCTGGCCCGTGGCACCGGCGCGGCATGGCGCAGATTTAATTATGCACCCGCCGCGAGACACAGAGAGGCTTGCGCGGCCGTCGTTCCGCTACCAAATCCCGTCGCTACGAATCTCCCAACTTCCATTGTCATTATCCTTCCGTTTGATCGTCGGACGATTAAACATTTCGTTCGTCTAATCCGCTTACAACGCCGACCTGACAGTGTGTAATTGCATCGGCTCGTAAACGAGATCGTCCCAAGTTTACGCGCGTTTGTGTCCGTTCACGTACGCACGACGCACGATCAGTTCTACGCGTGCCTTGATTTACAGCGATCCTCGCCTGCGGAGCGGAGCGGAGGGATGCGAATTGTCGATGTTCCAGGAATTAGGATTTTATTTAACACGTTGAACGCCGCACGATTTCATAGAACAAATTGCACAAAATGGAAAAAATATAATATTAAGTCATTTGATTGAATTGCGTTATTATTATTGCACGCCGATCTTGCTCAATGTCACCGCATTCGGTAGCATTGTTTATAATATAGAAATATTGTCAAATAATCGTCTTTCAATTAATTAAATATTACTTTGTAAGTAATTGTATTACTTGGATTACTTGTATACAAGAAAAGTAGCGATGCGACATACATGCGTCTGAAAAGTTGAGTGCGTTTCGTCAGATTGTGAGTGTGCCGTCAGTTGTCCGTATCGTTCAAATGCGCTGGGTTTTTTCGACATGAAATATGAAGAGCACGAAAGCGGCGCGTGGGACTCGAACGGTTAATACTTCTAGAGGTTGAGCATAGTATTAGATACCTGGTATGATTTTTCTAGTGATTAGAGTCGCTCGGGAGAAAGGGTTAACCTTTTCCTATGTGGAGCGTGATTTGATGCCAGTTTTATTCACAGATGTGATTCTTTGTCGAGATATTTTTAAATAGATTATATTATTATTTTATTTTTAATATTATTAGTAAGCATCGTTTACACTGCTCTCTGCAAAGTATCTATTTTTTCAAATGCGTTTCAAAGAAAATATCGTAATAATACAGAGCTGTCGAGGGAAAATGCAAAAGAAATTCGAAGAGCAAAGGGTTAAGGATTTTTGTGAGTTTTGTTGAGATGAAGGATGTTATTTTTAGTTGTTCAAAGATTTACTCGGTTCTTCTCTTTTTCTAGATCAAGCCCAAGCAATTTTATAGCTTCTGAATATGTTGTACAATCATTTCAGAAGCCGAAATATTAATTTTCTTGATTTTTGTTTTCTGAACTTAACCACATTGGCTTCTGAGCGACTCAATTGTTGGCTAAGCTGAGGAAAGTATAGGTGGGTGGTTTTCATCTTTTCTTGTGATTGTGATAGTAATTTATTATTAGTCAATGCGGTTGTATGTGGCCGTAATATTATGAGTGATCATAATTGTGAGAGATCTGTGCCGTTTCGCTAGCCGTCATGTGTTCTTCTGAAGATTCGACAAAATCGCTTGCAAATCGTATTTTCGAGCATTTCTACAAAACATTTTATACAACGATATCGTTGTATTGCAGTTTGAACGAGTGCAAATATTTTGATTGCTGACATACGCGTTGCAGTGGAACTGCTTTACCGTGACGAGGCGATTCGTGAAGAATTACCTGTCGGTTTTGATAAATGGCCTTCGGTTCGTTAGTTCTCGATATTTCACTTCTTAATTACTTGCCGATCCTTTTTAACTGTCGGATATAACGAATAATTGATATGGAGGTTCCTGTTATGATTGCCGGTGAAAATGGGAATTGTTGGTTTTGTGAAAAGGTAATTTGCTTCGGGAATATGTGAATAGATTTATTGTTGTGCTCTTTATACTATGAACAGCTGAGCTTTTTATGATCTGCACATAGATTTTTCTTATTAGACGAATCAATAGTTAAATACCTAATTCCAAAGTTACCATTATTAACGTTGAATAATGTTAATAGAATTGCTTCGTGTGCCAGTAATGAACCGTAGATTTCAAGGCTGACAGAAATCAGTCAAACGTATTACAATAGAAATTACAATAAAACTAAACACAATGATACTTAATTGGAAAAATTGCTTCAAGTCTTCCCTATTGCTGTTTTCAACTTTACACCCGTCTGTAATTAGCCTACGAAACAGTAAATTTGCAGGAACATCCGCAGTCTACTCGTCAAAGTGCACGACCACCCAAGTCTGACCAGAAACAGACTTAATCTCCTTCGCCCGGAAAACAGTTTGTCGCGCTCTACTAAACAGCTGCAGAACTACTTGTTTGCCCGACAAAGTTTCCTTTTTCATTTGTCTGGCAAAGAGGTCGGGGTTAGGTCCGACTGACTATCTCGGTGTCGCGATGGCAGAATGTTCTCATCACGAAGTATTCAGAAATTTCGGCGATCAGTTATAGTTGTTGCCAGTTATTTCACTGATTACAATAGAAACAAATGTGTACTAAATGCCGGTACAATTACTGATACGTCGACCGTCATTTTTCACTTCTGAATTGCTTGAAAACTATTACAAGCAGAATATTGATATGTAATCAAAATAATTGTTAACACGAGTAATTAAATAACAGTGTATCTTAACACTTAGCCAATCGAATGGGGGGGGATTTCCCACTTTTCACTTAGCAACGTATTGCCTTTTACTCTGTTTAACCTACCTTTTGTTGTTTAGTCAGTCTTGAAGTGGAATTATTTACAATTCATCAAATACGGTTCTCGTTTTTACAAAACATAGTTTTTAACTTTATTATTATTATTAATAATAATTTATTATTATTAATAATAATAATAATATTTACTAAATTTTATAATTTCGTTTTCAAATCAAATGTCAATTGAAAGTGCGCCATTCAACTGCAAATGGTTAAATTTCATAACATATTAAATCAAGTGGTCACTGATAATGACAATTGTACTTCGAAAGGTTAACCCTTAGAGGACGAATGCCGACATTTTGATAAGATCACATTTTGATATTTGGAATATTACCTTGTAAGCAGATGATCTAATTAGCGAAACAGCAAAATATCAGTATATAGTTTCTTCTTCTCTATTATTTAAGTATTCGACATATAATTTGGTTTTATCTACTGAAGGTTTTGTACATCATAAAGAACATTCGTCCGCAAAGGGTTAATATTCGTCTACCGATAAAAAGCATGAACGTATCAACGATACGAATCAACGTTCGTTTCCGTGACTCCGTTGTAAAAGCATCCTAACCCTGTCCTCTGTATTCCGAATTAAATGCTCGGCGCGCGGACAACTTCGCGAGAGCATTCCGCGAGTGAGCCGCGTCTTAATCCTTGAATTCAATCTTCGGATTCAACGTCGACGGGTTGCGGAGGGGGTGGCTTAACAAACTCCCGACGTCAAAGGGAATCCCTTCGCGCGAGCAAATTCCAGCACGAAAGTGCTCGCATACGTCTGCGGCCTCATAACGTGGCCTAATTCGATATACGATCAGAGATGAGCCGAGGCCCCGGTCGAGTACCTTCCCCGGTCTAGTCAGCGATTAAGAGGGCGCCTTCCGTAAATTTCAAAGGGTAGAATCCACCCCCGGGCTCCGTCAGACACTTCGGGAACTTCAAGACCCTACCAACCCGATCTAACTTTCCCCCTCGCCACCCTTGGCCACGGTGCTGGCTAGATACCTTTATCTACCCATCCATCTTCCTCTCTATCGTCCCCTCCACCTTCTCCTCCTCGACCTCCTCCCGTCGCCTATACATTTGTCTCCCTACAACTCTGTCAACCCCGACACCTTCGCGATAATTGCGGGGAAATATTATTCTTTTGAAGTGCAAACGGAGACGCTGACGTTATTAATGTCGACGATAACGGAATCGAGGGGATTCGCCCGAGAAAACGACCAGATACTGTTATCAACGAGGAATGGACTCTTGGAAATCCTGCCATTTAAATGGGAACAAGGTTCCAGGGAGTTTGAACGTTGGAAAGTTGAATTGTGAAGATTGAAGGTTGTTTTTCATTTAATTGCTGGGGTAATGAGTTGCTCTTAATGTTGGTTTTAGAAGATTCGAAGGTTATATGGTATTTCTGGTTGAATTTTGTTTCGTGTTTTGCGTGCGTTTATGTTTGTATGGGGAATGTGTGATGTTATTGATGACGGAAGAGTGGGAAATGAGGGATAAAATGATGCGGATTGGTTTTTATGTTCGAGCGGAAATTGCAGTTCGAAAAGTTCCTGGTCGCATGGCACTCGAAAATTTCCTTGGGAAACATCGTTCACATTCGGTAATCACATTTAATGTTGCGCGTTGCGTTCAACGAGTTCTTGGGTTATATTAAATATGGAGGATTCGAGAAATCCCGTGGAAAGCTGGTCGAACATTGATTAAAACGAGGGAACTTTTAAGTGAGAAATCTTAAATTAATGAAATCTTCGGAGCGAGCGCGCGAGACTATCAGCGTTTCAAGTGTTTTAATCACTTCCTCATTCGACGGGGCGCTGAAACTTTTGCCCGGCCCAACTTCCGAGGGTATGTATTTTTTGTTACTTAAACGCGGATTCGCATTAAGTAACTGTCTAAAAGTTACAGGATCAGCGCGCCGTAACCAGAGCGTAATCATCCCGGCGAGCTCCAGCCAAATTGTGTATTGAAAAAGTTTTTCCGTTTCTGCCGTGCCTCTATATTATTTAAATAAATTTTCCTCTATCCCCCAATTTTTCCGTGCAACCTGCTCCTCAAAAATTCGAACAATATTACCTGACTCGCTCACGCAAGAATTTCGTTCTTATTATAAGATACTTCCAATTTGCCGAGATTCTTCGATCAGATTGCGAAATTACTTTCCACTCGGCAAACTATTGAAATTATCGAAGATATACACCGTTTCAAATATCCTTTAACACTACACTATCGAACAGTTAAATGTACTTGTAATTATAAAATCGGTGAAAATCAAAATTTAAGAATAATGAGTTTAGCAGTTTCATTAATTTTAAATTAAATTAAGACAAGAAGAGATATAAGACTTAGACCACTTTCATAATCATGGGCACTTTTTGAAATTCCTCTATAGAAACGTCAAGAGTGTGTCCATTGAGACTTTAATTGATTTACAATTCAACTTGAGTGTTTCTAAATCAATTTCTTTAATAACTCCTCAGAGACATCTGTTATCTGTTTAATAATCGAAAACAGAAGAAATCAGGAATACGTCATTTTCATCAATCTGGTAGTTTTACTATTAAATTCAGATAAAAACAGAATTATGTTGTCTCTGGGTGAATTATTATTAATCAGATTCCTTCGAAAAGAGTAACTCCTACTGTTCGAAAATCAGGAACCACAGGTTCTACAATTTCCCTCTTGCGCAGTTATCAAAGAACCAATGCAACATTCCACCCCGATTCTCACGAATCAAGAGAAAGCCCTCCCAGATATGTATAAACAAATAAGATAAAAACACGTTAATTACAACCAACAAAAGAAGGTCGCAAAATAAATATTCAGCAACTTCCTAGCTGAACGATCCCCGCAACTTTCTCGAATCTCGATACCTTTCGAGTCTCAGTAAATTACGTAACCACCTCAAGCAAAAATTAACGTTGACGAGTATTTGTACGGATTCTCCGTGGTGTTTGCGCAAATCGAATTTCTTCTGCTCAACGGCCTTATGTTTTTTTCTAATGATTCTTGTCACGCAGACTTCGCGCGGCGATCGGATTAGTCGCGCGCGGGACGTGATTCAGGGGTCGAAACACTCGCGAAGAAAGGGAAATTCATGTCGCCGGTAAATTTGCTCCTCTTTCGCGCGTCGGACTGGCTCTATCTAGCGTTTAGCATTCAACGCGGCGCGCCGCCGCTTTTCAGTAATGTATCACGCTGCGCTCAAAACGAAACGGCGCGTCCAGATAGGCGAGTCGTGAAAAATCCCTTCGCCGCAGAGTCATCCGTCATGAAATTCTATCCCGAGGTATTTTATCGGGAAAGGAATTCTAGCGGAATATTCCCCGAAATTTCCATCCGATCGCGCGTCGTAAACATCCGCGCAATTCCCAGCGGATGCAATGGAATTTCCGCTGTATTTTTCTAATGCATGTTTATCATTTTTCCACCGGGGGAAAAATCTAGCCCGACTTCAAAGGAGAAAGTTGCTTAACACATTTTTTCCCTGGGGGCATGAATCCTACGTTCCAGGAAGTTCAATTAATGCGCTAACTCGAATTTTTTTAGAAGCTCTTTTTAGACCTCGGTTTATGACGACCGCGGATAGAGCGCAGAGAGATGCCGGTAGTAATAAAGATACGGCGGATATGAAAGATGTCGGAAATGCGAAACAACATTTCTCGTACGATCTCTTCTTCCTGGGGTTACTCACTTTAGATCCCCCGATCCGCTTGAGTTTGCAGTTCAGAGATCGATATTGAAGATATATGCTGAACAACTGCTAATAAATAATTGATAATAAGTATTGGCACGAATTTTTCGATTCGATCGACTAGGAAAAAGGTACCATAAGAAACTTTAATTCTATGTTTTTAACCGAGTCTAAATATAGTAGTTACACGTGTAAATTATTAAGTGTCTATGGATTGAACGTTATTCTTTTGCTATGTTGAAATAGATATCATTCCCGACAACAATGAATAATAAACTATTATAGATTATTTACCTAGAAATCGCAATTTCCTGTTGATGTCTACGTAACACTTACTATCCTCTGCACTCCGTCATCGACGCTATGGCACGACACGGCAGCATCTAGAAATAATTTTCTTTTCTATAATGGTTTTCTATAAATGCTTCAGACAAAAGTTGTAACGAGCTAAACATATGGCAGTTATATTTTGTTTACTTACAATTCAATTCTAACGGTATATAAATAGAGAAACATGATTTATGAAACTTCTGATTTTTCAAATGAAAATCATCTCGCGCAGCAAGGACTACTTACCAATAAATTGGCATCCTTCAATTTTCGTTATGCGAATACTCGAATTCGTAGATTTAATCCACAGACACCCGCACAGGGCGTCGCTGTAAACCGAAAAACGATACACGATTCGAATAAGGCGCCAAAGATAGTACCCGTGGGAAGCCCTCGATAACAGAATGAAATCGTTTAAATCGGCGGTGGGTAGCGAGCGCGTTCGCGAAGCGTCGACAGAAGACGTAAAAAAATTCTTCATAAAGTGACTCGACGAGGTCGAAAATAGAGCGCGGTCATAGGGGTTGAGGGGTCGCGGGCTAGAGGAGAGACATCAAGCCGCTGTCAGTTCTATCGCGCGTATTTTCAGCTGCGTCAGACGACGAACGCCGCGGCGACTGATAATCCCGTTGAACGTTTCGCCATCCGCGTAAACAAATGTCCCGTAAACCAGTGTCTAAATTTCATTTCGTTCCAGCGACCGGCAAAATCAATTAAATGTCCGCGTGGATTCCAAATGCGCCGACGTCCCCTATGTAAATTAACCGAACGACCGGTCCGCGCAAATTGCGCACGGTTACCGCTTGTTAACCTTTCCCCGACCACCTAGTCTATACTCTATTTTTGTTTCTTCTTTTCCGCTGGTAGCCGAAAGTGACCGCGCGCCGTGGAAATTAATTGCTGCAGAAATTGGTCTTCGTTACCGTGATTCGTTCCTATCCCCGTTCCTAAGGATTTACTATGTTTGTAAGGGGATATTCGTTTGGATTGTGAAATGTTAAATATAATATGGAATATTATACCACTGATATATTGTAGCGGCGTTCTCACGCTGCCCGCCCACTCCCGCGATAAACAATTGATGTTCAAACCCGAAACCACCGATGAACCAATCATCGAAAAGCGACCATTTGAGTGGTCCTATCGATTTTTACATGTTAAAATATTTAAGCCGGCCACATTTTTCGTCGCGAGCATTGTCGTCTTGGACCTCTGAATGAACGTAGAAACGATACTGTATTATTTACCAGTTCAACTATTGAGTAAAAGCTCGTGAATCTAACGTCGTTTAACCATCCTTAACTAACCAGCCCGAATTCCGTTAATTCGACGTTCGGACAGATACAGAATAAGTATTGTATTCGCGAGGTTTGCGCTCTTGTGTCGAGCGTGACATCGGTTTTATTCACAGGTGTGCAACTCTGTGTCGAGGTATTTTTAAAATAGATTATATTACTATGTTATTGTCGATATCACTAGTGAAGAGAATCGTTTGCACTGCTTTATATAAAGTAAATGTTACAATAATACAGAGTTATCGAGAGAAAATGCGAAAGAAATTCGGAGCGCGAAGAGCTAAAAAAACAACAGTTTGTAGAAAGCAGTGTTAACAATCCTTTTTACTAATAATATTGAAAATAATATAATAATATATTGTACTTGAAAAATATCTTGACAAAGAAGCACACCTGTGAATTAAACTGGTGTCAAGTCACATTTGACATAGTAGCGCAAAGAGTTAATAATTGCAAAAAGACATCAGGAATGAGTCATTTTGAGTCCGATAATTTTACTGTTAAACGAAAATAACGCTGAGCAACTGCGACCCTAACAACCACTGACAACAGCTTCAACTATTATACTTTCGACTACAACTGCGCTTTCACTATAATTACGAACAATCCCCTCACTGTACACTCCTTATCTTTTCCACCACGTCGTAGAATTACGTTAAAAGCTACATCATACTCTGCCCCTTTTTCTTCATTGACAGTTCCCTTCAAAAGTAATTCACTCTACACTTTGAACACACCCTGAATCACTAGAATTCCACAAAATTGAACGAAAAATCGCGTGTGACTCGAACACGCGACACAAATTTCCCAAGAACTCCTTCCAATGCACCTCCATATTTTCAAATACTTGAACAAAAGCAATTGTATTACTCCGACATGACAGCGATACCATTCCGCCCCAGAATTCCCGGCGCCCGTCGGCCTTCGTATCCGCGGAGCCTCGTAAAAGTCATCGTATCGAGGAAAATATCTTCCGCCGCTAATACCGGTGAATAATTCACCCCGACCGCGCATTAGTATCGAAATCCCTTCGGTAAACCGAGCCATGAATATTCAATTTCATGCCGCGGCGGTACGTGTGCCGCTAAGACAGGGTGAACAGGGGCGGAACGAGTTTATTTTCCACCGGATACCGGAGTCGGAACAGCATGTTCTTCCCAGTGGATTTGATTTTATACGGGACAAAGGAAAAGTGTCGGACCCCGGCGGTTACTCGGCTGGAGAGACAGAGAAAATGGCGCGTGTGTGGAAACGTAATAAAGGCGATATGGTCTGGACCCCGTAGCGATTGGAAACAACGCGGAGGGCACACGATGAAAGTACCGAAGGGCCGAAAGCAGGAATCGATGGGGCTGAAGGGGGCAGGATGAAAAGAAACCGGAGAACGGTGGGTGGGAACCACGCAAACTGGCAAATTGAAGCTCGCGTAAGTGGAAAGCCAATTTGGTGTTTCGTGTTGCGAAAATAAGATCGCGGAAAATTATCGGGTATCGTAATGGGCGTTGCACGCGCGCTTCCGCCTCGCTTAGAGCTTGCTCGAACATCCGGGAATGGATTCGGGAAATGAAATAAATAGCCGCTCCGCGTTGGGATCGGAATGTAACCGGTTTCCTCGCAGTGAAGTAACAAATAGAAATCGAATGGAAGCATTATTCTTTTCGAATCGCGTAGATCGAAAGCAAGATTCTAATGTTTCGGGATGGAAGGTTTGTGAAATGAGGTGTACGCTCGAGGGGATTTACGGGTTTAACGCGTTGACTGTCATGGTGGTCATCGATGACCGGAGATAACTTTGCCCTATGATTTATTTCTCTATGATGATTAAGCTAATGATTAATAACAGATTTCTCGAATTCATATCAGTCCACGGGGACGTTCGATTTTTACAGTTTACATACCCTGTGTATGCTAAAAAGCAGCTACAAACAATCATAAAATTCAAACTTCTACGGAACGTTCGAAATTCGTGGCTCGAAATCGTCGTGGACATCGACGTTCGTAAACTGGATATGAAATCCAACGTTGATCTAAGGATTCGGCGTGCGGGGTGACTTAATGAGAAACTGCAACTCACGGGACGGTCTTGTAAACAAAATCCACGGACTCGGCGCGCAAACACGTCAAACCCAACTTTCGCATTTACATATTAAATCGGGAGCTTGTAGACTAGTTGTCGCATCTGAATCTTACACGAAGGTATTACACGGAAACACCAATACCCGTTGAATCAAAAGTGACTAGAACTTCGTTGCCAAACGAAGAGTGTTGCGCGGAGCGAAGCCGACGGGACCTAAGAGCCGAGCGCTTTGAAAAAAATCATTTCTGATCCACAAACGAGCTCAGCCCCTTAAAAGCTTTGAATTAGGTTAATTCTTCAATGAAACTCTTACGAAGGACGCTTTAAGGATGGCCCCATTCGCGCGGGCTCTTGGAAACTCGCTCTTTTCTCCGGGTAGGTGAACGTAACCCCTTAAGTGGTTCCGTGGAAACCCTTCAGCGACACAGGGCATTAAAAAAACATAATCCCCCAGTCGGCGTAACCGCTGATTCTCCGCGGGAGCCTCTTCTTTAAATCTCGCCTTCTAATCTCGCGGCGAGGATTCGCCGTTTGCTTATTCGAGTTTCGTGCGGAGATCGCGCGGACAGACGGAACCGGTCCAGCTATCGTTGGAAAACGTTTCCTTTCGCCGCGCGCGCGGGTGAAAAATAGAAAAAGGAAAAAAAAGAGAACAAAGAAAAAGAGAAATCAGAAGAAGAAAGAAAAACGGAAAGCCGTGCGTCGGTCGAGTGTGTGGCCCCTGGAAGCGGATGAGAGACCGTTGGAGCCTGTTTATCTCGCGTTTCAAAGGGCCGCCGGACGGGGAATCGCGCCTTTAGTCTTTCGTTTGCGAATCAAGGCAACAGTGGAAAAATGTGTGTAATAGCGAGGGACCGGCCGGGGGCTGCCTTTGAAATTCGCTACTGGCAGACTCGCCCTCGCAAGAGACTAGCTCTCTGCCTACCTCCTGGAAAGAACAATCGCAGCTGAAGCGCATCGCCAGCGGGCACTCTATTACGCGACAGAGCACCACAATGCCGGGCAAATTCCGACCGCGCCGCACGGAATGAAGGCTTTACAAGCCAACCAGCATCGAGTCGCTATAAATTAGCAGTTTCGTTTGGCAGGTCCTGCAGCAATACGCGCGCCGCGAACCGGCGCGGCGATTAATGTCGCGCGACTCCTGCAGAGTACTCGGCGAAACCTAATTAACACGTTCGGTGCGGCTGGGAACTAGTTCGCTAAGTAGAACGCTGATTTTTTATTTGACGGTTGTATGGTACTGTGTTTTGGTATAACTTCGATGTCGAAGAGGGTAGGTGCTGTAGTTTCGAAAACAATAATGTAATTTTTAGGATGGCACTGTAGTTTCTACAATAGTACTGCAGGTTTCAGGATAATATTGTAGTTTGTTAATCGATAGTGTAGTTTCTGAAGTAATAGTGCAGTTTTTATAATAATACTGTGATTTATAAAATAGTACTGTAGTTTTTCAAATAATATTATAGTTTTTGAATCGATGGTACGGTTTTTGAAATAATACTGCAGTTTGTGTAATAACACTGTGGTTTTTAAAATAGTACTGTAATTTTCATGCCAGTAGTTTGGTTTTCGAATCAATAGTAGTTTCTAAAACAATACCGTAGTTTTTACAATAATACTGTAGTTTCTAAAATAGTACTACAGTTTCCACAATAATAGTATAGTTTTCAAATCAATAATGCAGTTTCCAATAGAATGCTGCAGTTGCCAAGACAATATTGTAATCTCCACTGTGACCGCGCGATTCTCTATTATGTAGGGACTACAATTTCCGGCCGTGCCGTATATGTCAGTAATAACTGAAAATACTGGGATTCTCAACTTCGTTGATTCAACGGCTGTTCGTTTCATTTCTATTCGAAACGGTCAGAGAACGATTTCGCGGTGACCATGAGTTGTTCAGTTTTTCTTTGTTGCCAAGCTTGGTGTTCTTTTGCGATTTCATCGAGTATTTGTACCCAAATTATTTTATGGTGTTTAAATGGTTTTAAAAAGATATTTATATAAGATCATTAGTAGAGTTTTATTAATTATCGAAATCTTTTAACTATCCTATAGCTAAAATATTATATAATATTTTTCGAGTTCTTCAATTAGATTAAGATTGAAAAAATAATCGTACCCATAATTATGAAAATAGTCTAAGACATGTTTTTTTTGTTTTAATTTAGTTTTAAATAATATATTATGAAATAACTGATAAATTCATTTTTTTTTTAATTTTGATTTAGACCACTTTCATAATTTTGTATACAATTCCCTCTCATTTATTCTAATGATTTATTTAAAAACCTCCATTACTTTTGTCCATTCAGTTCACGTGTTTTTTATTGCGCGAGGATCAGTAGAAAAAATTACGTCGCCACATTGAAGCAAGCGTTTAACAGCTTTTGAGGGTACATTTTTAATCGCTATAAAGCCATACATCATTTTTCAGAATCATTCAAGTTATTCTATTCGATTTCAGGAGCGCAGTTTAACTGGACCATAGTGGCTGAAAATTTCAAAAAATTGAAACACGCTGGCTGACCAGTGATTTTTACTCGTCTGGATTATTCTGTCGTGTGTAGAACGGATCGTGCTGTGACGACATATTTCATCGCGAATTGTTTTGCACATGAGCCAGCAACGGCAACAACGCCGACAATCGGTTTGCGGTTTGCAAAGCGACAAACAAGTGGGGAATATTCAATACACTTCAACCGATTCACGATTTCTCTCTTGAATGCCGTATAAATTGCACTGAAAACACCTGTAATGTGTCCTCGAACAAAAATTACAAAGTACAGTGTTCGATTTCGTATTTAACGTTAAAAAACAGGTGATCAAGAGTAAAATAAATATTTCCTTTATATATCATCATATTCTAAAAGTGAATAAAATTGAAGATCTTCTTTATTATAAGTCATTCATCAGTCTTCAAATTTATGTCAAACGTATATCAAATTAAACTGTGCAGTTACTATTCACAGTGTTCATTTATTATTCAATTACAAAGTATATTATTTAAAATTTATCTAACATTTCCTCTTCGTACCTGTGGTATTCTGATATTATCCTAATTTCTATACTTACATAAGAAAAAGATCTTGCCTCAATGACTTTAAATAAATTAAATTAAAGTTAAAATGAAATTCAATTGAAATTATATTTTCATTTAATATTATGTTACGAATCGTTAAACCTCCTTCACTTTCCATAGAATAGAGAATTACGAGTATGAGTTCCAATCACGTTTGCCGTATACAAACACGCCACTGTTGTCGTGACTGTTGCATCTGTTAGCACCCAAGTTAACGTCAATCCAGCCAGAATACGACTAACATCGTCGCGTTCACTCGCCTTCGGGCGTAATTCATTGTTTACAGTATTAGCCTGGTGGCAGAAGGTCACTCACCCTGCGGCGATTTGGGATTCGGTAGCAGCTGTCAAGGAAAACGGATTTTCGATCGTAAAACGTTTCGAGGGCGAGCGAAAGAGCTCCTTTCGGCGACCAATCGTAGAATTTTCATTTAACTGTGTCTCGAAACCCTCCCTCGATAGAATCTTATCAACCGCAGCCTTCAAAGTGGTGAATTAGGGTAAACTTTTATTTCAGAGTACACTGGATTCTAGTTGTTTCTGTAGATTTCATTTTCGTAAGCGAATTTACATAAATTAAATTGCGATTTTTATTAATAGGAAATGTGTTAATTTCTCTGATTTGGACCTGAAGTGGAATTTTGTTCTATGAAATTTTGAATCTTGTTTTTTAAGGTATACCTGAAATTTCATCTGAAATTTCATCTGAAATTCTAAATGTTTAGCAAAGAACACACCTAAATTTGTAAATATTTAACAGGATAATCTCGCCTAAAATTCCAAGTATTTCACAGAAAAATCTCACTTGGAATTCCAATTATTTAACAGAAAAATCTCACTTGAAATTCCAAGTATTTAACAGAAAACTCTCACTTGGAATTCAAAAGATTTAACAGAAAACTCTCACCAGGAGTTCCAAATATTTAACAAAATGTCTCATCTGGAATTCCAAGTATGTAATAGAAAACATTGGGAAAAGAAATATCAAATGCCTTTTACTGATACATGAGCTGACTACTAACGGAGACTGTGATCAGTTCACCGGGCCGCTTATCGCGTTTTTGTGAGGCTCGTTCCGGTGGCACAGGTGCAGCGCCCCGTCTTCTTTCAACTCCTTCTAATCCAATCTCTTTCCTTCGTGTCTCCTTTTTCGGGCCGGCCGTTCCTTCCGCCGATCCCTCGAAGCTTCGACAACGAGAAAAAGGATGAGCCAGGGACGACGGATTATGATCGGATAACCCGAATCAGGCCAGGATTTTCTATGAGCGCGGATTTGCTGACCTCGTTTAAATCTGTCCGGTCCTATTATTTTGAGCCCGTAAACGTCAGCACTTTGCGAATTAGTTTTATGCGTGACTCCGACCGTTGGAAAGAAGTTCACAGAACCTTCGGAAACGTCTGGTGCGGCGTCTTTAATGTTACCGTGGCACGATGGAGGAAACTGCCGTTTCCTCTCACTCTCGAGAAATAGTAGTTTTAAAAATTGCGACTTTCTTCCGAGATATTAACAAGTTTTCTATTACCGAATCACTGATTCACTAAATCCAAAGACGAAAGATAAAGGAAAATGTCCTCTCTAGCGTAAGTTCATAGTTTCCAGAAACGACTATAAAAATTACGACATTCTTCCGAGATATTGATAAGTTTTCTATTATCAAACTACTAATTCACAAAGTACGAAGAAGAACAATAAACGAAAATGTACTCTCTGGCTTTAGCTTTTAGTTTCGAAAAGCGACTATAAAAATCTCGACTCGCTTCTAAAACATTAACGTTTCAAACGATCAAACTACCAGCTAACACACAAAGAATGAACCATATGAAGGAAAAAACTGCAGAAAACAATAACACACATAATATAAAACCGACAGAACTGTTCAACACATTCGACGTCAATACAACCGACCTATCTCTAAAATCCCAACACTTCGCTAAAACGAATTAGATTCATATAGACAGCAAACATGCCAATTCCAAAGTAAAACATTCTCAGCGTAACGAGGCGCCTTAATCTAACTGCACGCAAACACGACAATTCGCATAAGAGGATCGCGCGGGCGAGGCAGAATCTTTCGAAACTCGAATCTGAATCCATCCAACGAAATTACCCGAATAAACGGCGTGTAAAGCGTTCCACGGACAGTCAGAGACCCGCGGTACACGTGTTCGTGGCACGGTTGCGTTCGCGACTCGGAGAAACTTTGGAAGTGCGGCTGAAGGGTGGCGGGCGAGACTTTTTGTCGTCGCGGGATCGGCTATGCCGCGGAGTTGGTTAGCCCCCGGTTCCGAAAACAACGGCACGCGGCGAGAAGAAAGAAGGATGAAGTGGAAATAAAAGTAAAATGGCGTCGGCGGTGGGCGTAGGGCGAAGGGCGTAGGGAGAGGGGGCAGGTCGGAGGGGTTAAAGAAAAGAAGAAAGCGGGATTATGCTGAAACGTGCGCGGAATATCGTTGGAAGTACGACCAGGCGCAAAAAGGAAAACAAATTAACTCGCTCAAAGAAACGTGCTCCACGGTATATTAGAGTCTGGGAGAATTCCATACAGCCGTGGCCGGAGCTGCGCTGGAATTTCGCTCGGCTGCGGCCGGATGTTACGTTGTATAGGTGATATCGGATACAGGGAATTAGATTAGCCGAGTCGGAAATGGAATAAATCTAGGTATTCTTGTTGTTTTGTCAGTGACGTTAAGCAGACGCGTTGCCCGGAGAGATATAGGTTAGCGGCGGAACGGAGAGGACAAGCTGATTGCTTTGTCGAATCGTTGTCTCGAGATAACCGTTTATGGTTATTTCTATTGTTCGGGGTATTGAACGGCGGTGCTTTCACTTCGTGACATCCGGGATTTCGAGTGGAATGTCTTGGTGGAAGAATCCGACGATGTTTCTGCGAGAGACTGAAATGGGCAAGAATAATAGGGATGATAGTAAAATTAATAGTAATAGTAGGAATAATAATAAGGATAATAGTAAGATTAATAGTAATAATAATTGTAATAATGGTAATAGTAATGTTAGTAATAATATAATAGTAATAATATTAACAGCAATAGAAATGATAATAACAATAACAACAACGACAATAATAATAGTAATAATAATAGCAATATTAGTATCAGTAACTGCAATCCCCAATAACTACACTCATAAATCTATCCACCTGTTCTTAGCCATCACGCCGCAACGTCGACGTTTCCCGTAAACCTAATAATACCAAACGAAAAAAAAAGAAATACCGTGGCACTTAAAAAGAAATTTGCAAATACGCCAACGTCCTAAGCCCGTAACCATTAGTCTTCGCGTGCAGAGTCACCAAGGGTCGAAAGTGGTTCGATTCAGGGGCAAAGAATAGCAACCGCTAATCCCGCATAAATCGTTATCAGGGTGTATAACCACCGGGCCCCGGCCGTTCGTTGATTAATTCTTCGTAAGTCGGTGTAAGAGCCTGCGCGCTGCTTGATTTATAGTCCGGCCTGCATCCAATGGAAATCTCGACCCGTCTAGGCGCCCCTCCGCGACTAGCGGCGAGACTTTAGCCGGCAAAAGGGCAACGGATCTTTCGCTGAAAGGTTGCTCTACCCTTTTCAACCGGCAGAAGGGACGTTCACCGGCGCATAGAGAGACTTCGGGGCAACAATGCCCTCTCGCTTCTCGAGCCACGAATCCCTTTCCTCTATTTTTGAGCGTAAGAGCGATGGCTTTCACCCCTTTTCCACGGAAAAGGCCTGGCGCGCGTACAAAGCGACGCATTTCTCCTCCCTTTTCGCCTTTTGCCATTGATTTTTTGCCGCGCGTGTCACGGCCTACGAGGAAACCCCCGATTTCACGTTTCGTTTGCCAGCGAGAAACTGCTGCCTCCAGGAGACTGCAATCTGCTGCATTTTCTCCGTCAAATCGGAATCTGTTGACATACTACACGACTTCGACACCCTTTACCTCAACTTCAGGTCTTCATACGTTTGTAGTATCTTATAATCAAACAAGCGCTACCACAATATTCCCGTGAATATTCATTAATCAACAAAACCAATTACTAACAAGGAAATCAAATTATCTAAACCTTCCATAAAATCAAATTCCTTCAACATACTTTCTTCCTCTCTGTTCTGACTGCACTTATCCATTTTCTATCCAGAACTTTATTTTCCTCGCCATACGACTAAAACAAATCATCCATCAAAGAGCATTTCACGCGTCAAACCATCGTCGACCAAACAGCTCGGAATAAACGGAAACGAATCTTTTTTCTCCGGAATCTTCGATGATTTCCCAGCCGGCGTTCCGATGGCCCCACGCCAAAAGCTGTCCCGTGATTCGTCCTTCCGGTATATTTACGGCGTGACGATCGAATTGATTTAGAACCCTCCTGGCAGGCCGACCAATACGCGAGCCCGGGCTACGCGCGTAGCCGCTTAAAAGCCGAGTAAATAAACGCATCCCCCGTGCCAATAACGTCACCGCGAATCCCGACCCCGGTGTCGAGGGTGAAACGCGGTAGGGTGAAACCTCTTACGGGGATGAAACTCGATTTACTCCGGATCCCCCGGTAGACCGTGCATCGGGGGGGTAAGGGACGGAGATACTTGGACGTGGTAAACAAGGGAACGCGCGAGATTCCTTTGAATTCTTCTCGACAACTTTTAAACGACTGTCGTTCGCCGCTTGATAAATCATCGCCGCGGTTCCGCGATTACGACACGCGAAACGGCCCCTCCGATGAACGATCGCGAGGGTCCTCTCTTTTACGAGCCCGGCGTTCTTCGTCCCTTATCCCTTCGCCAGACGTTTTGTTCGCGAGTTTGCTGGCGGCTGTTCGACCGTGTAACAGTTTGGAAATTGATTGTTGCCGGTACATTGTACGCGGCCGCGGCGACCCTCGCTTGAAATTATTGTGTCCACGCCGGTTTATGTTAATTTATGTCCCTCGTTGACAGTTTTAACGCTGTCACCACTGAGCAGTTGAATCGATTAGTTTCTATCTTTCCCTTGTTAAGCCTTTGCAGTAGAATAGTTTTTGGCTAAAAGGCAATCTCGTTTGAGGAGATGTAGAAGATATTCTTTGAAATCCTTAACTCCTTAGCTTATGATTTCTTTCTCAACTCTGATTCGTGCGGCTACTTTGTTATTAAGAGTATATTGGAAAAAGAGAAAAACAAGCATATGTTATGCCTATGTTTCCTTTTAAGTATCATAGTTAATTATAGAGGAATAATATTTACTTTGAGCGCGAGTGAACTGAGTAATTATATATTTGTTGAATCGTGTTGAAAATTTTCAATATCTCACATACTAATACATTATGCAAAGCTTAATATTGAATATTAAATTTGATCGTTTTGATGTATCAAGTTGTATCACGACTGAGAGACGATTCTGGAATGCAAAGGTGGTTAACACATTGCGCACTGGTGATGAGAAATCTTATTTTTATATGAAGATACTTAACTGTGCCACTTTGATAATTACCACAGCATTGGAAAAAATATCCAATTTTATTCGAATTGATTGTCTGTTTAAAATATATTACATAATAACTTGATATCTGAGCTTTTGTATGTATAATGATATAAGCTGATGTCACTGAAAATTCAGTTTTCTGAAAATTAACCGACACACACATGTTAATCGTTTATTGAAATTTTGAGTGATATATCTTTTAGTTTGTTAATGTCATCATTTTACAGTTAACAGTAGTTCGAGTTCATTACGGACTTTCGTTTTTTTTGGTTATGATTTCTGCCATGCAAATGAATACGTTGGTTTAATTACGTAACCTATAGAGCACCGGTGACAATATGAACGATACGGAAACACGACACGGAAAAATAGAATCTATAGAGAAGCCCGTGTAATGTTTTCGCGTAATGTCGGTGCAATAATCCAATAATAAACGTAATGTAATTTCTCTTTAGCTCCCATTCATATATGTTAACATTTGAAACGGCGAATCTGCAAAATAGTGATTACCCGGCGATCGCGGGAGGAGGAGGAGGGAGAGATAGAGAGAGATTAGTGCGAAACTGAAACGCAATTTCTGTCGGAGGCAATGATCGAAACAGAATATAGCGAGCAATATCATCGACAAACATATAATATTTATTAACGTCACGTAGTACGAGCATTAGCGCTAGATTTTATTGTAGCAGAAGGGAGTTTCTCGTTCAAGAGAAATTAAAATGTTGTAATTGTTAATCATGACCGAGGCCGTTGATGTGTATCCATAAAACAAACGAAAGCGAGATTTAACCGGTTGTCCTATGATTTGTTGCACAATTCTGATTGATAAACCAGTTTATCGTTAATAATTCAGTAGAAAATGAAAAGAATTTCATACTTGTTCTGTGTCTACATTTACACTAAAGGTTCATGATTGACAGTATAAAGTAACATTTCATTTGTATGAAGAATAAATGAATAATGTCTCGAGTCTGACTCGATATTATAGGAGAAATGGTTAACCAGAAACTGAGAAGTCAAGGTTCTACCTAACAATTGCTCCACTATCTTTCTTACATTTCATATATCCAACAAAATTCGGTTTGTCCGATACATCATTAAAAAATGCCAAGTTTCTCTAAGAAGTAGTGTCAGCGGAATTCAGGTGACATAGCAATCAGTGTTAACCCCTTGCTCTCGGAAGGCTGTCAGTCACTTGTTTGATACGGCAACATTAGAAAGTTTGATGTTTAATATTGAAATTTGTACAATGCATCAGTAACACATTTCAATTTGTCGGATTAGGTCGAAAATTTTCATCTCGAGTCTGACTCGATGTTATAGAAGAAGTGATTAACACGTTAATGCGCAGGTTTGGCACGCACAATGGGCGAAGTAACTTGAAAAACAACTCGAATAAAATTCACATGAAGTCCCAAATAACGTACATTCTTGCTTCAATAATTTCCACTGGGATTCGAGTTGATACGGATCCCTCGCAGAAGCATTGACTCTTCTTTTCTCTCAGAGAAAACTGTTTGAAACGAGGAACTGACGGAATATGCGATGAGGGCGGTCGAGGCATGAGAGCCAGTGGCATCAGAGGCAAGATTAAATTACTCTTTCGTGTCTAATTGGCGCGTGAAATGATAAAATATCACACGCTGTAAAGAATCTTGCGCGAAACTGAGAATTACTGTCCCTGAAGCTGTAATTCTGCAGTTCCAAGGGCCCGATGGACGAACACCTGTGCATAATCCGGGGATTAACGTAGACAATTGGTACAGTGGTCGCGTAATGAGCTATTCCAGACTTTAGTAGATCCTTAACGGAAGAGGAGGATCGGTCGATACCGGTAAACAGCCAAGTAACGCCATAACCAAGTTTACGTCACTATTCGCGTGGCGAAGAACCACGGAATTGATGCGCTCAAAGCGCTACTGTATACCTTCGTCCTCGTAAAACGTATCCAAATTTCAGTCGGGATAACCTAATGAAGCGTTCACTGCTCTGGGCTAGCCCCGGCCCCCATTGTTTTCATAAACTACAAGAGTATTTGAACTGAGCTTGACTTCCACAATGTCGACGATCGCTGTATTGTGATCTGGCTGAATATCAGGGAATAAAACGAACGGATGTGTAGATTCCAAATATTATCGAAGCTTTAATAAAATACGAAATTTATCATTGAAATCGAGACACGGATAACGCTAATGAATATTGTCCCATTCTATAACAATAACGAAACAGTACTCAATTACACCAAACGAACGCTGTGATTATAAGACATCTATTATAGAAATATAACAAAGAAAACTGTATTCTCTGGAGAAATAGTGATATAAAACAAAATCGAGATATCGAACAGTGTTCCGAGTTTGATCCTGGTTTTCTAGGTGTATCTAATTTCCCGGTGTAGGCCGTTTCCGGGAAAAATTCGCGCGTGCCGCAGGAACGCGAATTTAATGAGAGTTTCTATCGACTCGTTATGGAGTTAATCGGAGTAGGCAACGAAAGGCTTTGAAAACGGCCGAAAGTCATTGCGGCCGGCAACTTTAAAGTTGCTGTAACCCATCTACTTCCCGATCCGGAAGCCGCGAGCTCAGGGTGGGGGAGA
The DNA here is from genome assembly GCF_051020985.1 of Nomia melanderi. Classification (NCBI taxonomy): domain Eukaryota; kingdom Metazoa; phylum Arthropoda; class Insecta; order Hymenoptera; family Halictidae; genus Nomia; species Nomia melanderi. Next base: position 2,045,512 of record NC_135001.1, on the reverse strand, counting down.
GGGACTGAGAAAGAGTCCGCGACGAAAGTACGCGGAGAATGACGTAGGATGAGGTGGCACTATGGGGGTTGGCCCGGTGTGTGACACGAAAGAGTCGACGTAGAACGTTTTCCGAGCTGGTCGCGATCAATTAAAACTTCCCACGGGTTTAATTTATCGAACGATTTGAACTGATTGCTACCCCCGTTGAAAAGACCGATTTCCAACCTCCCCCCGATTTCTTTTCCGCCTTTCTCGGCCCTGTTACCGTGAAACTTTCAGGAATCTTTCACGCTCCGGTTGCTCACCGGCTCGACCCGTCGGCTCCATTTTCTCCTGAAACCCCACGCATACTGTATTTACCTTGCTCTTGATCGGAAAAATGATAGTAAATCGGTTCTCCGAATGGTTCGACGTTTAGAACGATTTTTTAGAAGTTTTTTTTTAGTGATTGAAGTAGCTTTAATAATACGACTAGGGATAATTATGATATTGTACCTTGGAAAGTGACTACGTGTTTTGGTGAAACGGGAAATCAAGCGTTAGAAAATGACAGTAGTTTCTAGTATAGCTAAATAATGATATCACGCGTGGAAAAGTAACTGTATTTCTTAGTACAACTAGCAATAATAGTAACTATACCGTATTAAAAGATGATTATGATTTGTAGTACGACTAGCAATAGAAATAACATTCCTCGTTCTCAGTACAACTAGTAATGACAATAATATCATGCGTGAAAAAATAACTACGTTTCTTGGTACAACTAGCAGTAATAATAATATCATACGTGGAAAATAACTACGTTCCTTATTACAACTAGCAATAATACTAATATATTAGAAAGTAACTACGAGTAGCAATAACAATAACAATATGCGTTAAAAGATGACAGTAGCTCCTAGTACAACTAGCAATGACAATTACATCACGCGTGAAAAAATAATTACGTTTCTTAGTGCAACTAGCAATAATAACACTATCAAAAGGTACCTACGATCCATACTTAGCGCGACTATGCTAATAATGTTACACGCCAAAACACATATACATCACATAACACGAACCTTCCGTACTATCGTAAGCCTTCTAAAATATAGGTAAACTCGAAGCGACACGAGTAACACGGATCCAGAGACACCGACCGAAGAGCGAGCTTTCCGTCGAAATGGCTCGTTACGAGAACTCCGTCGATCGCAAATAAATTCTGAAGGAGAAACGGAGGCGATTCCCGATACGCGAAGTCTCGCGGGGACGTTTCAGCATATCCCCGCGATGCGCATGGATATATTCGACACGCGTGCCGCGCCACTACATTAAATGTCAGCCGTGTCGAACGCGTGTTGCGAATCCGAATGCGGAAATGCTATTACGATTATTTCGGTAGGCTTCCTTCGCTTAACGATCGCATTAGCAGGCTTCGGAAGCGGAGAGGCATTACCGCTGGCATCGATATCCCTGCGGCTTTAATGATCATGCTGAATATTGATTAGCAATTAGTGGCATAAACAGCGGCCTTCAAATCGTTGATGAGTGTCCAGAGCCAGAGGCTAAGCGGCCTCGTATTCCAAAGTTGCTGGATTTATTGTGGTTAGCAACAATCATTTCGTCCTCCGTTCTTCCTTCAAAGGATAACGGGCTGTCTGTTCTATGTAAAATGTAGCGATGTTGTTTAGTAAACATAATGAAACTCGTTTAACCCGTTGAATGTGATGGGTCACCGGTGACCCTCAATCAAATCGAATTACTATAGTTCACTCAATTAGCTCCTTACATTTGGCAGGTGACTCTGTCACCACTTAATTTGATATAGAAAAATTATGAAGTTCGATATTTAACATTAAGCCCTGCAAAAAGCATCAATATATGAAATATTGAAATAAAATATTTTCGTTTCTCAGTTTATGCGTGATTTCTCGATAGTTTCGAAACTGTTTGTGTCTCGTCAGAAAGCGTTGAAGATTTCTAATGAAAAAATCGAGTGCAATGGGATAAACAACGATTATTTGGAAGCGTTTGTGTATTATAAATAATGCTGCCTGGTACAGTGACATTCAGCTAGATGAATGAATTCAATGAAATCATATAATACTATATCTTTTCATTTCGTGTAGTTCGTGCAGCATTGAACGTGTTAATAATTGCTCAGAGAAACAGCTTTTATCTTTTTAATAATTGCGAAAGGAAGAAATCAGGAATCAGTCATTTTTACCCATTTAGTAGTTTTAGTGTTAATAATTTACCAAAATACGAAGAATTCCCAATTCATCAATACCCACGTTCACTCCAGAGTATAGAAATTGATAATAGAAAACTAGTATTCAATTCGAGCCCAAAATAATCGAGACATTTAGTTCTAACTTCTATTTGATGTAGGTTAAAGGAAAGTTAGCACAATCCTAGCGAACGGCTAACAGTGGATAGCATTGCGTTCGATGTCGGATCTAGCATGCTGCCAGTATTTATTTGTTTTTGTTCATCTTGTTTCCTGTGGCATTCCTGACCACAGCCAAGGAATCAATAACAACGCCGGTGAGCTTTGTATGCAGTTATTGTTTTGGGTAGATTGATACTATTGGCCGGGAAACTTTTGAGCGAAATAAATTGGAAAAACGCGTGGAGAACAGAGGAAACCGGTGTGTGTAATCTCCTTCCGGTGAATATTGAATACACTCTGATCCATTCTGTTGCGCGCCGTTGTCCGCAAGTGTTCGGGCACTTGTAAAAGTTCTCTCAAAAGAATGAAATAAGTGGATATCCCAAGTAAAATGTCTGAATAAAACTGAACTCGTTGCTTTCCTCTTTATACTGAGATGTAATTCGAGTAAAAGATACAGCAACAATTCCTGTCGGATAGACGTGAATTTTACATCGCTTTTCTACGGAACAAGACACACCAGGCTCGCCAACGGAGCCGTTACATGTTCTTGACGGCCGGCGTTTCACATTTCGCATGAAAAATACGAAATTAATTTTATCTACGGTTTTATTTAAAGTCGTACAGCACGCCGTAACATTCAGGAAATCAACCCGATTTCTTTGTCACGTTGTTTAAATATTCCATAAAGAGGATTTGTTGATTTTCACGAAATGTTGCGGTCACGAAGGTTGTTAGCGAAACGAAAGATACGAAAGCGGGTGAGTTCACTTTTCGAAAGTTCATTCGACTTTCAGCAGAACAATCGAACAGTGTATTCCTCTAGTTCCTAAACTGATTCCGTCGTTTCCAAATAACTTACATTAGAAAGTAACCTACAAGACAATTGCAACTAATTAACGCTAGGACTAATCATATCGCTGAAAATGACTGATCTTTGAACGAATAAATTGAAAATGAATTTCTTTCTATAGAGAAATTTCAAAAAGTCACTTTCAGTGCTTGGTAGTTCTAGTGTTAACACGTTGAATGCCATTTGAAAACATTTATATATTATAAATAATGCTACCTAATGCAGCGATACTCAGCTAGACGAACATACAATAATAATAATACAATTCAATCAAACGATTTAACATTACCTGTTCTCATTTTGTGTATTTTGCTCTAAGAAACCGCGCGTTCAACGTGTTAAAACTAGCACTTCAACTGTCTTTAAAGTTTCTTTCTAAAAGCTATAAGCGTGAATTTATTCAGATTTCAATTGACTTGTATTTCAGTTTAGGTATTGTTCGTGCACGCTGTCCAGACAGTATTAGTGGACGTGGCGTAACACTTTCACACGCCGAATTAACCTTGTGTGAAATAGATGTGATGAAAGAAGGCTTCTCCTTTTCTCGTTCGAAAGTGGACTGTATTTGTTGAATATTGAGTGAAAGGAATGTGTATATGTTTACAAAGTTAAAGTATGTGTGTTGTCCAGTGAGTACAGCGTGATTGTTATGAACTTGTGATGTACGTCTGTCTGTCTGTCTCAATGTCTCTCTATATATATAAAAATACAGAGATAGGGCGGTGTCCTTAGTGACAAATCAGCAGGCTAGAACGCTCGGGGTGTTGCTAATTACCGTTTTTAAACCTACGCCCACATTACTTGTAGTCGTTTTTTTTATATGTATCTTAACCAAATAAACCGTGCCGGAACAGGTATTACTAAATCAGCTTCTTTAATCATTTTCAAGAAGTGTCTATACTTTTACAGCAATTGTAAAAGAAGAAATCAATTGATAATAACTAGGTCAGAATCAGGACCCTGGTAGTTCTAGTGTTAAATAATAAAGTTACATAAAATCCCGATCGAAAGGCATCTTAATTATTCGATTGCTCTGTTGACGATCGTAATTAGTGTACGAGAACAGGACGTACAACGGAGCCCCGTTGACCCGGTTCTACATTCCCGACTATTCACCGAACTCGCCCGAATTTTATTGACTCCGGTCCGGCCGCGATGAGAGTCGTGTATTTCCCGAAACTCTCTCTTCCTCCGGCCGCGTAAATTCTTCTCCGATTGTCCACGGCCGGGCTTTGTTCCGCCGTTCGTTTTAATCACCGCGCACCGCCCGGCGAAATATTTATTCTTCTTTTATGAGCGCGTTGAATAACCAGTGCCACGAATCATGTCGCGTTCGGAGACATAAAGTATTCAAGCTTTTAACGACAATGGCGGCTCCCCGGCCCGAAGCCTCTAGTGTTGACGTAGTCGAGTGGCCGAGGCGTTCGCCGAGACGTCTCAGGGAGTCGCGACTAAGAAAATTCATTCTCTCTCTCTCTCTCTCTCTCTCTGTTTGTCTGTCTGTCTCTCTGCAGTCTATTCTGGCAACTGGTTGCATTATAAGTGTACATTGGATCGGACGCGAAAAGCAAACGTCGTAACTCGCTGGGAAACCTATAACCGCTTCTGTTAACACGTTGACTGTCACGAAAAACTTCAGTGTTTTATGTGCCATTTATTGTTGTAACAAAGATGAAAAGGAACAATTATCAATTATTTTGTACCACAGTTTTTAGGTTACTGTTATCTTGTTATTTACGTTGTTGAACGAAAGTTGAATACGAGTTTCAGGAGGAAATAAACTACTAAACGCGCGGTTCTGTGGCTAAACACTGCCCTTCTCGGGCATTCTTCCTGTACCGTCCAAGTGAGGAACATTAGATTAAAAGAAGTAATATTTAAATAAAGTTTTTACCATTTCATTACTTTAATTTAATTGATTGACAGTTCAGTTTGCGTATTGCTAAATCAATTTCTTGAATAATTTCTTAGAGAAACATCTGTTAGATATTTAGTAATTGCGGAAAGAGAACATCGGGAATGGTCATTTTGACTCGTCTGGTAGTTTTAGTGTTCAACTATATAAAAGTCACTAGAAATTGAAATAGAATGTAACAGAAATACTATTGTTGCATTCATAGCGAACGTTTCATGATAACATTGTCATAGAAACTCGTCTAAATAACTGTCCAGAAGGTTAATGTTAATAATCGTTTCGTTTTTAATGATCCTAAACGAAAATGCAGTGTGAAACTTCATTTGTGACAGTATGCAACGATTAAAATAAATAAACGCGTATAAATGATCGCAATAGATTTCTCTTTCACCTGCGAACAACAGCGAGTTCGTACAACGAATCGAAACAAGAGGCACCGTGTTCATGATCGCGATTCCACAGCGTGCGAATTTTTTTTCATCTCTTTTTCACGTGTCCCGCCGCAAAACTGGCTCGAGGCAGACAAAACTGGGCCGGGTTCGATTCGAGTGCCAACAAAATATTGTTGCCGCGTTCGAGGACTGCGTTGTACAAATTTCCACCCACAGAATTGGCCCGCAGAAGAAAAACTTTTTACCCCGGGAGATCGGGCTGACCGTTTCGTTGCGGACTTGACGAGAAGAAATAAATACGCGCTGATAGAACCGCCGTTGATATTTTTCGACGTTTTTGTAGCTGGAAACTCTGTATTTTTGCTCCTCGGAAACAATCGAACAGAAATGCCTGTCCTATCCGTTCAACCGATTTTAATCCGTGGTTCCCTAAACTATTCCTTTCTGCTTTTCGTTCTCTGCGGTATTTTTTCGAAGCATTCGTATCGTCTTGCTAGTTTATTCAATCCGTCATAGGGATTGCTGACGCGGTCGCCATTTTATGATTCGTTACAGTTCAGTACACAGATCATATAAACCACACTTATGATATAATAAATATTCAATTATTCAATTTTTAATTGATTACCTGGAACATGTGAAACACACCTGGAATATAATAAATATTTAATTATTAACTTTTTAATTAAATACGTAGAATATGTGGAACACACCTGCGATATAATAAATATTTAATTATTAAATTTCCAATTGATTGCACAGAACACAAAAAGTACTTATGATAGAATGCAATAAGCATTCCTTCTGACTATTTATTAATGCGTATAATTTCAATAAATACCGTGTAGTTATTAAATTTCCATATATCGGTGTTTAATGGCAGCAACGACAAAAAAGAGGTTCGTTTTTCCATGGCAATCGCTAATTGGCATCAAAGTATACTTCTATCGGCAAAAGTACTCGACATTACGTTATTGTTATCAATTCATGAACCAAACGAATAATAATGATGATCCTCCTTTTTGATAGAAAATGCTGTTTCCGTGCATTTTTCTGTTTAACGCGGCGCTCGTGTAACTGCACGGAATGTAATAAACGTTAAATCATTAAACAAACGTCTGGCACAGCGTATCTACCTCGGGCAGCGTAGAACGGTGTCCGTTACATACGACTATCACTCAAAAGTTTGGGGTACACGTGTCGACGAGAATGGTACTCCAAAGCTCGTACTCCCGCTGTAATATTAATGCTCTATTTATCTTCAGCTGCGTGCAGTGACATGCGCAAAGGTATTGAGCCGTGACACCTTTCCCTACTAACTTGTAGTAGCTGACTATTTATTATTACACTGTTGTGAATAACGCATTACCTCGGCGCAGTGATACGTTAACGTGGCGACCCTCGTTAAAAGATTCATTACGCAGATTAATACTTGAATATCTTTATAGCAACTCGCTCTTTACACGCACTAGCTTGTTTCGACAGAATATATCAGTACAATTCATATCTCATTCTATCAGTACCGTTAATAACGATGACAACAATAACAATGAAAATAATGATAAATTACAAATTAAATGTCTCAAAATATCGAAGGCTCTTAGAAATCTTTGTGACGTTAAATTTCAAATCTCGAAAGACGAGATTACGGATTAAATACCGTTGAATTAATAAAACCAGACACAAATATAGATATCAATTATAAATGATTCTAAACTCAGCTATACTGTTATCGCGAATCAAGTTCGAAACTCGATCGATCGGGGTGAACGAGCGAAGAAGACGATAAGATTGAGGATACTATAAGGGGCGAGCTATAAAATAGAGAAACCGAAGCAGGGATGAGCTCTGTTGACCAAAGGGGAACAGTGCGTGGGTGTAAGCATCGAATGTAAATGGAAAAGCGCTGTTCGACGGAAAAACCGAGGAAACGGGGCGCACTTGCGTCTGTCTGACTCCGAGTCGTGAATCGGACGATCGGTAGCGATCGCTCGATCGAGGAAACAGGCTATTAACCACTTTCTTTTCTCTTTAACCCTTTGCACTCGAGAGGTGACTCCCAGTCGCCGGATTTGATACAGCAAAATTATAAACTTTGGTATTTACTATTAACCTTTGTATACTACATCGATACGTGAAATATTGAAAGATAATAGCTTTGTTACCTAATTTATGTATGATTTCTTGTTAAATTCATTTTAAAGAATCTTGTCTATATCTAATTAGAAAGTATTGAATATTTCAAGTGAAAAACTTTCGAGTGCAAAGGGTTAACGCTTTGTGCCAAGTAAATAACCATCTAAAAATAAAATAGTAATGTTCAAACCAATTTTCAGTTCAAACCAGTTCATAGAATTCTGTCTTACATTTATTTTTCCGAAATCGCGCATCGTCACCGGAGCGAGATCGCGTCACTCGTGTGCATAGGCCCTTACACGGCCTGATCGTGGATGCATCCTTCATAAATATTCAAATGTTTATACGAGTCGCGGACGCGTGTTTAGCGTTTGCCCTCGCGCGCAATCTACACCGCTCCCAATGGCGCAGGACAAATACGCCGATAATGAAGATAAACGAGGAGCGAAGTTCCTCGTGGGAACAACAGATCGTCCTTGATAGAGAGCGCCGGGGACTGTATCGAGTGCTAGCCCGACGCTTCGACGTCGAATTGCATCCTGTTTCCGACGGAATGCCTTCGACCTGGCCAATTGATTACACGATAGTTCGGAGAACTGGAGTCGGGATCGCGCGGATCGTATTCGTTGATGCACTGCTGCGTCTCGTTAACCGCTGCCGGCGGTCTCCAAAATTTCTTGGGATTGCAGCTGTTGGATAACTAATTCCGAAATTGATTGGCTAATTAGATTTTTGACGAATCGACCGAGAATTTCTATGAGATTTCATAAGAATATTTCTATTTTCATAAGATCTTAAGAGAAATAATATGTGGTAGTATATGTCCGTTTGGAAGATGGTATCTATTTTACTGAACGAACACTTTGATTCAAATTTGATGTTGAAAGATTAATTGTTAAATAATTGTATTAACTTTATTAACATTATTCAAATTTTTGTATTAATATCTCCGTAGAGGAATTATTAACTGAATGCCAAGCGGCGCGATTGTAAGATAAAATTAAGTTTACTTATCTATTTCCCTTCTAATTCTTCATTTTCATTTCTGTCATTGCTTGGAAATAAAAAACGAAACGTTCGCGCTACTTACAATTTTTTAGTGTGAAAATAGGAAAGTGTCATTCAGTTTCTGAAACAAAAGAAGCGCGACCGCGCTGCCACTTTTCGACCGGTTTCCGCAAACACACGTGGCAGTCAAACGGTTAAGACAAAAACTACCGGGTGGGTCAAAATGACCCATTCATGACTTCTTTTTTTCCAGTTTTTGGAAAGATAACGGATGCTTCTCTGAAAAATTACTAGAGAAATTGTTTTAATAATACAGAAACTACAGTGCAATTCAATTGAAGTCTCAATAGTTGCATCTAGTTTCTACAGTGAAATTTCAAAAAGACAGTTTGACTGCTTGGTAGTGCTACTGTTAAAAGATGCCACTTAGCGTTTCCTACTAGTAACACGGAAAAGCTAAATCTTTTCGGCAAGGCCAATGAAGCGATCGGTGTAACATATTTAGTGACCGGCGAAATCGAATGATCATTGCCAGGTTTAGTTCGTTATTGCTAAATTTCATTCTCAGCTCGAGGCAACTGTTTCCAAACAATCCTATTTATACGGAGCGACGACCAATCAGTCGGGATTCAACATCGACAGTATTAAGCGTCCCGATAATCATTTTCGAATTATCCATGCGTCACGGGCTCGGTCGGAATCGGCGATCGATCATCCCCCTTTTTAAGGGTATTCCATCAAGCGAGTCGGCGAGGGTGAAGGATTCATGAGACGCCATGCGAGACCTGCTGGATCCGGGGGGGGGGCGGCAAAACCGTGATCCATGTCGAGGGGTCAAATTTTCGGGGTAGCCCCGTTGGCGCCAGTCGGCGACCTATCCCGCAGAAATTCATTTCTTCGAGTTGTTTTCAAGGGGATCACCCTTGACGCGATGAGTCACAGAATTTCCTGTCTGTATATCTCGATTCCATGAAATTACATGCAGGGATTATGAAATGTGGAAATCAGTGGCGTCCCCTATCGCGCGCTGATAGGCGGAACCAGGGGATCGATCGCGAGATCTTCGATGGACAGAGATACTTCACCCTCCGACATTCTTGCATCGCTGCGCACGAATCGACGCTATTAACACTAGATTTACGGAACCCCTCAATTTGACGGATATCGAATTTTCTAAATGTTATTTCGTAATATTTCGTTGGAAACATCGTTTAACACATTCGGATGTTTTTATTAGAAGTTATAGACTACGACATTATATTTACGAACTCGATGACTCGTTTCAGTTTCATTTGTCTAATATTCTGTTTAGAAGATTTACTGGATTGAAGGAAATATTATAATTGAGGAGATTGCCACCGAAATAATTGACAGCGAACGTGTTAAGTCGATTTTGATTCAATTATGCGAATACGCATTGCAATAGTCTGGTGTTGAAGCTATAATTTTCACAGTTTGTACAGACGAACGTAGTTTTCAAAAGACGATAGAATAAAGTATAGAATAAATCCATAAATTTATTATTAAGACGACCCTGAAGAAGTTGAGAATAATCTACTGTTACAATTTTATAACCATCATATGTTTACCTCTATACCTTACAACTTTTATCTGAAGCATTTGTTTGCATCACTAATACCTTTTAAATTATTAACACTAAATTTACGGAACGAGTCAATTTGACTCTTATTGAATTTTATAAGCATCGTTTGGTAAAATCGTTTGGGTCGATTTTTATTGACGCAGTTACGCAAATATGTATCCTAATTGTCTACTTTCAAACCTCTAATTTCTAAGATCTAAATGAACGGATAACAATTTTCCTAAAAACAATACAACAAACTACAGTAAATGTCAAAAAATCTAGTTAAGTTCCCTCCAGAAAACGATCGTTTGACACTGTGCGTCTGAAAATCTCCTTGTACCGTATTCACGCCCTCCCTCGACCACGTAACAAGAAATAATAAATAAAACTAATAGTTCAGTCGAAAACTTCACTTGTTTACGATTTCTTTCGTTTCCGACGGCCATTGAAGCCATGATAAATAGGCCAGCTCGGCCAAACTTTTAATCCCACAGAAACAATACACGAAACTTTTTCCATTCCGTTCGTTTAAAGTCCGCAGGGTATAAGAAATAAAATGGACGTAGCGCGAATCTTGCGACTATAAATTTTTCTTTCTACCGGACATCTTTATCGATTCCGCGGATCATTGATAGCCGTGCGATCTTCCGCGTAGCCATTCACGATTCCGTGGTCGATGGATCTTTTCCTTTGACGATAAATGTTCGCCGACGGAGTCGAAGATCGCTGCGAGCGCGAAATGATCGCGAATACAATATAGAAAACGCTATTCGCAGGTACTCGTCCTGTTCACCGTATCGTCTTTGTTGGCTTTTCGTTACGTCTGCGGCACGACGCGGCGCGCATATCGAAAACGCATCGCGAATGCATTATTTGCTGCGTATATCGCACGCTCCGTTGAGTCTGCAGCCCCTATTGTGAATCGGCCAAGTGTGCTTTCGTTGGAAATATCAGACGACGCGCGGCGAAGATTCAAGAAGCCGTAACATGCACGCTATTAATTTGCATGTTATTATACCTTGTTATTATACGATATACCGTGTATCGCGCGTGACTGACTCGACCACGTTCAACCGAAATTGCCCCCGGGATTCTAATTCGTTCGATTTCGTTTGGAAGACGCAAGCCAGTGATTCGGAAACGGTTGTACTTTAACTTTGGAGAGTTACTATGTGAGAAATTATATTATGTTTTAACATTACGCACTTGAAAGTTCTTCGATAGGAATATTCTCCCGATGAGATATAGACGTATTGAAACTAGCTTGATGAGAAGTATTGCTGTTTTATTTGAATACTCTGATATTGATACATTGTGCTAAATATTAACCTTCAGAAATCCAGTCGATTTCGCGATCTAGTAACTCTAATTTTTATAATATACCTAGTGAATATTAAAAAATGTTATAACATTTCTTAGATCTTTCATACTCGTTTTTAAGAGAAACTTTGTGCGTACAGTAAATGCAATAATTTTATGACAGCTTCTTCAACTTCGATTGTTAAGATATTTGACACTAGATTTACGGACCTTTATTGTACAGTTTATTCTATTGTTCCCAGAAAGATTGGTGTTCTCTGTTTAGATCTAGAAAATCAAGTGTGTAAAAATGTATTATCAGGGCCCATAATCACATAATTGAATCAATGAAAATCGACCGAAACATTTACCAAATAATCTTCATAAAATTCAATATAAATAAAATTGACTCGTTCCGTGAATCTAGTGTTACTATAAATGGTTCTGTAACTTAGCCTACAGAGTGCACAGGATTAAATACCGAATATAATTCTGCTCTGTGAAATATGGCGTCTAAGAGTTGCTTTTCTCAGAGTCTATTATTTACATACAACAGACAATAATCAATACTATCGACTAATGATTTTTCGGACACAATTATTACTCATCGAAGATGTAACAGTAACTCAAGACCCACGGAATGTCCACCCATATCCGACTACACCCCGTCAACCAAAGAATCCCATGCAACCAGTATGATTCCTCGTTGCTTAAAATTTATTTCAATTTGCTCGGTGCGCTGGGACGATCGATCATAACAGTCGAGAACTGTTCCGCACGGCGAAATAAAGAAATACGACGGAAGTTCCGTGAATCCGGAGGCATCTGCATTCCCGTAAGACCACGTGCCGCTCGGACGTGAAATTCGGGCGATATTGCGCGAACGATAGCATTCTCTTCGAATTTGTTGAGGACTGGAAGCCGTTTGCGGTCCGAGCGTCGTCTCTGTCGTTGCGACGCGATGCACGGTGCGCATCCCGAGCGTGGCGCGGATGCATTATTCGCCGCGTTATTGCACGCGCCGTTGAACCGGCTCCATTGTAAATTGGTCGGGTGCGCGTTTGTTGGAAATGTTGCCCGAGGGAGGCGGAGTTGCGTGCAGAACCGGGCGCGCACAGAGAGAGGGAGGGAGGGAGAGAGAGAGAGAAACGTAGAGGGTGTAAGGGAGAGAGAGACAAAGAGACTAGGGGTGAGACCGCTCTCGAACCCGGTGAAAGCCCTTATATTGAATACGTGGCTTACATCTCAATATCTCGATGCACTTACTCGATGCGCCATCGATACGTCTTGCGATCGGCTCGAAGAAAGGTATGATGGACTGCGAGCAGTCCGCGCATAAGTTATTATTGTCACTGGCATTGTGCACTTTGAAAGATCTCTCGATTAAATGCATTAGGGAAAGTGCACATCAGTCTTAGGACATAAATATAGGCTGCGAGACGAGAGATAGTCGGGGGAGTGGAATTATGTTATTACGTGATGGAGAAGCACGATGTATGCACTTTGTTCGTTGAATTTTTTGTAAATTCTGTTTCTCTATCTCGATTTTGTAGTTTCAGTTTTTATGATGTTTCGCGTGGGTAATTATTTTGGGAAAAATATAATTGCCATTTCCAGCGCGTGAAATTGGAGGTTGTGTCTAATGCCGCTGCGTGTACGCTTTTATCGCGGTAATAGGGAAATGGAATTTGATTAATTACATCGCGGACACTTGTTACTCGTAATTGAGAGGAATTGGGTAAATTTTGGGCTTCGTAAATTGACAGGGGTGAATGTGATTTTGTTTTTGATGTTGTTCTGAATAAGCTATTAGTAGAAATGATTGTTGTTTTATGTAATTAAAGGAATTCATTTGCTCTGCGTAAGGTACTGTAACATAATCGATGTTTGAAATGTTAACACTAAACCTACCGAGCAGTTACATTGATTTTTTGAAATTCTTCTATAGTATCTCCAAGAGTGCATCTATTGAGACTATCATCGATTTATAATCGGCGTATTGCTAAATCAATTTCTCTAATAATTTCTCAGAGAAACAACTGTTATCATTTTAACCCTAATCGGACCACGATATGACTTTGAATCACATTTGAACTTTTTACTTAAATTTTTTGATCATTTCATAATCAAAAAATTGCACATTACTGCATTTCCAAAAGTTTTTCTGGTCTCTTAAAATTTGGGCCTTTTAAACAAAAACAATAACATTTTAAACATTTCTTTTATTCTCAGAAATGACTGAGAGTCACGTCATGGTATGATTCGTTATAAAAACACGTGTACGATTAGGGTTATTAATTGCATAACGAAGAAATGAGGAATGTGTCGTTTTGACACGTCTAATATGTTTAGTATTAAATATTACAAATGATGTTGTCCAGAATCCACAGAATCTACACTTTCCGTATGACTTGTAAACATAAACGGAACATTAAGCAGAATCTTCATTTGCTTGGACACGGCCGCAAAGCGTTTCCTATAGACGGATACAGATACCGCAATATTATTGCGCAACTCGAAGTCGGACTGATCATTATGGAATATATGGCTCCCTAGATCGACCGCATCCTAGTTCAGCTTCCACTAATTAATCTGAAATTTCCTGCCAGCTTCGTCGAACGGGTTCCGCAGCTAATAGACCTCGGTCTGAATTCACATTGCCAATTATCTCATCGTGGACTACTTAACATGCACCAACTCCACTATACGTTGCCGTGAATATTAATAATAAATTCACTCGCCGTTGTATCCCATACTGAACACACTTATATCTCATTCAGGCATCATTCGATCCATTTTCTTCTTCAAAATAGACTTAACGGGAATTCTAGTCTTCCGTGGTTAGTTAATATTAACCGAACCTAGTAGAAACAGTGAAAATTAGTATCTGCTTTCAGAAAAGATTTAAAATTTACAATCATCGAATTCGTAATTCTGTATCTCGTTAATACTAAAACTACCAGACTGCTCAAAATTACTCATTCCTGATTTCTTCATTTTGCTATTATAAAAATAACAGATGTTTTTCTGAGAAATTATTCGAGAAATCGATTTAGTAATACGCAAAGTGAATTATAAATCAATTAAAGTTTCAGTGGACGCACTCTTGAAGTTTCTACAGAATTTCAAAAAGTCGGTTATCTACTTGGTAGATTTAATGTTAAAGAAACAGATAATGACTGTCAAATTGTGAAAATTTTGTGATTCTGTTTAAAGTCGTTGTTACAGTTCAATGCATCGGAAATTAATTAAAATAAAGATCTCGCGTAAATAAGTAACAGTAATTGATAGTTCAGATGCATATAAATGTTGAATCACTGAATGTCGTGATCCATTTCATTAAAACTGCAGTTGGTGGGGTTATCAAATGTTTTTACCCCGGGGTCAGCAGCTATATGGCAAATCTTAATCTCGGAAATAGCGTCCCCGTATCGATACCATAAAACTCGATGCATATTGCTTCGCGGAGAACGATTCGACGATCTCATCTTATCTGCGCAGGAAGAATCACCTTGATTCCATTTGTACCTCGATTTTCTCCTCTCTAAAGTCTGTTTCACCGGCTCGAGGCATTACAAAATTTGAACGATGAAATCTACTTACGTATCCGATGCAATTTACACGTCTGTCCATTTTATTTTCAGGAGAAACAAGTATCAACGCGGAACAGGATTCCGCTTTGAACCTGTTGAACTGTTTACGGAGTTTCCTCGAGGCCTGCACACGTTACTGTCACTCCATTTGCAATATCTGAATTTCGGTAGTCTAACCAACCTCATTTCATCGTTGTTATTACATCTTCCGACGACGATTTATTGTTAGACTAATTTTTATATTATATATCTCTCAAGGAAGACTCTAAAGGAATCAATCATCAGTCGTAATTACAGAAATCGTAAACGATAAAGGTATTTTTTATTGAGAGAATATTTCGGAATTTGTGTAATCTGAAAGGAAATCACTCTGACTACTAAAACAGTTTAGTTTTATTAATTATCGCGAGAGCACAGGTACAATTTTTCTTTTTTTTAGTGTTCTTGTGTTTAACAAACTTTTAGCATCTTGAGAGTTTCTTTAATGTTTCAAAGTTTTCCGAGTCATCAAACTCGGCGTACACGTTCGAACGTTGCGACGACGCTGGTAAACGTCGTTACGGCTGCCCTATTTCCGGACCCTTGGGACATGCTAATTAAACTGGCTAATAGCTGGGTCCAACCTTGGCCGCCCATCAATCGATTTAACTACAAATTCAATTGGTCGTTGCTTGTTAGACGAGAAAAATAATTAGTTGGCCTGCTGGCCCTGCGTTATCGCGCAAAAAATTGACAAATCTTGTTAGCTCGTTATGTAATAATCCGGTCCACGAGATCGACAATTATCAACGATGCATTTCTCGAGGGTGCTTCATAATCGCATGTACTCCACAATTAACTGGAAACATTTACCTATTATCTGACATTTCGAATCTGACATTGCGTCTATAATTCAAACGATTAGATGAATTTTCCAATTTCTATAAATAGAAATTCATCTTTTTAAATTCCAATGATATTTTGTTAAGGTACATTAACCTCTTTCCTCGCGGTTACTTTCGCAACTACCTTTGAAGCTGTTATATATTTAACAATTATCTATAAAAGACAATCCTAAAAAGATAATCCCACCTTAATTCGGTTAGTCTATATTTACCATAAAGATTAAAAGACAAGGGAAAGTAAGTTTTAATATCAGCTTGAAAGACAGAAATAATGTTCATACATTTGAAATTCAATTTGAAAATTGTATCACGAGTTCCACTAGATATTATAATATAAAAGATTAATTTCCATTTTTATTAATGCATACACGTAGCAAAATTGAAGATAACATGCATATAAAAGAAAGATCCCCCTTTGTAGATCATGCAACCGTATACTTCACGAGGCCATTATCATTGTTTCTTGTATCCGAGAGTAACATTTTCTCTGTGCACCGACGAATATATCGTCGATTCGATTCCGGTCACGAAAATCGCCTTGAATTTGACCTTGCATCGGGAACATGCGTCTCTGCGGAACCCGCTCTATTCGCGGGAGAAGAAGTCAATAAATAGCTTAGCGGGAAGCATAGAATAACGCCGGATAAAGAGTCGGAATCCCCTTTGAAATTGCGCCGAGAGGTACGGTACTCAAAGCAAACTAAGTTGTATAAATCAAAGTCTATTCCACTGGCAACAATTTGATATAGAATCGTGAAAGCCAGAGCATCCGCGGCTTCCCAGCCGGTGGAGCACAGCAGTTGCTTTTAAAGAGAGAAACCGTGAATTCGAACTGAGAAAAAGGATTGCACTGTATTCAATGTATCCACGTCATACCGTTAAAGTTCTCTTCGTAAAATTTCACTTCTTCTCTTTGACAGAGCTAGACGATTCTCCTGTGTGCGTCAATCCTTCCATTTGTCCTATGATTAGAAACTGTAAAAAGCATTCTTGACAAAAGTATACTCGCTGGAATCAAGAAGTAGAATTCAGCTGTACATGAATCGTGTTAAACCGGAGTACATTAAAATTGCTAGATTAACAATCGAGATTTACAACGAGAGAAAAGAAAAGTGAAAGCAACTAGTTCTCAAAACAGCTTCAACACTATACCAGACGTGTCAAAGTGACCCATTCCTGACTTGTTTTTGAAATTATTAACACTTTGATCGATTTCCACTGAAAATATTTAACATTTTCTGATAAGACATAGACGAGATTGTTTGAAACTAATTTAACGGTAATTCACAGGTAAATTAAGCAACAAAGCTATTTTATTTCAGTATTTCATATAGCAATATAAAGTTTCATTTAAAATATTAAATATTCAACTTCATAGTTTTGTTGTATTAAATCAAGCGGTGAGTGAGAGTCACCTCTCCAGTGCAAAGGGTTAAAAAGATAACAGATATTTCTCTGAGAAATTATTCAATACGATTTAGCAATACGCGACTTATCAATACGCAAACTGAATCATAAATCAATGAAAGTCTCGATAAATGCACTCTTGAAGTTGCTATAGAGGAATTTTAAAAAGTCAATGTAACTACCCGGTAGGTTTAGTGTCAAACAAACGTTTCCACCCCAAACTACATTGAAATCGGCGGACTACCAATCAAGACTTCCAAGAAGGAAAACGAAAGTCCAAAGAAAACGATTCTCTCGAAACGCGAGGGCTGTCAAAGGATTTTCAAAACTAAAGCAAGAACCAAGAGAGAGAAGGGGGCCCGCTGTTATTATATCAAACCTAAGCGAGTCACCCTCTATGAAAGCACTGCAAGTATTTTCAACCACCGTTATTTTCACCTTCTCCAAGCAACGCGTCCCCGGCTGAAATTTCTCAGGAGCCGTAAGACTCTCGGCTTATAACCAGCAAGAAGTCGACGAACGTTTCCAAGAGCCTAATGAAAGGTCCTCTGTAATTCCGTTTCCGCGTAAAAACGTATTCGTCTCCGCGCGTTCCTAGTTTACCATTTTTTCCCCCGTTGTCTTCGCGATTTCGCGCGCGAAGAACGAACTCGTCGCTCGGCCCGACACTCTGCAACGGATCGGCCAGGGTTAATTACGCATTGATAACTAACGAGCTTCCTTTGTGCAAATTTTCGGCGTTGGGGGCTGAGAGCAGACGAAAGACCCCGGGAAATTTGATTCGACGCGGCGGATTAAACGCCTTTGCCCTCGCAGCTCGGAACGTGAATCACTAATTCGGCACGTACAGTCGCGCACTTAATCCGCCGTGACTTGATCCGCGTATTAGTACCCCGCGCGAAAATACGTCCGCTGTCCTGCCTGTCCCCCTTCCCTCGGCTGACGGGAAATCGATTCCCTTTTCCTTGTCTAATTGCGACGAGGAGAGGGAACGTGGGCTGGGAAGTTTCAAGCATCACGCCTGGCTAGACATTGCGACGTTTACGCGATAACTAACGGCGTTCATTTGCCTTTTGTTGCAGTTTTATCAGCTCCTGGAGGCCAGCCCCGTGGCCAACTCTACCCTGATGTACCGTCACGTGACCGTGTTCGCGCCAACGAACCGGGCTTTCCAGAAGTATAATAGGACTACGAACAACTTGGTGCTCTACCATATGGGTAAGTACCTTTGTTTTTTAAATGGTAACAGTTTTATGGGCAAATTTCCGCCGTTCCTGTGGCTACGTTCAGGTATAATGGAGAGTTTCGAACTTTGAGATGGACGCTTGGTGGTTGTTTTATGTTTCGTTTTCTGGGTGGACTTGGGGAAATTACTCAGTTGGTTTTCTAATGGTGTAGTCTGAATTCTTCTGCTTCTCGTCGGTATTATTGCTGGAGGTAGAAGACAGTGGGAGTTGTAAGAATCTCTCGGAATCAGTGTTCGATGTTGGTTTGAACATTTTGTATCAGCTTTTTTCCTCGTTAACGGAGAAATTGCACGAGTGTACACTTTTCTGTCGAGTTTTCGTTTGCCGAGGTAATTACTTCCAGAGACTTCGTTTTTTGATTTTTTAATGGTTCTCGAATATTGATACTTTCGGGTTTCGGTTTACAGAAGCTCCCTCTCCGCCGCGCACCCTTCGAATGTTCGAGCTCGGCGTGGCCGCTGTTTATGTTTCAGTTTACCCTCCGCCTTTGCAAATGCGTTAGCTTTTATTGGGGCACAAGTTGCGTGGGGATATTAGTCTTTATGAACTTCCGTTAACGCGGCTTTTAGCGCGCGCCGTCGAACACCGGACCCACCCGTGGAGTATTTGTTGGTTAAATGTATGGAAACCAGGGACGGGAACATTTGTCAGGTATATATGCTGACGAATAATAGAACGTTGTTTCACCGAATTCAATTTCTTACTGCCGGAGAATTAAAAGACAAATCACGCTTTTGATGGTATTCATTGTTCTCCAATATTATGGTTAATAAACGTGTGCACCTTTACCTGTGTATTAAATTGACAATATGATCATTTCCTCGTAAAGATTCGAGTTGTTATTCCTTTGCAGTCGAAAGTTTTTCACTGGATATACTCAACATTTTCCGATGAGATATGAACGACATTGTTTGCGACTAAGTAATGAGAGAACAAGTCAGTAAGAAAGATATTCTGCTTCAACGCTTCATGTATTGATGCATTACACAAAATTTAATATTCTTTATAAGATTTAACAATTTTGTTATATTAAATCAAGGGGCGAATGAGAGTCACCTCTAGAGTGCATAGGGTTATAATAATAAGTGAATCATTCGGTGCTTCTAGCAATTAACTGATTTCCCGATTTCTTTCTTTTGAAATGATTAAAATATAACAGAAATTTCTCTCAGAAATGATTAAAGAAATTGATTTAGCAATACGCAAACTGAATGGTAAATCAATTAAAGTTCCAATATATGCACTCTTGGATTTTCTACAGAGGAAATTTCAGTATATCAATTTACCTATCGTTTTAGCGTTAAACATTCAAATAATTCCAACAATTTCGAGAGAATACTTCTCATAACAAAGATCGTGTGAAACAAAACCCCGATGCACGTATATCCGTCTCTATTTTCACGCGATTTTGATTCGACTTGAATTATTTCTCTTTTACGCGGTCGTTCGATTCAACGCAATTCCCTGAATCCTAACATGAATTTTCATGCGGTGTATCATATTATTTCATCGATTGTTCTACAACCAAATATCTATTTCTGTATAGATACAGTGTATGTTCTGCGTGTCTATCGTGCAAAAACGTGATCGGGCGTAATCGTTTCCAACGGGACACACGCGAACAATGCCCGCGTCATTTTCGGACATTGGGAAACCACGAATCACTGAGCGCGCGCGTTGCGCCCCATCTGCATACTCCATCCGTCTTCAATCGAATCTCCCTTTGCGGGCAAATACAGCGGCGCTTTAGGTGCAAATCCACCAATCCCGTTCGAATCTATGTACACGGTATAGGCTCGCCCACGAAGATCAAAGGGCAACACTTCGAAATTCGAAATTTGCTGGATTAATGCATTGAACAGCGTCCGCCGCTGCCCGGCGCTGCTACCGAATGCGAGAGGTGTCTTCCCTCGCCCCGGACACCGCGTAGGCGTTACGCGCGATCTCTAGTTTCCACCTCGTTACATATGTGAACCTAACTAAATACGACACCTACAGAGGAACAAAACCGCACCGGATCTTCGTGTGCGGATTGGACTCGGGTAAAGGAAAGCGCGTTGCGGTTAAATACTCTTGACAAACCGCTGTGAGCCGCATCCAAATATTATTTCATCGGTGAATTAATTCAATCAATTATTGTATAATTTAGAACAGTTGCATACGTATCTCTCGTAGATTATGACGCGATTCTTTTTAATCGTTTGTGTGCCACGGGTTTGCTAAAAGCCGGTCGGAAATTTCTTTAGCTATGCGATCGCGGTTCTTCCGTTTCAGCTTAGAAGTTGAATGACGCTTTTCTATTTTTACGTAAAAATATTCTAAATAGTGCAATCGTTCTGTTCTTCCATTTTTAAGCTACTAACAAAAATAGATATAAATAATTAGGAAGAGGGATAAACTTTTAGGCAGTATACTGGAGAAGCGCGATCGCGGTTCTTTCGTTTCAGCTCAGAAACTGATTGTTACATCTCAGTCTGTCGCATTCTGTTACGTATGCTTTCTGCGTCACGTGGCTCGACCAATAACATCAACTGTTCTATAGTTATGGATGCGAGCATCCTGAGTGGAAGTCTTCTTGCCGCTGTGTACCGTCCGTTGCAGCGAACCTGGCACTCTCGTCTGAGTGGTCAGATTCGAAGGCGCACACCTGATTGGCTGGGGCGCTCACGCCCACCAATCGAGTCACGCGACAGGGGGCGCGGAGAGTTATCTCCACACTCGCAATTGGATTTCTCGAAGCGACTCTCTCCGCCCCTACGTCATGAGTGCCAGATTCCTAGCAACTGATGATACATGTAACTTGGTGGTCGCGGCAACAGTCGTGAGAGCTGTACTGTAATATATTTTGTTTCTAAATAAAAGAATGGAATAAAATACGAAATATACTTGAAGCTTCTACTTTCTTAACTGCTTTGTCCTCGAGGCAATCTCAATATCTCGTAACATTACGGTGAATATTCAGGACCTGCGTGAGTAATCCTAATCGATCCGAGTAAATCAATGGGCTCAAGGTTCATTTGTGCATAGACCTATTGAAATGCCAACAGAAGCCCTTCGTTTCCTGCTACAGTTGGATCTTCCTTGGCAAACGTGGCGTCACAGAGCGACAGCCGCGCGTCGCTTCGCCTTTGGTGCATTATTGCGATTGACTGTGATCGATTAATCCTTCATCACGATGCCCCCCCCCCCCCCCCCCCCAACCCTTTCGACGCGTCAGAATTTGTGACGTTTACGCCGCGGCTTCGTCAATTATTACGAAATCTCGCCGGCGAGTCGCGCTGACAGTTGAAACGATCGGACGATGACATCGAACACTTTAAATCCGGACAATTACGCGGTTGTTTAATTATTAGACGAGCCTTGGCGATCGAGAATTTCGAAATGTTTGAACGGTCCCCCGGAGGATGATTGCCGGATATCGATCGCCCTGTAATTGGTGGACAGAATTCAGCCCGCGGACCATTATTTTCATTTTTAATACCGACGATGGCAATGATTAACGCGCACAGATTGCGATTCGATCGTCCGAGTAATTTTCTATTTCTGGGCGACAGAAATACTTGTTGTTACTTGTTACTTGTCGCGTCACGGTTAAAGAAAGGAAATTGTACAAAATAGAGAGTTATTTATGTTCTTTATTTAAATATATTCTGAGAAGTACATTATAACGCTAAAACTACCAAGCAATTACAGTGACTTATTTCCAGTTTTTTATATAAATTAGAACAATATGTTTTTTGAGATTCGAAGAGTCTCCTAGCAGTGTATCTATGCAAATATACAAATTTAGTTGAAAATCTTTCGCAAAAACGTCTTCATAATTCAAATACTTTTGAAGTGGGTCAATTTAACCCTTTAAAATGATCATAGCTTTCCATTAGTATGAGACAATGAAATGCAATACAAAATGATTTGAAGGTATCTAAAGAAACATCAACCACTCAAAGATACGAGAGAATTATTAATACAGCAGGTCAGGTATATACCAACCACAGGTTCTAATAGCTTTAACGCTTCAACGAAGTTATTTAATCGGTTCCGAATCTTTCGATGAACTATGAATCGTTCCGACTAATTTCAATTAGAACCAATTGATTGTTCTGCAACCGTCAGCCTGGGTAGTTCATCCTCGTAGTCCTAAACAGAAGGAACATTTCCTAACAGACAGAGACGAAAAACAAGAATGGGGATGAAACGAGATACCACTTAGACAATCGGATAACACGGCCGGGGGAGAACTTAATCGTGTGCGGTCTCGATTCCATTCAAGCCACGAATGCGACTACTGTGGCAGTCAACCGCCGTGAAGGATGCCACGAGACTTCTCTAATTGTCAGGCATCGATCAGTTTGGCGTGGAGGAATCACGATTCAGTCTAAATATAATTCCTCGGTGCAACTTCTGGAATTCAATGTCCGCTATTTATAACTGTCGCGTGCAGCTCGCAGCAACAGTTACATTTATTTCTCTATCGAACAATGCACGAATGGGAAACAAAATGTTTCTGAATAATATGATAATTCGAGGAACTATTAAGATGTTCCGGATTTTTAGACCAAGTCGCTAACACGTTTCATTTGAATTTTATCCTTATACTCTTTCTTGACACTGAAACCACCGAATGGGTGAAATTGTCCCATTTGAGAATTTTTATTCTGCAAGTATTTAAATTATGAAGGAGTTTCTGTGAAAGATTTTCAATTAAATTTCGACAGATACAAGACTAAGAGACCGTTTGAATATCATGAAACGTATTGTTCTAATTTTTATATGGAATTCGAAATAAGTCACTCGAATTGCTCGGTAGTTTTAGCGTAAAGCTTCAATAAATTCTTCAATTGAATGATAAAATTGATTTAACTGAGATTTTGTGATATTTCGTAGATATATACAATGTTATAGACGTGAATCTTTGGCCCAGGAAATACGCAACACGTAGACGTGACAAGTCCCTGATTTTCTAGTCGCATCCTCTTTTACGACGCGATTTCCTATATCCGGCCAACCCTCCTCCGCTCGAGGCGTTTTCACGATTACTACGATGAAAATGCACCCACGAAGGAAACAAGGAATTAAGAAGGGCGTTGCCGTTTTATGAAGAAACTTCCTTTGCATGTTTAAGACGCCTCGAGCCAAAAGGGAGGAGTCGACGCGAAGTCGTTCGAGTTACCCCACGGACGATAAAAATTTCATTCTGTCTTCAATTCGTGTTACATAATGGTGGAATATTTGTCGCGACCCTTTCAAATGATTCCTATTAAAATTGCCGCCTATATAATCCATTGAATTCTTCGCAATAAAGAACTTGCTACGATGTTCAGCCATTACCAACAAATTCGAACATAATCAGACACTAAAAGAGTCTATTTCAACCGAAATAAAACTGTCAGTTGTCTCTGAAACTTCCAGTTGACTCTTAAACCTTCGCAGTCGAAAGTTTTCCATTAGATACACTCAACATTTTCCGATGAGATATAGACGACATTCTTCAAAACTAAGTAATGAGAAAGCATAAGTTAATAAGAAAGATTCTGTTTCAGTATTTCACCTACTCGAGAGGTGACTCTCAGTCACGACTTAATTTGACATAGCAAAATTACGAAGATAAATATTCAGTATTTTAAATTAATCTTTGTATTCCTATGTGAAATATTCAAATAAAATAGCTCTGTTACTTAATTCACCTGTGAATGATCATTAAATTAGTTCCAAACAGTGACGTCTATATCTCATCGAAAAATATTGAATATTTCCAGTGAAAAACTTTCGAGTGCAAAGCGTTAACACTACCGAGCAGTGAAATTAACTTTCTGACATTTCCTCTATAGAAACTTCAAGATTTTCGAGAATCGAGAATCTATCGAGACTTTAATCGACTTATAATTCACTTCAAATCTGAAATCAATCTCTATTTTTCTATAGCCGCGATACATTGTTTCACACGAATTTATATTACACGGATCTACCGTGTAGAAATACAATAGAGCATGTTTTCTGAGTTGAAGAATTCGCGGAAAAATGGCTGACGAGCGCGTGAAAGGGTGGAATCTAACACTCGCGACTGAACAGGGGGTGCGTGGGGACCAGGCGGTGACTTTCATTAGGTCGTCTTCACGTTTAATTCACAATGAATGGGGCGTCGTCTAGGGGATGGTGGAACAAGGACCGCGTTACCCCTGCTCGGAAGGGTGCCCGGGGGTATTTGTAACCTTCGTAGCTGCGTCGCTGACGGATAATCGTCATTCAGCAGGCGGATCTCTTTTTAGACTCCCTTCGGACTAGATACAGCAACCCTTCGACACCGCGAATACCCGGAATACTCGAGGGTCTTCGTCGTGCTGGTAACGAGGAGCGCGGCTCGATTAAGTTGCGCAAAAACTCGGCCGGCTAAGCAGAAAAAATTGTTCGGATATCGAGCCGGGTTTTTTTTCATTGCCGGGATTCCGGCGGTCCGTGGATATTCAGGTGAATTTATGTCGAGATGCAGTCGCGGTTTATGGCAATTATTTGAATTATCGAAGCCGGCAACAATGCTTCGATAATAAATTGCAGAGCATGGGATGGGACTTTTAAATACAAGGCCTTGTTCCGAAGGGAAGAAGCGTGATTTAGATAATTGCATTCGGTGTTTGCTACTTTTATCAGAAAGCATTGCAGTGTATTAAGTTTACTAGGATTTATTGTTAACAGGTTGAATGTCGCGCGATTTCATAGAACAAAATACACGAAATGGGAAAAACATAATATTAAATCATTCGATTTGTTAATGTGTAATATAGGTCAATGGACCAAAGAAGTTGTTAATTTTACGTATCTGGTTTGTAAGACCAGATATTTATTGTAACTGGGTTACACTGGCGTACTGAGTAAGTTTTAAATAATTAACAAGGCTTGACTTGATTTATCGGATTGTGTGTCCCTTTATTTTGTTGTTGATAAAACTTGTCCTAATACTATGATGTTACTGTGATATCGCTGTCTTGATGATAATTTAATGATGTCTTTGATGATGCTAATTTGTACAATCGAGCGTGTCTTATACTAATTGTGGAGATGAGGGTGTGTACTGTTTCATGTGTATGTTAAAAGTGGGAAATATTTTCGTCCAATGAAGTTGTTGGGGGTTGAATCTGCTGTCTTGTGGTCACGCCTTGTAGGGTA
The DNA here is from genome assembly GCF_051020985.1 of Nomia melanderi. Lineage (NCBI taxonomy): Eukaryota > Metazoa > Arthropoda > Insecta > Hymenoptera > Halictidae > Nomia > Nomia melanderi. Next base: position 2,019,676 of record NC_135001.1, on the reverse strand, counting down.
AGTCGGACAGGTCAAGTCAGGTATCGTCAGTAGGAGTGTGGAATACCGTTAGGGTGTCGTGAAGCTAAGCCGTCCTTTGTGTATTGAAAATGTCTTTGTATGCGCTAACAGTTCCGGTTCGCAGAACCAGAAATTGCTACGCTACGATCGACGGGTCGACGCTTGTTCGCGACTCGAATGTTTTCGTGAATTTACGTAGACCGTACGCGTGATGCCCGCCAAATTAATCTTGGGCACCTGGATTCGTCGGTGGAGCAGTGGTCGCGTGTTCGCGTTACGTTTTGTTCGAATCGAGATTTTCGAATGAACTTAATTTGTTTGTTTTATGGTGTCTCGAATGGTTAGGGTTTTATTTAATGTGTCCGGGCCTTTTTCTCTACTGTTGTAAAAACTAAATGTTCCTTGACTATGCAAACGGGACGATGAGGGTTATTTCTTAATTGTATGTAGTCTTAACACGATTGAATTGCATTGTTATTATTGCGCGTTGATTTAGTTGAATGTCACCACATTAGGTAGCATTATTTAGAATATAGAAATGTTCTCAAATAGTTTACCCCCATGACATTCAACGTGTTAAATATTTCAACGGTGAACGTACTTAACACTGAACTACCGAGCAGTTACATTGACTTTTTGAGATTATTCTGTAGAAACTTCAAGAATGAGTATTGATAAATCAGTTTCTTGAATAATTTCTCAGAGAAATATCGTTAACTTCTTAATAATTGTATAAAGAAAAAATCAAGAATGAGTGATTTTGACCCATCTGGTAGGTATAGTGTTAACTGTAACACTATAACTCTATTTGTTAACTGTAACACTATAACTCTATTTGTTAACTCTTAATAAATTCACAGAAGTGATCTAACACAATTAACGCGTTAATTATGAACACTACAACAATAATATACAATATACTCTGAACCAAAGCAAAAGTGCCATGCCGCTTATGGCATTGCTCCATTAAGGGTTAAAATTTCATATTAGAGTTCGATAATGTATTTACTTCTTCTACTTGAGAAAACTGATGGCCATGAATAATATTCCTACACCACTGTTCCTCGTATTAATTATTACTTTCCCTCTTTTCCTTCTTCGCTGAAGAATTACCCAGCAAACCCTACAAAACCTTCATAACTTCAATAGAATGATTGCCTAGGAAGGTGTTCGCCTCCAGAAATCAACTTCATCGTGAAGACACAACGTGTCCCATTCGCCTTTCTACCCCTTTAAGTTAAACCGAATTCGGCCGCGTATTTCATCCCCAAAGACGTTAAACAGACATGGGATGTCGCTGGTTGAACACGGGCCAAGTACCTGTCGCGAAGAACGTTTGGTTCTGATATCTAGTGCTCCGAGTGACGGCGAAGTCAGTCGCGTCGAGTTTAAAGGCTGTCGCCTTGGGGAGTCGGCGAGCACGACAGAGACAATCAGATCAGTGCTGAAATAAGAGAAACGGAAAGAGGAGCCGCCACTTCGACAGAAGGGGAAGGGAAGGGACCGGATAGAACGTGAACTTTGACTCGTGGAAGCGAGTCGACTGTGCGCTGTGGAACTTAAGGACAGTATATAGTTAAAGCCGAGACAGAGGACTTTGACGGAGCTCGTACCAAGAAGCTGGTTACATGGTGCTCGACGCAGCGAAGAACAAGCCGGTTAGGTCTGCGACATATCTTGCGGCTCCTAGCCACAGGCCAAGCTAACCTCTTGCCTTGTTTGTCTTGTTACCGGCTGGTGAATTTCGAACTGGTTCGACCACCGATATCACGTCCGTGTCGGACCAGTTCCGTTGGAAAATCTTGTACCTACAAGTAGCCTGTTAACCACTTGATAATGGAGCATGGCTTTCATTATTGCATTATTGTATTGTAAGTTTCGGAGTTCAGGGTTACTGGTGCTTGCAGCGTGGACCAGGATGGTGTGTTAGGAAGAACATGTAGTGTTTTATGGTTTAATGGCGTTGGAATGGTATAGTATCTCTTTCTGCGATATTTCCTCTGTTACGTTTATTTCTATTTTCATACTTTCACTGAGTCTGTTAATCCGTGCCATTACAAATCGTGGATTTCTGGTTACATAGAAAGTGGAAAATTAAATAAAATGGAAGATTGAAGGTCAGCGAGTTCTGAGATATCACGTTATCCTTAATACTAGATTTACTGACGTTCATTGTATACTTTATTCTATTGGTTCTAGAAAAATACGTATTCGTTTAGATAGATTGCGGAAATTAGTTAAAATGAAATAGATAGCTTTGAAGTTACTTTAACATTATTCGCATAATTGCATCAATTAAAATCGACTTGAACTGCTACTAAGTAATGTTTAAAACATTCAGTATCCGTCAGATTGACGGGTTTCGTGAATCTAGCGTAAAAAAAATAAGAAAATTCTTATTTAATGGAAGTCATTGAGTATTCCTCTTCGGTCGAGTATTTATTAGTTCTTTCATTTCATTGGAAACTTTCCGTCGTACACTTTTATCATACCCATCGAGTACACTGTATTATTTCGCGACTGTCCATCGAGTTTCCCTCTCGAATTTCTCTAGAGAACCACGCGGGCAGTTCGTGTAAATAATTGAAAGTAGATCCGCGTTGCTCGTCGAAACAAAACAATCCGAGCCAATATTATTCGAGCAAAGGCAATTTTTCAGAGGAACTTACTGTAAGAACGATTCGATAACAGCGAACGGTAGTCCCGTGCCACTTATCGTCAAGAAATTCCGTATACTTCTTGCCGGTCGGCCCGAGTCGGGCCAATAAACAAAGAAACTTGCCCGAAGTTACCGCGCGAAAGAAACGCAGCCCCGGCAATGAAGTTTGTCGATTTTGTTTTTTTGATTAAATAACAAACCGCGGCGACTGGAAAACCGTCTCTTTTTTCAGTGATTCCTCGATACCGCGGCGAACCGGGAGAAGCAACTATACTCGGAACTTTCCTGATCGCAAGTGCCATTGTATCTCCGTTCCGCGATTTCTGGAAAACAAATAATCTCCAACCCCTCTCCGAGTGCTCGCTAATATTCCCCAAAGTTTTAGACTCCTTGGAGTTTATCTCTTAATTTAACGTTTTATTGCCTTTTCCAATTGTTCGCTTAAAACCTAGTGATATCAACGCTATGATTAATAACGACTAAACTCATTTCGAGGAAGAAAGTTCGTACGAAACCTGTTTCCCCGTGTTTTCAGTTTATACTTTTGAACGTCAAATTATAGGACTTCTATGAATCGTCGAGAAACAGCGAACAGGTTATGTTTCAAACGGCCAGAATATCCATTCAAATTGAGAGAAAAAACTGCGTGGTTCAAACCGTCCAGACAATGCCGAGGAATTCCGCTTGTCGCGAAAAGTTTCCCAATTAGTCTTGGAACTTCCATAATTTTGCAGGCGGGGCCGTCTTGTTTTGCGGCGAACATTATTGTGCTCGGTTTAATTTATCATTTCACCTCTGCCCGAAACTGGGCTTTGTATTGTCCGCTCGGCTCGTTTTCTTTTTCTCCATTTTTTTTCTTGTTTTACCCTTGGCAATCCCCCCTCCCTCTATCTCTCCGTGTCCTTCTTTTCCCGCTCTTTCGCTGGCGTGGACTACGCTGTCTACAAAAACAAATTAAATCTCAATTCTGGTGAAATTGCTTCTAAAAGATAACGCTAATTAAAGGACGTTATTCGTTAGATAAGCGATGCAATTGCCGCTGCCGGTGTAATTTTGGACGCTAAAAAGCGAGAGTCCTTAAACCGTCCCACTGGAAAGTCTATTATTCGGGTCGATTCGTTTAATTTTCAGCTTTTACAGTCGCCAACGTTCAGGATTGTAAAAGTTGAGGACGCTCGTCGGGAGTTCCTTCCGCTGGAGGATGCCCTTTGATCTATTCCTTAAGTTTCACGTCGTTTCTTTCTTCATCTTTTTTCTTCGACCGAGCGGTACAGGTTTCATTTCTAAATTTACTTCGCTTTATCTTCGGTTCTCTGATATTGGTGGAGATAAGTTAATTACGACGAATTTGCACGGACACCGTAGCGAACGAGATTTAATGTAGCATAATTTGTATGCTAACTTCTGTAATGATTGTATATTTAATCTGCAAGCATCTTGCGAATGTAATTACCAGATAGGGTATTTATATTAGCATCGAATCTCGGAGCTGTGCAACAGCTAACTAGAATTTTAATTAGATGGTATTTTGATTCTGAAGCTTTTAAGGTCGGCTTATGAAATTTAAATCTAATATAAGATGTATATTCATGAATGAATATGTTGGAAGTTCTCAGTTCTCTGTGAAACTTCGTGCCAAAGAAAATTCTCATATTGTAATTTACAAAGAAATTTCATTTTCAACTCTATTTAAATTGCATCCTTTATAAAAAATGAGGAATGTATTTTAGTTAGAAGCGAGTCAATGAACGAGAATAGCGAATGACTTTCTGTGCGAACTATTCGTAATCCAATCGTCGCGGAACTCTTTCTAATTAACTGATTCGAAATGTTTTTCGTTTTATTACACTGATGGAACATCTTTTTGTTGGAATATTCAGCTAAATATCAAATTTGACGTGACATGCTTATCAAGGGTTTCCTCCTTCCGGTGTCCTTCGAGATTACATGTTTGCTTTGCCGCGGACACGTAATTTCGGCTTGTAATGTTTGTGTTCTTGCAATACCTCGACGTTTCGAACGGTGCTTAAGCTTGGCTGCACTGTCATTATCGATTCGACAGACGCCCAGACACATTGATTTCGATAGAAAAGCGAAACATGTGATACTAATGTTAACACATTGCGTGTCGGCTAATTTTCAGAAAATTGAATTGTGCGAATGACGATTTTTAAGAAGATCACCTTTTATCAATATATATACCAATCTTCAATCTATTAATTTACTATCAACGCCCCGTTCCTTTTAAATTCGACATTAAAAATGGCATTATCACAGGTACCTTAACTTGCGTATATATTAACCTACATTAAAATAGATAACAGTTGTTACAATACGCTATGCGTTACATTTTAGTTATATATAACGGATCGCAAAATTGTTTGATAGGTCTAGTATGTGATAGAAAAAATCGATAGAAGACAGATTAACAGTGGTATTTTTGTAAGTTCGAAGATACCAACTTTTATAAACTGAAAGAGAAAAAGTAACTTCGTAGAAAGAGATAACTTATAATCTGCACGCTCTAACTTCAAAATGAATAGTTTCGAAGTGAATTGAGGAACGTCCTTTGCTTCTCATGAATAGCGTAAGAAATTGAGTTTCTTGAAGATTGAACTGTTCTGTGAACGGTAAAATGAACCGCTTCATTTTAAAATTTCGTAAAATCGTTGCTCTCGGAAGTAAATGCTCGGCATTATTCCCTAATGCCCCGTACATTCTAGTCAATTCACTAATTCTGAGGACTGTAATTCCAAGTTTTAACGTCATTCTTTTATTGATCTCTCCCATCGCGGCGTCCGGTGTTTTCTCTCCCGTTTTAAGAACATCCTTAACCGAATCCTATCTAATTAGCCTTTCAATGCTCATTGAACAGTCCTCAGGATTCCTATTATCCCATTATCTGAAAATCAAACGAACAACACTTCAAAGTCCTCGACATTCAGACTATTGACTAAAATCATAAATAACCCCCCGTAAATATTTCAAACTACTAACCAACCTTTAAATTTCTTAACGTCAATGCTTTGAACGTCCAAACCGAGCACCAATCAATGAGCGAATGTCATTAATTAGATATCGAGGGGTCATAAGAACCCAACATAAATAGCAAGGTGTCTTTTACATCTAGAAATAGGTACGAAAGCTCCTTAGAACGGACTTTTACGCAATTTGCGTTTCAATTTTCCGAGCCCAGCCCCGTGGACAATAAAACGATCAACAGAGAGACGAAGGGTAATCAGGGTCTAGCTAGTTACCAAAGCCGATCCTCCTTTCCAATTTCGTATTTCCCGGAAAACCAGTCATTGTGTTACGCGGAATGCCGCGCGGGAGAGGCCTCACCGGGAGATTCATGGAACGTGGAACAAGAAGGTTACATTTCCCACGGGAGTCGGTATTCTCCTTTCATTTTCAGACTTATTTCCATCCGGGATGGAGAGACGCCGTCCTCGCAGACGGTCCTGAGTACTACGTAGGCACCGTCCGTGGGGATTGCTGGGTTCGGCCGCCATCATCCGTTCTGCGACGCGAAAATCAATCTCAACAGCTTCCGGTATCAATCTCGCATCACACCTGAAGCGCACACCCGACCGCATTCCTCGGAGCCGGCGCGCGCGGCGTTCGAGCTCGGATGTTTTATCCTCTTCTCTCCAATGTCGGCTTCGAAATCGTACACGGGACCAAGCAAGAGGAAATATCGGGGAAACTGAAAAACAAGCGCAGCCCGTCGAAAGCTGGAACGTTTGTCTGGAGGAACGATGGGCGTATTGACTGTTAGCGCGGCGAAACCGCCGGAAAATCTTGCCGGAATGTCGGAACTGATTTTACACGAAGAACCTGCCAGATGTAGCTAAAGTACTCCTTGTCTCGAAATCCCGCAAAACAGACTTTAACGGGTTGACCCCGTTGTGGTCGCTAACGAGCCATGCTTCTGGATTGTTCGAAGACAATTATAATACGTAACATCATCGACGGTGAATGGAAACGTTTACTAAATTAATAATAACATGACGTAAGGATTGCAATGCGAATGAAGAATTTACCTTCGTCGCGAAAGAATAAGCGAAACGCTCAATATTTCTGTGGCAATTTCAACCATTACGGATTTCCAAAACTAACATCCAAAAATGTGGAATCTCGTTCGGAAGAATAAATCCGCAAAATCGAGCGGAGAGGCCGGGTGTCCCCATGAAAGATAACTTCAAAAATGAAGAGGCAACTAAAAACGGAACAAAAATGGCTAGCCACAAAGCGAGCCTTTAAGCTACTATTTGCGATGCAGCTCGCTGATCCAATATGGCAGAGTCCGGTGACCTTTCATTGAGGTGATACACATGCATATGCGCATATTTAGAGAGCGGCGGGGTCTCGCGAGCGTCGGCCATGCGGAAAGCGGCACAAAATGGCTCCTTCTTTTTTTTAGCCAGTGATTCAATCGCGCGGCACTTCCACGGGCTACGATCGATCTCTTTGCGCCCTACCAGGACTCCATCGAGGCGAGGAATCCGTGAAGGGCTCTGGATCGAACGGTGCCGGGAATCGGTTTTCTGGCTTTGGGGTCGCCTAACCTCTCGAAGCCCTGCCGCTCAATTGCTGCGACCCGTCGGCGTCTTCTTTAACTTGTCCGTATAGCCAGCCGGAATCTATCCCCTTTGGACGGACAGCGTCGATCCTTTATTCCGGCGTTGGCCTTCCGCGAATATATCATTCCACACGCGGCAAATATCTTTTGTACCGGCTGCGCCGAATATCCGATGAGGATCGTAAATTATCAATGATACGTGCTCCGGGCGGACGGGATCGCGCGTCTGAACGTGCTCGACTTTTCATCCCTGTCATTCTTTTCGCGTTTCCCCGCTTCCTCCCTTCGGTGACCAATGGAAAACTGATAAATGAGCGCCGGATGAGAAAACGAAGGTTAACCCTTCGCGAGAAATTTTGGAACTTCTGAAATCCCTTTTCTGTGAAAGAGGATTATATGAATCGATTCGTTGAATGTTTTAAACGGGGAAAACCGTGTAGTAATGGTTTAAAGCGATTAAATTATCAGATTGTTACTTTTGAGGTTAGGTATCAGAGAACTCGGGTCGCCATCTTTGTGGCATTTCGCTGCAACAAGTAAACGCTGGAATTACAGGTCGAAATAGCTTGTGTCGTGCATTTTTGTTTGATAATTAGTGGGATTATGAGGACTTTGCTGTGAAACGATATTATTACGTTCCTTAATCTTTGTAACAGATTGTAAATGAGACAGGGTAATTGTTTGGTAATTGTAGCGTTGGCCGTAGAATCATTATCTTCAGAATTATCATCTAGGATAAAAGCGACGAAAATGTGGAAAAATACATTTCAATCCGAATTCCGAATCTCTATCGCTGCCAGCGGGATCGTGATGGCAAAGAATCAGAGTTTTCGTACTGCTTCTATTTATGCCTATTTAAACGCACGAAAATTCACGAGAAAATCTGGCTTATTGAAGCTACCGGGGCATGTATAAAAAAACTTTTTCGATTCTTTGACCGAAAATCCGAGTTGTAAATTCAGCCGGAAAATTGGGAAAAATTCACCAGCACGGAATTTTACAACGCCTTCCCATACGATTAAGTTTGGAAAGTATTGGGTCATGGAAGAGGAAACATCAAGAACGTGTAGAAAAATGAGAAGAAAATGGTAAAGCAATAGACATTGCATCCACAGAAACTCGGGAGAGGCTTCCGTCGACAAATGTGCATGGAGATTAACCGAATCCAAGCGAAATCTCGAAAAAATCAATGGAAACAGATGGAAAGTATGAAAAGAGTTAAAGGATGTTAAAATCGTGGGGAAGGGGTAAAACATTTATAAAGAAACCGTGAGAATCAATTGAAGACAAGCCAGATTATAAATTTGCGAAAGAAAGTGAAAATATAAGAGAAAATATTATGTTTGAATGAATAATATAACAAATCCTGAAGGTAAATACGTGAGAAATAGAAGAATAGAAAAAAGACGAGAACGTGTCAATCCACCAATTGCTCACGTGGCAAATGAGTAACGCGCGACTGCGATTCGTTGAATTGACAATTATTGTAATTGACGTGACCCGTTTTCGAGCGAGTGATCGATGAACGTCCCTTGTTATTATTACTGTTTACCAATTAGTCGTCGTGAAATTATAATTGGTAATTGCACACACCTCCGGACTGCGATAGCCACCGATGGCATTCATTTGTCCGCGAAACCAACCTGCCGGCGAGCACGCGTCGTTAATTTTAAATTGCGCTCGCCGAAAATGATCCTTCGCGGAAATTGAATTTCATTTGGCAACGCGTAAATTGTGGCAGTTTTCTAATAGCTACTCCCTGAGTTCACCAGTGGAATAGAAACACAATATATTATTTGATTTAATAATCACCGGAATAGATTTATAAAAAAGCTGATTTAAAATTCGAAGCTTAAGCTACGCGTTCCATTTATGTTCTTCGCATTGTCCACGGAATAAATCAACTTTTCAGCGGTGCATCGATGACGTGCATAATACATATGCATACATTCGCGATTCGAATTTCCAGAGCGCAGTACCTTCCCGATCATCGAACTTTCCTACTTCCTGCGCGCCGTTCTTTCTCCGTTTATTTAAAAGTCCTGAATACTCGTCGTTCTTGTACGGAAAGGCACGAGGGAAAAGAATAAAAACCGAACAACCGTTCGTACATTTTAACATTCGTGACAGCGGACTACGTGAGCGAATATTGAGGAGGATTAATCGAATCCGCATGGCGGGATTTTTCCGTTTGATGTGACGCGGACAGATCCAAAACCTAAGCTCCCGTGAAACGATGTACAAAGTATTTTTAATCCTCTCCGCTAGGCTTTGTTTCTCTTTGTTTTTATTTAAAAACCGTACCAATAAAAATGCCTCGATGATTTTATTCAGAATGAAATATATTTATTCGTAACTGTAATTCTGTTTAACACTAAGTTTACCGATATTTTTATATACCCATCTCTACCGACAAGAATTAATTTCATCCATGAACAAAATCACACATTTTCTTGAGAAAACAACTTTAAAAACGACATAATTATATACAGTGATTTTATAAATGAAACTATGAGATGTATGGGTAAAAGTCAATACAAGTCGCAGAAAAAAAATATAAACAATTTCTGAAATGTCCCTCGCGAAGTTCGGAATGGGTCAAAATGATCTGTTCGGTAACATAGTGTTAACCCTTTGTACTTGGAAGTTTTTAACTAGAAATATTTTAACATTTTCTAATGAGATAAAGACGATATTTTGTGAAATTAACTCGACGAGAAGTCACACATACATTGAGGAACATACGAAGTATAATATCAAATATCAAATTTTATAGTTGTACTGTATGAAATCAAGTGGTGAGTCAGCTTTCGAGTGCAAAGGGTTAATTACGATCCGACAGCCACCTGCGTATATACTTACTACTTTTACTTCGTGTAAAGTCAAAATAACTGAAAGTAAACTTACCTCCAACAATTTTATAGATTCGTTTTAATTCGAGGGAAATTCGAGGGCGTCTCTATTTTATCCACTTATTACGTTATCAATGACGCCGACGGCTGTATTACCGCGATCAATTTAAACGAACGGCTTCCGTTTCTGGTACATGTTACAAAGTTTCTTGGCTGACGTTGATACCATCATAGAAAGGAAAAAGGGGCGGAGTATCTTATCCTCTCTCGCGTTATTAAAACATCAGTATGTACTTACCTGCGACGGAATATCTACTAACCATTCATTTTTCACAATCAAAAAGAAGCCCTTATAATAATCAACATTTCCATTACAATTATCTCTTAGAAAACATCCCCTATGGCATCCGATAGTCGCAATGCTCGTATAGAACTGCAACTCTCCGATATCATTATTTCCACATCAAATGTAACCTTCCTCAAAGAATGTCCTTTCGGAACACACAATGATCATACACTAATTGTTAAAATAATACACCGTATACGTTCAATCTACTATCCAAATTTCGTAATATTACAACCGTATGAATTATCCTAATTAATTTAATATTATTTCGTACTCCAATGTACACACGCTCCTAACAAGCGCGTCCGTCGAAACGCAAACTCCAGAGACGACAAAACGCTTGGGAACCGTACGATCATAATAAAACGTAATGATCCGGTTGTGTATAAATTTCGCGGGGCAAACAGAAGGATGAACGAATAACGGGACAAACTCGGGTTTATATCAGACGCAAACACCGCGAACAATTTAATCTGGGATTAAAGCGAAGTCAGACATCCGGAAATTAATCCGGCCGGCACCGCGTTGGAATTGAAACAATGCGTGCTCGCGCAACGGGGGAGGACGTGTAGTTCCGGCGTGTTACAGAAATCTTCAGTATCGATCATACCGGTATCACCGTGGCGGGCTTTCGAGCCCGTATGGTGGCACAAAGGCACGCGGATCAGTAAGGAATGTGTCAAAAGCTTGGCGCACGGTTAAGCGGTTTCTCTGGCTCCGTGAAATGCGCATGATAGATAGCCCGTTACGTCCACGAATTGAATAGCAAATTAAATTCTGCTTGCTTCACAAATTTACCTATCCGCGGTTTATCTGCGCCGGGCACTTGGTCCCCGTAGAATTTCGGTTTCACCGGAGAACTTTTCCGCTCGCGTGAAACGACTATCAAACTTCCTGTGAGGGTATCGCCGGTGACAGTTTCATACGTGATATTCGTTCGAGTATATAGACGTGAGAAGATGTTACTTACAGGATGATCGAAGGTAAATCGCAAATGTATAATCGGAAGTGAGGATTGTGGAAACTAGCAATTGGAGTGACTAATTTCTAAATCTTTGTAAAAATTAGAATATGTTTCTCGAGATATGAGTCCTTATTGTTGTATCTGTATAGATACTTAAATTTATTTTACAATTTTTCGCAAATGCCATGATTTAAACACTTGCAAAGTAAACGTTCTGAGATGGAACAATGTGACCCGTCTGTTTTAGTGTTAAAGGCTGCTATTATGTGACTAATCTAATAAAGGTAATTTAAAGAAAACTTAGGTTACTTGGAAAGGTTAGTTTAATAAAAATTTCGTGAATCTTAGTAAAATGTAGACTACTTATTGATACTAACTATGTAGTACAATCGAGAAGAAAAATACGTCTAGATTCCAAAGTTGGAGTTACCTTTGATGACTGCTAGAAAGTGCAATCTAAAAGTAGCGCCTGATATTCTTGACTCCACGAGAACTAGTGTCGAATTTCGATAAAAATTTCGCAGGACAAAACCTTTGCATACAACGTTGAACGTATATTTCGTGGAACAACAATGAACCGCTGAATGTAAACGAACCTGATATCAATTACTGTCCATTAATTACGGGGCTGTATAAACGCTTAAATTATATAGTCCCGCGTAAGCCACAGGTTAACCGGAACAATTGCGTCTGGGCATCGCGCAGATTCTGGCGTACTAAGTTTCCGTATCATCCAGCGTCAGATAACGATAACGCAAACTCTATTAAGGAAGATCCGATAAGCCAGAAGCCGCACCGGTAGAATTCGGATGCATAAAAGCGAAACTGAGAAACTGGGTGAAGGTGTTCACCGTAACGCGGCTTATATTCGTTATCGGGTAGCAATTGTTGCTCCCCTTGGCGGTGTAATAAAATTATCGGCTTGAATCCACCGCAAAATGTGCATTGTATTGACGCGTGCGGCCCCTTAGTCGAGCGTGATAACAGTGACCCTAAATACTATTGGATTACCGCATGCAATATTTCGTTGCATGCTCGACACGCAATGGGCACTTTTCTCGCGCTAACTCGCAGAAAATTGGGTGTTACGAATCGCATTATGTTTTCTATTTCTAAAAGAAATGTTGTTCTTTTAAACAGCATTGATTTTTTTATTATACGAGTCGCTCAGAAGCCAATGGGGTTAGGTCGATTCTTTGATATTTTCTGGTTTTCGTCAATTTTAATGGAATAAATAATATTCTTCCGAGTTATTCAAGGATTCACTCGTTTCTTCGTCTTTTATAGCTCACATATCCCTTCTTTTTATGGCTACTGAAGAGATTCCATCTAAAAATAGCTTAAGAAACATGTATTTTCTCAATCTTTTTCTTCTTGGCTTAACCACATTGGCTTCTCGACTCATATGCTGGTTATCGATCACTAGAGGAAACATTCTAAAATACTTCTTACTTTTCATTCTGTATTCCTATGTTTCTGGATAATTTCATGTTTCTACATTTCTATACTACACTACTTAAACCTACATTCCTACATTTCGTTCCATAGGATTACTGTTTTATCCTACATCAAGGAGCACTCTAGGAACATAATAAAACGTCGGAATAACAGTTGGCGAAATGATTTTATTAGAAAAAGATACGACAAGTAGAAAAGTCATGGAGCACCACGAGATTCAGTTTTTTATTGCCCGGGTAGCCCGGGACGCGGGGCGATCTTCACATAAGTCGCTTTACGTGATCCGTTTTCTTCTTTGAACTCTTGATGAAACCGAGGAACTCCAGCTCGGCGACCGCTTGAGTAAAACGGGCTCTAAATCTCCGTTAAGGATACGTTGGACGCGCGATAAAATTCACACGGGAACACGTGTGAATTATTCAAACAAGAGGTATGCAGTTCGAGCAAGTTATCTCCATCGTTGGCTACGATTTCGCCGTTACAAGCTACGATATGAATTCTAAACGGGCCTGCGCCGGTTAGACAAATCTTTATGCGCCCCATTACCGATGGCGCATTTGACCGCGCGGAAATGAAATGAAAAAGGATACTGCAGTTTCGGGTCCACGTCCCGTTGCTCCTTCGCTCCGCTCTTCGGGTCCACGATGATCAAAAATGCCTGCAAACGACCGTTCGATTCGTTTACCGTTATCAGCTCCCTCCTTCTTTGACTTTTACCGACGTTTTTTTTTCGAAATTACTTTACGATTACGTCCACCCGTAGGTTCAACTTTTCGATTCAATTTCCTCCGCCCCGGCGGCGGAGAATCAAGACGATAGCATTCAATTGAATGTAAAACGAGACGTGAAGCGAAGCTAAAGTATGAAAACGTAAGAAAACGAGGAGATTTTAGGAACTCGACAAACTTGAAATCTTGTAGATCAGTGTTTCTCGAATGCAATTCGGTAAATGGAAACATGTGATCCGTAGCGGAACATAAACGTATAACAGAAATTTTAGAGATTCTATAGAAAATTCTCTCAAATACTATTATACACGAATTAGGTAAGAGGTTTGCAACTAGCACCAGATATACTATGTCAGTTTGTACTGAATCAGATCCTGCATATACAGATGAAATGACCAGAACAACGCTCCTGAAGTTGCGACGAACTAGAACGCTCCGAATTTTCTTCGGTCAGCGGCTCGTCGTGTTTGCGAGCCCCTAATAACCGCGCAGATTAAACAGTACACGCCCCAAAAACCGCGAGCCCCGGTTCGCAATGTCGTGCTCGCGTGAATCACTCGCCGCTCTGATTAAAATCAGGAGGCGAACGAGCTGGCAGGTGCGTGACCGTAAGTATAACCCGAATTAACCTGTAAACAGGGCTACGAGCGGATTGTTACCTGCAGCCAGTCGTACATATTGATCAGCTTCCTAGATTCCAAGTGCAGTTTGTAAATTATACTGAGGTCTGGCAGGGTGGACGAGATGGCGTCGTCGTTCTCCAATTTGCAGCATTTGCACTGAAATATGTATTTCCAATTAACTCGGACTTGCCGGTGCCGCGGCATCGTTTTCCATTTGCCCGTAATCGATATCCATCGCGGCTGCTGATAGCGGATCAACAGGGAGGGAAGAGTTAGCAGTGAAAGGCCCCGTGGCGGGGAATTAGATATTCTTCACGAAGACGCCGCTTGATGGGAGAAGGATTCCGGGGTTAATTACATTTTATAATCGTAGAAACTTTCACGCTTCGGAACAGTAACCGTTCAAATTCCTTCATGGACGCTGGTGAAAGTATCGATTAATTCAGAACTTCGAAACGTCTTTCGAGTAAAGACTGCTGGATGTAGCAGCTTTCCAATGCTTTTGATATGTACGTTTTTCTTCCATTGCAGATATGTCTGCTGAATGATTTGTCTCTCGCGAGGTGGGTGGAATTTATTTTGGAATCTTGAGACAAGATAGCAAAGCTGTATACTAATAGATTTAGAATCTATGATGCTACCCCCATTTAGATGTTTCTTCAATAAAGCAGCACATAGCGGATAGAAGAAGAAAATAGCAAACAAATACCTCTCTAATAATAGCTATTATAGGTTATTAATGAAATTACTGCGTAAGCTTAATCGAATTTGAGGAGTATGTAAGAAAGTTGTTAGTATTGATATCTGAATTTTTAAATGAAATGGAAGCCGACGATGAATGAAATTTTCATCAAGGATTACAGTCTTTGCTAAAAACCTTCTGCTAGCTTGATATTCTTCACTTACATTCAAATAGACCTGAGGATCGTTCAATCCAGTATGTATCGCGGCTCTCAACGATCCCTTGATGTGTTGCTTCGCCACATTGCCATCATTGAAGCAAAATATTTCGTGCGCCGCAATCTGATGCGGATTGATCAAGAATGCGCAGAAGGTCTCGTCGAGGAAATTAATCACATCCAATTGAGCCTGCTTATAAGGTGAGCGAGAATGCGTTTGGGACATTTTTAACAGTCTCTAAAACGAAAAAAAATATCAGCGCCTTCGATTTTCTCTTCGACCAGTCCAAAATTCTTTTCAGATCTCACTTCAGACCTCCTTCAACTGTTGCCGATTGAGCTTCTTGTCAGTAGAAAGAATATCCGTGGTCGTAGCTTCTACATCTAAGCTAGCTGCCTCAACTGTTGCGATATGTGCTTGGAGATCTGCTTTCACCTTCGTCAAAGCTGTATTGTCCGATTGTTCCATAATCACAAGAAGAGAGTTTAACTTAGGGATCAACTCTGTCTTCGATAGAAAGCCCAACAGTTGCAGACACTCTTTATACTCCTGACACTCCTTCAGATCATTCGTGTAAACTACCTTCGTGTAAAACTCTCGTAACTGAAATGAATTTTCTCTTTATGGATATTTATCTTCGTGACTTCTTTCCTCATTTTTGTCTTGATCAGTACCTGTTTACCCATTGGAGAGTTTGGTAATGGCGACATCAAGTGGTGCATACATCTTAACATTATTACAAAACGGTGCATGTACCGGTGGAATTTGTGCAGAAGTTGCGTTAATATTTCCTAGAATAAATTTTGGTTCTGAAGAACATTAGGTGAATCGGTAATCTTGTGGATGGCAGTTGAGGTACCTTAAAATCGTCATTTTCTATCGTTTCTTCGTTCGTTTCTTTCTGCAGTTTTCTAATGTACCAGTTTATCGAAGGAACTTTTTTAAGGTCTTCTATATTATCGTCGGTTAAGGATGAAATTCTACTTTTGATTTTTTTTGGTTGACAACAGAGAGAATGAATGTCGTTGGCATAAAAATGTTGAATCATGCATATCTAGAAGTTCAACGGTCAGTTGAGGGAGAAGTCAGTTTAAAGATACTGTTATGGATCCTCAATCAGTAATTATATACTAATGGTAGTGATGATAAATACCCTGTAATTATGTAGAAAATTTTCGACTGAAAAATCATAAAACAGAAATATATCTGTTAATAACTGAAACGCCCGACCAGTTAGTTTAAATGGTATGTTTGTGCAGAAAACAATGTGCTCTAAGACATCTGATAAAATGTTTATTTGTGTTGGTGAATGAAAAACCTATGTAAAAAAAAATATGATTGCAAAATAGGCAATTAGGAATTATTGGTATGATTAATAATTAACTTGATAAAGTTATTACTTGCACATTTAATTTGGAAGTAACATCATACGACAATGTTCTGTGAATAGCATGCAAAGTGGTAGCAATGCCAAATACTAGAATGAACTTCATTGTGCTTGCATAAGAACTAAAAAGTTAAAAAATTAATAAGAATAAAGGATTTAAATAAATTCTGATAACTACAGTACCTAAGAATTAAAATAAAGTCACGTAATACTGCTGGAGAAGAACTTTCAAAGTCAGTTATAATTATAACTAGAGGTTCATTTGGTTCACAGTGTTCTGTGTACCAATATTTTAAGGCACGCATTGTGCAATGACTTTTCTTTATCTTTGGCTCCTCATTCTATAAATAATTATATGATAAATATCATTTATCCCTCTGATAGTCTTAGAATATTTATAGTTATAAAAAGACTAACTGTTTCTTTAGAATTTATCAGTTGATAAATTGTTTCCTCCACAATGTGCTTTATACTATTCGAATCTCTATTCCATATAAGTGCTATGTGTCTTGTTACTGGTTTCAGAGTAGAAATTACTTGTGTAAACATTATCGCATGGTCAGGAACATTAACTCCTGTAATATAATTACTTTGATAGTATGTATCCGATAAGACTTGCTAAAAGCTATAATCACCTGTTAATACAATAGCTGTCTGAATTTCATTATTCAAGCACTCTAATGATTTTTCCTTAACTTTGGAAACGAAAGACTTTAAATCAATAAGAATTTGTTGAAACATAGTAGACCTTATTGACTGGAATTTCAAGAAAACTTACAGGTATGACAAATCATGATATTAAACATACTTATTTATACATAATCTATAAAATAATACCTCTGTAGCTTTCTCAATGCTCGCCCAATTTTCTTTATATGTGAGATACCAAGGTGCATTACAATAATCTGGTGGTTGGAACTTTGTACTTTTATTACCAATTTTATATCTACCATTGTGTGCGAAAACACCCTACAACATATAATTAAGCTATACTTCTACGGTTAAACATTCAGAAACTAACTATTGCAATTTAAGACATCAATATAAAGTACTATTTGGATATTGTAACATCAGTCTTTATACTCTAATAAGAAATCTACCTAAACAACACTAAAAAACGAAACAAATTATATTTAACAAACTCTAAACTCTATAAAATTCATTAAAATTTCATTATAAAATCAGTTTGTATAAAAGCCGGCTTCGACAGACTCCAAATACATATTTATATTTAGAGGTTATGTAAGTATAAGCAACAGGCTGTACAGTACCTTTGACACTGAAACATTGTCCATCTTGGTCAAAACAAACTGACACAAGTTAAATACCGTAACAGAACATCAAATAACTGTACAAACCCAACAAAACCACTTAACAATTACACAAATAAATAAGAAACAAAAAGAATCACAACACACGTCGCGTCGTACTCGCAACTGTCGCGCGCGGTTAGTTCCAGACACGCTCCTAGGTACCGCCACCCGTCAATACAACGAAACTGTATCATTTACTTAAAACTTTCAACCCCCTTAAATACTTTATTAACACGTTGGCTGCCACAAGAATTTCTAGCGTTTTGAATAGTAATATTTATTCTTTAATAACAAAGGCAAATGATATTGAAAATAATTATTAATAATTTAGTATCACAGCAGTCATATTACCTTATAATCTAGTTACTTATGTTTTTAGTTACTTATTTTTATTTAACATCAAGTTTTTTATTGTAATTGTTCAGCAATTTGGAAGTTCCGGTTATCGATGATCATCATGGCAGTCCACATGTTAACATATTAACCTAAACGATCAAAAATTCAAAAAATTTTACATCTAAACTATATCCGACACATCCAACGCGAATTATACAACAAAAAGATGATAAAATAGCTCATCGATCATCAACAAGTTACAAAATACAATTCACAGAATACGCCAAATAAATATATCAATTACAAAGTTTCACAGAAGCAAGAACCGAGAAAGATCATTCCTATAACTTCCAGTAGCCCGTCCAATCGCGTGGCAAGTCCGACAAACAAATATTTCTTCTAAAAGATCATGCCAGGCGAATTGGATTCCCCCGGATAACGGGTAAAGAGGCACAATTTTGCATTCAGTCAGCGGTATAAAGGACAATCCGAAGTGACGACCTAAATTTTCCGAATCAGGAGCCAGCCGGGCGGTCATGTCATGCGGATTTCGCGAGCGTAAGCTGCCGCGATCATTTGAATCGCAAATGCGCCGATTGAATTCGTCGAGGCCGAGCAAACAATCCGGAAACCGAGAGTTTGATGCCGTGCTTCCTCGTCGAAGCGAGGACGGGGCACGGTGGCCGTCGAACTTTCGTCGAACTGCTCGGCGCAGCGGGGTTGCAGGGGGCGAGCCGTGCTACTTGCCCGCAGAACTTGCCTGCCCGGAACTCGTAATTGATTTAAAGAAGTGTCCAAACAAGATGCCGCGTTTCGTGCCTCGCAATGTACCGGAATACACTCCGCCGATAGTGTGCGAGCGTGTAAACGACCGTGCAACGAGCGCCGATGCCGAGATTATTCTGAACTCGCTGGTCACGCTTCCGCATTTCTATCAGGTCCTCCCTGGGAACTCTCTTCGTTTTCGATTGGGAAAAAAAGGAAATTCTCTTTCTAAACTCCACTGATAAAAGAAACCAACCAGAGGAACCGGAACCGTCTTCGTTGGTTGGGGTTGTTTGAAATCGATTCCGTCTGCGGGTGTACTTAATTTCGGTCCATTTTACCGAAGGTTCGCAACTTGGACACCAACGTTTCTTGATAGGAGAATCACCGAACGGTCTAGATCAGAACTGGCCAACCTTTGCATACCATACGCCAATTTTCTTCACAGACAAGTTCAGATGCGCCATACAACTCAAGCGCCTCATCGACGTTCTTACGTTCACGGTTGTGGTAGAAAAATAGGGATAGCAGCAGGATCTGTCTCGTTTAGAGGAGGAAAAGGAATAACTCAATCTCGAAGTTAAATGAATTAATTTACGTGAGTTCAAAAGGCACACATTTATCGAAGCACTTAAAAAGAAGAGAAGAATAAGTAGGTACAAGGGTGCAATGCGCCACTTGTAATCATCCAATGTGCCACGTTTGGCGCATGCAACACAGTTTGGCCACCTCTGGTCTAGATGATCAGTTTCAAATTACTGAAGTTGATTATTGAGGTTACAAGTTTTACCTACCTCTTTGAAGGTTATTTGTACAGTGGAAAAGTTATGGGACACCGCGAAGAACACGCCTTACAGCTTTGACACTTCGGAAGCCAAAGAACAACGTTACTCGAATTACATTCGCTTTCCATTAATACTTTCGAAGTAGAATTGCCTGAAGTTGTAGGCGGACAGAGTGGATCAAGGATGATGATACTTGTTAAAAATCAACAGAGGCTCTTTGAAGTTCTGTCTCGATACCGTGCTGACGACTTAATCCTCCATGCTGCCGCAGAAACCCAAGTGCTTTTGACGTTTCACCGTGTGGTATTAAAGAAGAAAGAATCGATAGCTTGTTTCTACGTCAATGATAATCCGCGGACACGTATTTTCTTTGGTAGTCAATGCACGGCAAGTCTACTTTCAGCGACGAGGCTGGACGGCCGGGGCTATGGAAGTTTTCGGTCGGGGAATATAAATCGATTGCGCAAGCAGCTTTGTACGAATGTTCTCGTTTTGTGGTCGGCCATCACACCTGTGCCCCAAGGGGTTCCAGGGCGAAAATAAATGGGATTCGATCGAGGACTTAATCATCCACCTTCGTTGAAAGCGACATTTGGGACAAAACGATGCAGAGATCAACGAAGCTATTGATCGCTGAATGGAATGTGTCCGTATGTGTGTGTTTTTTTTTAAATCGTTCCGGCCACTCATCGTTCTCGATGATTAATACGCGAATCTATATTAATAACGCGCTCCGTACGGGATTTTAACACGTTCGGGAATTCGTTAAATTTATTCGAGATTCTTCAGGTTTTATTCTATCAGGAGAACTAATCTAGAGAACTTAAAGGTGTTATTAACGTTCGAAAGATAATCCCAATGATTTTCTACGTAAACAGAATAATGTAAACTTTTTCCACATAAACAAAATAGTGTAAATAACAAATTAGTATGGAGTAAAAATAAAAATTAATCTGCGGAGAGGGTTTTCGAAGGTTAATAGATTGTTTCAAAAAGTAATCAACTTCACGCGAAAACTCGATATCAACCGTTAAATAAATCGGTACAAATATCCATTCGTCGAGTTAAACAATAGAGTTGAAACGTTCAGTGCCCCTTCAGAATAATTCTGCGGCAGCTCGAACATGCACCTGCAAGATGTCTCGTGAATCACGAGTGGCGTTTGCATACGACGACTCCCGGAAGATCGATCTTTTCGTCCTAACGGGATCATTCCTAGATATGTCCTGGGTCTCGTAAAAGACGATTCCCAGCGTAAGAAACTCCCCGTTGAACGCAAAACCGTTCGACGACTCGAGAGGATCACACGTTTTCCGCTGATACGACGTAAAACGTTATGCCGGGTCGCCATCAAACGGAAAGAAACATGGCGGTCGTCCAGCCCGAAGCTTGTCGGAGCTGTTGTCGTCTCCACGGCGGATCATCTTCGCAGCGAACGGTTAAAGAAAATCATTTCCACGGGAAAGATGGTACTTTTATCGCGGCCAAACGAGAGACTCTTGTCCGTGGCGTCTCTTTGAACCACGAATGGTCGTGGACGGTGCAGTTTACGATACAGAACCCAATTCCTGGCGTTCGTAATGAGCGCTATTGTTGTCCGAGTCCCATCGTACCACGAATTGAACCTGCCTCCTCCGCTAGGATGCAGAACGATATCTTCCAGCAACCTCGAAACCTGGGAAAACCTTGGGATTACGAGGACATTCTACTCGGTAACGAGATAATAAAGCGACCACCTTTGTACCGTACCTGCTCACTCTTTGACTTCCACTCTATTTTCCTTTTGTTCGAGCCACGTTGTCTTCCGGATCTTTTTTGCGGTTCCCCGTTGCTCTGAATCTCGTCGAGCGGAAAATGCAGTGCGATTGCAGAGGCTTGTTAGATTTGAGAAATGAATAATGTTCAGCCTGTCAAACGAGAAAGTTGTTCCTTTGAGATACTCCTTTTTGGTTAATTGCGAGACGATGATGTTGGAAAAGTGTGCCATTGACGCTACGTTGTGTCATCGCTTTGGTATAATCATTTGGTTACTACATTCTTTGTTCTGCGAATATTATTGCTAGTACAATAACACGTTCTGTTCACTGCGGGCTACACGTGATTTATCGTCTATCGTTGGACGTGGATCGTATATTTCACATCGAAATACCCATAAAATGTTCGACGGCCGAACTTCTGATTTTTGAGCGGCGGCATAAGTTTCCCATTCCGAATTTTCCACCGTCGAATGCTATCGGATTTGTTGTTATAGAACTCATTTTTCATTACAGATAACAATTCCATCGGAAAATGGGTCACTGTTTTGCCTATCTTGGGGCAAAACACAAATGGCTGCGTATTGGGCACGGTCCACGCGGGAATCATTTTTCAAGTTTCGATATTTTTCCAATCTGCACGAAGAATCGCTGTGTAGCGGCGCCGTTGCGGTTTAATTTTTCTGCCATTTTTCCCGAGCGATTAAATATGGTTCGGCTTCCATTACCGATTTTGATCTTGCCCGCCGAATTATGTTTGTCATGTTGCTGTCGATTTGAAAATAAAAATCCGAAAATCCATTATAGATTACCACTATTGTATCTTCACCGCGACGCGCCTGTCACGGGGGAGATATCGCGTTTAATAAAAATAAACCGATACGCGCTTAATAGTATGTGTTTCACTTTGCGGAATTGTAATGTTTCTAACTTTTATCCGTAGATCCTATATTTACGGTTTAATATATTATTTCCCTAATAGAATCAGACCGTGGAGTGATCTATTGAGATGGAGACTCAAATACGATTAAATAATCCGTAGAGTTACCGTACGTATTGGGAAGGAGAATTACAAGGCGTGACGTCTGTTAATTGACTGAGCGCTTTATTAAGGTTCTGATGATCTTTTATACACCTTGAGAGAGGGGCCTACGTGACCCTTGATGCTTTGTTCGTGTCTTGTGTGGTCTGGCAGGATGTGGCTATCGTTAGATAAGCCTGTGTTATAGTTTCAGGTAGCCCGGCGGAATATGCTTATTGTTGTGTACGCGTTTTCTATTCGAAAATCTTATAGTGAAACCCGTACGTCGCACGCCGACTTAACTTTGTGCGAACTGTTTGGAAAGTGGACTGTATCTAATTACTTCAGTGAAAAATACTTTAGTGTTTATTTTTGGTTAGTTCAATAATAATCGTCAGCGGCGAGAGTATACAACGACGTCTATGTTCCGTCTCGTGTCTAGTTCAAAATTTTTCTTGTGTCTCTGTCTCTGTACCTTGCGTGGGTTTTTATAAACCTTTTTTGGTAGGGGTGTACAAAATTTGTCTGAGTGGGAGTCAACCGGTGATCCTGGAGGGGATTGCCGATTGCAGCCCCCGGGTGACCCACGCAAGGGTCTTGAACGTTCTTGACACTGACCATAGCGAGTAATAAAACCAAGGATCGCCTCGACTTCTGGCAAACAGATGTAAGTTAAAGTTAAATTATTGAAGTAATGGTTCCTTGGGCCTTTATTTCTGCTATGGTAAAAAATACTCAGGGCTCCAATGTGCCTCGCAGAAGGTGTCGTCAATAACCCTCCTAAAGAGATTTAGCGACGCGACACTTATCGGTAGGTGTTGTTTAGACTAGGCCTGCGTCACACGCCCGACGCAACACCTTTATCCGAAACAGAACTATAAATTCTCGAAATCCATAAACTGTTCAATATTAAATATAACTTTGAAATCTGTGGTCAAAAACTCCGAGCAACGAAAATAAGCCACTCCAATATACAGATTTAACCCTTTGCGGACGAAGATTATTTGAAATGTATAAAACCTTCAACAGATGAAGCTAAATTATATGTAAATTGCTTAAATAATAGCAAAAACAAAAGCTACATGCTAATCTGTTGCTGTCCGAGTAATTAAATCATTTACCTGCGACGTAGTCTTCCAAATCGCAGTTTCATCTCGCCAAAATGTCCATATTCGTCCGCAATGGGTTAATATCGAACGTTATCGTCGGATCAGTGATATCGAAATCTAAATCGCAGAATCTAATGAAAGACGTTAAAACAATTTCTCTCTGTTTGTTCCAGCGAACATGCCAAAAACACTCGAGAACCTGGGGGACTCGATCTCATCAGAGCTGGAGGGTAATCCGCCATTATGGGTCACTCGGAGGCAGAGCACGCGCGGCGAGGAAGTTTACATAAATAATGCGAAGATTCTCACGGAGCAAAGTAATTTCGAGTCGAAGGTTATTGTCGGCAGCGACGTGAAAACGCAGGTGAGCCGTAATCCGCGGGCTTGATCAAGCTCGCCGTGATTAACCTCGGAAGAGAAAAGAAGGAAAGCGAAAAATTAAAGGAGAGGTGGAAGAAAGTAAAACCGTGTCCCGCGGAATCTTTCACGGTCCGAGCGGATTCTTATGACCGCGACCGCGGTTAATTTAATCGCAAATTACTTTCTTTACGAGCGTAATCACCGGAGTAATTAGGTTAGTTTACGTTGCTGTTTTGCGTGAACACGGCTTCCGGCGTCCAGTATGATTTTCTCGAAACTGCGCCCAAGAACTTAGGTGCGCTGGACTTTCCAAGCTCGCGGTCACCTTCTAACGAGCTTTTAACGAGCTGCGCGGCTCGGTCCAGTCTTAGGCTCGCTCGCGTTGATTGTTATCGCTCGGCTTCGATAAGCTCGTCGAATATTCTTTACTTTCTTCAGGAAATCGGGATACAGGGGAGCGACGGTGGCACGAGATTAACCCCTTGCGTACTTTAACACTAAATTTAAGAATATTTACTCTATAGTTTGTCCTATCGTTCTTAGAAAAATTGATATTCGTTTATTTAGATTTTAGAAATTAGAGAGTTAAAGGTAGATAATTAGTATACATTTGTGTAACTGTAAAATTGACCCAAATGTTTACCAAATAATGTTTATAAAATTCAATATGAGTCAAATTGAATCGTTCCGTAAATCTAGTGTTAATGAGTTTGACTCGTGGTACAAATTTTAGGCCAAATATAAATATCACGAGTTTGACTCGAGGTGACAGCACGAATGAGATATCGGTCGCCATAATTATGGTCCGGATTTTACCCCGTTAAATGGCATAACAAGGGTTTATTCATCACTTAACACTAAAACTACCGAGCAGTTAGAGTGACTTATTCCTCATTTTTTATCAAAATTAAAACAATACTTAATTACTTGCGAAATAAGAATTGTAAAGCAGGTCAATTCGACCCGTCCGGAAGTTTTAATGTTAATTTATGTTATATTAATTTATTCTGACTATTTGAAACTTTTATTTTTCGAAGTTTAATCATTCTTTCTGTTACGCGTAAAAAGTGGTCAGTGAGTTCCCCTAATAAACAAAGTTGAATTAAGAGAAAATGTTTTCGAGTCTCAGAAATTTCTTCTAAAGAGTCAACTAATTTATGAACATATATGTCCATAATTATGAGAGTAGTCTAAGTCGAAATTAAAGAAAACATCAGTTTATTAATGATTTCACGGCATATTATTTTATACTAAATTAAAACGAACAAAAAATGTATGACTTAGATCACTTTCATAATTATGAGCACACATACAAGTCCCATAAAATGTCCAGGTCGCGAAATGAATGGCGACAAAAACATTGTCGGTATCCCCAGTTTCAATTTACCGAACGAATACTTTAATCTGTGGTCCAAGTATCATTATCCGATGAAAATCGCCGGAGTGCGACTAATCTCCTCCACGAATCTGTTCGTTGATCAATCCTGTCCCTCCTCTCTCCTGCCCCGTCCTCTCTGCCTTATTCACCTTTCGACGGTATTAGTGAAACTTTTCTCATCCACTTAACGCGGAAGTTCTACCGCGGCCGATACTTGTTACCAGTTAGCGGAGCACCAAGGTATCGGATCATAATTAATGTAGACAAAAGTCGGCTAATCGAATAACTTTTTACAATCCGATTCATCCGAACTTCCATCTGGCCTGTACTCCCGATAACAGCCGTGAAGTTTCTTTCGCGGTCTTTCCGGTTCGTCGGGGACGCAATACCTATTTCAAGCTACCCCTATTCGCTTAGAAATTCAGATAAATCGGATTGCAGCAGGTGTCTCGGGAAAGGAATTTCTTTGGGTGGAACGACGGTGCATAGGATAACGTAAAGTGAAATGTGCGAGTATCGATATCATGTAACCATTCTTAACAGAAATTAATGTTATTAACACGTTCGCTACCAGCGCCACATATTTTTAACCGCCGTATTCCTATATTTTACATAATGAAAATGAAATTAATCCTATGAATATTGTTATTAGAAATTATAAACTACTACATTATATTTAGGAACTCAATGACTCGTTTCAATTTCATTTTTCTAATATTTGTTTAGTAGATTTATTGGATTGAAGAAAATATAATTGAGGAGACCGTCTTCCGAAATATCTGGTAGCGAACGTGTTAACGCGTTCTCCATTTAATCGACACTCACCGACTTACTCGTACAATCAGATCAATTTTCCTAAGCAACCGAAAATCGAACAGTCTACATTTTTCAGAGATCGCGCTCTATACCTTCCACTTCATAGATCCAACAAAAATTCGTTTCATGTCACCGAGAAAATGAATATTTCCATACAAATACCTGTATCAGCCATATATGAACCACATGGCAGTCAACGTGTTATTAACCATTCCTTATTCAATAACATCCACAATCCTTACCTTATTACTCCGTGATATTCAAGAGAGCATTCTCCAGCCGCAGGAGGTCTCTTGCTACCTGTTATAATTTTGATTAGTCACGTGTAGCCACATTGACGAGTAGCAAATCAGTATTCCAACCAAGACGAGAAAAGACAAAAGTTAAATAATTAGACCTCGTGAACAACATGAAGTACAAAGTTCCTGTCTCATCCTCTATCATTGTCAGTTTAAGGAAACCTCCTTCAACCAGTGAACGCTGATGATCGTTGTTAAAAGTCAGACATCAGGTTGTGTCCCCGAGGAATACCGCAACCGCGGAATCCAGATGGCTCGCCTCGAGGAGTCGAACCTCGGAACAAAGGGAACGGGGTCGTTGACTAAACGCAGCCGATCGAATTTTCTCACGCAGCTTCGTTCCGCTCGCGCGAAACTATTCGCCGAAGTATTCGGCCGCAGCGCCGGCTGATTTTCAATTTGCTCCTCTCGCTGGACGGGCTGTTTTCAAACTCCCACGCTCTTTCAATCCGTTCTTCTTTTTCGCCTCTCTGGCCGCCTGCGCGGTCGGTTCTGCTTCGTTCTCCATCCTCTATCCCCCGGCCGCTATTATTCCCCTCCATTAACCGTAACTCTTTAGGCGATCTCTCTCTCGCTGGCGGGGTCGGAGGCGGGCGCAGTTATTCGGACTGGAATTTCTTTAAATTGTTAAGAAACAGGATAGGAGGGTTGGGGCGGCCAGGGGAAAACTGACTGGCTCGCCGCGACTGCCTCGGGCAACGCGTGAAGGAGGAAACGTGTTCCAGCGGCATCTAATGAGATCAAAACCCCGCGAGCTCTACAGATTAAAAACGGCGCTGCTGCCTGCGCGACCTCTCGCGGCTCTTCCGTTCTCTATCGCTCGATATTCGTTACACAACGCGTACAGTACGATGATGCCGGTAGCTATACATCGAGTAGACCTATTTTGCGTCTTCGTGTAGTTCCTTGGAAGTTGGAGAACCGTCAGCTTGAAATATGATCCTTGCATTTTGTATAATTTATCGAATCCGATAATTGAGTCGCTTGGAAGCCAATGCAATTAAGCCGATATTTGATATTTTGATATTTTGATATTTTGATATTTTGATATTTTGATATTTTGATATTTTGAATGGAAGAAATAACATTCTTTTTAGTTATACAAGGATTGACTCGTTTCTTCGTCTTTTCTATGTCAGACAGCCTTTCTCTGCATGGTTTCTGAAAATATCTAAGCTAAAAATAGCTTTTAAACATTTATTTTCTCAATTTTTGTTATCTGTACTTAACCGCATCGGCTTCTGAGCAACTCAATTATCCTTGTTATTGAACGAACGTTTCCCAAATATGGCGCAACTAGTGAAACCTTCAAATTTAATGATATTAGATTTTCTTATTAAACTATATGAAATAAAAAGTACTGACTTGGGAACCTTATAGTCTCCAGACAAATATTTATCAATCTTTATTAACCATTCTATTAATCATTCCCCCTATTATTATTTCTCTTAACCACTCTACATACAACAAAAGAAGCTACAAAACCGATTACGATTTATTCACCGCGAAATAATCGAACGCTTGAAGTGAAAGAAACCGCCCCTAAATTCATCCCCCGATTCTCATTTACTCGAACGCATTCAATATCCCCGTTGTCGTCGCATCGCTATATTGCGACAGAGAAGCGAACGAAACTGAAATTAATTTTTAGCTCCTCATGGATTTCTGGGTTCATGAATAATCTCGTTCCCCGCACTATGGTGTTTTCCCCTATCGTCTCGCATCCAGCCGTTCATCGCGGGACTGTATACGCAGCGTCGTTCTCCCCGCTGAGTAACGAAGTCAGCCAGGAATTTCCTCGGAGTATTTTTTCGCGGGATCGCCGGCCGTGTGATGTAGTTCCCAGCGAGGATCGTAAACGTTAACGGGTGCCGGGACTTTGTCAGTTATTACAGCGCGCTTCCGAGTTGATCCCGCGTTCCTCCGAGGATATACTTTCGCGCGAACATGAAAGCGGAATATCAGGGCGGTTTAAATAAGCCGAAAAATATTTTTATACGATTTCACGGTGTCTCCTCGCGCCTCTCTTTCTCTGTGTATGTATATCTGTGTGAGTGTACGTGTGCCTTCCTCGGTGTATTCATTCTAACCCTTCCTCCGTTGCTGCAGTCAATGTTCGTGCGATCTAATTTCATCTCAGCGAACGGCGAAAATAGTTGCTCGAGAGTGTAACGTTGATACTGAAGCTATTAAGATTCCTGGAAGAGGATATTAGTCGGTAATAATAGTAATTGGTAATAAACGCGTACCTCCGTGTTACTTCTGACGTATATTGTGACACCAATAATGGAATTTAATTAAGTTATTCTGCGAGGAGATGTTTGCTTTGGGATAGACGAATAAAGATCGTTTTATATTGTAGATAAATGTTTTATGTTGTGATGATTGTATAATATAATAGGATTTTGTATTATAATGGTGTTGAGAATTAAATTTATGATGCTCATCGTGCAGTTCTATTGGTATTTTTAGTTTCGGGGTGTAAAGATTTGATTGATGTTCTATATTCTGTTCTTTTGAAGGGAAGTCTTCAGATACTTCGACGGCTGCGACAGTTTTGTAGCTTGTTATAATTGTTGAAGATTAATGATCTAAGGGAAAGGAAATCGTTGGTATATTTCGTGTGGTAATAATGATTTTTCTTTACCTTTTCTTTGAATGTGGAACAGTAACGCGAGTTCCATGTTAGCAGAATTAACAGTTACGGTCACTCGGGATTTATTATTCATTCGCAAACGTTCGACGGAAAGTTTGTTTGAAACACTGATTATACCGGTATAAGATCGTTACTTATTCATCTTGTTTGATATACACCGCGGTAGGCTGTGAATTATACGAAACACTTCTACCATTAATTTGAAATAATTTTAAAGAAATGATATATATGTGGGAACGAACTCGGGAGTTGTGTACAATGTTCATACATATACGAAAATTAAACAATATTTTTAATGACGTAACTCGCAATATTAACACATTGCGTAACGGTTCATTATTAGAACATTCGAATAGGCTGGTGATTGTCAATGAAATCGACTTACCTCACTATACATAAAATATTCAAACATCTTATTCGATAAATTCTAAAGTAATTTAAAAATAATCGGTTCTAATAAAACTGAATATTTTTTTAATTCATCGACAACACATGGTAAACAGTTTGCACGATCGATTAAATCGTAGTCCCGACCATTACACCGATCAATTTGAAACGAATCGATCGAAGAAAAATAAAGGAAAATTTAAGAACGATTGAACACTGGTAGAAAGGAATAGAACAAAAATAGAAAGATTGCCGAAGTGAATCTGGCCCTCGCGCGGCCGCATATCCAAACTGGATTCAATTTAAATTTATGTTCAATTTGTATTCATTACGTCATTTGAATAGAACAAACGCCGTAAAGTCGGCAAGAGAAGGAGCTCGCGCGACGGAGATACACGACGTTTGCTTTTAAAAAGATATTTCCGTTCGGAATCGAATTTGGCGTTCATCTGGATGCGACGCAGCCGAATATGGGTGGCGCGTGTGTGTGCGTGCGTGTGTTTTGCGTGGACCGGTGCGCCTGAAATACATACCCATATGAGGATAATGCGAGCATATCCGCTTTGAATTCGATAGATATGTAAAATATATGCCGTACTCGCGCAAACTGGATACGGGACGTCGAAATATTTCATGGTTAAATCAATAGGGTATTATTGCGAGTTACTGTTAGAGAGAATCTGAATCTTCTTTATCGCCGACATGAAAAGGACCGGGCGTATGCATTATATAGTATTATTTCCCGTTCACAAACAAATCATTAATAGGTCTGCTAATTTACCGCGCGAATCAGTGATAAAGAAAAATCAGGGAGCTCTATCAATCGCTTGGATTAAAACTGAACAGTTTCACGTTAATACTAAAGCTACCAGGCAGGTTAAAATGATCTATTACTGGTGTCTTCTTTGTGCAATTATTAGAATGATAATATATGTTTCTGTGAGAAATGATTAAAGAAATTGATTTAGAAATACGCAGACTGAATTTTAAATTAATTAAAGTCTCGATTGATGCACTTTTAGTTTCTGTAGAGGAATTTCGAAAAGTCTACCTGCTGGGTAGTCTTAGTGCTAAATGGCAAGTAACATTTCCCAAAGAATCTTTTAAATAATCTTTCTCTACTTTTCCTTCGTGAATAATCATATTAGCCTAGACAATATGAAATATATAATATAATATCGCCTTTTTGAAATTCCTCTATAGAAACCCCAATATATTGAGACTTTACTCGATTCATAGTTCAGTTTGCGTATTACTGAATCAATTTCTTGAATAATTTTCCAGAAAAACATCTGTTATCTTTGTAATAATCGCAAGAAGAAGAAATCTGTACCGGGTCATTCTAACCCATCTGATACTTTTAGTATTAACACGTTGAATGCCACACGATTCGATAGAGTTGAATTCACAAATTGGGGGAAATATAAAATCAAATCATTTGATTGAATTGCATTACTATTGCACGTTCATCTAGCTGAATGTCATCGCATTAACTAGCATTACTTATAATATACCGATGTTTCTAAATAATCATCGTTTAATTAAATGATATTATAATAATTCGATTTGGTTGGGGGTCTCCGGTGATCCCCATAATATTCAACATATTAATACGATTCTATTATTTCCAAACCGAAATATTCGCAAAAAACAATCTCCCCGCAACTCATATTACGGTATCTATCGCACGATCATCCAAGAAGAAGGAAAAGAAGAAGAAGCAACACGGTGAATCAAGCAACCGCAAATTAACATTACGATAATCTCTTGTCCCGCAGTAAATCCCGCGTTTCGGCGCGACGCCGTTACCGGCGTGCGTTTTCTTCATGGCACAATTTCCTTTTACGAGACACTCCGGCAGCCCGTAGAGAAACTCGTCCCAGGAGTCCCGAGAAATGCGACGGGACAAAAAGGGAAAACGGGGCGGGAGGATTGTCGGGTACCGCGCGGTAACTCGATTCGGGCCGAAATAAAGCCGAGATTTCGCCGGGCGTGAATGCCGCCAGCCGAATCCGTCCCGAACCAGGAGATGAGGCATAGTCACGTTGCAGCCCTGCTAAAAAATGCAACGGGCCAGGGGAGGCCGGGAAACGGAATTCCCGACGAGGACTACGTCGCCGAAGTAACGGACGGTGCACGATCAAGGGTGACCACCAGGGGGTTGCGCAAACGCACGGGGAAAGAAAATTGCCGTGATAGTGTACCAGATAAAATAAGAATCGCGGTGATTCTTGAGGGACAAACCGCGCCACAGCTCCATTCGATGAATCTCCTAGTGACTTAAAGTGGATAATCCTCCTTCTCTTTTCTTCCTTCATCCTTGTTGCGACATTAATTTCTGGAGATTCGATTCTGTTCAGTTGCTAGGGAAGTTCAATCGTTGAGTGCTGTGAAGGTGATCTTAGATTGAATTGAATTACTGTGATTCAGTTGATTCCAGAACGATCTTCTGGAAGATTTCTGTATTATAAATGATGCAATTTAATGTGGTGGTATTTAGAGATATGAATGGGTAGTGGTAACGCAGCTGAATTGAATGATTTATCATGTTTTCGGTTCTCTCTATTCACTTTGTCTATTTTTATTACTCTTTATTGCTGCGCGAAGATGTCCGAGATTCAATGTATTAAAAATTTAGGATTGACAGAGGATTTTTCTGTGGAACCTTCACGAGGGAAGCTAGAGTATATACCGAACTCTTAACATTAAACCTACGCAGCAGTTACATTTCTTTAATAATTCCTCAGAGAAACTTATGTTATCTTTCTAATAATTGTGTTACGTCACAGATCCGGCTCGAAGTACCGAAAAATGCGACGTCGCAGCGTGGCAACCTCGATAGTTGCACGCCCGTACACGAATACTAACGCGGATTTAATTCCTCGGCTGGGGTTGTAAATCCCAGCTTTAACTTTAGGTCTCGTTAATACTCGCGACGCGTCGATTTACAAATTTCTTCAAAAATCGACTGATTCGACTCTGATCTCCGAATGGTTGAGATCAGATCACTAGCTGTAGTTGTCCCGAACGATGGACTGACGACTGTTTGAATGAATGAATGATATCTCGTTACTCCGAACGATTGAGTATCTGAGAATATCGTCACTCCGAACGATTGAGTGATTTCGTGACTGTGTGTCCCGAACGATGGACTGAATGAACTTGAATGATGAACAAATGTATGATATCTCGTTACTCCGAACGATTGAGTATCTGAGAATATCGTCACTCCGAACGATTGAGTGATTTCGTGACTGTGTGTCCCGAACGATGGACTGAATGTTGAATTGAGTGTTGAACGAAAGACTCCCTGAGTGCGATCCTGTAGGTGTTTTTATACGACACCTACAGGTTTTGTGTCGAGTGCGCTGATTGGAAAATTGAAAATACCCAATCGGCACATAATTCCAAAAAATCGGGGGCGTCTTGGACGACGCCCCTTGGCCAGCCCTCTTGGTGCAAGGGTGAGGGCAATGGCCACGTGCGAGGGATCCTCGAAGATTTGCCGATGCCTTGGACATTTCCTCCAAGTTGATTCATGGCTGGTAGAACCGTTACGAACGAGGTTCGTGTCGACCCTTCGGAAATTCCCGGTTGATGATATGGTCGGTTGTCTGTACGAACGAAGAAAAATTCCAAAACTATTGTCTGGACATGCGCGGATTAACTAAATGATTTTCTCATGGTTTAGGGTGAAATTGCCCCTTGTAACTAAAATAAATAAACTGAGTTCGAAAAAAGCTAATCCCGAAAATAAATTTGTTGGCACGTCCATATCATAAACGAACCTTCGAAGATTTTCGCCGTTTTGTTCCGCGTCGGACGGAACAAATTGCAAAATAAATAAATGAGGAATACGTTGTTTTGATCCTGTAGTTTCAGTGTTAAATATTAGAAAGGAATCTATATGTATTCTCTTATTGTTTGATTAATTAAATCGAATATCGTAGCCTTTTCTCGTTAACAAGTTTAGTTTTAAGATTAAAAACCGGGGCTAAGAAGATTAGTATATTTAAATTAATGGAAGGAATATAATTGATCTATCTAAAAAGGTAATTTGAAAACGCGAAATCATGTTTTGTTGTAGATTATACCAGTTTCCGCGTAATCGACTTTGAAAGTTCTGCGACGCGGACGTATTAACGCGTACAAGAAATAGAAACCGTAAATCATTGTTGGGCGTACTAATTGATTTATGTAGAAGCTCCTCACCCTTTGTACCCTGATTTCTGAAGCACTCTATATACAATCTCCCGCGAGCTTTAATCTTTCCATTTATCCGTATGAATATTCATGGATATCATGGTCCTGCGGTTTCTTCAAACAAATTTCACAGTCTCCCCGGTGTTTCGCGTTCGATTCGATAAATCTCGGGTTGACTTAAAGCGGATAACTTCCTCCGCGCCGCTGCCAGCAGCGACTGTAACAATGGCGGCAGCCTGAACGCGAGCTTTAACCTCGGGGCCGTCCTCCTTTTTCCCCTTAACGAAATGTTTTATTATCGCGATTGAAAGTTCTTTGAAGTTACCGAAGATTTAAAGTTCCGCGGCGTGTTTTGATTCACTTAAAGTACTTTTAGCCAATTACAATGGCCGGCTATACCGGCTGCGAAGCCTTGCGCCGGCTGATTAGAACTGCGGTTGACTTCGCCAGTCTTCGTGCTCTTTTGTTGCTCGTTTCTTCGTGTTGTCCCGTCTAGTACCTTAATTTACGGTTAGATCGTCGACCTCTTTTATCCTCTGTTCGATTAGCCGAAATTGTCGAGGGTTAATTTTAGAATGTCAACTGTAAGTCGACTTGTCCAGAAATCGTAGAAGGAACAAAATCATTTTTGTATATCACTTTTACACCGAATTTTGTCTACAAATTATAATTAGAATTATTTCATTCTTTCCGAAATTCTTATATAGAAACATCAATAGTGCATATATTCGACTTTAACCCTTTGCACTCGAGAGGCACCTCCCAGTCGCCAGATGATTTGATACAGCAAAATTATAAACTTTGGTATTTACCATTAACCTTTGTATACTGCATCAATACGTGAAATATTGAAAGAAAGTAACTTACCTAATTTACGTATGATTTCTTGTTAAACTCATTTTAAAGAATCTTGTCTGCATCTAATTAAAAAATATAGAATAGTTCAAGTGAAAAACCTTTGAGTGCAAAGGGTTAATTGGTTCGCAATTCACTTTGCGTATTGCTGAATTAATTTCTTGAATAATTCATCAGAAAAATATCTGTTATCTTTTCAACGTATAGAATTCGCATAATATTAGAGCGTCTGAAATTTTACGGTTGACAACGTCGCCACTCGCATTCCTTATGGAGATGAACGGAGGTCAGCGGATCCAGTTTTAATCTCAGGCGTGGAAGAGGGAAGAAAACGAGAGGAAGTAAATCGGCGCCATGGTGTCTCGACGCCACACCCTATCGACCCCAGAATCGTTTACAGAGCCGGTATACGGGACGAAGTAAAGCTTCAGGGTTCGTTTACGCTGCTTCAATATTATGTCACGAAACACATAGTAAACGCGAAGAAAGAAATGAGTTGTAATGACAACGAACACTTTCGATTGATTGGAATTTATGGTGGAGGCCTCTATGGCAAGGTCGAAATTCATTCTCA
The DNA here is from genome assembly GCF_051020985.1 of Nomia melanderi. Taxonomy (NCBI): domain Eukaryota; kingdom Metazoa; phylum Arthropoda; class Insecta; order Hymenoptera; family Halictidae; genus Nomia; species Nomia melanderi. Next base: position 1,984,566 of record NC_135001.1, on the reverse strand, counting down.
AACACAGAGAATAAATACAGAAAACATTACACTTGACAGTTTATCTCTTACCCCTTTTTACTACGAGAAATATGATCTTCATCCTTTCTGAAAGTATAAAAACGATACCAAAGAATTACAAAAGTTCAAAGATACCGTTCGCAATATTCGATAGCGCAAGTTAGTTCGAGTATATATTTGACGGTCGAAATGAAAAGATAATATTCTTCGTTGTGTAATTATTGTTTGGGTAGAACAATATCCTATAGCTTTGAAACTCGCAGAATAAATGTTGCTTCTTGTCGCTCGGAGGAGAATAAATGACAAGAAGCTGTTCTTCGGTGGATGCAGCATTGTGGAAGTACCCTTTGTGCAGCGGGCGAACGGAATTGAACTGACACTTTATGTTCGCAATTCGCGTATCCATGTCTTATAGCGAGTTTTGCGACCGATTGGCAAAGAGGAACACGAGTTGGATGGGTTTTTACGTCTGTGTATCACTTACCGCCCCCCGCTATCCTTCCTGGAGTAATGGCTTCCGGAAGCGGGACGAATCGAATGAATTGTTTGCCGTGACCCGAAAGGAGTTCCTTCGCCTTGAGCGAAGCAATTGGGACCTTGTTGACTTCGTTCCATGAATATTTCAACGTTTGCGAAGTAACAGAGAGACAGGCGATTTTAGTACGACCTGATTTTTAACCAATTCAGGCGGTCCCGTAATTTCGCTCACGAAATCTTATCCGGTGATTTCGTTGATACCCTTCTCAGAATATCGACGACACGATTTGTATTCTCGTGGAACACTTTACTTAGATCAAAATTGAATAGAAAGATGTTTCCTTCGCTGGCGATTCTTTGGTAAACTTGTTTTCCAATCTTTTTTGACTCGGGTATAGTTGCAGAGTAAATAAGAATAGTTCGATATCATTATGAAAGTAAGGAATATATTAGAAATGAAGTTGTTACACACGTTTCCATTGAAAGTTTGTTTGAAGTAAATAATAAAGTAGTAACGGTTTCCCTCGTGAAGGTTTATATCCACCAGGCGCAGACACACGGAGTCGACGTAAAATTCCAGCCCATTAACTTAGCATTCGTTAATTTACGCGACCTCGGGGACGCCGCGAAGACACAATTAATTACGAATCGCCATAACGAACCATTCACCTGTTTTTATTAATGGCCATGCTCGAGAGTGCAAACGTGACTTCGGCCCCAAGATGGCGGCCGTGATGGGGTAAACTTCGAATTAACGACCTCTTGGAGGAACGCTCTTGGCCCTCCTCTCATCAGTAAAAACGACGTTGGAATACGAGTAAATAAATAGAAACAACTGTGTAAAAACGTGAGCCGTAACAAAAATTGCGATCTAAATCACGAAACTGAGGAAATATCACAGTCTTCAATACAATTTTAAGGATAATATAAAAATATTTTTAATGTTATGCGTAATGTAGATATTTTTAACCCTTTGGACTCGGAAGTTTTCCACTAGAAATATTTGAACATTTTCTGATGAGACAAAGACGATATTTTGTGAAACTAACTCGAAGAGAAATCGCACATACATTGAGGAACAATCTATTTTATTTCAATATTTTTCAAATTGATGCAATATACGAAGTATAATATTAAATACCAAATTTTATAATTTTACCATATGAAATCAAGTGGTGAGTGATAGTCACCTCTCAAGCCCAAAGGGTTAATGTCGATATTAGCCCTCTGCAGACGGAGATTCTTTGAAATATACTAAACCTTCAGCAGATGAAGCTAAATCGTATATAAATTGCTTAAACAATAGGAAAACAGGAAACTATATACTGATAGCTTGCTGTTCCAGTAATTAAATCATTTGCACGCGACTTAGTCTTCCAAACACGGAAATTTGATCTCGAATTGTCGACATTCGCCCGCAAAAGGTTAATGTAATGGATTGATATAAACACCAATTACGACGAAATACGGATATAACAGGACACATCGATAAATTGCTTTACTATGTTCCAAGCACGTTTTAACAATTACTTTGTTAATGGATAATTCCGCAATACCGACGTTTGATAGAATATATCCGGATTCGGCGTCATTAAGACAATAGTTACTGTGACAGCATTGTATCTGCATTTCGAGTGTCAATATTTTGTTTCACTCCCTCATTGAAATTCTAATTTCGCTACGGGTGATGATGATGATCAGCGGTCTAATTATTTCCAATTAAAACATACTAAATCGGCACCATACATAAATTTATGCATCGACTCGATCGAATCCAAATAAAATTTTCGCGGTAATTTATAGACTATACTTCTATGACTTGGCAAACTTATCGAAATAATTAATTCCATACGATTCTTCGGGTAATCTCTTCAATTGTTATGATTGAAAAGTATTCATTCTATGATTCAGTGATAATTCCTGTTTTAGAAATGGAATATCGTATGCGAACGCATTCGTAATCTGTAAACCGCTAAATTCTTCAACTGTTCCGAAATAACTGTATAAATTTCAAGGGGAAAAATGAAAGGACATTAATATTCATACGTAATCCCGTGTGCTCGCATAAAGTTTAATATCAGTATCCTTCGGAACTCAGTTCCTTTGCATTCTCGTGCCAAATTCGTTCTCTTATTCATTTCCACTTTATTCCCCGGCGCGACTGTCTACATCCAGCAATCCAAAATATTCTCATAAAAGAGTAAACAGGCCGGGAACGCGGGTCCTTTAATTTCACAAGAACTTCCGAACAGAACCATTTCTTAACCGCAGGAAGAGAAATAGCTGCGCCTTCCTTGAAAGATGTGCGTCCGTTGTCCCAGAAGTTCACCCTCAAGAAATGTCGTGTTCCGGGAACGGAGCTTTCGCACACGTACCTAACAGTTCCGTGTAAAATTCATCCAACAAGGGTGCACGCGTACATACATACATACGTATGTACAGAATTGATCACCTGAACTGTTAGAATTGCCATTTTTCCGAGGACTATTAAGTGCAATCTGTCTTCTTGTATCGCCATTGTCATAACTGTAACGTTTACGGTTATTGAGCACTTCAGTTAACACATGTTGATGTCTGAAATCTTTCATAAACTACTAAATCATTGAAAGAACACGAAGATATATAAATATTTAATAACATTTCAATACTTACCACTGAAAATATCGATGATACTGATACTTCAATTGACATTTATCCTTTCAATATTACATAATTAATAATTACCAAAAAAAACACGGTGATGGGGGTCACCGATGACCTCAATCAAATCAAATTACTATAATCCGTTCGATTAAACGATGATTATTCGAAAACTTTTCTATATCACAAGTAATACTTAATGCTATGACATTCGACAAGATAAACCCGCAATAATAATAACGTAATTCAATTATATAAGTTGATGTCACATTATGTTCATTTTGTATATTTTCCTCAGCAAAATCGCGCGGCACTAAACGTTAATAATTCATTCTATCTTTAATACATCGGTGACCACCGTGCACTAACTTTCCATTTATTCGAATTCGTATTATCCTGATACATATCTACATGGAAATCCTCTCCAAAGAAATAAAGCAATTGCATAAACAGACGCGAATAACCGGATCAAACGAATCGCACGGTTTACGCGGTATATGTCCTGAATAATCCGTTGCTTCGACAAATTGCCATTGGCAAAACAATCGAATTTAAAAGTCGCTGTCTTGTCTCGGCGCGTATATATCAAACCGTATAAGAAATTAAGGATTCGTTCCGGTGCCTCGGTCCTATGTTCGCCAATGATTCGAGTCCTGTGAGAAAGATAAATGGTCGTCAAAGGGGCACGGAAAAGTTCGCCCTGGTTTCCCTTCTCGCGAGACCAAAGCGAAACGATTCATTTCTAGGAAGCCACTCTGGCATACAAACGCGAGAGCTCGTTGTCTTCTTGTATTTTTTTCCACCCTTCGTCCTCCTGCGCGGAGGACTACCCGAATAAATGGAACACGGGCTCTTCCTCCGCCGTTCTTCTTCCTATTTTCTTTGTTATCGCGCAATCTCTGTTTTCTCCCTGTCTCTTTCTCTTTCCATGGGATCCCACCCACTCGCCCGTTCCACTCTTTCTTTATCGAACGCGGAGCTGCAGCCTTCGGTACGTCGCGCAGGGGAAAGAATATTCCTGCGAGGAGAGCTTTATAAACTGGAATCGACAGCTTATCGTTTTGCTCTCGCGAGCACGATTTACCACTGTATCGCTGGTTAGATATGTGCATACGTGTTCGGGAATAAACACACCGCGCGGCTTAACGGTACACTCGCCCGTCAATGTCATGCTTCGAGCTTTAGAAACGGTGTGCACTATTTTTCGGTTTATTCTGACTGATAGACGTATCCGAATATACCATTAGTCACTGAATCGTAATTCATCTTGCAATCTATCGATATTTCATTTTTGTAACAACCGCGTCGATCTCTTTCCTGTTTCTAATACATTATTCGCAATAATTAGGTCACTGTAAGTAACGTTCTATTCTACTTACCAGTGTAAGTAAGATTAATACTCCCTTTGTCTTAATTGGCAACGTATCGCCTATTGTTCTATACGATCTTTCCCCATTTTTCAATTAACACTAAACCTAAGTTAAATTGATTTTTGGAATTCCTATATAGAAACTTCAAGGGTGCATCTATCGAGACTCTAATTGATTAACGATTCAATTTGCTAAATCAATTTCTTGAATAATTTCTCAGAGAAACTTCTGTTCCCTTTCTAATAATCTCAAAAAGAAGAAATCAGTAATAACTCATGTTGACTCATCTGGTAGTTTTAGTGTCAACGCGAAACTCTTCAGGTTGAATCCAAGCGATCGATAGAGCTCCGATTTTTCTCCATAATCTGTACAGAAAGTTAGCAGACGGATTAATAATTTCCCTTGAAATCAGGAATGCTTCATCTGAACCCGCTAAGTTCAGCATCAACTTCCTAGCACCATTTCCCAAATTCTACTAAAACTCATCTTACAAACTAAACAAAGAAAGAAGACAACTAACAGGACACCCTAACACCTACATCAAACACAGTTACGAAAAAAGCTCGCAATACAACAACACCATTATCAATTCTATTTCCGTTATTATCCTCCCAGAATATAATTGATACCGGGAGCACCGGGGCGAAAGGAAAAACGCGAGTGATCGGGCGTCCCCAGGGCCCCCGATCCTAGCCGGTCCGCCGTCGCGTCCGTCAGCCCGGCGAAAGAACAAAACGGCGTTATCGAGTAGAAGAAGGATATCCGGCGAGATAAAAGAATCACGACGATCGCGAAGAAAAGCGGATAAATAGCGGGGAAGTAGGACGTCCCGGTCGCGAGCTTGGAGGATAGTAAATGGCCGTGCACCTTTTCCAATGAGGCTGGAAACCGGGGATGGGCGGAGGGCGAGTCCCGTTTCAATGGTATCCGACTCGACACCCATGAAATAGTTGAGTTTCCCGCCGCAGAATAAATACCCCTGGCCAGGGGGGGAGGGATCCTTCGGTGTCCCTTTTTCCTCTCGTTCCCAGTTTATCTTCTTCCTCCATCGTTCCCGTGTCCCCGTTTCCTTCAGGTTGGCCCGCGATGTCATTTGTCTTACTATATCTTCCTCCCCGGCCGCCCCGCCACGGCTGTATCGGCGGTCGGCTCGCGGCTTCACGAGATTAACTGTATACTTTCACGTTTACAAGCGAGCCGGATTTCTGCGGGCAATTTACTCTCGAGCTCTCCTCGTTCAGCTTGTCGATCCGAAATGGCAAACCCCCTTTGTGCATCCGCTCCTACTTCGTCACCCCTAGCGTTCTTTCCTTTCCTCTCTCTGTCTCGTCGTGCGGTTAAACAATTAGGGGATGCCACGTTCCACGCAGCACCCGAGCATTTCCTTATTGGGATAATCGTTGCGATGGAGATCGTTTGGCCGGGGACATTCTCGAAATTTTCATCACACAATATCCACCTTGAACACTACAAATCACACAGACAAATCGTTCCCATCGTCAACAACGGAAGACTACCAACATCCCCTGTAACGCGTGTGTGAAGCACGCCCGTACGATTGACAAGTAGTCTGTACACCTGTTTTGTACATATACGATACAATAAAAAATGTCATAACTTTTAATCGGTATTGCACGATGTAACTTTTCTTCAAATGCCCTTTCCCGTTTCATCCAATTAACCTGCGATGAATATAGAAATTTTCCAGCTTGTTGTGATCTAAATAAAGAATCGCACCGAGTTTGTCTTTTAAGGGTTAATGTTCAAATAATCTAAGTAGGTTAAAAGGATCTATATAGTTACATAGAAATGTCTGTCTTTTGTTAAGGTAATTTACTGCTGCTGATAATTCGACGAAAGTAATTATTCGTCGTTATGTGACTCGATAGAAGAAATTAATTTGGCCGGGGGAATTTGGGGAATTTAATCAATCATTTTGTATTTTACAGGATTTATCGTGCTGTTTGTAATTTTGGTAGTCTTCCGTTGTTGATGATAGGAATGATTATAGTGTTAAAGGTGGATAATGGTAATTATGATGTTGCGTTGGTAAAAAGATAACGAAGCGATCCCGTGTGCGAACTCGAGAACGCTAACTGCACGTATGAACCGAGCAAATATTGAAATTTGAAAGTGGAAATGAACGGGAAGGTAGAAATAGGCGGAATGCGTCGGTATTTATGAAGTCGATGTCCCAAAATTCGCGCCACGCCGCACGGCCGTAGTTTCTGTGTGCCCGATTCTTCGCGCGTTACTTTCAAATTTCCGTCGTGTTTTCGCGTGCTGGTGTCATCAGTCGATGGTTTTCCAGCGAAGCTATGAAACAGTATGCAGCTTACTCGGATTACGTGAAGCCCGAAAGCATCGCCGCGAATTTATCGTCCCGAGTTAATTTCGAGGTTTTTAAATTGCGAAATACTTTTCCTTCGTCCTGTTTGTAAATAAACCAACGGCCGCGGGGTTCCGGATTAATTAAAACTGATATGACCGGGGCTTAATGAAGACACGCATGCGTTGAAGCGGTGTAATACACTCCACGCGCCTTGTAACTGGCCCATTCATGCCGTTTTAATTAGTTGTAAATCGTTCCGCGGTTCCCTTAACATTTTCATCGCGTACCTGTTTGCTTGTTAAATTACGAGAGCGTTCGCTTTTTGTGCGGGGAACAACGAGACGAATGAACGCGAAACAGTGAACAATGCGAACAAATGAAGCGTAAAATGTTATCGTTGCGGAATCGAGCATAGAAACCGGAGAGAAGTTTGTAAATGGAATCATTATTCACGCATGTTCTTTTCGGTTTTGTTACAGATTCTGCACGTTATAAATGAAGTGCTGGAGCCAGTTCGATCGAACTCCGCGGAAATGATTTCCAGCCCGAATGCTTACGAGTTTTTGAACCAAAGTGAGAAGCTCGACTTAGGTGTTCATCGAGTACGGTGAGTAATCAGTTTACCAATGATTCTCGATTGAATTTCATCGATCGGTAGAAAGTTTCGCGCGAGATGTATAGGTACGATGGACATAATCTCTTCAAGGTACGAGCACATATGTGTACTGTCCGTTGCAGCGAACCTGACACTTTCGTTTGAGTGGTCAGATTCGAAAGCACACGCCTTCTCCACGCGAATGTTCGGTTCTGGTACATGATTGGCTGAGGCGCTCAGCAACAGTAATCGAGTCGCGCGACAAAGAGTGGGGAGAGCCGTTTCCAGGCTCGCTATTGGATTCCTCGGAACGATTGTCTCCGCCCCTATGACGTCATAAGTGACAGGTTCCCAGCAACTGACGGTATAATTGATTTTGAACATTAACACTTTGACTGCCACGGTCACCGATGACCAGAGCTTCCAAATTACAAGAAAATAATTATGACTTGGAGGATAATTGATTTCGAATACAAATTTTTCGTAACGTAAATAACTGGATAATAGGGTAATATAGGAATATTCATATCAAAGAATTAATAATTCTTGTTTTGTATCTTTAGTATAGACAAGATAAGTGATACGTAAAAGGCTGATATTTTTCGTAGCAACGTGTTAACGTCCATCGAATGGACACTTGCTTTTTCTTCGTATGTTTTCCATCAATGCCTCCGTTAGTCTTTGTATCATTCGATTCGTATCAGTTTGAACAACATAAATTGTAACCAAATGAAAAGCAGAATCCTTGTTTGTTCTCAAAAGGAATTCGTTCCTGAACAGGTTAAAGTTTGAACGTAAACATTTTGATTGCAACGGAAGGAATAAATTTATACTATGAAAATAAATGACGAGTTTTTGCAATTACACAATTCTTTTGGTATCGCAGCGCCTTTCATTATTTCTTTTTGCCGGGCACACTCTTCGAAACGAGCGATTGTGCCGCTGCATTGTTCACGGCGCGATGTAGCTATTCAAACGCAGCAACGCATTTGAGAACAATCACGCTTTGATTGCGCATCATATTGGAAGAATTCATTGAAATACACTTCTAACGGAAGTTCTTGTTATATAAATATCGCAGGATAGTTTTCTATCGTGAATCATGAATATTCATCCCGCTCCCTGTCCGAAATTTGAACGTTATCCACTAAAACGTCAATCTACTTACGCCAATTCAAAATCAATATTATAAAGAAGATTTCGTTAAAAACTCCAAACAATGTCACCTTAAAAACAGCTTTTTCGACTTAACCCTCAATGGACCGGAAGTATTTCAAGTTTACTTACCAAAAAATACCGTAACGTAGATAACAAGCGAAAAGAAATTCATAGAAGTGACCTAGCACGATATTTAACACGTTAATTGTAAATATTACAACAATAACAGTGATAAAAATAATAAAATAATTTTTGTCGCTGTATTCGCGACCCACTAAGTAAAAGTTGTTCGTTAACAAGCGTTTTCTATCAAAAATACTCAGCACACTTTCTGATGAAACATAGTCAACGTTTCCAGAAGCTAACTTAACCAAAAATCGTACATAAATTACAGAAAGAGCTTTATTTAAATATTTCACATATTAATGCATCATACGAAACGGAATATTAAATATTATACCTCACAATGTTGCTGTATCAAATCGAGTGGCGACTATGGAGTGCAAAGAGTTAAGGGTTAACATTCTTCTTCGTAAAATCAATTTGTTCACCTCGGAAACTATCTGACGCCATTCCTCGTTAAAACTGAAGTTCGCTAAGAGTGTCAGGATAACAACCGAAAGAAACCGTAATTTTCTTGGCGGTTACGGAACGTAATAAGATTAACCTGTGATGTAACGGGACAAGATAATATTAGCGGGTTATTATCAAAAATACTTTCTTTCCCGTGTAACACCTAAGTAAAATATACTCGGCGAGTTTGGTCACGTTCGCCGGAAGATGAAGATAGAACCAACTTCCGTAGTTCTCAACTAACTTCGATGCTCACTTTGTCAAGTCTTTATCGATATTTAAAGGCACGCCGCGGCGCGCGGCGCGCGACGTACGCTGCCATCGGAGTAAGTAAAACTTGAGTGGATTAGCTTCGTCTGTCCGAAACTTCTTTAAGCTTTGCTGCATTTCATTTACTGTCCCAGGTGAGCACCGTTTTCGCTTGTTTCTACCAGCGTAAAGCATCAGGGCTTAAGAACTTCTTTAATATACTTTCGCGGCTACGTTTTAATGTAACATTTCCATGGGCCCGCGCCATCTTTACGCGATGCTGTATCTGCAATTATCGTTGATGTTAACAGAACACCGTAACTTGTAGAATAATCAGACGTGTGATTTATTCAGTAAGAAATACTATACGAATTGCGAATTCTATTGAGAGGTTAATTATTAAATAGGAATCGCCTTCCTTAATCCAGATAGAAGCTGAAAGTTCTTTTATTCAAATCGAAATCTTCTTAAAAGGAGAAAGTTTCTTTCATAAATGGCACAAAGAAGCTTCCAGCCAAATAATATTTCCAATTGGACTCCTCCCACTGTCCAATGAAACCGGAGATTGCCTTTCAGAAAGAATTGGTGACATAAAGATCGCTGGTAACAATAGTTTCAAGGAAATACGTCGTGAACAATGCTAGAATTCTGCCGCAATCGGTGAACAATTATAATTGAAATCTATTTCCACTTCAATTTACTACCTTTCGAGGAAATATGTACCTACAGTAAACAGAATTCCTTCGTATCCTCGCAAATTATTATGAACGCTGGATAGATTATTTTCAGTCTCTACTGAAAGCTTTATTCTTCCATATACATTTTGAAATATTAATCCAAAATATGATTCCCTTCATTTAACACACTTCCCCATCTACCGACCTATTTTTCATATTGATTTTTAGATCAACTTTAATTTTTAAATGTAATTTTACTTTACTTATTTCATTTTAAACTTAATTTTACTACACAAATACTTATACTTCCCATGAATTGCCTTTCGGTTCCCTTAATGTTCCTAGCAAATAGATTTACAATTGGATTACTCTATTCGCAATTGAACTAAAGATCCATTTTTAACGGATTCCTAATTAAATTGAAAATCTATTTCCAATAGATTCCTTTCGGATTTCCCTAGTATCAATAATAAAATCAACTTCACACTAACGATACCGGCACTTTTCTTACAGTCAAATAATTACAAAATAGAGATGAAAAAATGATCAATTCTTCTCAGTGGAAACAGAAACAAAGGGAAAGATGAAAATCGAAAATCCAGTTAACACAATGCTGTTTTATTTGACAAGATAAACGTGCAGTAATAATCAAACAATTCAATGAAACAATTTGATATTACATTTGTTTCATTTTGTGTATTTTGTAAAATCGTGCGGTATTCAATGTATTAATTGCACAATGTAGGAACTGATATAAAATTAAATGAACAAAAGAAAGTGCAGAATTTTAAATCCAATTCCCGGTTAGTATTAACGAGCACAGTGACAAAGGAAATCGTACAGCAACGAACACAAACGTGTTCCCACAATAAAACACGCACGACATTCGCGTGAAGGTAAATAATTCGAAGTTTCTATAAAACCGTGGGACGTTCTTCGGCTTGGGGGAGCGTAATCAACGTGAATGACGTCTGGGTTCAATTCAATTAACGGATACCATTTTTCTGCAGCACCTTCAGACAGCGGGTCATCAAGGAGAGGAAGCAGGAGGACTTCAAGGCGGACGGACGTTACACCTTTCTCATCCCCGTCGAGGAGGGTTTCAAGGTAAGCTGCTTAGCAACCTCCCCGTATCGATCATCCCCAAAGTACCTTAATATCGTCTGTTGCGAAGCCTTGAAAAGATTCGGGGAACTCGTCCCGCTCGTCACTCCGAGGGCGAGAAATTCTGATCGATCGCGGATCCCGTGAAACCGAAATCCTCTAGCTCCGCGATCCGACTGTCCAGCTGTTCCAAGTAGACTAGATACGAATGCAAATTTCTATTAGAACACTTTAGAAAGCATAGCAAATACTCTTTTAACGTGAGATCTGCTTACTGTCTACTGCAAAGATTATTTAGATTGTAACATATGATGTGTTCGATTTTTAGGATTAGCTTGAACTAAACACAAATGCTTTAATAATCAATATTTTTAATTAAAATTACAATCATTGGATTCTATATTTTGTCCAACAAGTTTCTAGTTTAACACATTGCAAACGAGGAACCTTGGTTTTATATACAGACATTTAACTACGTAACTTTAGTAATTACCATGGGATTTAAGAATATATTAAGTTTGATTAGAATTGATTATCTATTTAATATATTACATAACAATATATATGAGTTTTCCTATATATAGTGATGAGGTTTAAAAATTTAACAGTGCAAAGGGTTAATAACTGATGAATACATAGCTCGTATTTTCCATTGAGAACTCATGCTTGTAATTTCGATGACGACACTCAAGAAAGCAGCTGCTTCAAAACTTTCATTCGTTTCCTCGTTCTCAGTATAATCGAAGAAGAATTTTCATCTCTAAAGATGCTTACAATGAACCGTCGAACACAGCTTGATAACAGCGCACGAGTGAAACGAGGAATAATTTTCGCAGTAAAGCTAGTCTTTGAAAAGATCATTAAATGCAACGAGCGATAAACGTTTCACTGGAGCGCGGCGTTTCGCGTGGAACAAGCGCCGGTAACCCGGCCGCGCGAAGGATGATTAACAAATGCTTAATAACAAATTTCAGCCGGCTAGCGGCGGTTTTATCGGCTCGCGAGAATCGTCCGAGGGACGGGAAGCGCGCCGAACGAGACCGTCAAGATTAGTCGAAGTCGGGTGGCACCGCGAACGACGCCATTAAATTACAATATGCCGGCCGGGTTAATAACAGTTCACCGAAGCCAACTGCCACCGGCGATACGATCGGGCAAATTGCCCGGTATCGGTTATTCGTGATCGCGCGATTAAAGTCGCGTGCGCCCGTTCAGTTTCCACGCTCGCGCAATCAAAGTTTGGGTGTGAAATCAACGTTTTCAGCCTGCCGGGAAGTTTTCCGCGGTGACATGTCGTGACGGCGCACAGCGCGACCAATTTTCTGGGCATTATTCAATAATTTCAAAAATATGAGTAACACAGAAAGATGCTTTGGACAAAGCAATTGCAGTTACCTTACCTTGTTGTAAGATATAGAGCTGAATATACGGTGGTTATATTTTTGTTTTGTTATGGGGATGTTATGAAGTTTTTTCGGTGACAATGGATACTTTGCGTTTCGATTCCAACGGTATATAAATGGAGAGATGAAATTTATTTGCATAGAATTGTTATTTTTCTAATGAACATCAATTTGTATAGCTAGAATTAGTTAGTAACATATTGGTAACCTGCAATTTTCGTTATATGAATAATCGAATCTTGAGATTTTGTCGGCCAAATGGCCGTTTTCTGGGCCGTTCTGGGCCTAAACCGTTATTAACACTAGAACTACCGACCAGTAAAATTGATTGTTCTGCATCTTCTTATAAAACTTATAGAAACACATTTATTGAGTTTTCTATTTCCTTATATTCTAGTTTGTATTTATCTAGATCAAGTTGTTGAATAATTTCGAAGAAAATCGTCTGTGCCTTTCCTATAATTGCGAAAGAGACCTAAAATGGGTATTGACCCAACTGGCAGTTCTAGTGTTAAACATATAATAATTCAAACTGGATATCGACAGAAAATTGAATTGTAACTTATTAAAGAAACAATATAATATATCGTATATCAAATTATAACTTATGCAAACATCAGCATCGTTATTTCACTGAAACACAAAGTTGGTAACAGAAAACAAACAAAATTCCTCGACGAGTGGAAGCCGGATATCGACAGCACTGCCGTTTGAACCGAAACGCTCGTTGTCTGCCGGTATAAACAGAATTCTTCTCTGACCTGAAAAACGTCACGCGTCTAAATGGACGGCTAAACCTCGCAGCGCGCGTGGGATCGCAGGATTCCAAATTTTGAGAAGTTCCCTGAAACGACGGCGTCGCTCGGCCGCCGCGGGGATCACGGTTTTCGTGTGACTCGATTCCTCGTGCCATGAGCCACCCCGGCGGCGATCTGATCCTTTTAGCCGAGCCATCCGGAACCCCCAAACTCATAGAAATCGAGTTGCTCGAGTCCCTTAGTTTGTTTCTGATGTCGTGCAAGGGATCGTATCGGAGATGTTCGCGACGACGACCGCACAGACGGTGATGACCTGATAGAATCTTCTGATGGGTCGAGGAAATTCCTGTTGAAAAATATAGAGATCGAATGGGTTGCCGAGAGAGCTGGATCGAAGGGATCTTGCGACGCGACTCCGGAAAATAAGCAAGCAAATACGGAGGGGACGTAAACGTCTTCGAGAGACGTAACTCGGGAATGTATTTACATCTTGTGGATTTTTGACGGTATGAAGGATCGATAGAGATTTACCATTTTTAGGTGGAATAATAATATATGTTTTCAAGGGAAGTATTTACATCTTGTGGATTTTTGACGGTATACAGGATCGATAAAGATTTACCATTTTTAGTTGGAATAATAATATTATGTCTTCGAGGGACATAACACGGGAAATATTTAGATTTTGCGGATTTTTGACGGTATAAAGGATTGATAGAGGTTTACTATTTTTAGTTGGAATAATATAGTACCATAAAATGCTCTGATAAGCAAATTTATATCTGGTGAAGGTTCTAGGATAATTTCTTGCTCGAAAGTTAACCTAATTTGCATCTTCGCTCTAAACCTGGAGCTTACTTTATAATTCAGAGCTGCTCAACTGAAAATTTTTCAAACTGTCGATAACAATCAACACTAAAACTACCAAATGGGTCAGAGTGACTCATTCAAAAACTTAATTCAGTGATAAGCAACAGTTTTACGCGGATTATGCTAGTTAACGACACAGACAGGTTAAAAAGGGTAAAAACGAAAGATCGACGATTCAGATGAATTTACTTCCGATTTAATATGAGAGTAAAGTAAAAAGAGAAGCAAAAGTGATCACAGGGATTCATCGTATTCGAGGGAATTACTCGTCGCTCGGTGAAACAGCTTCCACGTCAGGATTTCATGGTACACGTTCGAGATATCGGATACGCATTCGTACTGCGATCACAGCGTGCGGTTGTGTACGTGGCGCGACGGGGCTGGGTATAAAGGGAAAGGCCAGAATCGAGTTTCGGGCCTGAAAGGACTCGTTTCGTTCACGGTGAGAGCGATCGAACCGTATCGAAAAGCACTCGGCGCGGTTCGTCGTCGAGGCTTTTCCAACCGAACGACATCGATGCCTCAATGCTGGGACGCAAGGAACCGGAGCTTTCTTCGCTCGAATGTGAGCTCGTCAATGGCCGCCATTACCGCCGCCAGCCCGGGGAGAAAGAAGGGTCGAATTAATAACGGAGAGTGGGAACTAGCTCGGCGAATAGCTTTTGTGTTTTTCCGAAAACGAAGTTCCGCCCGTGAAAGTCCGAAAGAAAGTTGATCGGGATAACACTCGAGCAGAGCGGGAATTTGTTCGGGAACGCGGCACAAAAGGGGACTGTTGTCGAGCACTTTTCACCGTCCGATGAAGTATCTACCGTTCGTTGGAACGGATTCAACGGATTTTACATGACTCTCGCAGCCGTGAAATTTATTTACCTGCTTTTGTACTGTGAGCTTGAAGAGTCTGTAGATTACTTAATATTTCAAGCTGCCTCTAGGATTTACTGTAAAGAATGAATTAACAGTTTGAGTACCACCACTTTTTGCTAAAACTCAAAGAACGCTAACGTTCGTTTCTTTCGTTTCAATTTAGAAACTTACGCTTTTCTATTTTTACGTAAAAATATTCTAAATAGTGATAGTGATTCTGCAAACCTTAGAACTGATTAGAACTACCGAACAAGTCAAAATGGTTTTGGTTTTCTTCATAATTATTAATATCTTAAAAGCATTGAATATTCGAAATAATTTTGAAAATAAATAGTTTCACTTAAATACTAGAATCAATATACGAAGAAACTGAAAATAATTTATTCTTATAATTTTTCGACTGATTACATATCAGTTATATTAAACTGCTCGATAATTCTAGTGTTAACAAATATAAAAAAACAGTATTCTAACACATGCCTCCAACATCGAAAATTAACTAGCAAACCATTAAGTATGCATTACCGTTTGACAACATGAACAAATCAACTTCTTTTTATTTATCTCCATAGATTAATATTCTAAAACTAGCATTATGTCAAATTACAATTTGATTTGTATACAAATTCTCATAAACGATATTTCTCTATCATTTGGATTCTAATCTTTCTATACAAACTAATTTGAATGAGCCGTACAAAATTTACCAGCTTGACGATCGGCCTTACCATAGTCGAAATACACCTGGCTCTCGATTTACGTGAAAATCCGTTCCACACGGGTTCGTTTTACGCGAACGAAAATCGCGTAAATAGAGCCTGTTGGTGCAAGAGGAAACAAAATATTGAAGAGAAAAGCTGGAATAAGTTTCAGAAATACATATTTATTTCTATAGCTTAACAAATATATAAGCTTAACAAAAGAAATAATAACAATGACATTTTAGTAAATTCAGATCGCGTAAAAACTACCACGTAAATAGTGTTCCAATTTACCCCGTAAAAAAAGAGGCTAGCGTGAAGAAAGTCCACGTAAATTGAGGGTCAGGTGTATACGCTTACGCAGTTCGCAGCCGCCATATTGCGCTGAACATTCAATGGCAACATCACATCCAGTTCAACCGTGCAGCCATCTTTTTGTTCTAGTTTCTCGCGTGTCCCGGTGCTTTCCAGTATCGCCTAAACTTTAGTTCCTCTGGCATCTCGCCCCCCTCGACCTCATGGATTCTTTCATTGAGCTAATTCCGGATGCAGGTTGCTCGCAGTACGTGCCTGCCAGCTTCACGGAATTATTCACGATATCATGTAAGATGTAATCACGTAACGCAGTTACCGACGAAACGATTTCGTTCCCCCTGTTTTTCCCGTCTCCCGTTCCCTCGCTGCAAGGAAATTGCCTGCACCGCCGTTCGTAGAAATAAACTTCTTTGTTCTCTTATCTTTCCAACCTGTCCCCTCCCCATCGTTTCTGTCCATTTGCCGGGGATGCGCTAAAGAAATAAAATTCACCGGTTAATAGTGAATTGTTGCGAGTCTTGCCGTGAATTTGATATAAAACGTTCGAATATCTGTCTTCATACAACGTCCGACTGAATCGCTATTATAAAGCTACGCGAAGAATATAGAATATCTTTTCATTCTTGGCTTTTGTGAAAGTCAAGCTTGAAATCCTAATTAACCTTGTGGATTCGTAGAAGGATCGTTAACAGGTTCGTTGTGCTTAACATTAGAACTACCGAACAGTCAAATTGACTTTCTGAAATTTTTCTGTGGAAACTCCAACAGTACTATTGGGATTTCTATTGATTTACAATTCAGTTTGCCTATTGTTGAATCAATTTGTAGTAATTTCTCAGAGAATTATTTGTTATGTTTTCGATCATTGTTAAAGAAGCGGTGAGGAATGAGTCATTTTGACCTCTCTGGTAGTTCTAGTATTAAACTGACTTTTCCAAAGTTCTTTGTACAACCTTATAACTGTGTGTTTATTAAGATTTTAATTGGCTTATGTTTCAGTGGTATCATTGAATCAGCTTCTTTAACACTACACCTACCGTACCAGTCGAAATATCTAATTTCAGTTTTATCGTATCGCAATTATTATCTTCAAAGCATTGAATAGTTGAAATGATTTTGAAAATAAGTAGTTTCTCTTGATTACTATAATCAGTGGTTTGAAACTGAAAATGATCTGTCGTTACAATTTTTATAGGGATTACATGTTAATCGTATTAAATGCTCGGTAGTTTTAATATTAACGATTTCTCAGAGAAGCATTTATACCTTTCTGGGTACTATAAAAGAAATCAGGCATGGTAATTTTAATGTTAATTGAGCTTCATGCTTGTTTTATTACAACAGCGATTGTTTTATTACAATCGAATTGTTGTACAGACTGTTAATTGTAATCTACCATTATTGTGATAGTATAGAGGCAAGAAACTGTAAATTCAATTTGCTTGTGACATAACGCCGGAAGGCTTGAAATTGTGGACATGTTTTAGAACAAAGTTTACCACGGATAAATCTCTGTTGTACTTAGTTCAAGATGGATAATTCTAATCGCGCACTTGGTATTCTGCACTTGCGGCTACTAAGGCGCCGCCCTTTCGCTTGACTGACTAACACTGGGTCGTTCTACTTGTCTGATCATCGATAGCAGACATTCTGCTCAATTGAACATGAACAATCCATTCGACTCGACTGGCGTGATCTGTTTATTCTCGTTTCACTTGCTCGATGATCGGTTATTTAATTACTTATATAACTAGATTGCAGATTCTGTGCATTTATCGGATTTGTACAAGTATCGAACGCTGAAACGAAGGAGTTTCAATGATGTTTGGAACAGTTTTTGTGTTTTTATTTTAACAATGGAGTCCATGGTATATGAAAAAAGTAAATTTCTTTATAAATAAATTCCTCCCTTCTTTCTTTCAAACCGTGTTTGATTTAATTATATTACTAGGTTAATTCATCTAATTAATAACGATTTTTATCTTCTTTGTATTCCGATAATTGGTAATACAACAATAAGTTTATATATATATATATAAAATATTGTTTTATGTATATATGTATATATAAACTGGTAACATTTTTTCATTGCTTTTAGTTATTTAAATATATACTAAATCTTCTGGTTGCATCATATACGTTCATTGTTTTACTCGACGAAAATACTTTCTACTCCAACCACAGTTTCAGAGTATCTAAATTAAAGATTGTTTCCATTGTATTTCCTTTCCCTAGAAACAATATCCAGTTTAGATACTACAAGCGTCAATTCTGTTTCTCAAACTGTCTTTCACACTGAGCACGTGTATCGACTCTGACAGTAGCACTCAACACAAACTACAGATACTTATTCAAATTTAGAACCTACAGAATCTTGTCCTGCTCACTGAAATGAATTCGAAGCACATATTTTCCATTGAGAACTTTGACACGTGCTTGTACGCTGCGAATGCATAAAATCTGCGATCTATACGTGTCAAAGAAGTAACGCGTCTCACTCTGTTTATCCACTGAAAACTACCATAACCCTTCCTTCAAATCATAACCTATTATTTCACTATTTTAAAACAAAATCCTTACACCTCTTCAATAACAAACAACTAAACATCCTACTTTAAACACTCACAATTAACAGGAAAGTTAAAGCCTGAATGCTCCATGATTCATATTCATGATTCATTATATATATAAAATAGTATAGTAATATTTTAAACTATAAAATAGTTTATATTTAATATATTTCTAGGCAAAACTTTTCTGTGCATTTTCTGAAAATTTCAAGGGTCACCTATATAAAGTGCCTCTTGTATATATTTTCACATTTCCACTCAAAGATTTTCCACACATCCTGGAAACTCACCAATATAATATACCTCTAATACATTTCTACTTAAAGATTCTCCATACATTCTGAAAACTCATCTATATAATGTCTTCAATATATTTTCATTCAAAGATTTTCTCTTGCATCCTGAAACCTCACCTATATAATATACCTTTACTAGATTTCCACTCAAAGATTTTCCATGCATCCCGAAAACTCACCTGTATAATATGCCTCTAATACATTTCCACTCAAAGATTCTCCACACATCCCGAAAACTTCACGTTGTTCTGCGAGCAATAAACATGCTTTATCTCTGTAACGCGAGAACCGTTGTATGTACGGTCGCCTGCCGTTAATACGAATCGCGTGCAACAGCGTTCCCTCCGTGTCTTATCACGGGATCGGAAATCAATCGCTCACGCGCCGGTCCCATCCTTTACGGCGGAACGACCTTTACCCGAGTGTCGGTAACAAGAAGCATGCAATCAACGGTCCAGTGGCTCGGCTGATGCTTATTTCGTGCCCTTAGCCGGCTCGTTGGTTCCCGTTACCCATGGCTACGCAGGGCTGCGCCCTTACGTCGCGTCTTTGACGTTGCCTGTTCTCCTGCTGCCGGTTTTACGCGATTACACCGCATTAGACGCCGTTTACATGAACCCCGCGTGTGTGTCGGAGTTAACCAAAATGCCGGCGAAACAATCGGCAGCCAGTGGAACGGGGGACGCAAAGGCTGGCGAAGTTAGGGCTACGATGCCGTGGCAGGGAAACGCGCGTGATTAAATCAGAAATATATCTCGTCGTTGGTACGGTAATTAATCATCTCGAATACTAATTCTAGAGCACTGACTTTATGATACACAATTTTCTTAGGATTCGATATTGTGGGATGAAAATACAATTGACTACTTAGTGGAGAACGAATAAAAACAGTGTAGTTTTTATACTATTTTTATACTATTAAATATAATTAATATACTATTAAATATAATAGTATATTATTAAAGAAAATAGAAAACGAGTAAAAACATACACCACAGGTCAAAATGTTGGAATCACTTGCTGATTTCCGTCGTGATCGAATATACCGATTAACTTTGAAACGATCGTTTGTTATCACATAAGATGTTAACACGCTATATTATGATTTTAGATGTTTCAGCTAGTTCTTACGTCCATAACGCTCTTATATAGGTAGTACATCCAGTTCAAGGCAATGCTCGGAATGAACTTTCCTACTAAGGGAAAGATGTTCTGTTGTCGGTTTATGCAGGAACCGGTGATTCTTTCTCTAATAATTGAGCATTACATATAGGAAAGATAGAAAATTATAAACACTCGAGAAACTAATAACCAGGGTGTCCAGAATATGTCAAGGTATCATTAAAAGTAAAGGCGTCTTTTTTTATGAAAAGACAGTTTGAAGAAAAATATCCGTTCCTCGACAGAAAAGAATAATACAAACTATAAAACATGTTCCTTACAAGTTTTTGATGAAACCTTCCTTAGTTACTCTAAAGGTATTTTCTCTTAGAAATGTTCTGCTTCCCGAAATTTACGTGATTCTAAACTGTTGGTTGGCTGAATAATTAGGATTACTGTATATCTACATAATTTAGTAACGTTGCAGTTTGATTTACTTGCAAAGTGACGGCTCCACGGAACGAAACACAAGTTGAAATTATTTAACGTTCGGAAATCTTGTTTCTGCGTGGATCAGAAAGATTTACTTCGGAGCTCGATAGGATGAACATTCGTCGACGCTGGGCAATCTTGGATTTGTAGAGTTAGGAACTTGGAGTCTGACGGAACCCTTTCAGCTGGAATCCGTACAATTACTAAAAACTTTGAACGGGAACCCGTACAATTGACGAGCAGTTGAACGAGAACTAGAGTGCCCGGTAATCCGTACGCGTGGCGGCGAACAAAGAAAGTCGAAGTTTACCGGCCGCCTACGTTTCGCCTATAACTGTATCAATATTAAGTGGTCTTTCATAACTACTGGAACTTCTCCTCGCCGACTTAATACGCTGTAACAATTGAGAAACGGGGACAATTCGGTGAAGTTTCTAGTTCGAGTTTGAAACGGCGGAATGTTTAATGCTACAGGAATCCGGCGGCTATGGTAATTTGCTCGGTCGAGGGCTTAAGAATTTCGCTGGTACTTTGGTGACCTCATGCTAGCTAGATGACGAACAATCATTGTCATTTCAACCGTTGCGATACCGTATTTTCTTCGTTTTCCTCTTTTAATCATACGTTTTTCCCATTAATTACAGCCAATACCGAGACCAGAGAAGGTGGACCACTTGGTAATCGATGGACACGTGATACCTAACCACGTACTCTTCACATCACCGACACCTGACAATGTTCCCTACAAGACCCTCGCGTTCACTGACAACGCCAAGGTCACCGTTAGCTTCCTCAAGCAAAACGATAAAGGTAATTCTATTTCAAAAGTAATTATTTACTAATAACACGTTAACACTAGAACTACCAAGCATTTAAATTGACTTTTCCAAATTTCTTTATAAAACTTGTAATTGTGTATTTATTAACGTGTTCGTGGACAGTACAAATTTTAATGAGCCGCAAAAATAGAAAAAATGTAAAGATCGTACTCCAAGGGTTAAATTGCACAATAATTTCCCAAAATGAAGGATATATAGTATTAAATTCATGACAATGTGGTTTATAAATTTCAATATAATAACATTCATGTCGTTTTGCATCCGAATGGAAATGCTGTAGCATTCATGTTCGCGAACATGTTAAGATTTCAATTGGTTTATATTTCAGTGTAGGTATTACCAACTCAGCTTCTTTAACGATTTCTCAGAGAAACATCTGTACTTTCTCAATGATTATATAAAAAGAAATCAAGAATGGGTCATACCGACCCATGTGGTAGTTCAAGTGTTAAAACAGTACTCAGTAATATTAAAAACACTAATGAAACCGATAAAAATTATCCAACGAATTTCAAAGCTACCACTATCATTCGAAAAACCTGAAATATTCGCTGGTAGAGCTAAGAACTCCTCCGACAATTAATTCGCCGTATTATCAGTGGCCATTACTCCTTATCGTCAATCGCAATAAACGAGTGACGTGGCGCCGCGTCGGGAATATAAATGAAAAGTCGGCCGAATCGGGCGTTAAATCATGAAAACGAATTATTTAACGAAGATCTCATCTGCCCCGTTCCGTTCGTGTAATCGATTCCGCTCGACGTTCTTCGCGCAATACATCGTCCGACGTATAATTGAACACGTTATTTTCAGTGTACGTCAAATCCAATACGCTGATGGGAGACGCGAGTCATCCGATGACCGGCGTCGTGCTGGCGGAGATCGTTAAAGCGAACATCCCGGTGCGGAACGGCGTGGTGCACCTGATCCAACGGCCTCTGATGGTCGTCGACACCACCGTGAAGGACTTCCTCGAGGTCAGTGCTTTCGGCTCGTTTTCGTCTCTAGTTTTTCTTCTCTATCTTGTTCCGCGGAGTAGAGACCAGTGCAATCGGGCCCATGAGAAATTGAATGGCTGTGACAATAACGCGACCGTCATGTACTATTCATGCCATCTGATCATCCACCGACAGCAATGACATTTCCCTTTGACATGGTTTCATGCAATATTTCGACGCCAGTCGATCTGCCGCGCCGACCAAATTGGGTTGCCCGGAATGAGCTCGAAAGACTTTTATTACACCGTGCCGATTGATTCCGGTATTGAATGATTGATCGTGTACTGTTTGATTCGTCGATCATCCATCGAGAAAATGGAATAGCACTTTGCTGCGTTATTTCAATATACAATGTAGACCATTGATTTTATCGGTTACGATTTATAATTGAATTATAATAGTAATGTTGATATTAGGAAATCAAATCTTTTAGTTAATTGTACATGAAATATCGTAGCGAGATACTTACAAGCATTTTATCGATGATTCATAGAAGCCCGTGTTGACGGCTGTTGAACTGAAGTTCATCGTTTAAAGATATTGTGTATGGAACAATGGTAGAATTGATATCAGTTTTAATCCGCGTGTTGTGAAGCTATTACGATTACCTTTAGAATACGCTTATTGTGATCGACTGATGAAATTTCGAAGTTCTCGCGAGGGAGAGTATTTACAGGAAGATCTTCGCGCATTCGCGCTCATTGAACTTGTTTTTAATGAAGGTTCCTTGGCGTTTTTTCTTTATTCCCAGAGAATGCGCATAGAAGTTATCCGAGGTGGCAGTTCGCAGTGACTCAATCTGTATTTCCCGCATTGTGCCGGCAGACGCAATAGACGTCTGCGAAGAAATGGCGGCGAGTTTCTCCATTGTCGGCGACGTTATTTCGCGAGTTCCTTTTGATATCTCCATGAAACGCTTTTAAACCGCCTCTGGTCTGAACGCTAGTATTCTCCGTTTCCCCCGTTTCACGCGTCTCTGAATCCCCCGATCACAATAGATCTCGCTTTGTCGATGCAGCCCGCGGCCCGCTCGTCGATGTTCAAACATTAAAAGTTTAATCACCTATCAATAATTCTGTTTCCCAGACGATACGGTCCCGCTTCATTGAAGCCTCCGCTCGTCTCGTTCGGGATTCAAAGCACCCCGTGCGCAATTAAACGCCAGATCGACCGACGCGATACGCGTGCCAGTTATTGTTCCAAGTGTCTTCGTTAATTAATACCCAACACGACAATAAGAATCCACTTGAAAGCACTCTTCACCGCTTTCGCGCAGTGTCTTCATTCCTCTTTCACCACTGAATAAAGAAACAACTAAACAGAGAGCTCACTTTTTTCCATTTCTGTACCATACGAACGATTCGAATTCACTATCGCGTCTGTTCTAATTGAAGATAACCCCGATTTAACCTGTTGATTAATCAAATTAAACTGGACATCACTCTACGATTAGCAATATTTTATTTACGCGAGAACAGAAGATTTCCCGCGAATTATTCAGAGTAAAATAAAAAATTTCCCGCGAATTAGTGATAGCAAAAGTTAGAACTCGGTCGCGAAGAAAATTAGAGGTCGAGGAGTTGACACGTAGACTGCCACGAGAACTTGGAGTGCATTGTATAACGTTACTTATTCCCCTATAGCAAGAACGAGCAATATTATTATCAATTATTAATGACTCGGTATCATACTTTCTATGCTGTACTATTACCTAGTTACTTAAATTACTAAATATATTTATCCACTATCGGTTCTCTTGCAATTGTTTCTCATTCTATTCAGACGTTAATTAATTTACAATTCAGTGTGCGTATTGCTAAATCAATTTCTTTAATAACATCTCACAGAAACATCTGTCATCTTTGCAATAACTGCAGAAGAAATTAGGAATCCTTTTGACCTATCTGGTAATTTCAGTGTTAACCCTTTGCACTCCTATCTCGAACATGACTCGACATCAGTTTTATTCACAGCTGTGATTCTTCGTCAAGATATTTTTCAAATAGATTACATTATTACATTATTTTCAATATTATCACTAAGAAGAATCGTCTACACTGCTCTCTACAAACTAACTATTTCTTCAAAAGCATTTCAAAGAAAATCTCGAGAAGCTGCAAAAGAAATTCGTAATGCAGTGGGTTAAAATCTCCTGGTCACCAGTTATCACCGTGGCACTCAACGTGTTAACGAAACAAGCGACAAGCCATCCCCTAAATAAGACAGCGAAAGCAGCTAAAGACATTATTGATCGACGGTCGCCGCGCCCGCCATCGGTCTCCGATGGCGTCCAATAACTCCGTCGCCAGCGGGATCCTCAGATCAAGGGAGCAAACTCCGAATCTAGGCGTGTTCCCGAGGGTGGTCGGGCAAAATGGAGGGTAGCAAAGACGTTGGTTCGTCTTCGGAGCTATTAACTCGTTTTTACAGTGTACGAGAGTCGTGGCGCGGGATTGTAATTCAATTTCCCGAAGGAAGCGGAAAGGTACACACGATCTCGTCGAGAGTGACGTCGTTCGCCGGCTGTCGTCGACGCGGCGCGACGGGAAACGAATTACCCGACGAATAAACCGTAACTGTTAATGAAATTGGCTAACCGTCGAGCCTACATAGAACCAGCGGCGCTCGCATTATCGCGCGGGGTCGCGTGGGGGTGAACAGCCGCGACACCAGACCGAGATTAGAATCATTACGATGGGACCGGGGGCGTCACCGCGTCGGCCCGGATAGAATCTTTACGAGCTCGCGCTCTTTTCCCCCGATTCGCGGCTGTTCCGGAAAGCGTGCGCCCTCTTATCTAGTAAACCGGTCCTAATGCGCTGTCGTTGCGCAACTGATGACGTTGGCACGACGTCCGTGGATGTTTTAGTGGATCTGGTATCTGCCTATAAAATTGTTAGCGTACCACGGAAATACGCGTCCCCCTTTGTATCCGTGGTCTGGTCTGGGGATGTTTTCGGAGGTTCTAGCTGCGATTCGGAGAGGACGGGATCAAGGATTCATTGTTTGCATTATTTCTTAGTTTTAGCTTCAATTTAACACCTTGATCTGCGATCTGTTTCTTGGTTATAATAGATACAATGATTTTCTCGTTGGTAATTTATTGAAAGAAGTGAAGAATTCTGGGAATATTCTATATTCACGTTTACTCTAAAGTGTAATTAATAACAGAAGGTTAATATTCAATTCGAACTCACAAGGATCGAGTAACATTAACGCTAGCCGACTTCTTTTCAAAATCACGAGACTGACGCGTTATCACAAGCGGTTAAACATTCAACGTTACGTTAATTAACCCTTTGCACTCTACAAGCGACTCCTAGTCGCCATATAATTTGATACAGGAAAATTATAAATTTTGGTATTTAGCATTAACATTTGTACTGCATCAATACGTGGAATATTGAAAAAAACTACCTTTGTTCCCTAATTTACATGCGATTTCTTAATAAATTTACTTTAAAGAATCTTGCCTTCATCTAACTAGGAAAAATTAAATATTCCAGGCGAAAAACTTTCGAGTGCAAAGGATTGACGTCTATACTTCAGTAAAATTTCGACAACTTTCATCAATCTCCAAATGTACATCTGTACAGGAGATAGCAATATTAATATCGGTTAATGTGATCATACAAGCAACCTTGAAATCTTCCAAACGTTTCTGTTCAATAACCGGAAGCTAGTCTTTACAAGGTAACCAAGACGTATCTTCGATCTAGCTCGGCGATCCTAAAGAATTCGACATTACCCCCGAATACATGCCAGTCTGGCCGTATGCGGAACGTGATGGCTGCTAGATTGATCTCAAGGTGTTCCATTTTCGGCGTGACATGTATTATGAATTCAGTCTGCACGACGCATTACTGCGCGGGGCGGGGAGGGGCCATTAGTATTCGCCGTTCCGATGTGTTCGTGTATGACGAACGTGACGGGTCGCGCGGAACGACGCGAGAGCGGCAACCGTCAAAGGATCTGGTCCACGGTGTAGGTACGATGTAATACAACGCGGACGTGTAATCACTGGCAGTTGTTGCGACGCTCGTGTACACATATTTTGACACATGTTACGGCGGCCACGGAGGCCGCATCGCTCAAACTGAATGGGGTAATCGTTAGTGCGCGAAATTTGATGGACTGTTACCCGAAAATCGTACACGCCGCGACGCGTGCGCTGCGCGCCGCCCATTGTTATCGGGCCGACACGCCACGACGGAATCTTGTTAATCGATCATTCTTCCCGGCCCCGAGCAATATGACCCCGGCTAATCGTTATTTGTTCCATTTTTCAACTTTATCCGGCCGATGGTTTCTTTCGACGATATATTCTGGCCTGTCGCCACTAAAATATTCCATTGTTTCATAAATGTTTCGCTGCTTTCTTTCACTTCTCTCTTCCATCGTGTTCACCGATAGAGAATACACTCGTCTGGTTTCTGGTTTCTTCTCTTTTCCCGTTTATCGGCCGATTCGTGCGTTTTTATAGTGTTCCGTGATATTGGGAACCTGATTCAATTGAATAATAGAAGGAATGTTTCTATTGGAAATGATTGAATAATAAAACAGTATATATTTTACAGTGTGACTTTATTACAACTGCTTTGAGAAACACATTTAGCTCTTTCAAGTTCTCGAATGCGAATGACTCGGAACACCCTCAGTTGGGGTCCGCTTTTCTTTACAAGACCGTTTATGGCCTTGCCTGGACAAAAGTCTCTTGACTTCGCGTGAGAAAATTCAGACACTTCTAGTTGCCTTTCTGTCGCCTTTGTTTAGACTAAAGATGTATAAACGTTGGGCATTTTTGCATTTGATAACTTAGCATTAGTAATTATTCAGTTTCTGTTAACACTGGATCTACGGGACTCGTCCATTTGATGAATATTGAATTTTTTAAACGTAATTTAGTAACAGTTTAACCCTTTCAGTCATGGCGTCCTCATATAAGGGCATACTGAATAAATACTTGGTGTATCTAAATTCGGTAAATTTGATTGTAAACGTTCTCATATTATCGCAACCATAGATTCTATTTGACAATGGTGTCGACCTCTTATCATATTGTGTCATAAAATAAAACTAGAAACGCACATTCAAGTGGACCCAGGAAAATATAATTCGTGACCGAAAGAGTTAATCTGTTGCGCTGGAAAGACGCACGTCGATTTTTGTTTCAGAATTGTCAATGGCGTCTTTTACACATTGATAATCTTGTTGCATTGTGCATATTAGATTGTTTTGAAATATCCCACTCTATAAAAAATGATTAATAAACAAACTTGACGCACATATCGTAAAATAGGTAAAAGCAATATTCTTCGCTAGACCTTGCCAGATCTCTGAATTTATTTCCAGCGCGAGTGGTTAAGTTGATTCTGATTGATGCAATTAAGCGAATGCTCGTTGCGATACTTTGATTTTGGAGCTATTTTCGCGATTTATATAGATGAACACGTGGTTTTCTAGGGATAATAGAATAAAGTATAGAATAAACGTCCGTAAATCTAGTGTTAATGTATATTTTACGAAATTTCGAGGTCGCTTTTGTGTCATTCTGTTTTATAGAAAATTAAGGCAAGTCTTTGACAAAAGATACGATAGAAACGAGGAGACTGTAAACGTTGATACTGGGTGGCGACGAGTAATCCATGGATTCGGTTTTGTTACCTCGGAACCTTTTACGGTTTTTCATTAACGTTTTATTCAAAACGAAGATAATTACGCGTGAAATGAAAGCAGAGACGAGTGGAACGTAAAAGACAATTTTAGCGCGTTGCATTTGAAATGATAATCGAGAGAGTTTCAATAAATTCGATTACACGCGCAATTAAAATATCCGCTCGTGATTTATTCAGCGTTATTTCCCCGGTATATTTTTCCCCTCCTTTCTCGCCGGTCCGTCTACATCCGGCACAATTTTTTAATTACACAGATTACAGGACAAGCTAAAGCAAGTTGAAATAGCTTCCTTTATGACTACCAAAGGCCGCGGAATTAGTTCTCTGCCCAGTTAATTACGCGACCGCTGCAATTACATTCGAACAAAGTTCTTCCTTTGACTTCCTCGTCAGACCCAGTTGCCGGCATCATGAAACCTGTTAATACTAATTTCATTTGAAATTACGCGACATTAATCTTATAATACAAACAGACGCCCGCCACTTCGGAACAAACTGGTTTCATTTTAATCCTCGATAGATTACACGCAGGAGAACGCGTGAAACGTATAAAATGGTTCGTTACGGTTATACCATTTCTAAGATATAATCATACCTTCTCATTTCAGCCTTTCGTCGTAATATTCCAGAAACGCACCGAATAGAATCAAAATATAAGCTGAAAAGTCTTTCGAGCTCGACCCTATTAAAATCTACCGATACCTTCAATCTTGTATCCAGAGATTGATGTTAATTATCGACACACGAATCGCATCAATTTCAATACTTTTCATTAACATACTTCATTCGCTCAGTCGATATTGGAAACAGATTCTTGACAGGAACGAACGTGTTCCCTTGAGAAACTCGGTAAAAGTATTCATTTTTCCTTATTTTGGAAACTTGAAAACACGTCGATGAATATTTTTGGATACGTCGAAATTCGATGTTAACTGTTCCCATGGAAATTCGACAAGAATATCCAATAGTTTCCCTGGACAAGGAATGAATATCCAATTCCACCGTTTGACTGTCGTCGTTCCGGCATCGATTGCTCATACACATTCGTTTCCCGATAGAAATCACGTATCGATCGTCATCTCAGCCGCGGCGAACTGTCACGCGTGATCGTAACACGTGTCATGTACGACATATATGGATGTATTTTGTGACGTATGTATATCATATGTATATATAGACCGACAACGTGCGTATATTATATGATATACATACATGTATATATACAAAACGTTTTACACAGGACAGCAATGGAATGTTCACCAGACAGCTGTCGTCACATGCGATATATCGATTGTTCTTCAGCAATGATCCTCGGCACGTCTCGCCTATTGTCTGCACCAAATCCTCTCGGGCCGGACGTTGGATCAAAGGAGCTTCCATCGAGATCCCAGTTTCCCTATACGTTCGACATCTCGCCGCGTTCTTTGATCCAATCACGGCCCGTTTTGTGTTGTATATCTGTTCCACGAAGCCTCCTGAAATGATCATATTTTTAACATTTAGGGCGTCGCATTTCTAATTATGATCATTGATTTTAAAAAGCTTCAGATCTACGGTGAGGATCGAGTCAGTTTCAGACTTTGTACAATTAATAGAAATAATTGTTACTATCATTTGTAATCTGCATATTCGACTTAATATTATAATTAGCATTCGAAGCAGCAATATTTACAATTCGAATCTTAGTGGATTCAGATTATATTCATCTGATGTAAAGTTTCAACGTATTTCTCAATAACTGGTCGATAAAAGCTTTCATGAAGGAATAAATGATGAATTCGGTATAATTAAATTGTACTTATTAACACTAACCATATCGGAAACCGGTTAAACCGGATTTCAAATTCTGCTCTTTCTTTTCTTAATTTAATTTTATATCAATTTCTATATCGTCCAATTAATTCTTCAATTTTCATCCTTCCCTTTGTTTCTGTTTCAACTGAAAAGCTATTCAATTTCAACAAAACTGTTTCAACTATTTTGTAGCCTATTGCTTGACTAGTTGCGATAGTAAAACTATCGGTATGGTTAGTGTTAACCTTTGTACTCGGAAGGTGACTCTCACTCACCACTTGATTTATGTACTAACATTTAAAAATTTCATATTTAACATTAATCTTTGCATAACGCATCAATATATGGAATATTGAAATAAAACAGATATGCTTTTTAACCCTTTGCACTCGAAAGTTTTTCAGTAGAAATATTTGAACATTGTCTGATGAGATAAAGACGACATTGTTTGAAACTAATGTAACGATAATTCACAGATAAATTAAGTAACAAAGCTATTTTATTTAAATATTTCACATTGCAATACAAAGTTTAATTTAAAATAGTAAATATTCGACTTTATAGTTTTGCTGTATCAAATCAAGTGATGGCTGAGAGTTACCATTCGAGTACAAAGGGTTAATTCACGTATAATTTCTCTGTAAGTTTTCAGGAATGTCGTTTCTGTCTCGTCAGAAAATATAGAATATTTCTAACGAGAAACTCTCGAGTGCAAAGGGTTAATGTCCACGTCTGGATCTCGATCTTAGCCGTATTTCAAGCTTCTGATCAAACGTTGTTCCAATCAACATCGTTTCAGGGGGCGCCATACTAACCACTTACTTTCAGGTTCACTCGAATCGACACAAAGAACGAGACAAGCAGAAAAAACTCGAAAAAAAAGAATGTGTATATGAAAGACAGCCAAGACACAGTACCGATTTGGTGTGTAGGGGAGCACAGAAACCCGTGTTCTGCCGTCACTGCACCGCCTCGTCTGTCTCACCGCAGATCTCTCGCCTCTGCTCGCAATATTCACCCTGTCTCTGTTAGATTTTTTCACCCTCGCCCCTCCCCTTGAAACCCCCTTTTCTCCACCATCGACTGTGCTCTCTTGCCTTCTCGTTCATGCATCTTTGAACGAGGGACACGTTCCGCACGTGCGCCCACACCATCATACATTGACTTCCGGCGGTTGCCGAGGCCATGGAAACACGAAAGGGAAATCGCCGGTCGGTTCAGCGACGAGAATTTTCAAAGAGGAGCCGCCTGGAATCGGTCATTCCAGTTTATCGAGGCACGATTGCTACCTCTATATACTGTTTCAACCCTGTATCGTCAACGTTGCACTTCCACGGAACTGTAAAGGACGAGGGAACAGGAAGATCGTGATGTTTAACACTAAAACTACCGATCAGTTAAATGGTCTTTTTGAAATTCGTTTATAGAAAGTTCAAGAGTGCTGTCGAGACTTTAATCGATTTATAATTTAGCTTGCGTACTGGAAATTTCTTGAATCATTTCTTCGAGAAATATCTATCTTTTGAATAATCGCGACATGAAGAAGTCAGGAATGATTTTGACTCGCTTGGTAGTTTTAGTGTTGAACGCACCAACGCTCGCTGAAATATTCCAAATAATTCGTTCTAGGATATTTCAAAAGTACTTTGTATTTTAACTGACATATCTCGGATAATATCGCGAAACACTTAATTCGTTCACTTTAAAAAGAATACTTGATGCAAATAAGAATTTCAGTTGAATACACATTGATTACGTGTATTAGTACGTAGCTTCATACAGTTTCAAAAGTATTCTCCTGATATACTTCACTGGAGATATTCATTTCACAAACAAAAATTCGCGTTCAAACTACCAAATCTACGCGTGCATAAAGAATATATCCCAATCTACCTTTAACAGAGGTGGCAATTAAGGAGTACGAATTTTTCTACGGAAACAAACGTGCAGGAATATTCCAGGAAATGGTTACACGCGTTCCGTGGATCACGAGATGAAAGCAACGAGAAGCCGACGTGAAAAAGGAATTCACCGTGTAAATCGCGGCGGGCAAAAATATTATGCTGCACGGTTCTGGCGCACGGTTGAAAATTCTCCCTCGATATTTACCCGGGGGTAACTCGTTGCCGAACGAGCGGCGTTGCTCCTTCGTGTTTCCATGCGCAACGATAACGATGTATGAAATAATAACACGTTACAGTACACTTGTATATAGATACATACGAGATATCCTCGTACACGAGTTCACCGGTTCGAGTCCGACCCCCGACTTTCAAAGAAGAACAAAGAATAAAGAAAAGAATAAGAATCGGAAAAACAGGAAAGATGAAATAATAGAGAAAAAAAAGAAGATGAAACGAAGATACTTTGCTTCCCGTTTTTCGCTTGTCGTCTACTTTTACGAAACAGAACCACTTGTATCGTATAGCGGCCTGTTTTTTTCAGCAGCTTCTAGACATTTTCTGAAGTCACGCTTGTAATACTTTAACGAGTTCCATAAGCGACTCCCCAACCCCTTTATTATATTATGCATTCGCCGCGAGGCTGTTGAGGCATTGTGTGCCACCCCTGTCGTATGTATTTGTATATACATCGATTTTCATTGACGGAAGCCGAGTGTAACGAGTCGCAAGGTATTCGAAGGTTGAAACCAACTTTCTTGTTAAATACAGTGGGACCTCGACTAACGGGGTCACCGTTTTTCGCGATTTAAATCTGAGTTGTTAATCGCTCGCGAGTTCGACGACTTGGAATATTGCGAACATATTTCGAAGCAGTTCTTCTGAAGTCCCAACTCATTAACACTAAACTTAGTAGTGGTTGAAAAGAGCTATTCCTGGTTTCTTCGTTTCGACAGTATGAAATTGTAATATTAAGGTTAATGTGTTAATAGAAATATTGAATTAACCTCTCATTTTTCTGCAGTGATTTATTAAATTGGAAATTAACACTAGAACTACCAGACGAGTCAAAATCAATTAAAGAAGAATTTGAAATCAATTAAAGTTTTCATAGATGCATCCTTGTAGTTTCTACAGAAAAATTTCGAGAAGTTTATTTAACTGCTCGATAGGATTAGTGTTAAATTGTCACATGATTGTTTGAATTGGACGATCGAGGTTCCGCTGTATTAAAAATCTTCAGCGGAGGAAGCTAAGTTATATACATCAAACTCTTGGGTATCAAAAGAAAGAAAAACTGTAGGATCTTTTGTTATTCGGTTATTTAGCTTATTTGTTCGTAATTTCGTATTCTGGATATGATATCGCCGATACGACGATACTCTTTCTTGATCTCGCCAATCGACCATGGTAAAGGATGCACGACGAAAAAAGCCACAGAAGCAATTCCAAGTAGTACGATTTCATCCGTTCATATAAAATGCTGCATTAATAATTTCACAATCGCGCGGAATTTACAATGGACGATAAACTATCGATCGATTTCGTGCCGCATTGTGATCCGTACAAAGCCGAAAATTCGGCTGATTCACGGCGGCGAAAGGCTTTAAAAAAGATCGACGTTATATTTTCCGGAAGTGCCTGATGCTCGATGCGGTAGATTAGGTCGGAACTGCATCGGACTGTAAATTCGCTTGAATATTTTTAAATCACGCTTCAATACTGTTTTTTCCGCTCCCAGCATAATTATCGGCATAATCTTCTTTGCATCAGCGAAATTATAAAAGCAAATTTCGCTCGTCGGTGTTGGTTCCCGTTATATTTGTAAATTTTTGTATGAATTTAGTAAAACGCAGCTGTAACGTCGCATGGACTGTTGCGATGCAAGAGTAAAATACATTTTTATTAGAGAATTCCATTGAAATGTTCCATGAAACGCAGCCGTTAGATTGTTAAAGTTAAAAAATTGTTTTTCGTCAATGTCGGAGGTACGCCTTTGTCGAAGATAATTTTAATGTTACTTTTGTTCCTCATTGAAGTCAGTTTTCATTGATTTCTTTCCTGGAACTGTACGTTTTTGTAAGAAACAAGGTTTTCCGTGTTTTTCATTTGGGTTAATTAGTCTTTCATTAGAGAGCCGACATTTTAGTAAAAATTGTAACGTTGCGTTTGATATTTCGAGTAACGTAAATCTCTCCCATGTCCAGAATTCCGTTCGTTTCTGGAATGGATTTGCATAACTTGAGCTTCTGAAGCACACGAGCGTTTACGATAACATTTAAAACATTAAAAACCGTTCGTTTCCTTTTCGTATCACGTCCGGGCTATTTTCATGGTGAGCACGCTGCTTAAAAAATTCAGCGGACACCGATGATTCCATCGACACGTGATCCTTAAGGCAAAGAACTTCGTTGGAATTAAAAATAAAAGTTCAGACGTAGGTTCCTTCTACAGCGCGCAACGGAGAAACAAAAACGCTAATTAAATATGTAAAACACTATGAAGAAATTCCTGTGCACTTTAATTTTCTAATTTAAATTCTCATTGGAAATTACTAAGCTGACTAGACTATCCAGTGGAAACACAAACAAAACTAAGTACCAAATAACATTTACTATGTCGCACTAATCCAAAAAGTAACACTAAAAAATTTCACTTCAGAAAGAAACAACATAAAATTCTCAAAGATACCAATAAACTGTCACATATATATTTCTCAAAAATTCTGCTGAAGCTTTCTAATATTTATCGAAATTACTCAACTGACTGGACTATCTAGTAGAAACAAACAAAGATCTAAGTACCAAAAAACATATAACATAATTACCTAATAACATAATTACTATATTCCACTAACCCAAAGATAACACCAAAACATTTAACTTCAGAAAGAAACAACAAAGAATTCTAAAAGATACCAATAAATTGTCACATATATATTTCTCAAAAATTCTACAGAAACTTTCGAATATTCACCGCATGAAAAGTCAAAGGTAAAATTCGAAGATGAAGATTTTATAACTATCTACCTGTTCGTGTGGTCGGTATTTCGAACACGTTTCAATGCGACCCGCCAGGTAACGTCCTCGATACGGCCCTTTAAGTGGACCAGCTGCATGTATACTGTAAAACACGCCGATGCACCGGGAATAAGAAATTCCTGGTTCCATCGCGTTTTCGTTTGACCGGGCCAGGACAGTCCGGACAGACGGTGACAGGTCCTCGTCGAAATAAAATCTTTAAGCTATCCTCTTAGGCGAGCGGGGGGCAGGAAAAAACGTGGTTAGGTAGGATGAACGAAGTTTCACGAGGTCATGAAAAGTTTCTTATTCCGGAACGTGCAAAGACTACCGCCCTTCTTCGTGCAGTTTTCCCCGAAGCCACC
This sequence comes from Nomia melanderi, assembly GCF_051020985.1. NCBI lineage: Eukaryota > Metazoa > Arthropoda > Insecta > Hymenoptera > Halictidae > Nomia > Nomia melanderi. Next base: position 1,949,426 of record NC_135001.1, on the reverse strand, counting down.
TCCGCCCCTTTTAAATTCCTTTCTTGCACGTCTCCCAGGCTTCGGAACGGATTTTTGAAGGAAGGTAGTAATCGAAAACCATCAACTATTTAAAGTTCCCTCCCAGTTCCTTAATCTGTTCATCAAAAGTAAGAATCCTCCGCGGCAGTAACCCGCTCCCATTGTAAATTGCAATTGATTTTTACCGAAAGATCTAACTGAATTCTGATTAACATTCAATTCAGACATTCAATATATAATATAGTCTATTATTCCTAAGGAAATTCGTATTCGTTGATTTAGATTTTAGAAGCTAAAGACTCAAAACTAGACAATTATACAATAACTAAAGATCGACGTAAGGATGTACCATTTCATATATTTCTAAAATTAAAAATACGTGAAATCAGCGTGTGAACCTAAATAATATTACGAAAGTTAACACGTTCGTCACATATTTGTAACAGTTGTAATCCTATATTTTACATAATAAAAATGAAATTAATCCTACAGATATTATTATTAGAAATTACAAACTACATTATATTTATGAACTCAATGACTCGTGTCAGTTTCATTTTTTTAATATTTCCTTTAGATTTATTGGATTGAAATATACTTGAGAATACAGTCGTCGAAATAAGCGCTGGTATCGTGTTAAAAGTATCGTCTTCTTTCCTGAACACACTTAGTGCCGAGTGACCGTATATAACAATTGAAGTAATTCCTTTCCGGCAAAAGTAACGACACGACAGATCAATTTTTTTGGCGTTTAAATGGTACTCCGTGGCCACGCGGTCCGCGGAGACGAGGAAAGAAGAACGTTTCGCCGCGCAAGAAAGGGAAGATAGATGGCCAGATATAAACGGCGGTCGGCGGGGAAGCAATAACGCGTTTCGACCTTTCAATTAAACGACGGAGCCAACGCAAATTGCCGACCTTGCGGTCCGACGGGCTTTTAAATTTTCCCGATGCCATTTAAAGCCCTGCTTAAACCGTTCCCTTATCCCCGCGTAACCATCTGGCAAAATAATTAAAGGAGGATCGCATAAACCGCGCATTATGCCGCGACTTTGGTTGCCTCCGTGCACCGGGAGGCTTTCTTTGCCACCCCAGCCAACCTTCTGCCCGTTCATTAATTCCTGTCGGTTGCAACGCGCGCGCATTCGGCCATCTAATAAAAACAATTCCGCGGAACGACGCGATTCCGTTATTACGAGTTACAATGTTAATACGCCGCGGCCGTTTGCAACTCATTGTTTTTACCAGCGCCCGGCGTCCGCTCGTAGGTTTCCCTTCTATTTTCCTTCCGGTTTTTCTATACGTCCAGCTAAATTGGCTCCTCGAATGGTTCATTCCGGCTACGGACTGCAATCATAAATGGAAGTTACGCGTAACAAGTATGCATCAGGCACTGGAAAACATTTCGGCGGGTTCTTCGATCAGGATTCTCAACAGAGAGAACGTTTCTCGCGAAATAATCTTATTTTATCCCGGTACCAATCCCACAGACGTATATAACGTGCTGCCAATAACGGTTTCATTCATTAAACTAGCGAAATACTGATTGAAATCGGATATCAATCCATTGCTAACGAGAAAACCGCTAGGAACTTTTCACCGTAATCAATAGTTAGAATAGAATGGGTTTTCACTTGAATACAGCTCTTTCTACGGGGTTCCAGCTGCGCTTAATTTAATCGTTGTTTAGTTATATTTACGAAATAATTAGATCGTCCTAGTAGGTAGTTTATCTGACTTTGGAAAAGTATGATTTCTAACGTGGCATTGAGAAATTGATCGAGAAATTAAAGATCGCTACAATGGTCAATACGTCGAGTATTAAAGGAGATTAAATTCTTTATAGCAAAAGTGAAAAGAAACGACGTTACTTATGAGATAACTTAATATTATAAATTGCAATTTTTCCCGTTTTGGAAGGACTGAAACAGTATTTATCAGACTGTAATGGTTTCCCGGAAATTTGCAAGGTGACAATGAAAAATTGTCGGAAGGATAGATAAATGGATCCGTGAAGTGACGACAATCCCGAGGTATCGAGGCCGCCGGAAGTTTCCGATCGTGACTAAAGTTATCCGATTATTCCTGAAGTTCAGGGCTCCTTAATGGCGCGAGAGCAAATTTGATTCGCACGGGAGCGGGTATGGTCCTCCTGTCTTCGGCAGTTCGCGTGCATGAATTTGCAATCGTGCGTGCACTGATAACGTGCGATTCGTTGAACCGTCCTTGATTACGAAGAAACTAGAACACACACCTGACGCCGTTCCCCGACGATTACTCGAGGAACGACTTTTACTCCGTGAATAATAACGATTCGACTCCAGACCGCGAACGTGCTCGAAATGTAATTTCATCTTTAAACCGTGGGAAGGGAGCCTGGAATGAATGGCGGGAGGATCCTCCGCAGACAAGATAAATTCCGCGTAAATAAGAGTGAAACTAATAAATTGATTAGCTGATCGGTGATTCAGCGTGTTCATGTAGAAGATTCAAAAATTTTGAAGATTGGGAGCTGAGAAATGTGGCAGTCTGAAATTGTTTAACACTAGAACTACCAGAAGAGTGAAAATAACCGATTTCAAGATTCATATTTCAGCATGATTAACACTGAAGGTAGCGAGCAATTAGAGTGATTTATTTTCAATTATTTATAAGTTTGGCAGCTGGGAAATATGATAATCTGAAATTATTTAACACTGGAACTATCAGAAGGGTGAAAATAACCAATTTCAAGGTTCTTATCTCGGCATGATTGACACTAAAGTTATCGAGCAATTAGAGTAACATATTTTCAATTATTTATAAAATTAGAACACTGCGTTTCTTTAGATTCGAAGGGTCTCGTAGTCTTGTATCTGTGCAAATACACAAATTGAATCGACAATCTTTCGCGAACACGTCTTGATAGTTTACATACTTGCAAAATAAATATTCTGAAGTAAGTCAATTTAAGACATCCGGTAGTTTCAGTGTTAAGTTGATAAAAATGCTTTCATAAGAAATTTCAAAGTAAACTGCTACATCTGTGTGCATTTTTTATAATGAATTATAAACATCTATCTCATTGCTCGTTCTAGTGTTAAATATGAATATTCCTAGTAATTTGTCGAAAACAAACATTCAATGGGTAATTGAAACAAAAAAAAAAATCAAAGCGATTGGACTGTTTAACTCATTAGCTTTCGTTATACGCGCTGACGCAGTGTGTGTAATGATTACATTTGATACAGTTTCAAAGCAGTAATTCACTAAATATTTGTCGCATCATGTTTATTATCGTTCAATCATGTTATAATAATTATGTACTCGATGTCGGAGTTTATTAACGGTTACAAATACCTCGGAATGATTATTTAACAAATAGAAATGTTATTTGGTACTGTAATTCATTTCCACTGATAGTCAGCAAAAATATGTACGATAGATCCCCTCAAACCTTGTACAGCTGCAATCGGGCGTACTCACTCGGAAAGTAGAATAGGTCAGCCTGTGGTCAGCCACCTACTTCTTTACTGGCGCTTTACTCGACCAGCAAATAATTCGCTGATAAAACATCAATTATTCAAATGGCATAAAATCTCCATATTTAATTCGACAATTCCGTGACCAAAGATGATTAGCATGACTAATTATTAACACATTGCGTACTGGTAACGAGAAATTTTGTTCTTATATAGAGACTCTTAGCTATGCAATTTTGCTAATTACCACAGAATCTAAACAAATATTAAATTCGAATCGAATTGATTATCTATTTAAAATATATTACATAACAACATGATATCTGAGTTTTTGTATGTATAGCGATGTAAATTGATTTCACTGAAAATTTCCATTCGCGCAATTCAGTTTTCTGAAAATGATCCGGTACGCAATGTGTTAATACCGAATATACAAGATTCCTAAGAAAATTCGCATGGGATGCAGAAGTAATCTACGAGTCTACACGCAAGGAAGTTTTATTTAATGAAATCACGTACAAAAGCAAATTATCTCCATGCACAATGAAACGTGCAGCCTGTTCGCTATTGCATTCCGGCGCCTCTTCATTTTCAGCAGCAACGCTGAACTTATTACCAAACGGATCGTGATGCAACCCAAGAAAACCTACATCCCGAAGTACTTATACACAACACGCTGCGATATCTGCTTTGCGACAAACAAAATTATTATTCGAACTCCAAATTCCTGAATATGAACCGATGCACGTTAGTCGACAAATATTAACCCTTGGCACTCTATAGGTGCCACTCAGTTTCCACTCGATTTACTGCAGCAAAATTGTGAAGTATAATATTTAATACGTTGAATGCTATAGGAGTCGCCGGTGACCCCAATCGAATTACTACGATTCACTCATTTGAACGGTGACTATTTGAAAACATTTCTATATTATTAATAATATTACCCAGTGCAGTGATATTCAACAACGTAAACGTGCAATAACAATAACATAATTCAATGAAATAATTCAATATTATATCTTTTTCTATTTCAAACGTGTTAATATAAAGTTTCTTTATAAAGGTTTTATAATCTTAATACATTACGCACCGGTTAATTCATAAATATTGACCCTTTGCGGACAAGGATTCTTTGAAATATAGAAAACCCTCGGCAGACGAAGCTAAATTATATATCGATTGCTTATCTAATTGAAAAAGAGAAACTACGTACTGATCTTCTGTTGTTTTAGTAATTAAATAATTTGTCTGCAACTTAGTGTTGTACAAGTTTAGGTTAACCCTAATCGGACCACGATGTGACTTTGAGTTGCATTTGAACTTTTTACTTACATTGTTTGATTATTTCATATTGCATTTCCAACAGTTTTTGGTTTTCCAAACCATTTAAAAAAGATGTTGAGTATTTTTGTTACAATACTCTTAGAGTGCAAAGGATTAATAGACGGATCTCAATGCGAGACAATTTCTTGCTCCTCCGCAACCCACGCGGCAACGACCTCGTTTCATCGGATAATTCAAATTTTTTGCCGTTCCGTCTGCCTGCATCGAGTAATCGATAATTCCGATGGAACGTGACGAAATGACTGAACACAGATATTCGCGATTAATAAGTATGTGTCGTATAGTCGGAAATCGGTAACAAACCGAATTTTTCTCTTGATCATTCCGCAATAAATTTCAGTTCCGCAGTTCTGTCTGCTGCGAAAGCTTGCCCCGCGTAATTCACGCTGGCCGCAAATGACAGAATTTTAGTGGTAATCACCATTATGAAATTTTAGTCACAAATCCAATAAACTGGCGCGGTTCACTCACGTGCACGCGCATTTGTTTATGGCGTGCAACATCCGTGCGATTGACGTATCAGATGCATCTGCGGGTCGTGCCCGGTCACCGGAATCGTCAAATACGAGCAAACCGTTGACACCTGTGAAATCATAAACGGTAATTAATTACCGAACCACCGAGACGAAAAGCTAACGACCGTTACATAGAGAAACAACAACGATCATACATTCTAAGAAGTGAGCAAAGACAATCGAAACTAATTGCGACTGACACTCGACTTCCGTTGTCTAGCTTATAACGATTCTTTGGATACCTGTACTGCCCCTTAATCTCGAACTCACGTCCGATCCACAAATATCGCAATGACACGCGAGGCAAGGATACAACATACCGAAACAAACACAGCGATATTTGTGGAAACCACAGTCACGCAATACCTCATCCGAACGAACACGTGGCCAACGAAAGTGTTCGTACCGATGAGTATTCCGCGGCAGAGAAATTATTTGCCAAACAACATACACGTTTATCATGTATTATATTAAAGAAAGATTTAAAGTCTCCATAAAACCGTTCCAGAATCCTGGCAAATAATTCTCGACCGATCGCCACAACATATAGACCAACTGTCACAGCCTTTTTGATCTAGCAAGAATTTTTACAGCACCCCGTAGTACACATTGGACCCGTCGTTCGCCAGAGAACAAAAGATCCAACAGGAGGAGACCTTCCAAATCCTCTCCTCGTTCCTCGCGAGAAAAATGTCGTCCACGAACGCTTGCCTCCGAAACGAAGAGAGCGTTCGGCTGACGCGTTCGCGTGTCCTCAACGCTTCCTTCCCGCATTTTGCGTAGGTGAACAAAAAAAAAAAGACAAAACGAATGGAAATAGATACACTTCGTTTCGATCGAGGACACGCGAGTGCCAGAAACACACGAAAACAAGTGCTAAATAAAAGCGAATTGGGAATAAGACCTGACAACCTCCTTAGATCCTGATCGATCGCCAGCCGCGACGAACCCAAAACCGAACTGTTCTCATACCCACAGCGGTGTCTCTTACAGCGAACGACCTAATTACAAGATTACCTTTTTTCTGTTTTCTGTTCGCTTCTTATGTTACGGACCAACCCTGGTTTCTGGTTTCTCTGTGCAGTCCTTCAAGGTAATTCGCCGCCAGCTTTTTCTCTAGTTCTCTTTCATTTCTCTCTTTCTCTATCTCGCACACTCTCTGTCTCTCTCTCTCTCTCTCTCTCTCTCTCTCTCTCTCTCTCTCTCTCTCTCTCTCTCTCTCTCTCTCTCTCTCTCTCTCTCTCTCTCTCTCTCTCTCTCTCTCTCTCTCTCTCTCTCTCTCTCTCTCTCTATCTATCTATCTATCTATCTATCTATCTATCTATCTTTCTTCCTGTCTCTTTCTCTCACTATTTCTTTCTGTCTACCTCGCTATATACATATATACATGTACATGTCTAAATATAAATATTATCATTCATTCATATTATACCGATATATCTGTACATGTGTCATATTCACGACTGTCTCTCTTCTGTTTCTTCTCTGTCTCTTCTCTGTCTATCTGTCTCTGCATCATGACTACTTCATACTCTGTCTGCCTCTCTTCATGCCCTGTTTCTCTATCATGCGCTTTCCTCCACAAGCGACGCCAACATTCTCTTTCGCTCATATTCGAACGTAGCCTGTTTAGTACATCCGCTTGCATTCACATACCGAACGTGTTCACGCGTCCTTTGCGCTGTTCACGCGGCCGATCGTGTCGGAGACGAAGAACTCGCTCTGCGCTGGTTTATTGTTATTTCATTCGTTATAATCAGGAGTTAAGGTAAGCGTGTACATCTTCGCAACGGGAAATTTCTGCTTTCGACGGAATCGTTCTGTGCTGGTTTATTCTGGAGATTCTAGCGGACACGCGTCCAGAATGGGAAATTAGTAATATGAAATGATTATACGTGAATTCATATTTTAGTGTAAAAGGGTTCGTGACGTTTTTCCTATTTTTGTGAATGGCTGGGAAGTATAAAAGGAAGGAACCTTGAATAACCAATGAACTCCTTATTTCCAGAAAGTCGCAAGTAACAGCTAATCGTTCAAAGTAATTCATAAACTTGAATGATTAACAAGAGAAATTCTGAAATGATTGATTTCCAATATCCAGGCATTACACTTTAAAGCGTCAGCTTCAAAATAAAATATATTAAGAAGTTCATAAGATTACCTTACAAATATCCTCCCTCCACGTCAACAGTACACACAGTCTCCAAATTCTACATGCAATACCCTAAACCTCCGAATATTTCAACTCCGACAGCTGTAAACTTTCGCGACTGACCGCGAACGAATCGTGACAGTAGAAAAAACATTCACGTTTCCCACGTGAAAAACGCGTGTTTTCCAGTCCCGATCTACCTCCGAGCTGATCTGTTTACATAAAACGACCGCTAGGCGTCGAACGCATAAAATTCCCGTTGCAAACTGGGGGAATCCCTAGTTTTTAGCGCGCGCCGTATATTTATCCGGGCCGATCGAAACAGCTCGTTTTCCGTGGTAAACAAAGGACGGCCAATAAACCAGCCTCCGAAGGAACAATTTCTGAGTCTCCGGGCGGCGCAAAAACACTTGGCCGGAAGTGGCGCCAGCCCGACAAAGCACGCAGGCGACACGGATGACACACAGGAACACGCAGAGAACTGCCACGAGTGAACCAGCTAGCTAGACGAGCCGCACCGGAACCGCTTTTTGATGTGTGCCTGCAATTTCTTTCTTTTCGAACCGGTTCCCCACTTGCTCGCTCGCGCGTGTGTCGTCCGTTTCTAGCGGGACGGGGGCGGCGGGCCGCGAAGCGTATGGGCAGAGGCCGAAAGGATGAAAATGACACTGTGTGTATCGACTCCGAACACAAGCGAGCGAAGCGAAACGTGGGCGCGCCGCGCGCGCGCGCTGATTTTGCATTTCATAGCTGGCGTTTTTATGCGACCCATTGCCTCCCTTTTACACCTTTCTGCCTGGCGCCCGGCTTCAACCTGCCCCGACCCGGCCTTCCGCGAACGCGGCACAATACACGCAGCGCCGTTCTTTTTGCTCGCCACGCCCGCCGGATTCGCGCTTTTTTCACCCGTTTTTTTCCGCGTCGCCAATGCTGATGCGATTTTTCCGGCCGTTTTTACCCGCGCGTTCTCACCGTGCAAATCGACACGTACGCGACGTTTCCTTTTTTCTTGCCCCTTTTTCTTTCTTACCGCGTACCTGGGACCCGTTAGACAATGCTTGGCCGATCGACTACCGGGTTCTTCGATTTCAACATTGTTCTTGTTAATAATAATTAACCCTTAACGGAGCGATGTCGTATAATACTATTACTTATTCAGTGTATACAATGTCGTATATATGGTGGTAAGAATCGTTTTATTTTCTCGTTGTTATTAAGATATTTACAATGAACGCGTTAATTATGTTCAATTCTATGAATTTCTTTCTTGTCTATGTATTCTTTGGTCAACTTGAAATACTTCTGGTCCGTTAAGGGTTAACTTCTTTCGTTCCCTAAACGTTCGAGTTTTGAATATCTCGGTTCTGCTTTTTCTCGTGTAATGGTTAGAAATATTTATAGATTGTTGCTTGTACAATGTGTACTGTAATATTTCTGTCTACAAGTTCACTATCATAATTAACCGCTTAAATTGTAGAAGCACGATATCGTCCGAAATTAATCCTATAAAATTCACGATTGTTATTCGAAGTCTCCAGGAATTTCACACTTTTCTCCGGGAAGTGGAGCCGCGCGAAATCCGCAGCCGAGCAACGAGATCCCTTAACAAGATAGACAACTCTAGAAGTTTCTTTTCCCCCCGATGAATTTGAATAACCGGGGTTTACCGTATTATGAGCGATCCCGCGGCGCACGGAAGCTCGCGTGCACAGAGAGAAATTCCCCGCGCCCGGATGGCTGCTCCGCGAACATCGAAGCAATCCGAGCCGGTCCGCGCCACGCATTGACCGCAAAACTGCAACTTCTCGCCCCTAGAAACTCGTTCGTCCTGTGTTAACCCCACGGCAAACTCAAAGGACCCGTCCCGTCGGTTCGCGGAAATCGCTTGCGGCTTCCCGCGGCCGTTTATTATTCGACCGAAGTTCGCGGACGTCGCCGCGCGACAGGTGACCGACGCGAAAAGCCGAGGACGCGGTTTCGGGCGCGAGCACGCGCACCTCTTCTATCATACACCGATGAGAAGTTGGCCGACTATCCATCTGCGAGGCGAAGGTCAATTTATACTATCGAATCGAGCACGACGCGATCTCGTTTGTCAGGAGAGGGCCAGATATATAAATCTGCTTTCGAAATACTGTGCATGTTGCGTATGTATCTAGAAATGAGAAACCTTTATGGCTTTTTTTCACAGTGATCCTCGATCTAGTTTTAGAGCTAGATCTAGAAGTTTTCGATAGAAATGAGCTTCAAGGTTGCGGTACTGTAATAAGACGATAATATTACAATAATGAAACACGAATTGTTTAGAGATTATAATTCGAAGGGAAATAGAAGAAGATGGATGGAAGGAGTTCCAAGCATGGTGTTTGAAACGAGAGTTTGTTGTGGTAGGTTTCACGAAACGTCACGACGTCTTATTACAGTAACATATGAATTTAAAACTCTGCTTTCCAGGAAACGGAGGACCATTTTTAAAAAGGCCACGAGTGTTTCTTATTTCTTGATGTGTACTATAACAAGCATAGTGTTTCATTCGAAGATAGATTTTTGTGTGCAGCATCGATGATGCAATGCTGGCGAAATGTCGGGAAATCATTGATAATGGACGCAGCTTACACCCGGAAACTTTGAATACTTGTCATAAGATGTCAGTGTTTAGGTCAAATAAATGGCTCGTGGAGAAACGTCACAACTACAATTTTTTTAGTAGAATAGAAACGTAGTTCTTCTGTTTCGAAAGGTTTAAGGGAACTTTACGTCTTTATTCTTCCGAAATAATCGTGGTGGGATGGTTTTCCCGCATTTGATCTTGTATGTAGCGTAAAGACCTCTATTCGCGATGAGATTTGTCCATAGACATTTTTAAATTTTACTGATGGGTTTGAGTATTTTACCCATCGCTTGTCACGTGATAAGGCTCATCGTGCATAAGAGTCTTATCAGGTCTGATCAGACACGATACGTTTTCGACTTTCGTCGATTGGTATTCCGTGTCTGATGGGATACTATAAATTGACCTTGAAATTGAACAGCAAAAAGGAACATCGTTCGCTTGCTCTGGTTAATACCCTCTAAGATGGCTCCTAAAGTACATAGTACCTAATGGAACCTCTATATTCATGGAATATTAGAATAATTATTACAAATTTTCGAATATATGATTACCAATCATATTTTACCTTGTCAGATTTTGTTTGATTTGCGTTTTTTGTTAAGGTGCGCGCCCATTTCACATAAATGGACACTACATTCAGAGTGACTATTCGAGAGAAAAGATCTAATCGTCACTCTCTAGGCAGTATCCGTTTGAGAAAATTGATGTAAGTTGCACTCAAAATTGCCATCAGCACAATTCAATTGAAAATTAGGTTAGCAATGTGTCAATAAGATTGCTCTAACACTAAAACTACCGAGCACTTAAACCGTCATTTTTAAATGTCTTTATAAAAGCTAAAAGCCTGAATTTATTAAAATTTCAAATAGCTTATATTTCAGTTTAGATATTAATCAGCTTCTTTAGTCATTTTTTCAAGAGATATTCATACTTCTTCAGTAATCGCGAAAGAAAAAATCAAGGAATGAGTGATTTTGATCCATCTAGTAGTTCTAGTGTTAACTGTAATCCGATGAGTGCTGATTTAGCGGTCAACGTGTTAATAGAGCAGCGCAAGCGGACGATTTCCCTTGATCCTCTGATTTTCTATTTTCTAAATAGACGGCCAACTTCTCGTCGGCTTACAATACGTCCCATAGTGTCTCACTTGTGCTATATTAGTTGTCGTCCCCTTTCCCCTCGACGTTTTCTGTTCGCTCCTACCCCGAAATTAGTCACGCATGCATGGTCAGTGTACTTGAATTCCGTTGTATGCCTTTCACGTGCTGATTACCAAGGAAAAACGAACCAGATTACATCGATGCATCCCACACACGTTCCGAACTGATGTACCTGAACGCGAGGGGTTGTTTTCCGTGAGGAATAATCTCGATTTCATCGCAAAGCCGTCGCGGCATCGTGATCGGGCTGCCGATTTTTATGCAAACGCGCAAAGAAGCGGGAATTAATGAATAGAAATTTGTTTTCCTTCCTAGCGATCCGTACTCGATCGAGTTCTGGTAATTTCTAACTTTTTTCTTCGCTGCAAAGTTTTCGGGAAAAGTCTTCCGGATCTGATACAAAATCTTATACACGGTGATATATATATATATATATCTTAATTTTGATTGTTTCATGGAAGGATTTAAAATGAATTTCGCTTTTGTCAATGAAGCGAATATATTTTTCGAACGTCAAGATCGCAAATAGTATTTCTCTCATGGAAAACGATCCTTTGGTGCACTGACGTTTTTTCCGGGAATTTTTAACTTTGGGAAAATATAGAGGGAAATTTCCGAAATTTGTTGTTGAAGTACAGTTCACACTAGAGTTGCGTTTTTCTCTGTGATATTTCATAGATTAGTTAATCAACAAGAACACTAGTAAATATATATATATATCAATTTTAACGGAAACTTTCGTTTTATGTCTGTGTTGTTTATGTCCGTGTTAGTGCATGTCTCTGTTGCTCTGTGATCGTGCGTATATACGTACATACAATACATGCACACGATTGATGTGTTTGGCGTTCTAGAAATATCAATTTAAAGTTAATACATCAAGAAAGAGGTTCACTTGAATGATCGATTACACGTTGATCTTCTATCATTAAACAAGGGAGTAAAAATAGAGTGAAATCGGTTGATCGAATAGGCATCTGCTAAATTCTTAACGAGCATTCTGCGTTTTCTTCGAACCCGAAGCATAGAATATTCCAAACAAATAATATCGTACGAAAACGGATAAAACATTTCGGACGTTTAAATCAATGCTTGGCCCAGTGTTCAATTTTGTTCAAAAGAAAATCCTATAAATCTCATTGCAGTACGATCATGGCTAATTTGATCGTTACAATATACAAAGATAACATTTCCGAGATATTTACAAGTGAAACAATTTATCGACGGACAAAATAAAAATTCGAGCACGTCTCGCTTTGATACTCGGCAAATTCCTGTTTCACGGAGAACTGACGATCGTAAAGATGAAGTATAACGCGTCCCGATTCGAGTTGAAGAAAGAGATCGCACAGAGCGAGAAATCTTTTACGAATGTTCTCGGTGCAGAGACAACACTCTACAAACAAGACTCGTAAATTTCGAGCCACAGCTCCGCCGAGAAGAACCGTGCTTCATCAGGTGTAAATGCAGCTATATTTCTTTCCTTAAAAATCTTACGTGGCCGGGTTTCCTAGCTGCAAACGGAGAAACGGCTTGCTCCGCAACTCGACCGTGCGATGTTCCGAGACAAGTTTCCAATATGGCGGCCGTATGAACTCCCGACGCGACGAATTTCTTAATAAAACACCTCTACCAATCAAATATCTGCGAGACAGTTTCCTTATCAACTGACAATTCAACTAAAGAAACATTTCTTGTTTATAATACCGAACATTTTTTACTGTTTTGATGCATAGAATCTATATCCGTAGAAACACAACATCCGTTAGAATAATTTCTCGATTAAACTAACGGGAACACGTACGTACCGTTCGTTCTTGGTTTTCGTTCTAATCATTAATTCGTTTCGATCGTTAATAAAAACAACAGCGCACGTTATAAAAAATACCGAGTATTTTCGTTCGATTTAGAAAGCGCAGGATACGTGAGACAATAGAAACCTATTCCCCGTTTTTGCCTCTGTTTTTGTTGCGCCCGTCATTTCGGTCTCGCCATAGCAATCGGCCGGGTATTCCGTTCCGTTCATATTTTCCGCGTGATAATGTTACGTTCCCGCGCGCTGCGCATTCACCGGCGAATCAATACGAGCGGAGCCAGTAGTTTACAAAACGGCGAAAGCTTCATTTAAAAGTTGTCCCGCGGCAATGGAAATTAATTCTGGAACGAACAGTCCGATCGAACAACCGACCATGTTCTCGTGCGGGCGCATTCGTTATCTGCGTAAATATTTCGCTGTTCGAAAGCCTCCCTCCTTTACAATTAACAATCGCGGCTCCGTAGCCTTTTTTTCGGTTTGCACGTCGCCGATTCGAACGATGGAAAAACCTATTTCGCGAAACGCTGCGAGAAGATTCGTGATCGCGTAGAAAAAATTCCGTGAAATTTCAGTTATGAAGATCAGCTGCGAATAAATTTTCTTGAAGAATTCCGGAATTCTTCAAGTTGCATTGGGAACGTTTAGTTATTGTTTAATGTTACGTTGAATTTCGAACGTGGTAATTTAGAATGTAGATTCACCGTTTGAAGGGAATCTGATGGATCTAAGTGAATGCAAACGTAATTATCATACGAAAGATCCACACCTGTTGAAGATGTAATTCAGACTGAACTCGGGCCGAACTTCACGTGAACTTAATCCGTGGTTCAACCGAATCCAATGAGGAAACAGTTGAACTCTAAACAGGATGCAATTCTAACTCGTGTACATGGCATATTTGAAGTAAACCTGTATTCGAATGAGATAAAATACGACAAAAAAAAGATAAATACCGAATGGCATATCAGCTAATTATGCGACAAGAACCGCTTAAGTGATCATACTTCCCTTATCAATTACTCTAAGGAAACTTCTATAACAGAATATTAACCCTTTGAACTCGGAAATTTTTCACTAGAAATAGTTGAACATTTTCTGATGAGCTAAGGACAACATTTTCTGAAACTAATTCGAGGAGTAATCGATCGTGCATTGAGGAAAGCTATTTTATTTGAATATTTCTCAAATTGATACATTATACAGAGTATAATATTAAATATCAAATTTCAGTTTTCCTGCATGAAGTCAAGTGGTGAGTGAGTCACCTCGAGTGCAAAGGGTTAAAAACAAAGTGCATTAAACATACTAACCCTTAACTCACTGAAAAAATCATTTGCTCATTTTTATCACTGTTATTACTGTAACATTTACAATGAACAAATTAAGTATCATACTAGGTCACTTCTGTGAATTTCTTCTCTTCTCATCTACGTTACAGTATTTTTCGGTAAGTAAACTTGAAACACATCCAGTTCGTTAAGGGTTAAACAAGATCATTTAAAAAAAAACATTCTCCCCAAAGCCTCGAACACCATCACTCAACTCACACATGAGCAAGAAACCGAGCAAACTGAAAAATTCAAAATTCCCGCCAAGTTATTAAACCGTTGAGCCGTCCACGATCTCCGCGCCGCGGATTCAATATCAACGAGCAGTTTCCGCGTTGAATGGCGGGAACCCTCGAAAATTCGAGTTCGCCGAATATGAAATCGCGTCAAGCACAGGGATTAAGCCGAGCCAAAAGAGTCGCCCGATGAAAATAGTCGGGCGTATATCGAATGAAGTAAAGCTAAACAAAAGCTGCGCGCGAGCCATGGAAATCTAGGATAGGTCGGCGGGCGATGGGAAAAATAGTGCGTGAGGGAAAACAGGGGAAACATTTCCTCCATGACGAAGCGGCCGGGCCTTATTGCTCGCCATGAGAAAGGATGGCTTAAAAGCCTCGGGGAAAAAATCTCATTTCGATGCAGCCGTTCATTCTGCACCCGTTAGCCGCTTTCTCGATACACCGAAAAAAGTTCCTTTGGTAATCGCGCTGGTCCTCTTTCGCCCAGGTCCTCCCCTTTTTTTCCTCTTCCTCTCTATCATCCTTGGCCCCTCTGTCCTCCGTTCCTCTCCCGACAAAGCGTTTCGTATACGCGTTAGAGCGAAAGCGGTTTATCGGCTGAATTTTCGAGTGAAACGCCTCTCTTTCTCGCGCGCGCGCGTCGGCGATATTTTATCATGCTAAGTGGGATATTTGTTTAATAAGTATCGGGAAGGATAAAAGGAACGCCGGGCTTTAAACGAGAAAAAAAGTCGCACCGTGGAAGGAGCACGGCTTAACTTCGCGACTATCAGGAACCGGTATGCGGAGGTCGTGTAATTAGGTCGAGCTCTATCCTCGGGATATTCTCGGTCGCGAGGAAATTTGATGCGAAAAAATTGAATAGTTCCGACTGCATTTTCCCCCGGGTTTTTGTAACGTGGAAAATTGAATTTTTGAAAAATCCGTAACTGGATCTTTGAGAGACAGGACATTGAATGTTGCGAAATCGATAATTGAGTTTTGGGAAATTGGAAGTTCTGTTGGGTCATTTGTAAATGAAATAAAAGGTTTCGTGGGTGAGGCGAAACTCGTTCTATGCATCAACACAGGAAAGAGTTTAAATGTTCGACGAAGTGATAGGAATTGAACGGTAATGTGCTTTGAAATTAAACTGGAAAGTGGGATTATCTTGCTGTTGTATTAATATACCAGAACGTTGAAAGCTTGCGAAAACAATTGTAGCGAATCTTCTCGAAAAGAATGACAAAGAAATTAGTGAAAGAGAAACGAGAAAAGTCTACTGCTTTCGATTGATTTCTAGATTAGATCGACTGTGTTAGATAGCGATGATGAGAATGTTAAGAATTATGATGGATTTTGTTGAACAAACTTTTTTGGTGATTTCGAAACAGCGCTCGAATGAACTCTTTAGCTATTGCCTGAGGAATGCACCGTCGTTTCTTGCAAGGAAGATTTGCGGTGAAGGTGTACCGATATCTCGAACGATTCCCGAAATGCGCGGACGAGCGACGATCTCGCGAACGAAGATCTCGCTTCGTTGAAAGAGATTTTTCTCGCAAATATTCTCCTCCCCTTCTGTTCACATGCTTTGTACATTGCCCGCGATCAGCATTCGGCCGCGATTCTCGAACGAAATTTTTGCGTAGACGTAGAATCCGGACAACGTTTTCTTTTTGTAAGAGACCACGGTAAGTCGTCTAAATAGCCGCCTTCTAATTACATGTATAGCCATTGTTGTCGCTTCAAGTATTCGCCCATTGCTCGACATTGATTGATATAAACAGACATCCACTGACAAGTTGACCCATGTAAAACGTTACGATTTGTTTCATCGGAACCATACAAATGGGAGTACAATCCTTCCATGCGATTGCATGAAGATCTGCTTTTGACTTTTACATTTCTTTATATCATTCATTTCATCGTAGCCTTTGAATTTTGTATTTTTAATAATTTATAGCTGACATTTGAAGATTTTATACAGAAAATATCACCTGAAGCTATTAATACTTTCAAAGTCCAATTTTAACGTTACTTTCAATAACACCAGCTCCACTTTAGCTGATGATTTGTTTTATATATTAGATACTCCTTAATTATAAACTGACAACGAAGATATAGAATTTTAACACGTTGAATACCACGTCACCGGTGACTCCCAACTAAATTATTATAGTTCACTGAATTAAACGATTATTTGGAAATATTTCTATATTATAAATAATGTTGCCCAATGCAGTGACATTTAGTTAGTTGAACGTAGAATAAT
Organism: Nomia melanderi; assembly: GCF_051020985.1. Classification (NCBI taxonomy): domain Eukaryota; kingdom Metazoa; phylum Arthropoda; class Insecta; order Hymenoptera; family Halictidae; genus Nomia; species Nomia melanderi. The sequence goes on along the minus strand of NC_135001.1, from coordinate 1,932,543 downwards.
AATAACGTAATTCAATCGAATGATTTAATATATTTCCTTTGTTTGTGCGTTTTGCTCTATAAAATCGGCGTTCGACGTGTTAAATAAAAGAAAGAACGAGAAAAAAGAAACAAATAGAATTGTACTTCTATTAGGAAGCCACGAAAACAAATTGATCAACGTTGTACGAGGTCAGCCGTAAACTCACAATACCGATCCACGTGTTACTCAAAATCTCCGATCGGCGAACAGTCCACACACCGTCCCGGGCCCCGAGAGACACAACGATCGAAACACGAATAAAAGAAAAAACAATCATCCTAGCCGATCTATGTACAAGCTAAAGTAAATAGCAGACTCTGAATGAAATCTTCCTTGTAAATCGCCAGTGTCTAGAGAGAGTACGCACTGCACGTTGCACTGCTAGCCTCCGACTGTTAGCCTCCCTTGAATGTCGCATGTTGTCAAGGACGAGAGCACCGGTACACGATGTTTCGTCGACGAAATTTCGAAGATCCTCCGTCGACACTATCTCAGTCATGAATAGAGAAAGCATAGTCGCCCTCGTGACATTCACCAAAAAAAAGAAAAGAAAAGAGAAAAAAAGAAACGAAAAAGAAAGAAAATATATATACGGCATTAATACCCACGATCTCTCATGTGACATGAATCAGTGCATTCGATCATGAACGCTGTTGCCACTCATCTCCCTTTTTGAATCATCTCATCACGCCTGATCTATCGCTAAATAGACTACGTAAGATATTATCATAAACGTACGTTTTAATTCGTAGCTTAACTCTATCTTCACCGATGACTGTCGTTCAACGTATACCTTTTCTGGATCACGATCGCGACGATGTTGGTCGATCGACGTGACATCAAGGAAAAACCGAATTACATTTTTTCCTCGGTTTATGTACGAGTTCTCCTAGAAACGGGCTCGTTCGTTTCCGTCGACGTTCAACTGAACGATGGACGATCGACACGATAATCGAGAACGAATTTCGTCGCGATCCTTCAGAATTCGAGCGATTTACCAGGAAAATCTGCAGCGACGTAACCTTTTCCGGCTGCTTAAACCTGCATGCTGTAAGATCGTGGATCTCGATTCATCCGCGAGAATGTCGGCGCGCGGGGTTTATTGTACACGGAAAATTATCGCAACGATGTTATCGGCGTGATTGATCGCCGCGTCGCTCGACCGATCTCGCTCGCAACGTTACGACGTGATCCACGGAGGTATTCATATTTTATATGATATAAGACTGTTTACAGGATTTTCGTCGGGGTGAGAAACCTCCGACACGCAACAGTAAGCGTAAAAATGATAGAACAGAGAGAGGACGTCTTGCAGCCGTTAGACGAATAGTAGCAACCCGATATCGAGTTACATTAATTAACGTTTTGCGATACCTAACACTCGATACCTTGAAACTATCTTAATATTCTTTGCGCCACTAGGGTGTACCAACGTTAGGTTCTAATTCCTCGAATTCTTCCAATACAGGCATACGTTTTCTATTCGATTCGATTTGATTCGCGAGTAGCATCTGTACAGCGGTAGCGTAAATGTTGACTGAACGTGCCTCTGATTCTCCCGGTGATGATTAATTAAAATGCTGTGCTTTAGTCGGAGCATAAGCGTTTGTCTATTCAAGAATTCTGACTCCTCGGAGGCATTCATCTCCTTCAGGTTTTCGTTTCTCGTTTCGCATACCCGAGATTAATATTCACCTTTGTTCCTTATATTCGTACACAATAGGTGTCTTAATATTCCATTGTTATCGGATTTAATATCTATTGTCGTTACACTGCAAATTCATTGTTTTTCGGTTATGATGAGAGTTGTTCTAATAATTCATTCTATTCAAAGATTTATCCTAACCTGTTCTATAATCTATTCCAACAATCTATACTCTAAAACTTATTCCTACACTTACTATTCCCCATCGATAAAATTTAAACAATAAATACTCCGTTTATCAGTGATTACACGTCACATTATTTCCAACTAAATTAAAACACAACAAAGATATGACTTAGATATACCAGCATCTTTTGAAAGTTTATCAGTGATTACACGTCACATTATTTCCAACTAAATTAAAACACAACAAAGATATGACTTAGATATACCAGCATCTTTTGAAAGTGGTATAACTCCATTTTTGGAAAGAAATGAGTTGGTGGTAGTTTCAATGAAATATAGATGTCCTCTTTATTATAATATAATATATATAATATATTTATATATACAAAATATATATGAAAAAATGGACTTATACCATTTTAACGCCTTGCCCAATGCTTCATTTCTTAACTATAATCGATACAACTACTTTATCGTTAAAGATTTATTAAGAACACAACAAATTTTCACGCTTATTCTGTCTACGTTTACTCCAAAGGTTAATTGATAATAGAAAAGTAATATCTCATTCATATTTCAAATTAATAACAGTTATATTTCTTAAATTCAATTGACAATTTTCACGAGTCTGACACGATATTGTAGATCAAGGTATTGAAAAAAACGGCTCATATATTCTCAGTACAAACCCCGACAGAGTTTTCCGAGCGAAACGAACAATCTCCATTTACTCAATTGTGGGGATGAATGCCTCGAAGTGGGGGTGGCGTCCTTGAACGGCCAATTGATTCCGCTCCGACTATACTCCGCGGCGTTCCCGTGACTAAGCACATCCGAGCAGTAATCTATTTAGTCGCGTCGGTTGTTACCGCGATAACGATTCTCGTCGGCACGATACCCGGCAATCGTGCGTTTAATTGCATACCGATATTAAATTACCATCGGCCACGTGCCCGACGCCATTACACCGATATTAAAACACGCGGTGTCCTCCTGTAGCCGACTGGCACAAAAGAACGGAAGCAATTACACTGTAACCAGCGGCCCTCTCCCGCCCCCCTTTTCTGCCACTGTTCGTTCCTTTTTTTTTGCGTCGACCCCTTCTCCCCCCCCCCCCCCCTCCTCCACCCTCTCCCGAACCCGTTCTTTTTTCGTACGCTGTGCCGAAGCCAACGATTCGATTAAAATTTCAATTACCGCCGACCGTCGCCGATAATTCAACAACCTTTCTCGTTTGATTTGTCTTGTACGAAGCACCACCGGTCGTAATCGAACCCGCGAAGTAATACGAGTACGGCGGTACTTTTTATTAATCGATATGTATCGACAGATGCTTCTATCGCTGTCGTGGCCGATCTTACGATCCTTGGACCCATTGTATATGTTTCTTGTTTGGCTTTGTTGTAAATACCTACCTTTTTAAATTCGTACAGGTCGAGTACGTTTTGATATAAGAATGTTGCTCGCGAGACGTTTGGTTCGAGTCTTCATGGATTTCCAAGAATCTTTTGGAAGTGGCAGTTGACGGTGATTATTGGTGTGAAATTTGTTTGCTTTCTTTTTGGGAAGTTAAGCAGTTAACCTGTTTGCATCATTAGCGCATGTATGCGCGGATTCTTCGTGGTACGTGTCAGGGGTGCCGTTGTACGGGTGCCATCTTTTGGCCATTATAATTAGAGCGCACGTGAACAAGGACACGAAGAGTTACACTGTGTTCATTACCGTCAAGATTTACTAGTCAAGATTTTCCAATATTCATTAACGCGTTGACTGCCACGGTGGTCAACGATGGCCGGAGCTTCCAAATTGCTTGAAAACAATTACAATAAGAAAATTGATATTGAATCGAAATATTTAGTAATACTAGAAGCTAGATAATAGTGTAATATGAGTACTGTAATACCAAAAAATTAAATGAATTCTTTGTTTACGCCGCGTTATTTTTCATTTTCTATACGTTTCCCGTTTTTATTTGTGTCACGCAAATGGGTTAACTTCATCATTTTCCCAGAGTACTTTCCAGAAAAAATGCCGAATTACCGAGAACATTTACATTTCCAGCGACGTGTATCGATAACGACATCGATGTAGACTCGTGCCACTAATTTTCGTAGTGTACAATTATCGTAACATACAGTATTCCCTCTTTACAATCACGCTTGGTAAACTTCCTTGTACGTACACCCCTGTCGCTGCCACATCACGTAGATTGTTATCGCCACCAGGGATTCCACTTTCGTCTGGCAAAGAAAGAAATGACGAGCGAATCAGAAGGACCAAGACAGAAGCCAGCCCGTGATAAATGGAGCCATTAGACATTCACATCCATTACTCTTTATAATCACGCCTTCAGTTCCGCGCGGCGTGCTTCAACAGTTTGAATCACGGAGAGCCCTCGCGGAGTTGATTCAGTTGTTTGTTACGATTAAATCGCGAGTCCGTGCAGAATTCTGTAATAGGAAGTAATTTTAAATCGTATTCTTATTTTTATATTGTATATTATTAGACCAAAACATATTTGACTCTAATCTAGCCTTAATTTCGTTTCAGTGGATCATAAATATTAATTCTCAACTTTCTATTCATAAATATCTCACCTGTATGTACAGTGGCGTTCAAAAGTTCTCGGCCAGGTCGTTTTGCGAGCTCTTCTTGTACAGTAAAGACTTTAAAGACTTTTTGTCCTTAAGTGACTACCTATTCTTTACACATATCTGTATAGAAAGAAATAATACATAATTATAATAAACTTCGGAACGCGTCAATTTAACTGTTCTTTAAATACACAACTATGTAAATGAAATAGTACGGTTTCTTTCGCAGTATCCATATAAATATATCCTTATTTATTATATTAACACATTGACCAAGGTAGTCACTGGTGAAATCACTTCGATATGACTTGAAAACAATTGTAATTTAAGACAACCGATGTCTAATAAAAATATTCAATAACACGAATAACTAGATAATAGTGTAACGTAAGAATTGTAGTAAAATACTCGAAATGGGAAAAAATACAATATTAAATCATTTGATTGAATTGCATTGTTATTATTGCAGGTTCATCTAGTTGAATGTCGCCGCATTAGCTAGCATTGTTTATAATATAGAAAAGTTTTCAAATAATTGGATCACCAATGACTCCCGCGGCATTCAACGCGTTAATTAATAATTATCCCTATTTACCTTTGCAAAGGAGTAAGTGATACGTAAAATGCTGTTTTTGTAGCAATAAACGTGTTAACAGAAATTCCTTTCAACTCATCCCATCGAAGAAACACTCCAAAAACGATCTAAGAAACTTTTGAATGCCACTGTAAGTAACAAACGCTCGCAGTGATAAAGAAAGAATACTGTATAAAGATCGCGATATTTCTCAGCTACAGCGGCGAGTACCGTGTTGAAAGGTTGTGTCTGCTTCGGATAAGCCAAGAACGATATCGGCTGTTCGGTGATAATTCTCTAAAGCGGCGGAAAGAACAAGGTAGACAGAACTCGCTCCAAGAAAGAGTAGAACAACGGAATCGTGCGCGAATCCCTTTCCCTCTCGAGCCCAAAAATTGCCGAACGAAATTATCTATCAATTGTGTACATGTGTTTATTACTCTTATATTGACTCAATGATGTTATTCTGTGGTGCTTTGCATGTCTCTATTGGACTCTGCATGTCGTATAGGGCATCGTAAGTACTTATTAAATGAACTCATCAGAGAATACACACGACACTTCCGCAAATAAAAAAAAAAGAAAAGAAAGATAAAGATATATATATATATTTATATATTTATATATATATATATTTATATATTTATATATTTATATATTTATATATTTATATATTTATATATATATATATTTATATATTTATATATTTATATATTTATATATTTATACAGTATATATACCTTCGGACAAAGTAACGCGTTTGCTGCGTTGCGACAGTCGAATGGGCGATTCTAGATCGGCCGATCGTATTTTATTAGTCGTGTACCAAAGCTTCTGTTGGTTTCTCTAGAGAATATGCAGAAGGTAGTGAGTCTGTAAGAACAGTCGGGACACTCTGACATTCTCAGACGTTTGCCAAAGATCAGAATTATCTTCGAAGCAATTCGACTGAACGCTTATTAAAATTCTATACTGATTTCAACCGTTGACAATGGAGAGATTCATTTTCCTCGGTGTACTCCCAATGAACCGACTGCGCTTACCGCATCTGAGTTTCTAGATTAATTTCTTAGATGTTAAAACAACGCCGAAACCGTGATCATTCAAGAGCCAAAAGAATAGGGAGGACGTTTCGTTCTGCTCGGTCCGAGTGCCTCGCAGTTCGTTTGAGCGAAGGGTAAGGGTAGCTCGAGACACGATGTCAAGCCAAAAAGGATTCTAACGTTCGCTTCGAACACGAAATTAACATCGCGATTACGAATCGATTGTAAAACGTTCAAATTTATTTATTCCTCGAGGTAGAATTTCAATGGGAAACACGTTTGCCTTCGGTTCTCGGGAAATGGAAGCAAACAGTATCGCAATGAATCGAGATTACGGAGAGCTGCAATCGATCGAAGGGCAAATATCAGACTCGCAGGTTTGCTTCTGATTAATCGGTAATTAAAGAAAGTCGTAAAATTGTCTTTCGTAGACGGCGGCTGCGTTTATAAACGTTCCACTCGTCGCCGACGTTTCTAATTAAATTCTTCTTGGCTTCATTAGCGACACAGCTTGTGGCAACAGAACGAGGGTCCTTCCGGTGATTGGAAACGTATTCAATTTTCGAGCAGTCAAGTTTTTTTTTCATTTCCTTCCCCGAATATCTCTTTCTCTTTCTCCTTCCCGTCAACCGTCCATTCTCTTATTTTCCGCCTTTTTTTCATTTCCAATCGAGGCTCAACGTTGTTTGTAATAGGTTTTATCGTTCATTTATTCCCACGAGTTTTTAGATGTAGGCCAGTATCGTTCATTGGATACTTCTCCGCTTGCTCACGCCGACTCGATGATATTTTAACCCCGATGATCTTTCGCCACGCCGCCGAGCAGGCCGGTGGTCCCTCTTTTGTTATTCCCTTTATCCAGTGACAATATTGTTTCACCGTGACGCCGCCGCTGACGTCCGGTTAATCTTCCCTTTTACAGCTTCCGGTCCGAGGAAGTTCGTGGAAGGCAGATTAACGCGAAAATAGACGGAATCGGAACTCGCCGAGCAAACGAATCGTTCCATGCAAGACAGAATTATAAAATGGTTTATTCAGATACCAATAACAAAGGACACGTGGGTAACTAATGGAGATATTGTCAGCATTTTTCGTACGACGCGTGTATTAATCGACAAAGAATATTCGTTGAAATGAGAAAATTGGTATTATACAATCCTGGCAACGTTGCTATTGAAATCCTTTTTCAACAGATCTTTGATCTGCCTTATTTCTTAAACCGATTAAGTCCTTTCGTTGTAAACTATGGTTTCGTATTGATCGATGCTTGTACAGTACGTGTGAACAGTCTTTTTTTTCTGTAAAATAGTTCGACAAATATAACCTCGATTATTTCTAGAGCGTAAAAGCTTATTGACAGAGTGGATAGATAATCGTAGCGATATTTTATTACTATCCAGTCCGACGAACAGAATTTACAGCTGGGTCATCGGCCTCCCTTTTACCTCGCGGAATTTTTATGACTGTCTGCTGAAATGAGTTATCCACTAATAAAAACTTCTCGACTGTCAATGTCTTCATAGTGTTCCTATGAAACTGTAACGAAAAAGGCAACGTTTTTTATGTTCATCTTTCATGGTAGAACGCGCCCCATTGTCACGGAACTAAGTAATTACCTATTCTCGTTAGGGGATAATAATTTTGTGGCAAAGTTGACAGAATATTTTCGTGTTGTACAAAATAATTGTGTTGGCAGAATATTTTTATTTCACATTTTGATCTTTCTACATACTAATTTTGTAACAAAATTTTTAATATTTTAATAATATATTAAAAATATATTATTATTATTTATTATTATTTTTTATATTTTCCATTTTTGAAAAATATTTTAATATTTTATCTACTCTATCAATATGAGAAGTGAAAGAACTATGGTAAACAAGCAAGTTCATTCTTTTTAATGAATTTTTCGAGAAAGATCTATGCTATCCATTAGAAATTTCGGATTTTTTAACTTCGAGGGTTTCGAGGCTATGGATAGGTGAAAAAGGAAACAGTGGAACCATTCGTTCGACAAACGGTCGTGAACGCGCACCTTTTCCCTTCTATCGTCCAGTGTTTCTCATTTTTTCTGTTCTCAGTCATTAATCCGTTCGATGAGCGCCGAGGGACGAGAGCTGAGCGAGAAATCGAGTGTCACCAGCAACTAATCACCGGCTCGTTAATTACCCTCCGCCCTTTAATCCGATCGAACGGTTCGATGTCCGGTTAATGCACGTTTTCCCTCCGCGCGGTCCCTCTAACAATTAAAAGGTCCAAAAGGATACGAGTCACGATGATTCGCGACGCGATTTCACGTCATCCCAGATCAAGCTACATTCGTTTCGATCCAGTAACTTAAATTCACTGTTAACACGTTGATCGCCGTGTCGAATTCGACTGACGCGATTCTGTAAGAATTCTATATTCCAAAAATTCATTTCAAAGCTAAATCGAATCATTTGATTGATTCAGTTCATTCAATTCATTCATTCGTCCAACAGTTTCAATATGAAATTAAGAATTGCAGAAAACGTGAAATTTACTGAATTATAAATTAATTTGGAAGTTGATTAATTCTATTAATTTAATTCATCAATGAAAAAGCTTAAGTATCGAATTGAGAATCGTTGGAAATTCGTAATTTACTTAGATCAAAATTCATTGATTGATTACTGCAGACTCATTGATACTTCCTGATTAACTAATTATATTAGTTACATTGTTCCCAATATTTGATATACTTTCTAATTTGATTAATTCAATTGTATCTACGAAGTGTGAGAAGGTTAAATGTCAATCGTTATGGAAAATCTAGATCTGTTTTCTAATGAAAAGTAAAAGTATCTGCTTCATCGAGGAAATCGTTTCGACTGCACAGGATTTTGATGGTAGTTGATTTAGCAGTCAACGTGTTAATTAGCGGTGCTTTGATCTACGCGGGCTCGTCGACGAGCCGGTTATCGTGTCTTGACGCGAAGCAACGTCTCAACGGTGCGACCACTCACGTGCGCCGACTCTTGAGTTCGTTTGATCGTGTCGCGGACATAAACGGTGTCTTCCTCCGTTGTACAGGGTGATTCGCACGAATGGGGTTGTTAGTATTTTATTAACGAGAATAAGTGGAATTGGTTCGGTATCAACGCGACCGTAAAAGGTGTCGGACAATGTTAATTTATTGCTTGTTCTGTGAAACGAGTGTGTACTCAATGAAACGTTCTCAATATTTCACAGTAACTTCAACAAATGTTAATCCCCACGTTCTGTTTATATAACAATTTCCGTCTATATACTTCTGTGTCGCAATGTGAAAATATAAACAACGTTACCTAAACAGGGCAATTTGTGATCAAAGAGTTACGATATCCCTAACGAACCCGACATCCGTTGACAGAAATAAATTCAATCGGATAACGGAGCATGGATTCGAACGGTTGTAACGTAATAAAACTTGATAAAAGAGAAGTATATTTTATAGTAATGGCCATTCCATCGCAAAGCAATGCAAACTACAATAGAACGACAAGAACAAAGCCGCATTATTTATGTACATATAAAAATGAGCAAAAAAGCTTGCTCTAATCCATAAATCCCCTTTATGGTAGACATTCATTGCACACATGCATGAGGAAAATAAAGAAATATTACCGAACGATCGATGGGTATTATCAATTTCTCATCTACAAAGAAAGACGTGATATCACCCCCGTTTTCTAAGAATCGCTCTGTACAATGTTTATCAATTTCCACGCTGAAGAGCGCCTCGTATCTCGGAACATCATCGACGGTGATTTTAACAACCCTCCAAAATTCCCTTAACGTTCTAGCTTTTACGTTACCACCCCCCCCCCCAGAACCCGGAATTAAACGTTTCAAAACAGCTTGAAGCTTTTACGTTTCGATAACCCATCCTCTAAGTCCTTATAAGCATTTTGTTTTGTCATCTTTGCGCGCAAGCGAAATATGCGAAGACTCAGGCGACAAGCTTGTTTGTCGCGCGTACACGTATAATCGGTTTACGCGCTCGCGTGTCTGGCCGCGGAATTCCTTAGAGCCGCTTCGCAAATTTCGTGGCACGAGGTTATCCGCCCTCTTTCGCTCCTCTTTCGTTTCTACGATCATTTCCATTTCTTTCTTTCATTTTCTTTGTTAACGGTCCCCCGTAGAATCCGTCGGCCGGTGCCCCGAGCACGATAAATAGAAATCTCTTCTGTACATTCAGGAAAAGGAGGACGGGCCGGTGTACAAGTTTTACCAGACGATCCGAGATTTCGGCGATGAAATCATGGGCAGCATAAGTCAGCTGCGCAACGTCACCCTGTTCGCACCGAGCAACGCTGCCCTCGAGGAGCCCGGCGTGCAGAAGATCCTGCAGGACAAGGAACGCGTCAAGGAGATCTTGAACCTCCATTACGTCAAGGAACGCCTGCCCCTCGACAAAATCAAGAACAAGAGCGTCAACCAGGTGAGTCGATTTCTCCGTTCAAACCTGCCCGTTTTCATAGTTACAAGATTCTTGGAATCGTTTAATGCAGTGTTTCCCAATCTTTCTTGTGCCGTGCCCCATCTAAGTCTTTCTAAAATTCTTATGCTCCCCTATGTAGCATATACACAATTTTTAATATTATATTATAATATTTGTATAATATTTATCATAATATTTTTGCTATTTTGTGAAATATATGAAGTGATATTTCAAATTTCAATTGCCTGTGGGGCGACGGTCTGACATTGGAAAACACTGGTTTAGTGTATATAATTAACGTTAGGTTTACCGACATTTTTTTATACCTATCTCAATTTCACCCAACAATGTCACATGTTCTTGAAAAAACAACTTCAAAAATGATATTATACACGATGATTTTATAAATGAAACTATGAGATGTATGGATAAAAGTGAGCAGTTCGAGATAGGTCAAAATGATTTGTCCGGTAAACCTAGCGTTCAATAACTCGAATCGCTACAATTATTTGTTCACATGTTGCGAATAAAGATATTCTAAGAACAATGAAAATATTGGCCAGAATGAGATAGTGAAGATGTACCTAATGCATTCACACGAGAGACGTAATTCGTATCGAATGTGTTGGAATAGAGATTTGTTTAGGAAATCACATTGACGAGAATTTCTATTGTTAACCCTTAGCAGTCGATTTTGTAGTCTACCATTAACTACGATTATTTTGATAATATCCCTAGTGAAAAAATATTAGAAAATGTTATAAGATTTCTTAAATTACTCATTTCCCCTTTTAAAACGAAGTTTGCATATATGGCGAACGCAACAATCTTAGAGTAGTTTCTTCAACTTCGTTTAAGATATTTAACACTATAAATAGTTCGGTAGCGAAATCTATACACTGCAAAGGGTTAATATTGAAAATCAGTAACCAATGTAGTTTTTAATTCTTCTCCGCCATTTTGAAAATTAGTATTCTTTAAAATTGGAACAGATTTCTATATCCGAGAGAGTTCGTGTCCATTAAAGGATCAAAAAGTTCAGAAACCTATTTTAGCAGGTTTGCAGATAGGAAAAATTTAGTCGAGCTCTTTGCGAATGAAATACTTGAAGCGATTCGAGCCTCTATTACTCCCGAAAGAGTACGAAAAGGCCATCATCTTATTTGCGTCGCCGGTCGAAATTGTTTCCGTGCCAAGACTCCGTTGTTTCCCGCAATGCAGGCATACATACTACGACGCGGCCGACTTTTCCTTTACGCTCAGCCGCGGTGAAACGCTCTAACGAGAACAAGAACCAAGCACTTAGCACAGTTGATTAACCCAATGACTCTTTGTTTTGTTTTCTTGTTTAAAGAAATCCTTGGACGGGAAGCCACACGTTGGGGTAATTACAGATTTATACAGCTTTCAGTGTTTCTGTTGGACTGTTCGTGATCTTTTCTCTGCATTTTATTTTCCTTTCTGTTCGCATTTGCCTGATTTGTTCCTCGATGTTCGATTCTGACCCAATGACTCGGTGTGTCCATGTCGGTTCAATTGATCGTTTTCATTAACACGTTAGAACAAGCTGTGTATTGTTAACAAGAAAACTGGAAGGAAACTTATTTCCCCTTGTACTCGCCAGCCGAGTCGTGTGTATGTAACTTTCCCTGCGCGAAATACTCTTATACGCTTTTTGTTTCTCATGCTTGCTTCTCTGTTAACACCACACGTTTGCACTTTCTAAGCTAACATTCGACGTACCGTTGAATTCGCTTTTTGTTCGTGGAAATACCATAGGTATCGTGATTCTTTTACGGTAACCTGGAGAAACGTAATCGAACTTTGAGAAAGTTCTTTCGTCGAAGATACAACGAACGCGATTGTGCAAATAAATCGCGAAAAGATATCTTCTTTTCTTAACGATCTTTTTCACCAAAGAAGTCCAATATTTTCGTTGCGCGAATGACAATAAGGTAGTAAGAGGCGTTCCGTTATTCCATGGAGAAATTTTGTAATGCTGATTGGATGATAATGAACTCCGCAGGAATGGCGAACGAACCGACGTCCCTGCTCGACTTTCGGGAAAGTTCGAGGGGAGCCGAGGTAGCCGGCGTTGTTATGACGTTACGCGTCTTTCGGAAAACTTTTACCTTCCAATCCACTTAATCTAAGGAACCCACTCTCCTTATCGGGTTTCGCCGGGAACTTCATTTTCATTTAACGCCGCTTCCCGAACTTGCGACTCGTTCACATAACCTATTTCTCTCATATGTAAGGTACAATCTGTATACTTTCTAACGAACGATTACTATTAATTATTCATCAACCTTCAATATTTCGCAGATTATCGAAAAACTCGTTGAATTATTTTTCGTTACTGTTGATTCATTCGTCGCCGAATGTATTTTTCATACGATTTTTAAGAATTTTTTACTTATATAAGGGAAGATGCGATACGATCGATGCATTCGACGCTTTTTGTTTCGGGCTATATGTTTATGGAAATACTGCGGAAGCATTCGCTCGAAGGTCAATATTTTCCTCGGATAAGTTGATTCGCATTCGCGGAGTTCCGCGATGTTGAATTATGAGCGGGCCGTCGAAAAATACATTCCGCCGCCGGGTAAAAAGGAAATGGAAATCGCTTCATTGAAGCAATCCATTCCCGGTTCGGCCGCGTGAAAGAATAATATCAGTGTAAATTTATAAATTCCGCCGGTCCTTTGGATAAATTTCGAAACGGGTTTTATCCCCACCCGCGCGGCATTGTTCGGGAATTTGAAAGCTTGTTTACACGTGCGTTTACGCGACAAATTTATAGGGTGATACAGAAGCGTTTTGCAAATCCGGAGTGAAAAATCGCGGTTTTCCACGGTCATAATAAACGACGGTGAACAACCGCGAAAAATACAATTCGAAATGTAATTCCGCCTTTTGTTCCATTGCGTGAAATACCTCGCGACTCTTTAATCGCGGTCACAGAAATGGAAAACAAATGGAAACAGAGTGAAACGGTAAACCAAGAACGAGCTCTTTCGGAAAATATCTTTCTCCGTTCTTTATGGCGGAACGAGATTTCTGTAGTAAAGGAAAATATTTTTGTTTCCAATGAACATTGTTAAATCAAGTTTCCGGCGTTCACGCTTCCATCTACGGTTCACGGTGTTGCGCTTTAACGTCCTGAACTTCTGAAGTCGGATGGAAGCTTGCCAATTTTAAATGTCGTGAAACTTCCAGATTGTACTGACTACATTTTCTGGTATGTTAAGTTTCTGGAAACCAGAATCCTTTTATTCGAATCTTTCTGGAAGCGTGTGACTGTGTTTGATGCTTTTAATCTCTCGTCGCTGAATCGTAACTTTGTTTCGCATATTTGTATGGCATAAAATGAAAAACTCTCTGATCTAAGAAGAAACGAAGGGAACGTGATTTAATAGTTTGTTTAAGGATTTTTGTGCTTCTTCTTTGACCACGTATATTTCATGAAAATCAATTTTATCAGTTTCCGCTGTGTTTGGATCGCTCTGCGATGGTAATAGTCGTGACTACAATGCGACGAGTTGCGCATTCTGCAGACACCAGTATCTCGGATTTGGCCAACTACTATCGATTTTGACCTGTGAATGCAATTACACGAAATCACCGATATAGCTAATTACTTCCATGGCCACGCTTCAATCACTGGGAACGTTGATACGGAACGCTGCCTTTAATTATGCCCTGTCCGTTAATAAATGAACATTCTACCAACACGAATAAAATATAGTAAACTCGCCTGATAAAGGCACGCGCCCTCATTATGCGTACGATCGGCGCCGGACAACCGATTAACGCTCGACAAAATATCGCGCAATTTATCCGAGTTGCTGACGAAACCAGAACAATCGTAATCATTCCGTCAACGTTAACGAACACTGACCGATGTGGATGTAAAATGGCACGATTGATTTGATTCTTTTCGGTTACGGTAATGATACAATTCATTTTCACGCGAGACTGATATTTCATCATTTTCTTAAATAGATATACAATAGTTAAATACATTATGATTCATTTTTATATCTCTGTAGAATTTCCCACGGTAGAAAACTATAACGATATGAAAACCCGGAGCTTCCGAATTGCTTGAAAACAATTACAGTAAGAAAATTGATATTGAATCAAAATATTTAGTAACACGAGAAGTTAGATAATAGTGTAATATAAATACTGTAATACCAAAACATTAATAATTATATTTGATACTATTTTCCTCTATTATAAAGAAATAAATCTTACTATTGATAACAAAACGCTCGAAATTCTCGTGGCAGACAACGTGTTAACACTAACCGTACTGAGAACCGGATTTAAAATTCTGCGTTTCCTTCCGTTCAGTTAACTCTGTATCAATTCCTATATTGCCAATTAATCAGTTTTCTAATTCTCAAGTTTCCCTTTGCTTCTGTTTCCATTAAAATAATATATCATCTAACTAGTTTATTTTTATTTTGTAGTTAGTTATTTGACTGGTTACTATAGGAAAAGTGCCGGTACAATTAATGTTAATGATCATCGTCATCGCATCATCGCGTGTCGATTGTTTAGTAAGGAATTCTGAAGATACATCGTCACTTAGTGGCACAGTTATTAAATTAAGATACACGACGATGTATCATTTATTAAATTTCTCCTTCCCCAATTAAATTCCAGGTATTTAAACGTTGGAACTGAAACACACATAAATTTCGTGATATTAAATTTCGCCCAGCTCTAACGCGTTCAACGGAATTAGAGTCAGAGGTTCGGTTAACGGGCGAACAAACGAAGAAGAAGAGCTCCGTGAAATGGAAGCCTCTCCAGACGCATGAATTAATTTACGAACAGATTATGATAAAATCTGGACCGGCCGCGCTAATATCAGCACGCTAATTGCCGGTTATTAAACAACATTGACCGGTAACGCACGGAATATTTATTAACAGCACGGCCGTGGCTACGGTCGCGCCAATATTGACTTGCACACCTTCGTTCGCCGTGCCAGGATGCGTGTATTAATTGCTGTAAACAATGAGCAAATTGTTCTAATCACGAGTAATGCAGTTACCGTGCTGCGGTGAAATGTTCGTGCGATGGAGTACTATTGATTATTCAACGAGTAAAATCCGGGGAGTGCGTGTTTGGCTAAACTGAATCGCGGCAAATGAGATTTCGAGTTAAAATCGGGAACGCGGTTCCGTCAGAAATATTAAAGAAAATAAAACACTGAACATAGTTCTCAGTTTCGACTGAGTCGCCCGGAAGCCAACACGGTTCAGCGCAGAAAACAAAAATTCAGAAAATTAACACTGAAACTACCGAGCAGCTCAATTGACTGTTCGAAATTCCTCTGTAGAAACTCCAAGAGAGGTCCATTGAGACTTTAATTGATTTACAATTCTTTAATAATTTCTCAGGGACACATTTTTATCTTTTTAATAATTACAAAAAGAAGATATCAGGAATGGGTAATTTTGATCCATTTAGTACCTTCAGTAATGTAATGACTTCTGAAATTACTATACTACATATTCAGAAGCTATGAACAGAATGGCTTTCTAATCTAGAGAAGAAACAAAGAACCGTGTAAATCCTCGAATGACCAAAAAGAATATTATTCACTTAAATTTACAAAAATCGGGAAACATCGAGAAATCGACTTAACCGGAGCTTCCTAAGCGACTCAATTAATAATCGTTCATTCCATTGCAATAACTTGCTACCCATAAACGATTAATACAAACCATCCCCGTCGAATTCACAATTTATTTATCTATAAAGAAAAAGCACAACCGATGCGATCGGGAATAAAAACAACTTGCATCGTTCAACATGTTTACTGGATAACAAATCCTGTTTCATAGATTTCGAGTCCGATCGAAAAAGCATCGTCGTTCCACGTAAATACGGGCAAGGGACGGCGCATCATCGAATCGCAAGGGCTGCGGACCGATAACAGTATGTTCGGGGCAGCTTTATGCCGCCCTTTAATCGTTTTCCACTTACGAGGCGCGGCGGCGCTCGTTTGTCGGCCAAAATACGCGGCAGTTTTTATGCCAAGTGTCGACCGATTTGCATTAAACAGCGCACTCTCGCAAATTTATCACGGGGATATGTTTTATGTCGTCCCCGTACTTTATGACGCGCGGCCCACTCCCGCGCTCTCCCTTCCCTAACCCCAATGAGACGATAAAACAACCGCGGAAGAGAAACACCGAAGTTCCGTAACGCGGCATTCAGTTTCATACGAGATAACGCGACTCCGTGTTTTTTTTCCTGCCGCGAGACGGACGCGACGGGCCGCCGTAATTAATTCGTTCGGCGTCACCGGAACGCAATTCTGATGCAACGGCCGCCATTCGTCGCCGACGAATGGCACTTGATCCTGCCCGAACGGGAATACAATTGTTTCCGCCAGGAATTATGTCCTGGTGAAAATGGCGGTGAATAGTTCAGTGTTTCTGTTTCCGTGCGAACAGCAAGAAATACGTAGGCGCGTTCCGTATACCGTTCATTGGAACTGGATTTTTGGCCAACCAGATTTCATTTAACGGCACTCGATTGTTTCGCGTTAGTTCCATTTATTCTAGTTCTCTATTGTTTCTTTATTATCTCTGTTTATTACTCGGGATTACGGAACAACAAGTCGATGTTTGTTGGATATTATGGGCTTTGATTAAGGTCTTTGATTTTCAGTGATGCAATTGTATTTTATTGATGCAAATCCTCGTTGTCTATTTCTGTGAATTCTAAAATTTATAGATAGATAAACTGTATAATAAGTATTTGTAAACCTACGGTTAATTCTTCAATCATGTTTTATTAACACTAGATTTACAGAACGACTCAGTGTGACTCATATTGAATTTTATAAGCATTGTTTGGTAAATCTTTGTATCGATTTTTATTAACGCAGTTATGCAAATATGTATGCTAATTGTCTACTCTTAAACCTCTAGTTTCTAAGATCTAAATGAACGGATAACAATTTTTCTAAGAACAGTAGAATACACTGTATAGTGAGTGTCAGTAAATCTAGTGTTAATGTAGTACTACCAATGATTGACTTCATAGAGATTAACGGTGTTCGTGTATTGTTATAGTTATAATTCCGATATTGAAATATATTGCGAATAGATGTTCGGTAAATGATTACCTGCTTGAAACGAACGATAAACGAACTTCGAACGGTGGATAAATATTCCATTTTACAAGACGGCGCCGGAGAATCTGTCTTGAAAAGAAGCTGCAACGAGAGGATGAACAAAAACTTTCTGATGTCATTATCCTCGGTCTCGTCTTAATCCCTAGTAACGATCCCAATCGTCGAGCTCAAAAACGTATCTTTATAAAAAGCAAAAGGAGGTAATGCGAATAAAGATGCATGAATAAAAAAAAACGACGGGGCTGCAGATCCAATGAATCGTAAAATGAGGAGGGCAAAAAGCGCAAGACGTTCGGCAGAATGAAAAGCAAAGGTAGTGATTTTCGCGAGAAAGAGGCTTATAGGAAAATTCTTTGTAAGGGGCGTGGATTTTCATGGAATTTATTCGATCTGCTCTTTGAAGCCGGCAGTCCCGGGGAGGATGCATCTATCTGCGAATGCAGCAGCAACTCAAGATCAGAAAAGTAGCCGGAAGTGGTGCGGAGTGCAAGTCGGGAAATTCATGAGAGGGGGATCAACCGGAAAGGAATCACTACCTTTAAGCTCCCTCTCTTTCTCTCTTCCCGCTTTTTCTCCTTTTTCTTTGTCGCTTCCGCTCCCATTAAACTTTATTCAAAAAGCATTCGGTTACAATGCGAAAACAAATTTCCGACTTCGAACCGTATTTGCGAGAAGGGAACGGGAATCCACAGATGTTCCTATCGCCATGTGAACGCTTTTCACGATATTTACCGATTGCTACTTGTTTTTACCGCGGTCATAGAATATACATTAGGAAGCAAGAAGTGAGGTTACGTGGAGCTTATGTGGAATCGGAGAACACTTTGGAAATAGTGTTTGCAGATGAAACTCTTGGGATTTATATTGAATCAAAGAATTAATTGGCAATCGATCATCTTTGAATTCTATGCAGTACTGAAGTTAGCTTATATTCAAGATAGCGGCTTTACCATAATTCACATTTAGAAAGCATCTTCTTGGCAAATCATTTTAAATATAACAGTTTTATTTTTTAATTATCAGTCACACTATAGAATATAATTAATTCAGATGTAATAATGTTACTATCTTTATTATATTCTTTCTGCAAATTCAAATGTCTATTAAAACTTTAGTATGTTTCAATTGACCAGATTCGTAGAATTCGTATTCGGTCAAATTGCTCGTAGTGCGTTTTAATTAATAAACAAAGTTTCGTTCCTGTAAAATATTCACGAGCGGCGGCGCACGGAGAGGGAGAAAAGCAAAACGCGAACCTCCTCTGAAATTTATTATAACATCCTTTCTTGCTGCGCTTACTTAAGTACGCATAGATGTACACATAACGAACAGAACTTATTGCTAACTGTTTAACGACGTTCCCTTCTCTATCTCTCTTTCTCTCTCTCTTTCTCTCTGTTCTTTCAACTTTACCAGAAACTTTCGAGCCAGGGACCGCACACAACTTTTAACTCTCCTATCTCGCCTTCCTGTCGTCGTATTTCGCAGTTAGGTAGATATGTACGAGTTTCTTGTTTGCACGAAGCTGACTTTCAACAGTTCTTCGAATAAAAAGAAAGCGGAGGATAAAACGGCAGTGATATCTCTTCAACCGGAGATTGTCTGCTAATAAGGGGGCATCGTTCAATTCGTACGCGCCGATTGTAATGAAACTTCGCGCACAGATAAACGAAAAATATTTAAGGCGTATCCGTTTTTATTGCTACCTGTTCTCGTGTTTACGGGGGCGAATGGAAAAATTGCCTAACATAAAACTCCGGGTCGGTAAAACATGTAACGATAGCTCGGAATTGGCAGTTGCTTCTTTTCATTCGCGAATTATTTGAAAAATCCGAGGAAACTTGTGTTTATTAGCTTGATTAATGTTACACTTACCGTCTGCACGGTTTTTTACAAGTTATTAATAGATAATCTTCTTTTAACGGTTCTTTCTTTACAAAGGGCTGGGATACTTTTTTATTCGACGCCTCTCCCTTTGTTCGTTTCTGAGATAGTCGATACACATTTACTGCTTTTACAATTTTCGAGTGCTTTTCACCATGGCTTGAGCCACGCGAGGTCATTCACGGTTCAATCACGCTTCGCTCCCGATCCGATCGAATATTCACTTATTCACGGAACGTGGTTGCTGACGGTTTCCACTTGTTTTTTTCAATACTCCATGACGAAATTAAAATATAAAATTTCGCTGTTATGCACCTTTCGGCTGTCAACCACAGTTTTGATCGACGTTCGACCGATGCGGAAACAAAACTGTTAACGCTATCGGTACAGGTAAGGACAGGTTGTTAACGCGGATCAACTCTGAATACAAAATACCTAGGAAATTTTTACCAGCTATGAAAAATACGCGATGAATATTTTTCATTGCTTCACTTTGCGCGCGAATTTTCATTGCAATAAACGCAACGGACGATACGCGCGTTTCGTAAGTTTCCTTTCTATAACTAGATTCATTTTCGCAACGATCAAAGCGAGAACTGAAAAAGTAATAAATTCAATGGTTAAGGTAATGTTTATATGCGCACGCTTTCGTTGGAACGAAGGATAAGATGTTTATATCTGAAGGTTCATTCGTAGAATTGCTACCTTCTGTTTGAACATCTTGTGGAAGAATATCTGTTTCGTTTCTATCAAATGTTCGTCGTCTAAATTTTGTAGAATTCAAGTGAGATAGTTCGATGGCACTTAGATGGCGAATTATTCGAAGAACCGAATCACTTGTCTTCTCTCTCTCTCTCTCTCTCTCTCTCTCTCTCTCTCTATATGTATACATATATATATATATATATATATATATATATATATATATATATATATATATATATATATATATTCTGTCGCTATTTCGGTGTGCAGAAGTGACACGTCTGTAAAAATGTGTCAAGCGACCTTTCTCGAACTGACTTTAGGTTCCCATTGATTTCTTATAGGTACAAACAGCAGCCGATAGGAAGAAGCTGTACTTCAACGTAGTCCAGGGACCGAGCGGCAACCAAACTGTAACCGTCGAGGGTGGTGGCGTCAACGCAACGGTAGTCACCGCAAATATTGCTGCCACTAACGGATTCATTCACATTATCGACAGGGTTCTCGGTGTTCCTTACACAGACGTGCTAAATAAACTTAGGACTGACCCCATGCTCAAGTAAGAACTCTTCGTTTCATACAAGTAATTAATAGAATCAGAGAAAATCATTTTTATTTGCCTTTTAGTTATTTAATTCTTTCTTCTAAAGAACTTTAATACTAGACAAGTATACTGTTAGAATAAGAATTGTGCAAAATATCTGATTTCTTTTAACGAATCATTCATATTGATTTCTTCTTCGAAATATATATAACGCGTCATTTTATTCGAAGTATTTCAGTGTTACAAACATAATTATCGAAGTAATAAGAGTAAATGCAAGTAAAATGTTTTAAGTATCTTTAGGACATAAGTACTTAAGTAACTGCGTTTCCCGTGTACCCGTATTTCGTCAGGAGCATTAAATTTTAAGGAAACAGTACGCGTGTATGCCGTTAACATTCATTGACTGTTTTAAGGTCTCGTTTAGTCCATTGCGGTGCCTCTATGAGAAAGAAATTTGTTTCGGGTGCACGGCCAAACTCCTTTCTTCGTCCCGAATTTAATTAAAATAACGCAACAAATCTCCATTCCAATTACCGTGAACGTGCTCCGCTCCGCGGAAGAACTATAAACAGGGAATCTTACTCCGTGAATTAGACGGTACCGAGGGCTACACGTCGATCTATTAAATTCGTACCGAATACCATTCCCCTCGATTCCTTATTGATATTGTCCTTTAATTCAACTTAACCAGCCGCAATTGAAGGGACTTACAAAACGAAAATAGACCGCTCAACAATTGGAGAAAATCCAGCAGTATTTTTTGACAAGGCTCGAAACTAAAATATTCTCTTGAACAATTTGCCCTTTTACCGATGATGTTTCCTACTGTCTTTGCAATGAAAGTATTTAAATTGGTATACATAATACCTGTTTAAAAACATATTGAATTCTATCGTAATATTTCGATTATCGTAGATTTTCAAGTGATTAAAAGTTAAATTGATTAAGGCTGCTCCAACATTTGAATTTAAAAATCACGCGAAGAAATTATTTAAATTATTTTGGTTTGAATCATTCTTATTTAAATTATAGACGCATAACGGTCGATTGAGAAAATACGAAAATGTAAATGATTTCATGCATCATCCGCGCCTGATGTATTTATGTATATTACTTTCGTTTCGCTAGATTGTTTTCGCAAAATCATAACAACGCACGTTGAAGTCGGCGCATCGAGTATCGCACAGTGTGAATCTATCGTGATTTAATTCCCCTCGCGTTATTTCAATTACAGGCGCATCGATAATGGAAAATCCAATTAAACGATGTCCCAATAACCTGCAAATAAACTTCTGCGACGATAAAACCCCGTTAAATAACGCTTCCGTAACTAAACGTTCATGCGATGCCTGTTTTAACGCGCTCAGCTTATCCAAACAGTTTTCGTCCGATCAAAAATTCAGTAGAAATATTATCGGGCTGAAACAAAGCTCGCAGCAGGCGCAAAATCCCTTCCGCAGCCAGAAAAAACATACAGAATGGTTGACGCGTAACAGGTTTCCATTATTCATACTCTTTCTGTATTTTAAGTATTTTTTCGCCGATCCAATAAAGAACCTTAACTCTTTGCGATATAATTTCATTCACACTTTATTATTAATCATTCTTTCAAACGAATAAGAATTCTATATTCATACTAAACCTTCAGTTATTCTAAAAGTTGAATATCCATACTAGAAAAATAATATTCTATTTCAACTCGAAATGCATTCATCTGTGCAGAATCCTTCTTACAAATCCAACTCAATATTATAAATTAACCAATGAAACATTTCAACGCAAGAGAAAACGAATAATTTATTACTGAACTACACAGTATCATGAACGATGCGATGTCGCAAAATACAAGAGGTGGCCGGCGTACCGGCCATCTTGTCGCGGATCGGTGTTCACCGAACAACCGACCGAGCAGCTAGGAAACGGTTATGTGTCTGCTTTAATGCTATTAGCCCCTTTATACGATAGCTATCGTTACTCGATGCACTGGATGGATGGTGATGTCAGCATTCCATCACCCCATACCATGACATCCGGATCAGAGCCCATCCATTGCACTATCTCTCTGCCGTACAGCCGATGCCTATACGTTACACAATGTGCGTTTACGAATATACCGGGATCCGCTATCATCGATTTGTTTGTTTCCGCGATCGATACCTTTTTGCAGGGTATCCCCTGATCTTCGTGCGTGCGGAGAAATGAAAGACATAGCGACGCAAGAGGGGAACCTGCGAGTTCGAGGCTTCCCCACAGCACGTTTCATAATCGCCCTTTAGATGCGCGATCAGAAAGCGGCTGGATCCTTCAGTGGATCGTTACCTATAATAGAACTCTTGCGTTCCTCTGAAGTTTCTTTCATACAAGGGGCTCTTTCATACTGGGATATGTCATCGTACGTGCATGGCTCTGAATCTCTTAGTTATCGAGCTGCACAATAATGCTTACCGATTTTTGTAGCCTTTGCGGCAACGCTTGAAACACATTTTTCATGCGAAACAGAAAATGTCGGTATTCTTTCATTAGATAGTGTGTTCGTGTATATTGTGTATCTCATGTGGATTTATAAAAATAATATGGTTGAATTGTTTATACAAATTTAATGTATAATAGTGTTAACGATTGCTTTTTTTTTATTAATGTAGGATTAAATGCGAGTTCACCAGAATTCGAAAAATGACTAGCAACGCCATCCGACGACGATACGCGAAACCGTCTTGGTCGATTCAACTCGCAGGAGATTGTAGTACTTATAAACACAATTGATTCTTACCGAATCTGATATATGTCACTGTGTTACCGGCGGTAAGAAAAATATCTGGAGACTTCAGTGCCCGGTGGAACATGCGTTCACACTTATTTTCGAATATTACGCAATTAATTCATGCGGATTTGGTTGTACCTTAATTCTTGAAAGCGGCAAGGATTAAAAATGAATTCTAGAATGGAGATATTATAATAATTAGACGGATTTATAGTTTATAATGGTATAAAGAACGCACACGAATAGGTTTGAAACTTTTAATTTATTGAAGAAGTTTCAAATAGAAGCTGAATGGTTTTGAAACGGTTTTAAGTGAACAATTTCATTTTATTACTGATAAAATACTGATTGTTCGATCTGTTTACAGTACCACTTACTATCTGGGTCAACGACGCGATTTCAACAACCAATTGAATGAAACAAAGAAGTGGTTCACTTACTTCGCACCACGCGACTATGCCTGGAACGTAGCCGAAGTCACATACCCCTCCACCCTGAAGAAGCTCTTTATGCCTGAATTCAGTTATCACGTGAGTATCATTAACGAAATGAAAATGAAACATTGGCTCACTTGAAACAATTGACAAGGTTCTTACTTACAAAATTGATATCAAACGTGTATTTCATTGAACAGATAGAAATCTGAAAATTGTGAAACAACAAACTTTCTTATTTAGAAAATAAGTGTTTACTGATGAAACGTTTGGGATTTAGATTAAATCAATGAATTAATTGGCAAACGATCATCTTTGGAAGATTCTATGCAGTACAGAACTTTAGCTTATATTCAAGATGGCTGTTTTACCATAATTCGCATTCAGAAAGCATCTTCTTGGCGAATCATTTTAAATATAACAGTTTTATTTTTTAATTATCAGTCACACTATAGAATATAATTAATTCAGATGTAATAATTTTACTATCTTTATTATATTTTTTCTGCAAATTCAAATGTCTGTTGTAACTTTCTTATATAGAAAATGAAATCGAATTTCAGACAAAACAAATTCTGGAACGGCATCTCGTGGTAGGGAACGAACCGTATACCATGGCCAAGTTGAAGGAGATGAAGCACAACGAGACCATCATCCTCCCATCCGTCAGAGACACCCTGAAACTTCGTGTCCGGGAGAATAACGAAAGTAAGTAGGACATTAGCCACTTGTCTGCAACAGGGCACCCCCTTGCAAAATATCCGAATATTGTCAGATACACTCAACGTTTGTTTCAATTCTTTCAGTTTGAACGTAATTTGTCCGAAAGTAATTGTTGTTGTATAAGAAACGAAACTGTGTCACTTGAAGCTCCATACGAGCACTCTTTCTATCTGTCTTTCTATGTTTCTTTCTCTCGATCTGTCTTTCTGTTTCACTGTCTCTGTATCTGTCTCTTTATCTCTCTTTCTTTCACTCTGTCTCTCTGTTCATTTTCAAACCTGGTGCTATTTGGTTACATTTAGATGACAAGCACGATGAAAACGCGATCCGCCCAGAAACTTTCGGTGAGTGAGTTCAGTGTTTAGACGTCGCCGATGAGCGACGACACGTGCTTTCACCTGTACGAGCACGCACCTTATGTCAATCTCTTACGAAACGTTTCTTGCACTCTCACGCACCGTGTAACGCGCAATAACACACGACTGCGTGAATCGTCGGACAATCGGAAAACACGCTGAAATACGATTGAACAGAACCGAACGGGGAAGGTTCGAAACTTTAAGGGTAGATAGTGCGAAATGAAAGAAAAAATAAAAAAAAACTTGACGTACGTACGTCGAACTATTGAAATTTGTCGAATTACAGAACAAATTCTTTAATGGCACACGGTGACAATGATTGAAAGCGAACTTCACCAAACATTCCATTGTCTTTTGATAAAAAGATACTCGATTGCTATTCGGCCATTGTGTGAAGAATCGTTTGATCACGTGTCCTCGTTCGCGTCGTTGAAGGTTTCCTTGTTGCAGCTGCGTTTAAATCGATTCAAGTACGCGTGTTTCATGCAGCCTCGCCGCTTGAAAATAATGCTTTTATTTATCTTTGTTTTTTCCTCCATCTATCTCTCTGTTCTCCGAGAGTGTAGATCGCGCTTCGCTTCACGATTGTTCACGTTGTCGCTTGTTGGTCGTACGCCCGCACGTAAGCAACAATACTCTACCATCGATCCGCATTCGATCGAGACAAAACCATTCATCGGGATAAATAGCTACGACTAGCGTCTTGATTTCTCGATCGCTTCTCGTCTTTGCCTCTATCGGTCTTGGCGAGACGAGTCGACAATTAAAGTACTGAACGCAAAGGCTAAGGATTTTCCGTCCAAAGGTATTCTACATGAATTGCAGTTTCGTGTACGCTGCGACGAAAGAAGGACGAATCAAACAAGTTACGTAATTTCAATCACTTTTTATCATTCAGTTTCAAATTTTCACGATAATACAATAATACAAGTAATCTATATTGTTCATTACTTTATCATTGCTTGATTTTATTATACGAAATACCTGCGTTAATAAATATCCAATGTGAAAGCTTGTAATTGTCTTCGTGGAACTTCGTCTGACGTATCTTCTCTTATTGATACAAATGGCATATGTATTCTAGACGATTTGATATTCAATTTAATGTATAATGTGTCGAATAATTCGTAATACACCGAGTAACTCGATTGTTTCAATTTTTCGTCGTGGCGTACCCTCCTTACGATGTTCTATAAAAATCGAGCAGACTTGTCACGTCCAGATTACTAGCGGCAACGAACGTACTGAGTTTTGCAGATTTCAACGTGTATCATAGATTTAATAATTGAATACTTTAAACGGTGAGTATCTTTACGATTTTGTAAAAGAAAGAACGATACATACTTTTTTTCTGTTCATAACGCTTGATGCTGCTTTAAAAAAAAAAGAAATCAATTCCGCTTGATACATAGAACGAGCGCAAGATTAGCTGTTTCTTTTTTTTTGCAAAAGCGAGAAACAACTATAACGCGTAGTCGTGCTCATCGTCGCCGTCTCGTTGATTTTTTCGAAATCATCATTCCATGGTAAACAAAAGTATTCCGTGTGCGTACCTACATATGTCTACACCTTTAAGTTGTAAATACAAATTTTTGAGTGTATGTGCTACAATAATTGTCTTGCTGTATAATTTGTAAATAATCCGTAACTTTACGCTGTTCATTACAGACGTAACTGCACAATAACATCGTCACTTTTTTTCTTCGAACTTCATAGAATTAAGGCCTGAGTTCACGGAAGTCGAATCTTTCTTTCAGCTTGTCGATGAAAAATTCTTTGATCGCACTACTCGAACGGAGTGTTCCTCCATAACGAAGCTTTCTACACTGTCCACGCGGGAAATCTTACTCTAATCACCGCGACATAAATAGTTCAAAGCATTGCCCTCCGAATTAGAATTCCAAGCTTAAACGAATGACGCACACATTTTTGTCTCAGCATGAAGAAATCAAATAACATCGGTTTGATATTTATCAAGTTAAATATTCGAATTATTTCGAAAGAAATTTCGTCAGAACGCCGCGAGGCTTTGGCGTGAAGTAATTTCGCGGGCATCCGGGTCTAGCAAAGTGGACCAAGCGAAGAACGCGCACAATTATGGGTCGGTGCCGCAAGACAATTTATTATGCGCCTTTCGGCCACCATTTAAATGCAAATTCGTTGATTACCCCTCGCCTGGTAATTGCTACGTGCTCATGCAGTCATTCGCTCCGCCGCAAATTGCGAATCGCCAAAGCGTTTTCCGTTTACAAACGCCGCGCCTCGATCTTACGGAAACACGAGCAGCAAAGAAACCCCGGGACTGGAAGCGCGGACCGGTGTCCGTACCGGGAAAACTCGACGGGAAGCGCTAACGAAATTGGAACAATTGCGCGTAGCGGAAACGATGATAACAGATGTTTCGCGGCGTGACAAAAGGGTGGACGGAAGACCGAGATCCGGTAATTAAGCCATTAAAACGAGGTATCAGGAGCTGAAACGAGTTAACGCTTAAAACACCGCTCACGAGATTTCTCGCGTCAATTTCGGCCGGCAATCTTTATTAAAATAATATCACACTTGAAACGAAAATAATAACGAGAACATTCGGGACAGTTCATTCGAAAATGAATGAAACCGCAGTGAAGAAAGTTTATTAGGGCAATCTTATTCGCACGTTGATCTATTAATTTCACACGCGTGTCTTCTTTCTCTTGCGCTTTGTCGTATCTCACGTTCAATTAAAAGAGACGAACATACGTAGTCTCTCGTTACACCAATCACATTCTATTTACAATTCTCTAAAAGAAAGCTGTACAGGGACAAAAGCATTCGTACAACGCGAACGATTATAAAACGGGAGGGAACCGACAGGGGAAGCTAGCTTTTCATTTCATCAGTCGCAACATTGTTATTTAATTTCCACATTCTCCATCGTGCGAATACTCTTGTTCCCCATTACCAACGGTCCGGTGCTGGCAAATACACGGCTCGCATCCCTCTCATTCATCGGTCGCCGAAAGGATCGTATTTCACTTGAATCCCAATGGAGCCCGCTAAATCGCGCACGTATCTCTTTCCAGATTACCAGATCGAGTGGGACGGCGAGTGGATCCGAGTGTTCCGCCCGGACGTGGAGTGCACCAACGGAATCATCCACGTGATCGACAAGGTGTTCCTGAAGGACAGCGACGTGAGAGTGAAGGGGTCTGACGCGTCTGTGATCAGCCTGGCGCCGCACCTGATCATGGTCCTGGTGGCCAAGTGGCTGCTTTAAGGGCGCATCGCCGCGCGAGTCTGTCATAGGTGCACCTAGGAATTTATTTCGGGACCGTCTCCGATCGTGCTCGTCCATTGGGGGGACCGCGGGCGCGAATGGGGAATCGAATTCAAGCTCTCGACCCGGGGTCGGCTCTTCAGGGTCGGCCACGAGTGACTCCGACTAGTCCCGAAGCACCGCGAAACTGTGTTCGAGAGGGTTTCGAACCCCACGACCTCCTTCCCTTTCAAATATAAAATGCAAAATAACGAAAAAAAGAAGAAGAAAAAGAAAAAGAAAGAAAATCGAGTCACATCGGTCGGGGACGATCCTGAACGATTGCGACAGACAGACGGGTCGAGGGCTCTTGGGCAGAGATCTCCGAAACGGCTGCCTTGATCGGACAAAGAGTCAACGCGGCCGACGTTTTGAACGGTCTAGGCGCAGCGAGTCGCACGATCGAGCGGCTCTCAGAGTGACGAATTAACACAATCGACGCAGCGTCGCTGTCGCGATCGGAGACATTGTACTCCCTTGTTCGTCGCGTCGACGCGTGTAGGTTGTCTCTTGTCTGGTGAACGTCCGCGTGAGTCCGTTGAAAGACGAAGCAAAGGGAAAAGACATTATTGAAGCGCGGACCGCGCGCATGGCGTGGACTCGTCTCGCGGGTGTTCCCACGGGACGCCGTCGATCGTACCAAAAATGAATTTGAATCAACCGTACCAAGTAATTTAGTAGAAACTTAAGCGAGGGACGAACGCGAAGACAGAGATTTCGGGGAGGCTTCTTCGAGTACAAGGGCGATGACGAGAGGGATATGGCGTTTCTTTTTCTGATTTCTTGTTTTTCGCGCGATCGTGAATTCCGTTTCAGAAAGAAAAAAGAACGAAGATTACCGTCATTAATTTTACCGATTGATAGTGGTATTCTGCTCGACGGAATTAGATAAAGACCACGTTTTGTTGGACATGGATATTATCATTCGAATGCCGATGGTTCTGCTTGAAAGACAGGCGAGTGTCCCGCGTTTAGTTGAAACGTGCCGTCGATGTTCAGGCCGTAAATTCGCCGTTAACAAAGGAAACGCGTCTCGCCTAATTATGGTACTTCGATTTCATTAACAATGGATGCGCTACGGTTCTGTATGTGTGAATGCGTGTCGAGCGAGTGAATGATGCGTGCGAGCGTGTCGTTTTATTCTGTCCGAGCGAGTAATCGCATCGCCGAGGTCACGGCAAAGATCGAGACCGGGCCGACCGATCGACTCGTTGAATCGTTTTGCGACGCGCATTTCGATCCGGGAACGGCGAGCTGTTTTCTTTATCCCGTCACGCTGCGAACGATTCAGCCGCACGTTCGCGTTCGATTCAAGGGCCCACACCCAACCCCACAACCCCTCGACGCACGATTCGCGAGTACAGAGGTGACTTCCGGTTACACTTGCTCTTCTGTATCATATCGTACTACACTATCTTACTTACTAATAATACTGCCACGTCGCGTCGCATTGCAGGCCGAACGAGCTTGTGAACGAGTTTTTTGTACAATTAGAGGAAGCGGAAGCTTTATCCAGTAGCGACTTGATCACATTCCGACGTTTCGCTCGGGAGAATCGTTTCCGAGAGAGCGACGGCCGGAAGCGCGGTGCTCTGTGCTTCTTCTCGACGCTTTCGCTGCTGCGTCGGTTATTATCATAATTACTCTGTCACTAGAATGTACATTGACACTGAACCTATCTGATGAAACAGAGAGTGATGCTCTTTGAATTTCTTTCTTTGTGATTCCTCGAAAAGATACAGATACGTCTCTTCGAAATGATTAGGTCAATCGATCTAATAACACGCGAATTGAAACAAAAGTGAACTTGAATATGAAGAAATGCGATCTTAGAGTTCGTATAATTGATCAAATTTGTGTGTATAAGGAAATGCGAAATAATCAGTTTGACTGCCAGTCCTAGTGTCGATGTACTGCTGATGCAACTGTTGCATTTTGCCTTCTTACTAAATATTGTTCTTCGTCATTCATTTTTAACGATTCACCGAATTAATGATCAACGGCGAAACTGTCGTTTTTAAATGGCGAGGCGATCAAGTATTCTGCTGCGGAACAGAGAGAATGGAATTGTAGCAGCGGCGGAAGCGTCAATCGGTGACATATGCTTGATCTGTATAAACGCTTGACTTAATGCGATTTAACTGAAGTTATTGAACAGAATTCTATATATTTATGTGTTACGAGGTACTTATACAGTGTCACTTCGTACGACATTATTACGGTCGCTAACATATCGTTGTGTATAATTATTGCTGAAATTCAAAGTTTATTGAGTATTTTTATCGAGAATAATATACAGATATGAATGCGCCATTGAAGAGTGTTGCTCAAGGAGCACGAGGCACGGGAATTGAAACACGATAGTCTCTCTTTTAAGGACACGATTCGCTCGAGCACAATCTACACGTAACGCCATTGAATACTCTTTGAAAAATTTCTTTTATCTCATTGACTGTATAGTACCATATATATATGGTCATCAACGCCAATGCACCGCGTCATAATTGAGTCGCTATCGAGATTACTGCCGGGTTCGAGTTCTGTTGTTCCGACGCCGTTCAGTTCAACCCTTCGTGATTTGACGTTAAACGACGTACAAGCTGAATTATCGCAGGATCGATGCATTAACACCTTCACAGTTTTCTAAATAGACTGCGCACGTTTATGCATTTATAGAAACTGATTTACAACGACGGAAGTCGAACAAAAGTAATTTTTCGATTAGACTTTATCGGATTGGTTCGATTTTAATAACAACCCACACACGAATGTTTTTAAATGAACAATTCAATACTCACACGGTTGAAAATGACAACTAAAAAATCATATAGAATCCAGGGGAATGGCATTGGGACGTTCTTGAGAGGGCATTCACCAATGCTCCGAGAAAAATGTCATTTCCTTCGAAGCCTAGGTGTCTGGACAGTGAACGTGTTAATCCCAGTACAATTTCATTTCGTTCGAAGTATGAAATTTCGCTGAGACAGGCAAAGGGTTGACAACTGACGATTTTCAAGCGAACGATACAGTGCAAGCAACAACGTTTCATTCCCGACGAGGTTAGTCAGAGCTTTTAGCTGTGTCTGTACAAGCGAGTAACGAATTAAAACGAGCGTTAGCGAAAGAGTCCGTCAGAGCAGATAAGATAAGCCAAGCAATGAGAATCAAACGCAATGAGACGCAGGAGGTCGGGCCGTTGAAAAATGGGAACAGAGAAAAACGCGAGGAATGATGACGCCTCGGAATTTCGTTTCCTCTGGAGTAAAAAGAAAAAAAAAAGGAAAAGAAAGTTGATCGGGATGATCGATCGTGTTTTAGATAACCGAATACGCCGAACTTTATGATGAAAACATGACGTACCATCGGATTGCTGGCTGGGTTAGATCGCGCTTCCGGTCGCGCTTCGCGCGTCCATTAGCGAGCCGAGACGTTAACAGTTTTAAGAACGCATACAGCTACCGCAATTTCCTCCGCGAGACAAGTGAAATAGAAAAAAAAGCAAACTAAAGGATTAATAGGGAATTCGATGTTATACGTGTTGATATCAGTCTATACATATATTATAAAAGAAGTAAATAAAGTATATAAAATGGATATATAATTAATGAAAGATGAAAAGAAAAAGAGATTTATTGTCGAGGGAAGAAAGTACGATTGATACGTGGGACGAAGATGGGACTGGTTTAAAAGAAAAAAGAAACGGCAAAAAAAAGAAGAAAAAGAAGAGAGAAATGAAACAGAGGATACTAAATAGAGGAAACCTTTAATGAGAATAAGAGAAAAAAAAAGTGGAGAAACTTGTTGTTGGGATGAATTGATATTACGGATTATTATTATTATAATTATTATAATGATTACATATATAAATATACATAAACTCTAACTAAACACTGTTTGTTCGTTAGATAAGGATTGACTTAAAAATGATAAAACGTCGAAAAAAAGTAAAAAATAGCGAGACTCTATTTCTTCGTGTAGACGCGTCTTAATGTTCAGCTTGTTCAAGCATTACGCCGAAATGAAAACGAAACCGCAAAATATTCACAGCTGTGTGTGTGGCTGTCCGTGAGAGGTGTGAATGGAAGCGAATGGAGAATTTCGGACGGGATTACGATGGAAGTGCTCTCCCGAGAAAACTCCACGAAAGTAACGATTGTTCGAAAAGGAAAGGGAAAAAAAGAAAAGGAAAGACACCAGACCCGGTCCCCTTGTGTTCCTTCGCAGACAGTTTCCCCTTTAACGACACAATCCCGAGTAATTACGGCAACGAGGCTGGATCGAACAAGAGAGAATGCAACAGCGATGAACTTGAACGAAAAGAAAAGGAAAGAACAGTGAACCATCATCGAGTTTAATTTGATCCGTTGCGTGTTCAAGGAAGTGCCATTTTCTTATCACAAAACCGCCCGAAATTTCTCGTGTTGATAGGAGAATCCGTACATGATCAAAAGAAGAATAATACTCATCACTGAATCGTAGGTCAGGATTTCGAGAAACGAATCAGCTTCGATTGTTCCGCTCTCGATTTCGAACTAAGTTCGCCGAAAAGAAACAAAAAAAAAGGGAAAAAAAGCAACGTTTCTCTAATTTGACACCTTTGGCATCGTTTGTCGTTCCGTCGTGCGAAAGGATCAATCGATAAACGCAGTTCATTGTAAATATTAGGTCAGTGCATTCGAAATGACACGTCTCCTGCAGTGGCTGGCGTGATGATAATTCGATCGGAACGACGCACGAATTTCATTCTCGTTTCTATAAAAAACCACGTACGCAGCGTTGCCGCCGATGATTAGAATGGCCGGAAAGAAATTTTGTAACTTTAAGCACCCACGTCCTGCGTGAACCGTTCCGTTCTCGTTCAACTGTACCGTAACTTCTGTTTCCCCGCACTGCAATGGGTTTCTACTCGTCGAAATAAATCAAATAAACCATTATGAAACCAACACGTTCGAAAGCCGACATTTCGTATGCGCTGACGTTCTATTTCAAAGGATCGAATAGTTTGTAAACATGTATCACACAAGCAGTCCTATGCTTCAGTACCTTCGCCAAAGAAACCGGAAACGTGTTGCCGATCTCGCGTTCCCTCGCTAAATGATAGTCAATCGTCAGCGTTACGAAACGATCTGTTCGATTGATCTCTCTCTCTCTCTCTCTCTCTCTCTCTCTCTCTCTCTCTCTCTCTCTCTCTCTCTCTCTCTCTCTCTCTCTCTCTCTCTCTCTCTCTCTCTCTCTCTCTCTCTCTCTCTTTTTGTCTCTCTCTCTCTCTCTCTCTCTCTCTCTTTTTGTCTCTCTCTCTCTCTCTCTCTCTCTCTCTTTTTGTCTCTCTCTCTCTCTCTCTCTCTCTCTCTCTCTCTCTCTCTCTCTTTTTGTCTCTCTCTCTCTCTCTCTCTCTCTTTTTGTCTCTGAAACGCTAAACGCATTCGCGCGCGATTATTTGTACATTTTGTACATAATACACGTGGACACGCACGATAGGTAGAACACCTACCGCGCGTGATCAATGGTCCAATCGCAATCATCGATTTTCGAGGAGGGCGCATCTCTGATTGTTCTTTCCTCGCTCGATTTCCTTTCTTTTTCCCTCGTTTGCGTCAGATTCGTTCGCGAGGCTGGTTTGTTTCATGAAATCAGCGTCTATTCTAGGTCAATTCTCTGCGTTCGCAACGGAGAGAGTTGAAAACAGAAAATACTCGCGAACGCGTCGCGCGTTTTCCTTGTAGTTCCCCCATCGCTCTATCATCAGGCTAATTTATTTTAATAATTAATATCTTTATTCGTTGCCGATCGAGAATATGTTTTTAATGTCGATAGGCGATGGTCGCGTAGCTTTTCCATTCTCGTAATTTAAGCGTCATTCAATTATAAAAGACGACTTCGCGTTCTGTGCACGCGTGCGTTCCGTTTACGAGCGATTCGCAAGCCACGATTTGCAGGGATCGGTGAAGAGAAATCAAGCGGCTGAGACGCTTTGTAATGTCGTTTACTTTCTAATTCCTTATTGCACTGAGCACAACAGAGAAGAAGAAATATCGTAAAGGAATATCGAATTGGCACGATGAAATTCAATTGCGATCCCAATTGTTATCGTTTTCATTCTGAACGAACGCGTACCAGAGACTTCTTACCGATCGTTCACCTCGAGGTAAACGTTGTGCATTGATTTACCGTTTTATACATTTCGGTCGCTATTATCCCGTTTTATGGTTTCGTCGTTTGAAAGATCAGCCATTACTGAAAGGAACACTCTGGTGAAATGCAATTTGCGAATCCTCACTCTGCATACATGTTTCCTACGTACTTAGGTACCTACAGATCAAACCGTGCATCGCGCGTATTTAGGGGATACGCGTAGAATAGATCGCTGAAGCTTGACGATAAACGCTTCTAGCCCGAAATGGGAGAGAAAGTTCCAACGATCTGAATTTCTACGACACCGGCGCATAAATCGGTATCTTTCGATTCGAATATTCTTGAAACGTAACTTTTGTTCAATGTATTCTTATTTTATACGTATCTAAACATTGAGAAACTTCTACCCTATGCAGTACGAAAGTAACGCTTAAGTTGCTTATATTTTAATGTATAATTACGACAAGATGACACTCGCAAATATAATACCCACAGAATCAATTTTTTGGTGAAAACCTTTAAGAATTGCACTGAATGCATGAGAATTCGGTTATAAAGACCTACAATGTCTGTAACTGCATAGTGTCATTTTTATGCCTGAACAAATTGAAGTGTCGCGAAATTCAGTGGTGAAAAGCTGAAAACGCGGAGTGCTAATGGAACTTTCTTCCATCATTCGGACGCTCGAAACGCTACGACAAGATTTGACCACCTGTTGCCGAGGCAGTTTGCGTAGACATTCGAGCGTATCTCGCGGTGAGAAAACTTTCGGTCGCGTCTCCTCTACCCCGCAGTCGTAAATCCTTTCGAACGAAGCGTTTTCATGAGCCACGCGTCGTCGTTTGCATTTATCGCCGCGGACAACGTCGGCCGACGATACTGTCCTCCATCATTGGCTCGACGTTCGCGCTCGCGATCTTCGGAATACTGATAACGAATAGTGCGCATTGCCGGCCAAAAGTTTAGCGAACCCTTATCTATTATATAGATCAATCGTTGCTATTGCATTAGATACTTTTGATTTCCAGGAAATAAATACTTCACGACTGTAATACATTCGCTTCTTACTGCAATTAAGTGCAGTTTCGTTTATTAACTGTATTATGAACGGTATGGACTTTCTGCCGTTCGACCGTTTGTTTACTTGAAGAATACTCCATCTACTTTGGAACCAAAGGCAAAAGTGATCGAACTTTTGGACGGTAATGTAGAAGACGCCGTTACATAAAATAATAAATTCTTATTAAGGGTACATAGGGTGTCGAGTTTTAGTGAGCAAATAAATGGTACTCGCCGATATGAGGGTAAGAGAAACGAATACGGTACCGTGATTTCAAGACGCACGTGTTGCTCCGTATCACTCAACGTCATACGAGTTTCGTTTTGAAAACGACAGGTTTCGCAGGTACTTTGTAACGAGGTACGCGTTTAGGTATCTTAACCTCGTAATTTATTCCTACTTTCATTACCGTCGACTATGATTTACATGCTCATTATTAAACGAGACACCCTGTATAATAGGTAATAAAATAATACAGATGAGAATTTTTAAAAAAAAGCGAAGAACGAAAAAGGAAAAAAGAAGCTACGAACGGGACGAGAGAAACTTAACGTGTAAGGGATTTAATAATTTTAAGCGTTGAATAGGCACCGTCAAATAAATGAGATTTAACTAATAAATTATTAAGAATTATTTATTAGCTATTATATTATATATATTATATATAATATATATATATATGTATATTATATACCTATATTGTAGTAGGGAAATCAAATTTTACGTACCACAGAGCTATTTGTATAAAAAGTCATTTTATTTCCATTAACGATACGTGAATCGACGTCGCTCGACATTTTATTGCCAGCGGTGTAGGCGGTCATAGTTTTTTAGGTGAATCATACAGGCTGTCTCAGAATACCTTCAACGCAAAGCGGCTCGAAAGGCGATCACTGATAAGAGAGGAAGCCAAGGGAATTGTTGTCAGTCATCGACGGATTCGTTTGCGGTCTCTAACGTTTGCCCGCCATTGAATTTGCGTGTGTTTTGAGGGACCCTGTACATAAAATAGACGATTTAATCCAGCAGAAAATTCCAGGTTTCTTCTTAGGGCTTAGGGTATACATGTACTACACTCGTCTGTATTTTCGACGTTAAGTTTCCGGTATCGCGCGCTCATCGCGGGGGACGGCGGGAGACTTTTTGTGTAAGATTTTTATGAGAGATTTTGCGTGTTTCGAGCTATCTGAATTTACAAAAGGGCGTGCGTGCGTGCGTACGTGCGTGCGTGCGTGCGTGCGTGCGTGCGTGCGTGCGTGCGTGCGTGTGTGTGTCCGTGCGTGTGCGTGTCTGTGTGTTCATGGCGCGAACGACGCGTCAGTGGTGCCGTGTTGACGAGAAAAACGGAAAAAGAAGAGGGAAGCTTTTAAACGTCGTGCAAATAAGTACGGTGTCCCTGACCGTCGTTCGCCCGTTGAACCATCATGTCACTTGTATCTCGCTTGACTACACTGTGTAGACTCCGGTCGCTTTTGCTGTATGATTTTACAAAGAATAAAGAACACCTATAAGACAGTTTAACTGGCGTTCGTTCATTTCACCGTTCCACTTCCGTTCTGAAGGCAACCGTACGAACTGTTTATTTCAAACGTGACTTAAGTCCACTGAAAAAAGATTAACCCTTTGCACTCGAGAGGTGACTCTCAGTCACCATTTGATTTGTTGACAAATTACAAAGTGTTATATATAATATTAAGTTTTCTATAATGCATCAATACGTAAAATATTTATATAAAGTAGCTTTGTTTCTTAATTTACGTACGTTTTCTCATTAGTTCGTTTCAAATAATGTCGTCTATGTTTCATCGGAAAGTGTCGAATGTTTCTAGTGAAAACCTTCCGAGTGCAAAGGGTTAAAGAACTATTAATACTAGAACTACCGAGAGTAAAATTGATTATTCTACATTTTCTTATATAACTTATAAAAATATATTTATTGAGCTTTCAATTTCCTTATATTCCAGTTTGTATTTCTCAGAGAATTGTCTGTTTCTTTTCCATAATTGCGAAAGAAGAGACCCAAAATGGGTCATTTTGAGCTAGTCCTAATGTTAAAGAATAAAATGATTATGCAGAATTATATTATATAACTATTATAACGGTTATCTTGATTTCTTTGAAAAATCGACTGAAGCCACTTTCAAAATAAACGGCTCATATAGAATTCACAGGTGTTACCGGAAAAAATGAAACTTTGAATAGCGTCGTATGTGTTTATATACTTATATGTTCAATTGTTCGAACTTTTTTCGCGCAGTTTACAGTTTCGATGCCAACAAATGAATTGTGATTAATACTTTTAGAATTTTTAGTCTTATACCATGCCGAGGTAAGATAATATTTCTTCAAAGTATTTCATTTTGCATTGTATGCCATATAATGGAGAAAATAAATCTTAAATTCCCAGCCATTGGCTTGAAAGTTATAATATTTTATTAAGAGTAATGTCCATTATTTGTGAATCCACAAACATTTTTGTCTTCGGGTGTTCAACTTGACCATTTTGTGATATTTTGGCTTAGAAAAAATATAAATATAAAGCAGAAGGTTATAGTTATATACACCAAGAAAAATTATAAATCATCAGATAATAGTTATTAGCAATAAAATTCCTAAAATTTACCTATGTTTAGGACGTATAATAGTATACGTAACTAATAGAAATAGATATATCGAGGAACTTTTACAGCACGAATGTGTTCCCATGAAAATTTTACATTAAATCACAAACGAGGATTAAATACATTTCATTTTGCAGTGCGGTGTGTTTAAATTGTAGAGTGCATAACAAAAAGTGCCTTTTTTCGCGATCGGTGTTTCAGACCATCGGACGCGAAATTCTAAAAGATGTCCAATCTATCCTGTCTCTTTTCGATGCTTAAACCATGTAATTGAATTCTGGGTATAGACATACGGTTTCTATGGACATTAATGTGTACGTAATCGCGAAATTCATTTTGATCTTGAAGAAAGGCGTACAATTTGTTATTGCTGCGTTCTGTTCTAGTTACTGATAGATAAATTGTTTGAAAGGGACCGTGGAGAAGAAGTTAATAGCTTGTTTGTTAATTACTGTTGATTCTTGTGATATGATCTTTTGAAACACCCTGTACAGGATGCAAGATGTCATGACACCATCGTGATTTTACACCTTTGATTTTTGTGGAGATTGATGTGAGTAGCGGCAAAATTCAATTTGACTTTAAGAAAAGGATTACAATGTGTTACATTGTGATTGTTGCATTGTGTATTACTTACTGCGAAGGTAAATATTCATGAATAATAGTACAGAAACATAACAATATTATAGAAATGATTCGTTTGTTTGCAAACTACTGTTGAAGTTTTCATGGAAGGGTAAAGGACTGCGACATTCAGTATCCTCTTCTGTTACACGATGGGTCACTAGACTTGACACCACAGGACTTTGTTCTGTGTCAAATTTCGTTACATTTTGTTACTTTGCACCATAACAGAATTCAGTTGTTGCACTCGTTATAACTATTTTATCATATAATTTATTAGAAGAAGAAAAGGAATCCTTTATCTGACGTGCGTCTACATTTATTCCTTAGAAAAATACTCATTAGAAATATAATATTTAATGTTAATTCCACTGAATGTAATGATAGTTACATTAGTAATCACTAACCTGACGACATACTGTGTATCGAATAGCAGAAATGCTTAGAATAATCTTTAAAGTGCCCTGTCGTTTTGAAATTTTCACTGAAATAGAAAGTATAAGGAATAATTAAGGAATAGTTGAGAAAACGTCATTTGAAGGAGTCACGTTAAATGCATGAATATTATGAAACAGTGAGTTTCTAACATTAAGGTTCATCATTTTCTTTCACGGTTGTTTCCATGAAATTCAAATAGCTAACCATCGTCATATAAAATTGCATCCCAAGTTGCCAGTGCGGAATAACTCAGAACAAGGAAGAGGAACGGCATGAAAATAGTCTGAGAAGACACTTGGAGTCATTTTCTCGCCGAAGCTGGATAGCCGCAAAAAAAACAGAGATGAGAAAACGTGAAGCTGTTTAGCTAGCAATTAGTTTTCCGTTGATTTGCATGCGAACGCTACGCTTGTAAATGTTAAATGGACTTGTATTACATTAGATACAAGAGGTGTGGTTTATAAAATACAAAAATATAAAAATTAAAACCACTTACATGATTCTTTTTACAAATAACCGATGAGATACATTCCTAATAAAATAAGTATATGTTAAAAGTTTAAATATTAATAGAAATATACAAGTATTAGATTGAAGATATGTTCCATTTTAATTAAATTTATATTTCACATATGCATACGGGAGATTAGATTTATCTTACAAAATGTGCATAAGAGAACCAAACAGAAAATGAGTTGAGTGTATTATAAAAATTTTATTATATAAATACAATTGTATTAAAAACAAAATTCTTTTTTTCCACTCTAAATGTTGATTATTGCTTGTTACAACAATTACATTTTTATCAGTTAATTTATAAATCTCCCTTTGCCATAAATCATAGCTGTCCTAAGAAATAAATTACTAAAGACCAAAGAGAAACTAATTTTCCCTTGATTCCCAGCAAAATATATCTCCAAAGCTATCAATCAACATTAGAAGTAAGTTCCAGGAAAAATTTCAAAAAAAGCTCGATCGTAATTAGCAAAAACTTGCACCGTCAAACTTACAATTTCCCAAAAGTGAATACAACGAGAAATAAATGATAAACTCATGAATATTTATTATCAAAAATATTAGTAACCCTACTAAGAGTGTAAATTTACATTATATAATAAAAATATTTATAAGTACACTGAAATTATAAATCCTTATCTCGTTGACAATGTAGAAAGTCCAACTGAAATTACTTTTCTGCATCTTAATCGTCGTCGTTGTCTGGTGGTCACTTTAACGACCAGGAGCATGGAGTATCGCGACTCCTCGCAATCTCCCGACGCTTCTTCAAGTGTCTAGAG
This sequence comes from Nomia melanderi, assembly GCF_051020985.1. Taxonomy (NCBI): domain Eukaryota; kingdom Metazoa; phylum Arthropoda; class Insecta; order Hymenoptera; family Halictidae; genus Nomia; species Nomia melanderi. The sequence continues at coordinate 1,891,987 of NC_135001.1, read as the reverse complement.
GTGTCCTGATCCCACACTATTTTATATCCTTTTACGATCGAATACAGTAATTATGAGCGCTGAGAAATATTTGGTTTCGTACACCCTAAAATGCACTGCAGTTTGCATTGCGTTGACACGTGTGAAATGTGTCGTTTCCTTAAGTGAAAGCATACACACTCACGTACATAGAAGTAGCGGTTACTTCAAAATCTTTGTGTATGCAGTTATAATTACCTCTATATAATTATGTACAATTCCCCTGACCATTATCTAACTTTATTATTGTATTAGAACAAATTTTATCTACTGTGCTTTTAACAGCAAAATTTTGTTTAACGTGAAGATTAATTAAATTTTAACTAATTTCAATGGTTTTGGTTGGAACGAAAACAAGGATCTTTAAACTTAACATTCGTCAAATAATGTTTTTATAGTTTCTTTATTTTGAAATAATTTAATTCTTACAAAATTATTTAAGCGACTGACAAATAATAATTTATGAAATGAATATTTCGATACAAAGTCAGTGGAATGAGAAAAATATCCAATTTTTCATTTTATTATTTCTTGCCCTATTGTGCAACAGAAATAATTTATAGTTGTTCAGTAGCGTGAATTATTTCTTTATTTCATTATTTCCACGATATAAATGTGGAAATAATAGAATTATATGATCATTGAAAAAAACATGAAACGAAAACCATCTAGAAATTCTTTTCCTTTAAAAGAGTAATGTTCACGAAAAACTAAGAAATTAAAATTGTAGTTAATTAAATGATATTTATATATAGTATTTTGTATAATAACCACGTAAGTCGTTCTCAATATAAAATTAATTTTTCTCCCCAAAAGAAACAAAAAGTTCTTTGATTATTCTTGAATATTTCCTGCATACATTTGAATATTACATTAATTGCGATTTCCGTTGACATCGAATTTAGCGGGTAAGAAAAATATAACATAAGATATATGATTAAAATATCATGTGTAATGCGAATGAAAAATTGATGTTCTTCTGCATTATATTCTATGACCTTTCACACCGTTCTGCATGTTTTTTACATGAAACTTGCATACGTACATGAATATATATGTTTAGTCATCTTTTGTCAACATGAACCTTCATTAGCGTTTAACTACTTCGTGGCAACAAAATATTTCTTTACAACGGATGTTATATTTGTTTAACGTTAAAACTGCGTGTGATTAACACGTCTAACTTTCTAAATAACAGAAAAGTGAACATTTTCAGTTTTCTAAATGCAATATTGTTCTTTGCAACAATTTACTTGATCCCGGCACGGTTAACAAGCGAACGTTACGTTCCTGACTCACCAAACTGTGGAAATAGTAAAAATATGAACTATTTCAGTTTTCTACAACCCTCTTTCTTCCAACAATTGACTTTATCCCACCGCGGCGGTTAACAAGCAAACATTACGTTCCCAGCAATCCAACGAAATGTGGAAGTAGAAAAGTAAACTTTTTCGATGGACATAAAAGAAACGATCTGACTCCGCCTTTCCTTTGCTGCCACCGAACCTTCCGGCATCTCCGATTAATTACTTATTCCTGGTATCGGCGCGCGTGAAATCGTAAAGCATGGCTCGCGATCGACTATACGGAACGTGTCGGTATTCTCGTTATGAATCTCAAGATCCAGCGTCTGGTGCGCTCCGGTGGACAGGCGAAAAAAGGGGTGGTCGCGAGCTCCCGACGTCGATCGGTGCATGCCTTTTTGTTTGAAACGCGCGCGCCGCGCATTCTGATCGGGACAGCGCCGGCCGGCATCCTCTTTCCGCTGGGGACGTCGTTTTGTTTCAGAAATTCTTCTGCTAGACACGGAATCGCGCTTGATTCAGAGTGAGCTGTCGCGGGAATAGATGAATGATACGATGGTATAACGATTTGATGAACTTATATCGCTTTAGATTTTATGTATTTATGATATAGATAGCCAATACCTAGTGAAGATATGTAATACTTAAAGTTTAATATTTAATGTTAATATTTAAGTTAAAAAATATTTAAGTGTATAAATCAAAATATACGGATTTCTTTAATATAGTGTATTTTGTTTATTGTTTGAGAAACAATTGTGTTATTATGTGTTACTACATTCATATTTTATATATCTTGGAGTTTGTTTAAATTTTTCACTCTAACTATCATTGAGACATTCAATTTCAATTAAAGTTTTTAAGTAATTAATAAATGATAAAAGTATCCTGGCTATATTTGTTTACTTATATACATTTAGTTCTTATACGTTTTTCTTAACGATCCTTACGTTTGTGTCACGTTGATAGATCATTTATAAATAATGTGCCCACTCACGTCTACCTTAGTTATGTTTCGTAATGGATCGATCAGTCATATGATGTGTAACGAATACTATCGAGTCAAATTGTATCAATCGATTTAATAAACTCGCCTAGACGACTTACACTGTCGTAATAGTATGCATTGTGTGCAAACCATGGTTGCGCTAATAAATCTAATTACCGCGCGGAAGTGATCGCGTCTCCGTGATGTCTCACGTGAAACGTGTTGCCACGACTGTCTGATATGTAAACGATTATCTATTAAGATGGTGTAATGCGCCGTTCTGGATCCCGTCAATCGAAAATGACACGCTTAGAAAGCTGAGTAATGCTCGCTTCTATACAATGTACTATAGTTTAATGTGAACTATATAATACATCATTCTCTTACATTAATTAAAGTATAATTATTACTTCGTCATTTGTGTTCAGTGTTCTCGCGACTCTATGCCGATGTCCCGTGCGTACCGGTGCTCTGTATTCAATAAGATATAAGTTGAATATTGTAGCATGTTTATTCTCTAATAAATCATTATCACTAATCCGGTAGTGTTACTAAATAGTGCACCACTCATAGTTAGTTTACTGACTAATAACCCAACACACAGCCAACAGCATTCACAGTCTAAAATGGGACAGTATGCACAGGTAAATAAAGATCGAACAAAGATCTACGAAGAAAAAAGTGACGCAAACTGACTGATTACAATTAGTGAGAAACCTCTACACAAATACTTTCGTCTATGGCTGATAACAGCGTCAGCAACGGAAGTGTTCCCGAACGAATACGCCGATGATACGTGTTGTCGGAATGTAGTGTGTTATTATTAAATGCTCGCGACAAATATGTTTACAACTTATTTATTTACGTAGGCGAGTGTTCGGAGGCAGAACGGGTAATGTAATGTAATGTAATGTAATGTGCTTCCTCGCGCCTTCCGCTTTATTTATCCTCGTCTTCGGAAAGGCGTTACCCCTTAGAAACTTCGAGGGTGGAGCAAGTTCCCTTCTCCAACGTCGCCTCGATTTTTTGGCAGGGGAAAAATTGTGTATTTCTAATTTTTAATGTTTTTTCCGAGCCGCGCTGACCGTGCGGCCGAAGAAGCCTTAACGGGACATGGCTGGCAGCGTTTATGGTAGGGTAGCTTATTCAGCTACGCACGTGTAAAAAGTGTAAACTATTTTCGCCGACTTACAGACTTTAGGGTAGGCTTAATTGCTTATACCTGAACATCTGTAAGCGGTCAATGCTATTTCCTACCAACGCTGCGAGCCACGTACCGCTACACGTGTAAATGACTACCATTTAGAGGAATAATGATCCAGCACCGCACGATTGTCAAAGAAACTAATCAAAGCAATAACGGTAACAATGCAGAGATTTAAGGGCACAATTAACTGGCCATCCCGTTTCCGATCTTCAATTACGATTGCACATTAGTTCCCCGTTTTTAGCGGAGGGAAGCTAGCTATAGCTGGTGCGCTGGTTGCTTATCCGTCGGCGCATCGAACCCCGTCACAGGATGCACAGTAGGAGACCGAGCGACGCTGCACGAAGATCGCTCCAACGATGCAACACATAAAGAGCGATCGATCTCTCCCGATGCCGTTCGCTCTAAGGAAACTCACCGGTCTGCGGAGAGAGAAGAACGCGACGCACCGTATCCGAGACGTCACAAAGTGGAAAACCTCGAATCCGGCGAGCAGAATTGCCGGGAAAGCCAGAGGGAGCCATCTGTCTTAGCACTGATGGGACTCCGGGACCACGTCTAGGTATCATCGGGACGAAAGCTATATCCAACCGACCAATGGGAAAGTGGAGATACCGTTGGTCGAAAATGAGTCTAGACTATAGAATTTATGTTTCCAAAGATAATAGTTTTATATTGTTTTATAAAGTTTTCTGTAGTTTTATATAGTTTTATATAGCTTTCTATAGTTTTATATAGTTTTACATAGTTTTATATAGTTTTATATAGTTTTATATAGTTTGATATAGTTTGATATAGTTTTATATTGCTTTATATAGTTTTATATAGTTTTATATAGTATTATATAGTTTTCTCTAGTTTTATATAGTATTATATAGTTTTCTATAGTTTTATATTCTTTTGTATAATTTTACTTAGTTTTGTATAGTTTTATATAGTATTATATAGTTTTTTATAGTTTTATATCCTTTTATATAGTTTTACATAGTTTTGTATAGTTTTACATAGTTTTCTACAGTTTTATATAGTTTCAGGTAGCGTTGTATAGTTTTATTTAGTTCAATATAGTTTTATATAGTTTTACATAATTTTATATAATTTCATATAGCTTTCTGTAGTTTTATATAGTTTTATATATATTTATATAGTTTTACATAGTTTTATATAGTTTTATATAGTTTTATATAGTTTTGTATAGTTTTATATAGTTTTATACAGTTTTATATATTTTTATATAGTTTTATATAGTTTTATATAGTTTTACATAGTTTTATATAGTTTTATATAGTTTTACATAGTTTTGTATAGTATTGTATAGTTTTGTATATGTTTATATAGTTTGATATAGTTTTATATAGTTTTATATAGTTTTACATAGTTTTATATATTTTTATATGGTTTTATATAGTTTTATATAGTTTTATATAGTTTTATATAGTTTTCCTTAGTTTTATATAGTTTTATATAGTTTTATATAGTATTATATAGTTTTTTATAGTTTTACATAGTTTTATATATTTTTATATGGTTTTATATAGTTTTATATAGTTTTATGTAGTTTTATATAGTTTTATATAGTTCTCCGTAGTTTTATATAGTTTTATATAGCTTTATATAGTATTATATAGTTTTTTATAGTTTTATATCCTTTTATATAGTTTTACATAGTTTTGTATAGTTTTATATAGCTTTCTGTAGTTTTATATAGTTTTGTATAGTTTTATACAGTTTTATATAGTTTTATATAGTTTTATATAGTTTTAAATACTTTCATATAGTTTTACATAGTTTTCTACAGTTTTATATAGTTTCAGGTAGCGTTGTATAGTTTTATTTAGTTCTATATAGTTTTATATAGTTTTACATAGTTTTATATAATTTCATATAGCTTTCTGTAGTTTTATATAGTTTTATATATATTTATATAGTTTTACATAGTTTTATATAGTTTTATATAGTTTGTTATAGTTTTATGTAGTTTCACGTAGTGTTGTATAGCTTTATTTACTTCTATATAGTTTTATATAGTTTTATATAGTTTTATATAGTTTTATATAGTTTTCTGTAGTTTTATATAGTTTTATATAGTTTTATATAGTATTATATAGTTTTTTATAGTTTTATATCCTTTTATATAGTTTTACATAGTTTTGTATAGTTTTATATAGCTTTCTATAGTTTTATACAGTTTTGTATAGTTTTATACAGTTTTATATAGTTTTACATAGTTTCGTATAGTTTTATATAGTTTTCTGTAGTTTTATATAGTTTTATATACCTTTATATAGTTTTATATAGTTTTATATACCTTTATATAGTTTTATATAGTTTTATACAGTTTTATATAGTTTTATATAGTTTTATACAGTTTTATATAGTTTTATATAGTTTTATAAAGTTTTATATAGTTTTATATAGTTTTATAAAATTTAGTATAATTTTCTACAGTTTTATATTCTTTTATATAGTTTTACATAGTTTTGTATAGTTTTATATAGTTTTATATAGTTTTATATAGTTTTCTATAATTTTATATAGTTTTGTATAGTTTTATACACTTTTATATAGTTTTGTATAGTTTTATATAGTTTTATATAGTATTACATAGTTTCATATAGTTTTATATAGTTTTCTGCAGTTTTATATAGTTTTATATAGTTTTATATAGTTTTATATAGTATTACATAGTTTTATATAGTTTTATATAGTTTTCTGTAGTTTTACATTCTTTTATATAGTTTGGCATAGTTTGATATAGTTTTGTATTGCTTTATATAGTTTTATATATTTTTATATAGTTTTCTATAGTTTTATATTCTTTTATATAGTTTTACTTAGTTTTGTATAGTTTTATATACTTTTATATAGATTTCTATAGTTTTCTATAGTTTTATATAGTTTTGTATAGTTTTATATAGTTTTATATAGTTTTAAATACTTTTATATAGTTTTACATAGTTTTGTATAGTTTTATATAGTTTTATATAGTTTTATATAGCTTTCTATAATTTTATATAGTTTTGTATAGTTTTATACACTTTTATATAGTTTTGTATAGTTTTATATAGTCTTATATAGTTTTATATAGTATTACATAGTTTCATATAGTTTTATATAGTTTTACATAGTTTTATATGGTTTTATATAGTTTTCTGTAGTTTTATATAGTTTTATATATATTTATATAGTTTTACATAGTTTTATATAGTTTTATATAGATTTATATAGTTTTATATAGCTTTCTATAGTTTTATATATTTTCATGTAGTTTTCTGTAGTTTTATATAGTTTTGTATAGTTTTATATAGTTGTATAAAGTTTTGTATAGCTTTCTATAGTTTTATATAGTTTTGTATAGTTTTATGTAGTTTTATATAGTTTTATATAGTTTTATATAGTTTTATATAGGTTTATATAGTTTTATATAGTTTTATATAGTTTTATATAGTTTTACATAGTTTTATATATTTTTATATAGTTTTATATAGTTTTATATAGTTTTACATAGTTTTATATAGTTTTATATAGTTTTCTGTAGTTTTATATAGTTTTATATAGTTTTATATATTTTTATATGGTTTTATATAGTTTTATATAGTTTTATGTAGTTTTATATAGTTTTATATAGTTTTCCGTAGTTTTATATAGTTTTATATAGCTTTATATAGTATTATATAGTTTTTTATAGTTTTATATCCTTTTATATAGTTTTACATAGTTTTGTATAGTTTTATATAGCTTTCTGTAGTTTTATATAGTTTTGTATAGTTTTATACAGTTTTATATAGTTTAATATAGTTTTATATAGTTTTAAATACTTTCATATAGTTTTACATAGTTTTCTACAGTTTTATATAGTTTCAGGTAGCGTTGTATAGTTTTATTTAGTTCTATATAGTTTTATATAGTTTTACATAGTTTTATATAATTTCATGTAGCTTTCTGTAGTTTTATATAGTTTTATATATATTTATATAGTTTTACATAGTTTTATATAGTTTTATATATTGCTATATAGTTTTACATAGTTTTATATAGTTTTATATGGTTTAATATAGTTTTATATAGTTTTAGATAGTTTTATATAGTTTTATATAGTTTTATATAGTTTGTTATAGTTTTATGTAGTTTCACGTAGTGTTGTATAGCTTTATTTACTTCTATATAGTTTTATATAGTTTTATATAGTTTTATATAGTTTTATATAGTTTTGTATAGTTTTATATAGTTTTCTGTAGTTTTATATAGTTTTATATCCTTTTATATAGTTTTACATAGTTTTGTATAGTTTTATATAGCTTTCTATAGTTTTACACAGTTTTGTATAGTTTTATACAGTTTTATATAGTTTTACATAGTTTCGTATAGTTTTATATAGTTTTCTGTAGTTTTATATAGTTTTATATACCTTTATATAGTTTTATATAGTTTTATACAGTTTTATATAGTTTTATATAGTTTTATATAGTTTTATACAGTTTTATATAGTTTTATATAGTTTTATAAAGTTTTATATAGTTTTATATAGTTTTATAAAATTTAGTATAATTTTCTACAGTTTTGTATTGTTTTATATAGTTTTGTATAGTTTTATATAGTTTTATATAGTTTTATATAGTTTTATATAGTTTTATGTAGTTTCACGTAGTGTTGTATAGCTTTATTTACTTCTATATAGTTTTATATAGTTTTATATAGTTTTATATAGTTTTATATAGTTTTATATAGTTTTATATAGTTTTCTGTAGTTTTATATAGTTTTATATAGTTTTATATAGTATTATATAGTTATTTATAGTTTTATATCCTTTTATATAGTTTTACATAGTTTTGTATAGTTTTATATAGCTTTCTATAGTTTTATACAGTTTTGTATAGTTTTATACAGTTTTATATAGTTTTATATAGTTTTATATAGTTTTAAATACTTTCATATAGTTTTACATAGTTTTCTACAGTTTTATATAGCTTCAGGTAGCGTTGTATAGTTTTATTTAGTTCTATATAGTTTTATATAGTTTTACATAGTTTTATATAATTTCATATAGCTTTCTGTAGTTTTATATAGTTTTATATATATTTATATAGTTTTACATAGTTTTGTATAGTTTTATATAGTTTTATATAGTTTTCTGTAGTTTTACATTCTTTTATATAGTTTGGCATAGTTTGATATAGTTTTGTATTGTTTTATATAGTTTTATATATTTTTATATAGTTTTCTATAGTTTTATATTCTTTTATATAGTTTTACTTAGTTTTGTATAGTTTTATATACTTTTATATAGATTTCTATAGTTTTCTATAGTTTTATATAGTTTTGTATAGTTTTATATAGTTTTATATAGTTTTATATCGTTTTATATAGTTTTACATAGTTTTATATAGTTTTATATAGTTTTATATAGTTTTATATAGTTTTATATAGTATTATATAGTTTTTTATAGTTTTATATCCTTTTATATAGTTTTACATTGTTTTGTATAGTTTTATATAGCTTTCTATGGTTTTATATAGTATTGTATAGTTTTATACAGTTTTATATAGTCTTATATAGTTTTATACAGTTTTAAATACTTTTATATAGTTTTACATAGTTTTGTATAGTTTTATATAGTTTTATATAGTTTTATATAGTTTTATATAGCTTTCTATAATTTTATATAGTTTTGTATAGTTTTATACACTTTTATATAGTTTTGTATAGTTTTATATAGTTTTATATAGTTTTATATAGTATTACATAGTTTCATACAGTTTTATATAGTTTTATATATATTTATATAGTTTTACATAGTTTTATATAGGTTTATATAGTTTTATATAGTTTTATATAGTTTTACATAGTTTTCTACAGTTTTATATAGTTTTATATAGTTTTATATAGTTTCTATACAGTTTTATAGAGTTTTATATAGTTTTATATAGTTTTACATAGTTTTATATAGTTTTACATAGTTTCGTATAGTTTTATATAGTTTTCTGTAGTTTTATATACTTTTATATACCTTTATATAGTTTTATATAGTTTTATACAGTTTTATATAGTTTTATATAGTTTTATATAGTTTTAAATACTTTCATATAGTTTTACATAGTTTTCTACAGTTTTATATAGTTTCAGGTAGCGTTGTATAGTTTTACTTAGTTCTATATAGTTTTATATAGTTTTATATAGTTTTACATAGTTTTCTATAGTTTTATATAGTTTTGTATAGTTTTATATAGTTTTATATAGTTTTACATTGTTTTATATAGTTTTATATAGTTTGATATAGTTTAACATAGTTTTATACAGTTTTATATAGTTTTATATAGATTTCTATAGTTTTCTATAGTTTTATATAGTTTCAGGTAGCGTTGTATAGTTTTACTTAGTTCTATATAGTTTTATATAGTTTTACATAGTTTTATATAGTTTTATATAGTTTTATATAGTTTTATATGGTTTTATATAGTTTTATATAGTTTTATATAGTTTTATATAGTTTTACATAGTTTTGTATAGTTTTATATAGTTTTATATAGATTTCTATAGTTTTCTATAGTTTTCTATAGTTTTGTATAGTTTTATATAGTTTTATATAGTTTTACATAGTTTTATATAGTTTTATATAGTTTTATATAGTTTGATATAGTTTAACATAGTTTTATATAGTTTTATATAGTTTTATATAGTTTTATATAGTTTTATATAGTTTTCTGTAGTTTTATATAGTTTTATATATATTTATATAGTTTTACATAGTTTTACATAGTTTTATATAGATTTATATAGTTTTATATAGCTTTCTATAGTTTTATATATTTTCATGTAGTTTTCTGTAGTTTTATATAGTTTTATGTAGTTTTATATAGTTTTATATAGTTTTATATAGTTTTACATAGTTTTATATATTTTTATATAGTTTTATATAGTTTTATATAGTTTTACACAGTTTTATATAGTTTTATATAGTTTTATATAGTTTTATATAGTTTTCTGTAGTTTTATATAGTTTTATATAGTTTTATATATTTTTATATAGTTTTATATAGTTTTATATAGTTTTACATAGTTTTATATAGTTTTATATACTTTTATATAGTTTTACATAGTTTTGTATAGTATTATATAGTTTTGTATATGTTTATATAGTTTGATATAGTTTTATATAGTGTTATATAGTTTTATATAGTTTGATATAGTTTGATATAGTTTTCTATAGTTTTATATTCTTTTATATAGTTTTACATAGTTTTGTATAGTTTTATATAGTTTTATATAGTTTTATATAGTTTTATACAGTTTTATATAGTTTTATATAGTTTTATAAAGTTTTATATAGTTTTATATAGTTTTATAAAATTTAGTATAATTTTCTACAGTTTTGTATTGTTTTATATAGTTTTGTATAGTTTTATATAGTTTTATATAGTTTTATATAGTTTTATATAGTTTTATGTAGTTTCACGTAGTGTTGTATAGCTTTATTTACTTCTATATAGTTTTATATAGTTTTATATAGTTTTATATAGTTTTATATAGTTTTATATAGTTTTATATAGTTTTCTGTAGTTTTATATAGTTTTATATAGTTTTATATAGTATTATATAGTTATTTATAGTTTTATATCCTTTTATATAGTTTTACATAGTTTTGTATAGTTTTATATAGCTTTCTATAGTTTTATACAGTTTTGTATAGTTTTATACAGTTTTATATAGTTTTATATAGTTTTATATAGTTTTAAATACTTTCATATAGTTTTCCATAGTTTTCTACAGTTTTATATAGCTTCAGGTAGCGTTGTATAGTTTTATTTAGTTCTATATAGTTTTATATAGTTTTACATAGTTTTATATAATTTCATATAGCTTTCTGTAGTTTTATATAGTTTTATATATATTTATATAGTTTTACATAGTTTTGTATAGTTTTATATAGTTTTATATAGTTTTCTGTAGTTTTACATTCTTTTATATAGTTTGGCATAGTTTGATATAGTTTTGTATTGTTTTATATAGTTTTATATATTTTTATATAGTTTTCTATAGTTTTATATTCTTTTATATAGTTTTACTTAGTTTTGTATAGTTTTATATACTTTTATATAGATTTCTATAGTTTTCTATAGTTTTATATAGTTTTGTATAGTTTTATATAGTTTTATATAGTTTTATATCGTATTATATAGTTTTACATGGTTTTATATAGTTTTATATAGTTTTATATAGTTTTATATAGTATTATATAGTTTTTTATAGTTTTATATCCTTTTATATAGTTTTACATTGTTTTGTATAGTTTTATATAGCTTTCTATGGTTTTATATAGTATTGTATAGTTTTATACAGTTTTATATAGTCTTATATAGTTTTATACAGTTTTAAATACTTTTATATAGTTTTACATAGTTTTGTATAGTTTTATATAGTTTTATATAGTTTTATATAGCTTTCTATAATTTTATATAGTTTTGTATAGTTTTATACACTTTTATATAGTTTTGTATAGTTTTATATAGTTTTATATAGTTTTATATAGTATTACATAGTTTCATACAGTTTTATATAGTTTTATATATATTTATATAGTTTTACATAGTTTTATATAGGTTTATATAGTTTTATATAGTTTTACATAGTTTTCTACAGTTTTATATAGTTTTATATAGTTTTATATAGTTTCTATACAGTTTTATAGAGTTTTATATAGTTTTATATAGTTTTACATAGTTTTATATAGTTTTACATAGTTTCGTATAGTTTTATATAGTTTTCTGTAGTTTTATATACTTTTATATACCTTTATATAGTTTTATATAGTTTTATACAGTTTTATATAGTTTTATATAGTTTTATATAGTTTTAAATACTTTCATATAGTTTTACATAGTTTTCTACAGTTTTATATAGTTTCAGGTAGCGTTGTATAGTTTTACTTAGTTCTATATAGTTTTATATAGTTTTATATAGTTTTACATAGTTTTCTATAGTTTTATATAGTTTTGTATAGTTTTATATAGTTTTATATAGTTTTACATTGTTTTATATAGTTTTATATAGTTTGATATAGTTTAACATAGTTTTATATAGTTTTATATAGTTTTATATAGATTTCTATAGTTTTCTATAGTTTTATATAGTTTCAGGTAGCGTTGTATAGTTTTACTTAGTTCTATATAGTTTTATATAGTTTTACATAGTTTTATATAGTTTTATATAGTTTTATATAGTTTTATATGGTTTTATATAGTTTTATATAGTTTTATATAGTTTTATATAGTTTTACATAGTTTTGTATAGTTTTATATAGTTTTATATAGATTTCTATAGTTTTCTATAGTTTTCTATAGTTTTGTATAGTTTTATATAGTTTTATATAGTTTTACATAGTTTTATATAGTTTTATATAGTTTTATATAGTTTGATATAGTTTAACATAGTTTTATATAGTTTTGTATAGTTTTATATAGTTTTATATAGTTTTATATAGTATTATATAGTTTTTTATAGTTTTATATCCTTTTATATAGTTTTACATTGTTTTGTATAGTTTTATATAGCTTTCTATGGTTTTATATAGTATTATATAGTTTTATACAGTTTTATATAGTCTTATATAGTTTTGTATAGTTTTAAATACTTTTATATAGTTTTACATAGTTTTGTATAGTTTTATATAGTTTTATATAGTTTTCTGTAGTTTTATATAGTTTTATATACCTTTATATAGTTTTATATAGTTTTATACAGTTTTTTATATTTTTATACAGTTTTATATGTTTTTATATAGTTTTATAAAGTTTTATATAGTTTTATATAGTTTTATATAGTTTTCTGTAGTTTTATATAGTTTTATATAGTTTTATACAGTTTTATATAGTTTTATATAGTTTTATATAGTTTCATTTACTTTTATATAGTTTTACATAGTTTTCTACAGTTTTATATAGTTTCAGGTAGCGTTGTATAGTTTTACTTAGTTCTATATAGTTTTATATAGTTTTACATAGTTTTATATCGTTTTATATAGTTTTATATAGTTTTATATAGTTTTACATAGTTTTGTATAGTTTTATACAGTTTTATATAGATTTCTATAGTTTTCCATAGTTTTATATAGTTTTATATAGTCTTATATAGTTTTATATAGTTTTAAATACTTTTATATAGTTTTACATAGTTTTGTATAGTTTTATATAGTTTTATATAGTTTTATATAGCTTTCTATAATTTTTTATAGTTTTGTATAGTTTTATACACTTTTATATAGTTTTGTATAGTTTTATATAGTCTTATATAGTTTTATATAGTATTACATAGTTTCATATAGTTTTATATAGTTTTACATAGTTTTATATGGTTTTATATAGTTTGATATAGTTTAACATAGTTTTATATAGTTTTACATAGTTTTATATGGTTTTATATAGTTTGATATAGTTTAACATAGTTTTATATAGTTTTATATAGTTTTATACAGTTTTATATAGTTTTATATAGTTTTCTGTAGTTTTATATAGTTTTATATAGTTTTATATAGTTTTACATAGTTTTATATAGTCTTACATAGTTTCGTATAGTTTTATATAGTTTTCTGTAGTATTATATAGTTTTATATACCTTTATATAGTTTTATATAGTTTTATACAGTTTTATATAGTTTTATATAGTTTTACATAGTTTTATATACTTTTATATAGTTTTACATAGTTTTGTATAGTATAATATAGTTTTGTATGTGTTTATATAGTTTGATATAGTTTTATATAGTGTTATATAGTTTTATATACTTTTATATTGTTTTGTATATGCTTATATAGTTTGATATAGTTTTATATAGTTTTCTGCAGTTTTTTATAATTTTACATAGTTTTATATAGTTTTGTATAGTTTTATATAGCTTTCTATAGTTTTATATAGTTTTATATAGTTTTATACAGTTTTATATAGTTTTATATAGTTTTATATAGTTTTATATAGTTTTATACAGTTTTATATAGTTTTATATAGTTTTATATCGTTTTAAATACTTTCATATAGTTTTACATAGTTTTCTACAGTTTTATATAGCTTCAGGTAGCGTTGTATAGTTTTATTTAGTTCTATATAGTTTTATATAGGTTTACATAGTTTTATATAATTTCATATAGCTTTCTGTAGTTTTATATAGTTTTATATATATTTATATAGTTTTACATAGTTTTATATAGTTTTATATAGTGCTATATAGTTTTACATAGTTTTATATAGTTTTATATGGTTTTATATAGTTTTATATAGTTTTAGATAGTTTTACATAGTTTTATATAGTTTTATATAGTTTTATATATTTTTATATAGATTTCTATAGTTTTCTATAGTTTTATATAGTTTTGTATAGATTTATATAGTTTTATATAGTTATATATAGTTTTACATAGTTTTATATAGTTTTATATAGTTTCAGGTAGCGTTGTATAGTTTTATTTAGTTCTATACAGTTTTATATAGTTTTACATAGTTTTATATAATTTCATATAGTTTTCTGTAGTTTTATATAGTTTTATGTATATTTATATACTTTTATATAGTTTTACATAGTTTTCTACAGTTTTATATAGTTTTATATAGTTTTATATAGTTTTATATAGTTTTATACAGTTTTATAGAGTTTTATATAGTTTTATATAGTTTTATACAGTTTTATATAGTTTTATATAGTTTTATAAAGTTTTATATAGTTTTATATAGTTTTATATAGTTTTATATAGTTTTATATAGTTTTGTATAGTTTTATATAGTTACATATAGTTTTATATAGATTTCAATAGTTTTATATAGTTTCATGTAGTTTTCTGTAGTTTTATATAGTTTTGTATAGTTTTATATAGTTGAATATAGTTTTGTATAGCTTTCTATAGTTTTATATAGTTTTGTATAGTTTTATATAGATTTATATAATTTTTCATAATTTTATATATATTTATATAGTTTTACATAGTTTTATATTGTTTTATATAGTTTTATATAGTTTTACATAGTTTTATATAGTTTTATATAGTTTTACATAGTTTTCTATAGTTTTATATAGTTTTCCATAGTTTTATATAGTTCTATATAGTTTTATATAGTTTTATATACTTTCATGTAGTTTTATATTCTTTTATATAGTTTTACATAGTTTTGTATAGTTTTATATATTTTCATATAGTTTTATATCGTTTTATATAGTTTTACATAGTTTTATATAGTTTTAAATAGTTTTATATAGTTTTATATAGTTTTATATAGTTTTATATAGTTTTACATAGTTTTATACAGTTTTATATACTTTTATATAGTTTTACATAGTTTTGTATAGTATTATATAGTTTTGTATATGTTTATATAGTTTGATTTAGTTTTATATAGTGTTATATAGTTTTATATACTTTTATATTCTTTTACATAGTTTTACATAGTTTTATATAGTTTGATACAGTTTGATACAGTTTTCTATAGTTTTATATTCTTTTATATAGTTTTACATAGTTTTGTATAGTTTTATATAGTTTTATATAGTTTTATGTAGCTTTCTAAAGTTTTATATAGTTTCGTATAGTTTTATATAGTTTTGTATAGTTTTCTGTAGTTTTATATACTTTTATATAGGTTCATTTAGTATTATGTAGTTTTATATATTTTTATATTCTTTTATGTAGTTTTCCATACTTTTATATAGTTTGGCATAGTTTGATATAGTTTGGTATTGCTTTATATAGTTTTATATATTTTTATATAGTTTTCTATAGTTTTATATTCTTTTATATAGTTTTACTTAGTTTTGTATAGTTTTATATACTTTTATATAGATTTCTATAGTTTTCTATAGTTTTATATAGTTTTGTATAGTTTTATATAGTTTTATATAGTTTTATATCGTTTTATATAGTTTTCCATAGTTTTATATAGTTTTATATAGTTTTATATAGTTTTATATAGTATTATATAGTTTTTTATAGTTTTATATCCTTTTATATAGTTTTACATTGTTTTGTATAGTTTTATATAGCTTTCTATAGTTTTATATAGTTTTGTATAGTTTTATACTGTTTTATATAGTCTTATATAGTTTTATATAGTTTTAAATACTTTTATATAGTTTTACATCGTTTTGTATAGTTTTATATAGTTTTATATAGTTTTATATAGCTTTCTATAATTTTATATAGTTTTGTATAGTTTTATACACTTTTATATAGTGTTGTATAGTTTTATATAGTTTTATATAGTTTTATATAGTATTACATAGTTTCATATAGTTTTATATAGTTTTATATATATTTATATAGTTTTACATAGTTTTATATAGGTATATATAGTTTTGTATAGTTTTATATAGTTTTACATAGTTTTCTACAGTTTTATATAGTTTTATATAGTTTCTATACAGTTTTATAGAGTTTTATATAGTTTTATCTAGTTTTATATAGTTTTATATTGTTTTACATAGTTTCGTATAGTTTTATATAGTTTTCTGTAGTTTTATATAGTTTTATATACCTTTATATAGTTTTATATAGTTTTATACAGTTTTATATAGTTTTATATAGTTTTATAAAGTTTTATATAGCTTTATATAGTTTTATATAATTTAGTATAATTTTCTACAGTTTTGTATTGTTTTATATAGTTTTATATAGTTTTATATAGTTTTATATAGTTTTATATAGTTTTATATAGTGTTATATAGTTTTACATAGTTTTGTATAGTTTTATATAGTTTTGTATATGTTTATATAGTTTGATATAGTTTTCTGCAGTTTTTTATAGTTTTACATAGTTTTATATAGTTTTATATAGTTTTATATAGTTTTATATAGTTTTATATAGTTTTATATTGTTTTCTGTAGTTTTATATAGTTTTATATAGTTTTATATAGTATTATATAGTTTTTTATAGTTTTATATCCTTTTATATAGTTTTACATAGTTTTGTATAGTTTTATATAGCTTTCTATAGTTTTATACAGTTTTGTGTAGTTTTATACAGTTTTATATAGTTTTATATAGTTTTATATAGTTTTAAATACTTTCATATAGTTTTACATAGTTTTCTACAGTTTTATATAGCTTCAGGTAGCGTTGTATAGTTTTATTTAGTTCTATATAGTTTTATATAGTTTTACATAGTTTTATATAGTGCTATATAGTTTTACATAGTTTTATATAGTTTTATATGGTTTTATATAGTTTTATATAGTTTTAGATAGTTTTACATAGTTTTATATAGTTTTATATAGTTTTATATATTTTTATATAGATTTCTATAGTTTTCTATAGTTTTATATAGTTTTGTATAGATTTATATAGTTTTATATAGTTATATATAGTTTTACATAGTTTTATATAGTTTTATATAGTTTCAGGTAGCGTTGTATAGTTTTATTTAGTTCTATACAGTTTTATATAGTTTTACATAGTTTTATATAATTTCATATAGTTTTCTGTAGTTTTATATAGTTTTATGTATATTTATATACTTTTATATAGTTTTACATAGTTTTCTACAGTTTTATATAGTTTTATATAGTTTTATATAGTTTTATATAGTTTTATACAGTTTTATAGAGTTTTATATAGTTTTATATAGTTTTATACAGTTTTATATAGTTTTATATAGTTTTATAAAGTTTTATATAGTTTTATATAGTTTTATATAGTTTTATATAGTTTTATATAGTTTTATATAGTTTTATATAGTTACATATAGTTTTATATAGATTTCAATAGTTTTATATAGTTTCATGTAGTTTTCTGTAGTTTTATATAGTTTTATATAGTTTTATATAGTTTTATATAGTTTTATATAGTTTTATATAGTGTTATATAGTTTTACATAGTTTTGTATAGTTTTATATAGTTTTGTATATGTTTATATAGTTTGATATAGTTTTCTGCAGTTTTTTATAGTTTTACATAGTTTTATATAGTTTTATATAGTTTTATATAGTTTTATATAGTTTTATATAGTTTTATATTGTTTTCTGTAGTTTTATATAGTTTTATATAGTTTTATATAGTATTATATAGTTTTTATAGTTTTATATCCTTTTATATAGTTTTACATAGTTTTGTATAGTTTTATATAGCTTTCTATAGTTTTCTACAGTTTTGTGTAGTTTTATACAGTTTTATATAGTTTTATATAGTTTTATATAGTTTTAAATACTTTCATATAGTTTTACATAGTTTTCTACAGTTTTATATAGCTTCAGGTAGCGTTGTATAGTTTTATTTAGTTCTATATAGTTTTATATAGTTTTACATAGTTTTATATAATTTCATATAGCTTTCTGTAGTTTTATATAGTTTTATATATATTTATATAGTTTTACATAGTTTTATATAGTTTTATATAGTGCTATATAGTTTTACATAGTTTTATATAGTTTTATATGGTTTTGTATATGTTTATATAGTTTGATATAGTTTTATATAGTTTTATATTGTTTTACATAGTTTCGTATAGTTTTATATTGTTTTACATAGTTTCGTATAGTTTTATATAGTTTTCTGTAGTTTTATATAGTTTTATGTATATTTATATACTTTTATATAGTTTTACATAGTTTTCTACAGTTTTATATAGTTTTATATAGTTTTATATAGTTTTATATAGTTTTATACAGTTTTATAGAGTTTTATATAGTTTTATATAGTTTTATATGGTGTTATATAGTTTTACATAGTTTTGTATAGTTTTATATACTTTTGTATATGTTTATATAGTTTGATCTAGTTTTATATAGTTTTCTACAGTTTTTTATAGTTTTACATAGTTTTATATAGTTTTATATAGTTTTATATAGTTTTATATAGTTTTATATAGTTTTATATTGTTTTCTGTAGTTTTATATAGTTTTATATAGTTTTATATAGTATTATATAGTTTTTTATAGTTTTATATCCTTTTATATAGTTTTACATAGTTATGTATAGTTTTATATAGCTTTCTCTAGTTTTATATAGTTTTGTATAGTTTTATACAGTTTTATATAGTTTCATATAGTTTTATATAGTTTTATATAGTTTTATATAGTTATATATAGTTTTATATAGATTTCAATAGTTTTATATAGTTTCATGTAGTTTTCTGTAGTTTTATATAGTTTTGTATAGTTTTATATAGTTGTATATAGTTTTGTATAGCTTTCTATAGTTTTATATAGTTTTGTATAGTTTTATATAGATTTATATAATTTTTCATAATTTTATATATATTTATATAGTTTTACATAATTTTATATTGTTTTATATAGTTTTATATAGTTTTACATAGTTTTATATAGTTTTATATAGTTTTACATAGTTTTGTACAGTTTTATATAGTTTTATATAGTTTTATATAGCTTTCTATAGTTTTATATAGTTTTTTATAGTTTTATACAGTTTTATATAGTTTTATATTGTTTTCTGTAGTTTTATATAGTTTTATATAGTTTTATATAGTATTATATAGTTTTTTACAGTTTTATATCCTTTTATATAGTTTTACATAGTTTTGTATAGTTTTATATAGCTTTCTATAGTTTTATATAGTTTTGTATAGTTTTATACAGTTTTATATAGTTATATATAGTTTTACATAGTTTTATATAGTTTTATATAGTTTCAGGTAGCGTTGTATAGTTTTATTTAGTTCTAATACAGTTTTATATAGTTTTATATAGTTTTAAATACTTTAATATAGTTTTACATCGTTTTGTATAGTTTGATATAGTTTTATATAGTTTTATATAGCTTTCTATAATTTTATATAGTTTTGTATAGTTTTATACACTTTTATATAGTTTTGTATAGTTTTATATAGTTTTATATAGTTTTATATTGTATTACATAGTTTCATATAGTTTTATATAGTTTTATATATATTTATATTGTTTTACATAGTTTTATATAGGTATATATAGTTTTACATAGTTTTCTGTAGTTTTATATAGTTTTATTTAGTTTTATATAGTTTTATATAGTTTTATATTGTTTTACATAGTTTCGTATAGTTTTATATAGTTTTCTGTAGTTTTATATAGTTTTATATACCTTTATATAGTTTTATATAGTTTTATACAGTTTTACATAGTTTTGTATAGTTTTATATAGTTTTGTATATGTTTATATAGTTTGATATAGTTTTATATAGTTTCTGCAGTTTTTTATAGTTTTACATAGTTTTATATAGTTTTATATAGTTTTATATAGTTTTATATAGTTTTATATAGTTTTATATAGTTTTATATAGTTTTATATAGTTTTATATAGTATTATATAGTTTTTTATAGTTTTATTTCCTTTTATATAGTTTTACATAGTTTTGTATAGTTTTATATAGCTTTCTATAGTTTTATATAGTTTTGTATAGTTTTATACAGTTTTATATAGTTTTATATAGTTTTATATAGTTTTAAATACTTTCATATAGTTTTACATAGTTTTCTACAGTTTTATATAGTTTCAGGTAGCGTTGTATAGTTTTATTTAGTTCTATATAGTTTTATATAGCTTTACATAGTTTTATATAATTTCATATAGCTTTCTGTAGTTTTATATAGTTTTATATATATTTATATAGTTTTACATAGTTTTATATAGTTTTATATGGTTTTATATAGTTTTCTGTAGTATTATATAGTTTTATATATATGTTTATAGTTTTACATGGTTTTATATAGTTTTACATAGTTTTATATAGTTTTATATAGTTTTATATAGTTTTCTGTAGTTTTATATAGTTTTATATACATTTTTATAGTCTTACATGGTTTTATATAGTTTTATATAGTTTTATATAGTTTTATATAGTTTTATATAGCTTTATATAACTTTCTGTACTTTTATATATTTTTATATACTTTCATGTAGTTTTATATTCTTTTATATAGTTCTACATAGTTTTCTATAGTTTTATATAGTTTTCCATAGTTTTATATAGATTTCTATAGTTTTATATAGTTTTAAATACTTTCATATAGTTTTACATAGTTTTCTACAGTTTTATATAGTTTCAGGTAGCGTTGTATTGTTTTATTTAGTTCTATATAGTGTTATATAGTTTTACATAGTTTTATATAATTTCATATAGTTTTCTGTAGTTTTATATAGTTTTATATATATGTATATAGTTTTACATAGTTTTATATAGTTTTATATAGTGCTGTATAGTTTTACATAGTTATATATAGTTTTATATATATTTATATAGTTTTACATAGTTTTATATAGGTTTATATAGTTTTATATAGTTTTATATAGTTGTATATAGTTTTACATAGTTTTATATAGTTTTATACAGTTTGATATAGTTTTACATAGTTTTATATAGTTTTATATAGTTTTATATAGTTTTCTGTAGTTTTATATAGTTTTGTATATATTTTTATAGTTTTACATGGTTTTATATAGTTTTACATAGTTTTATATAGTTTTATATAGCTTTATATAATTTTATATAGTTTTGTATAGGTTTATATAGTTTTATATAGTTTTATATAGTATTACATAGTTTTATATAGTTTTGTATAGTTTTCTGTAGTTTTATATAGTTTTATATAGTATTATACAGTTTTATATAGTTTTATATAGTTTTATATAGTTTTGTATAGTTTTATATAGTTTTATATAGTTTTATATAGTTTTATATAGTTTTATTTACTTTTATATAGTTTTACATAGTTTTCTACAGTTTTATATAGTTTCAGGTAGCGTTGTATAGTTTTACTTAGTTCTATATAGTTTTATATAGTTTTATATAGTTTTAAATACTTTTATATAGTTTTACATCGTTTTGTATAGTTTTATATAGTTTTATATAGTTTTATATAGCTTTCTATAATTTTATATAGTTTTGTATAGTTTTATACACTTTTATATAGTTTTGTATATTTTATATAGTTTTATATAGTTTTATATAGTATTACATAGTTTCATATAGTTTTATATTGTTTTATATATATTTATATAGTTTTACATAGTTTTATATAGGTATATATAGTTTTACATAGTTTTCTGTAGTTTTATATAGTTTTATTTAGTTTTATATAGTTTTATATAGTTTTATATTGTTTTACATAGTATCGTATAGTTTTATATAGTTTTCTGTATTTTTATATAGTTTTATATACCTTTATATAGTTTTATATAGTTTTATACAGTTTTATGTAGTTTTATATAGTTTTATAATGTTTTATATAGCTTTATATAGTTTTATATAATTTAGTATAATTTTCTACAGTTTTGTATTGTTTTATATAGTTTTATATAGTTTTATATAGTTTTATATAGTGTTATATAGTTTTACATAGTTTTGTATAGTTTTATATAGTTTTGTATATGTTTATATAGTTTGATATAGTTTTATATAGTTTCTGCAGTTTTTTATAGTTTTACATAGTTTTATATAGTTTTATATAGTTTTATATAGTTTTATATAGTTTTATATAGTTTTATATAGTTTTATATTGTTTTCTGTAGTTTTATATAGTTTTATATAGTTTTATATAGTATTATATAGTTTTTTATAGTTTTATTTCCTTTTATATAGTTTTACATAGTTTTGTATAGTTTTATATAGCTTTCTATAGTTTTATATAGTTTTGTATAGTTTTATACAGTTTTATATAGTTTTATATAGTTGTATATAGTTTTAAATACTTTCATATAGTTTTACATAGTTTTCTACAGTTTTATATAGTTTCAGGTAGCGTTGTATAGTTTTATTTAGCTCTATATAGTTTTATATAGTTTTACATAGTTTTATATAATTTCATATAGCTTTCTGTAGTTTTATGTAGTTTTATATATATTTATATAGTTTTACATAGTTTTATATAGTTTTATATGGTTTTATATAGTTTTCTGTAGTATTATATAGTTTTATATATATGTTTATAGTTTTACATGGTTTTATATAGTTTTACATAGTTTTATATAGTTTTATATAGTTTTATATAGTTTTCTGTAGTTTTATATAGTTTTATATACATTTTTATAGTCTTACACGGTTTTATATAGTTTTATATAGTTTTATATAGTTTTATATAGTTTTATATAGCTTTAAATAACTTTCTGTAGTTTTATATATTTTTATATACATTCATGTAGGTTTATATTCTTTTATATAGTTCTACATAGTTTTCTATAGTTTTATATAGTTTTCCATAGTTTTATATAGATTTCTATAGTTTTATATAGTTTTAAATACTTTCATATAGTTTTACATAGTTTTCTACAGTTT
Organism: Nomia melanderi; assembly: GCF_051020985.1. Taxonomy (NCBI): domain Eukaryota; kingdom Metazoa; phylum Arthropoda; class Insecta; order Hymenoptera; family Halictidae; genus Nomia; species Nomia melanderi. The sequence continues at coordinate 1,868,229 of NC_135001.1, read as the reverse complement.
TATATAGTTTCAGGTAGCGTTGTATAGTTTTATTTAGTTCTATATAGTGTTATATAGTTTTACATAGTTTTATATAATTTCATATAGTTTTCTGCAGTTTTATATAGTTTTATATATATGTATATAGTTTTACATAGTTTTATATAGTTTTATATAGTGCTGTATAGTTTTACATAGTTATATATAGTTTTATATATATTTATATAGTTTTACATAGTTTTATATAGGTTTATATAGTTTTATATAGTTTTATATAGTTGTATATAGTTTTACATAGTTTTATATAGTTTTATATAGTTTGATATAGTTTTACAAAGTTTTATATAGTTTTATATAGTTTTATATAGTTTTCTGTAGTTTTATATAGTTTTGTATATATTTTATAGTTTTACATGGTTTTATATAGTTTTATATATTTTTATATAGTTTTATATATATTTTTATAGGTATACATGGTTTTATATAGTTTTATATAGTTTTATATAGTTTTATATATATTTTTATAGGTATACATGGTTTTATATAGTTTTATATAGTTTTATATAGTTTTATATAGTTTTACATAATTTTATTTAGTTATATATAGCTTTCTATAGTTTTATATAGTGTCGTATAGTTTTATACTGTTTTATATAGTTTTATACAGTTTTATATACTTTTATATAGTTTTACATAGTTTTCTACAGTTTTATATAGTTTTAAATAGTTTTATATAGTTTTATATAGTTTTATACAATTTTATAGAGTTCTATATAGTTTTATATAGTTTTATATAGTTTTATATAGTTTTATATAGTTTTATATACTTTTATATAGTTTTACATAGTTTGCTACAGTTTTATGTAGTTTTATATAGTTTTATATAGTTTTATACAGTTTTATAGAGTTTTATATTGTTTTATATAGTTTTATATAGTTTCACATAGTTTTATATAGTTTTATATAGTTTTCTGTAGTTTTATATAGTTTTATATAGTTTTATATAGTTTTACATAGTTTTGTATAGTTTTATATAGTTTTCTATAGTTTTATATAGTTTTGAACAGTTTTATACAGTTCCATATAGTTTTATATAGTTTTATATAGATTTCTATAGTTTGATATACTTTCATGTAGTTTTCTGTAGTTTTATATAGTTTTGTATGGTTTCATATAGTTGTATATAGTTTTGTATAGCTTTCTATTGTTTTATATAGTTTGGTATAGTTTTATATAGTTTTGTGTAGTTTTATATAGTTTTATATATATTTGCATAGTTTTACATAGTTTTGTATAGTTTTATATAGTTTTGTGTAGTTTTATATAGTTTTATATATATTTGCATAGTTTTACATAGTTTTATATAGTTTTATATGGTTTTATATAGTTTTATATAGCTTTCTATAGTTTTATATAGCTTTCTATAGTTTTATATAGTTTTGTATAGTTTTATATAGTTTTATATATTTTTATATAGTTTCATATAGTTTTCTGTAGTTTTATCTAGTTTTGAATAGTTTTATACAGTTTCATATAGTTTTATATAGTTTTATATAGTTTTCTGTAGTTTTATATAGTTTTACATAGTTTTATATAGTTTTACATAGTTTTATATAGTTTTATATAGTTTTCTGTAGTTTTATATAGTTTTATATAGTTTTATATAATTTTATATCCTTTTATATAGGTTTACATAGTTTTATATAGTTTTATATAGGTTTCTGTAATTTTATATAGTTTTATATAGTTTTCTGTAGTGTTATATAGATTTACATAGTTTTATATAGTTTTATATAGTTTTCTGTAGTTTTACATAGTTTTCTATAGTTTTATATAGTATTATATAGTTTTCTATAGTTTTATATTCTTTTATACAGTTTTACATAGTTTTGTATAGTTTTATATAGTTTTATATAGTTTTATATAGTCTTATATAGTTTTATATAGTTATATATAGTTTTATATAGTTTCACATAGTTTTGTATAGTTTTATATATCTTTCTATAGTTTTACATAGTTTTGTATGGTTTTATATAGTTTTATATACATTTTTATAGTTTTCCATGGTTTTATATAGTTTTATAAAGTTTTATATAGTTTTATATAGTTTTATATAATTTAGTATAATTTTCTACAGTTTTGTATTGTTTTATATAGTTTTATATAGTTTTATATACTTTTATATAGTTTTACATAGTTTTGTATAGTATTATATAGTTTTGTATATGTTTATATAGTTTGATATAGTTTTATATAGTTTTCTGTAGTTTTATATAGTTTTACACAGTTTTATATAGTGTTATATAGTTTTATATACTTTTATATTCTTTTACATAGTTTTACATAGTTTTATATAGTTTTATATAGTTTGATATAGTTTGATATAGTTTTGTATTGCTTTATATAGTTTTATATATTTTTATATATTTTTCTACAGTTTTATATTCTTTTATATAGTTTTACTTAGTTTTGTATAGTTTTATATAGTTTTATATAGTTTCACACAGTTTTATATAGTTTTATATAATTTCATTGAGTTTTCTGTAGTTTTATATAGTTTTATATAATTTCATTGAGTTTTCTGTAGTTTTATATAGTTTTATACAATTTCATTGATTTTTCTGTACTTCTATTTAGTTTTATAAATATTTATATAGTTTTACATGGTTTTATATATTTTTATATATAGTTTTATGTAGTTTTATATAGTTTTATATAGCTTTATATAGACTTCTACAGTTTTATACAGTTTCATGTAGTTTTCTGTAGTTTTATATAGTATTATGTAGTTTTCTATTGTTTCATATTCTTTTATATACTTTTGCATACTTTTGTATAGCCTTATTTAGTTTTATATAGTTTTATATAGTTTTACATAGTTTTCTACAGTTTTATATAGTTTCAGGTAGCGTTGCATAGTTTTATTTAGTTCTATATAGTTTTATATAGTTTTATATAGTTTTATATAATTTCATATGGTTTTCTGTAGTTTTATATAGCTTTATATATATTTATATAGTTTTACATAGTTTTATATAGTTTTATATAGTTTTACATAGTTTTATATAGTTTTATATAGTTTTATATAGTTTTATATAGATTTCTATAGTTTTATATAGTTTCATGTAGTTTTCTGTAGTTTTATATAGTTTTGTATAGTTTTATATAGTTTTGTATATGTTTATATAGTCTGATATAGTTTTATATAGTTTCTGCAGTTTTTTATAGTTTTATAAAGTTTTATATAGTTTTATACAGTTTTATATAATTCAGTATAATTTCTACAGTTTTGTATTGTTTTATATACTTTTATATAGTTTTATATAGTTTTATATAGTTTTATATATTTTCATATAATTTGTATAGCTTTCTATAGTTTTATATATTTTCATGTAGTTTTCTGTAGTTTTATATAGTTTTATATAGTATTATACAGTTTTATATAGTTTTATATAGTTTTATATAATTTCATAAAGTTTTCTGTAGTTTTATATAGTTTTCTGTAGCTTTACCTAGTTTTATATAGTTTTATATAGTATTATATGGTTTTATATAATTTTATACTCTTTTATATAGTTTTACATAGTTTTATATAGTTTGATATATTTTGATATAGTTTTATATTGCTTTATATAGTTTTATATAGTCTTATATAGTTTTACATAGTTTTATTTAGTTTTATATAGTTTTATAAAGTTTTATATAGTTTTACATAGTTTCGTAGAGTTTTATATAGTTTTACATAGTTTTCTATAGTTTTATATAGTTTTCCATAGTTTTATATAGTTTTATATACTTTCATGTAGTTTTATATTCTTTTATATAGTTTTACCTAGTTTTGTATAGTTTTATATAGCTTTCTATAGTTTTATATATTTTCATGTAGTTTTCTGTAGTTTTACATAGTTTTGTATAGTTTTATATAGTTGTATAAAGTTTTGTATAGCTTTCTATAGTTTTATATAGTTTTGAATAGTTTTATATAGTTTTATATCGTTTTATATAGTTTTATATAGTTTTATATAGTTTTATATAGTTTTATATATATTTTTATAGGTATACATGGTTTTATATAGTTTTATATAGTTTTATATAGTTTTATATATATATTTATAGGTATACATGGTTTTATATAGTTTTATATAGTTTTATATAGTTTTATATAGTTTTACATAATTTTATTTAGTTATATATAGCTTTCTATAGTTTTATATAGTGTCGTATAGTTTTATACTGTTTTATATAGTTTTATACAGTTTTATATACTTTTATATAGTTTTACATAGTTTTCTACAGTTTTATATAGTTTTAAATAGTTTTATATAGTTTTATATAGTTTTATACAATTTTATAGAGTTCTGTATAGTTTTATATAGTTTTATATAGTTTTATATAGTTTTATATAGTTTTATATACTTTTATATAGTTTTACATAGTTTGCTACAGTTTTATGTAGTTTTATATAGTTTTATATAGTTTTATACAGTTTTATAGAGTTTTATATTGTTTTATATAGTTTTATATAGTTTCACATAGTTTTATATAGTTTTATATAGTTTTCTGTAGTTTTATATAGTTTTATATAGTTTTATATAGTTTTACATAGTTTTGTATAGTTTTATATAGTTTTCTATAGTTTTATATAGTTTTGAATAGTTTTATACAGTTCCATATAGTTTTATATAGTTTTATATAGATTTCTATAGTTTGATATACTTTCATGTAGTTTTCTGTAGTTTTATATAGTTTTGTATGGTTTCATATAGTTGTATATAGTTTTGTATAGCTTTCTATTGTTTTATATAGTTTTGTATAGTTTTATATAGTTTTGTGTAGTTTTATATAGTTTTATATATATTTGCATAGTTTTACATAGTTTTGTATAGTTTTATATAGTTTTGTGTAGTTTTATATAGTTTTATATATATTTGCATAGTTTTACATAGTTTTATATAGTTTTATATGGTTTTATATAGTTTTATATAGCTTTCTATAGTTTTATATAGCTTTCTATAGTTTTATATAGTTTTGTATAGTTTTATATAGTTTTATATATTTTTATATAGTTTCATATAGTTTTCTGTAGTTTTATCTAGTTTTGAATAGTTTTATACAGTTTCATATAGTTTTATATAGTTTTATATAGTTTTCTGTAGTTTTATATAGTTTTACATAGTTTTATATAGTTTTACATAGTTTTATATAGTTTTATATAGTTTTCTGTAGTTTTATATAGTTTTATATAGTTTTATATAATTTTATATCCTTTTATATAGGTTTACATAGTTTTATATAGTTTTATATAGGTTTCTGTAGTTTTATATAGTTTTATATAGTTTTCTGTAGTGTTATATAGATTTACATAGTTTTATATAGTTTTATATAGTTTTCTGTAGTTTTACATAGTTTTCTATAGTTTTATATAGTATTATATAGTTTTCTATAGTTTTATATTCTTTTATACAGTTTTACATAGTTTTGTATAGTTTTATATAGTTTTATATAGTTTTATATAGTCTTATATAGTTTTATATAGTTATATATAGTTTTATATAGTTTCACATAGTTTTGTATAGTTTTATATATCTTTCTATAGTTTTACATAGTTTTGTATGGTTTTATATAGTTTTATATATATTTTTATAGTTTTCCATGGTTTTATATAGTTTTATAAAGTTTTATATAGTTTTATATAGTTTTATATAATTTAGTATAATTTTCTACAGTTTTGTATTGTTTTATATAGTTTTATATAGTTTTATATACTTTTATATAGTTTTACATAGTTTTGTATAGTATTATATAGTTTTGTATATGTTTATATAGTTTGATATAGTTTTATATAGTTTTCTGTAGTTTTATATAGTTTTACACAGTTTTATATAGTGTTATATAGTTTTATATACTTTTATATTCTTTTACATAGTTTTACATAGTTTTATATAGTTTGATATAGTTTGATATAGTTTTGTATTGCTTTATATAGTTTTATATATTTTTTATATATTTTTCTACAGTTTTATATTCTTTTATATAGTTTTACTTAGTTTTGTATAGTTTTATATAGTTTTATATAGTTTCACACAGTTTTATATAGTTTTATATAATTTCATTGAGTTTTCTGTAGTTTTATATAGTTTTATATAATTTCATTGAGTTTTCTGTAGTTTTATATAGTTTTATATAATTTCATTGATTTTTCTGTACTTCTATTTAGTTTTATAAATATTTATATAGTTTTACATGGTTTTATATATTTTTATATAGTTTTATGTAGTTTTATATAGTTTTATATAGCTTTATATAGACTTCTACAGTTTTATATAGTTTCATGTAGTTTTCTGTAGTTTTATATAGTATTATGTAGTTTTCTATTGTTTCATATTCTTTTATATACTTTTGCATACTTTTGTATAGCCCTATTTAGTTTTATATAGTTTTATATAGTTTTACATAGTTTTCTACAGTTTTATATAGTTTCAGGTAGCGTTGCATAGTTTTATTTAGTTCTATATAGTTTTATATAGTTTTATATAGTTTTATATAATTTCATATGGTTTTCTGTAGTTTTATATAGCTTTATATATATTTATATAGTTTTACATAGTTTTATATAGTTTTATATAGTTTTACATAGTTTTATATAGTTTTATATAGTTTTATATAGTTTTATATAGATTTCTATAGTTTTATATAGTTTCATGTAGTTTTCTGTAGTTTTATATAGTTTTGTATAGTTTTATATAGTTTTTGTATATGTTTATATAGTCTGATATAGTTTTATATAGTTTCTGCAGTTTTTTATAGTTTTATAAAGTTTTATATAGTTTTATACAGTTTTATATAATTCAGTATAATTTTCTACAGTTTTGTATTGTTTTATATACTTTTATATAGTTTTATATAGTTTTATATAGTTTTATATATTTTCATATAATTTTGTATAGCTTTCTATAGTTTTATATATTTTCATGTAGTTTTCTGTAGTTTTATATAGTTTTATATAGTTTTATACAGTTTTATATTGTTTTATATGGTTTTATATAGTTTTAAATACTTTCATATAGTTTTACATAGTTTTCTACAGTTTTATATAGTTTCAGGTAGCGTTGTATAGTTTTATTTAGTTCTATATAGTTTTATATAGTTTTACATAGTTTTATATAATTTCATATAGCTTTCTGTAGTTTTATATAGTTTTATATATATTTATATAGTTTTACATAGTTTTATATAGTTTTATATAGTCTTATATAGTTTTCTGTAGTTTTATATAGTTTTATATATATGTTTATAGTTTTACATGGTTTTATATAGTTTTACATAGTTTTATATAGTTTTATATAGTTTTATATAGTTTTCTGTAGTTTTATATGGCTTTATATAACTTTCTGTAGTTTTATATATTTTTATATAGTTTTATGTAGTTTTATGTAGTTTTATATAGTTTTATATAGTTTTACATAGTTTCGTAGAGTTTTATATAGTTTTACATAGTTTTGTTTAGATTTATATAGTTATACATAGTTTTATATAGTTTTATATAGTGCTGTATAGTTTTACATAGTTATATATAGTTTCATATATATTTATATAGTTTTACATAGTTTTATATAGGTTTATATAGTTTTATATAGTTTTATATAGTTGTATATAGTTTTACATAGTTTTATATAGTTTTATACAGTTTGATATAGTTTTACATAGTTTTATATAGTTTTATATAGTTTTATATAGTTTTCTGTAGTTTTATATAGTTTTGTATATATTTTTATAGTTTTACATGGTTTTATATAGTTTTATATAGTTTTATATAGTTTTATATAGCTTTATATAACTTTCTGTAGTTTTATATATTTTTATATAAATTTATGTAGTTTTATGTAGTTTTATATAGTTTTATATAGTTTTAAATAGTTTCGTAGAGTTTTATATAGTTTTACATAGTTTTCTATAGTTTTATATAGTTTTCCATAGTTTTGTTTAGATTTATATAGTTATACATAGTTTTATATAGTTTTATATAGTGCTGTATAGTTTTACATAGTTATATATAGTTTTATATATATTTATATAGTTTTACATAGTTTTATATAGGTTTATATAGTTTTATATAGTTTTATATAGTTGTATATAGTTTTACATAGTTTTATATAGTTTTATACAGTTTGATATAGTTTTACATAGTTTTATATAGTTTTATATAGTTTTATATAGTTTTCTGTAGTTTTATATAGTTTTGTATATATTTTTATAGTTTTACATGGTTTTATATAGCTTTATATAGTTTTATATAGTTTTATATAGCTTTATATAACTTTCTGTAGTTTTATATATTTTTATATAAATTTATGTAGTTTTATGTAGTTTTATATAGTTTTATATAGTTTTAAATAGTTTCGTAGAGTTTTATATAGTTTTACATAGTTTTCTATAGTTTTATATAGTTTTCCATAATTTGTATAGATTTATATAGTTTTATATAGTTTTATATAGTTTTATATACTTTCATGTAGTTTTATATTCTTTTATATAGTTTTATATAGTTTTGTATAGTTTTATATAGTTTGATATAGTTTTATATAGTTTTACATAGTTTTATATAGTTTTATACAGTTTGATATAGTTTTACATAGTTTTATATAGTTTTATATATTTTTATATAGTTTTATGTAGTTTTATGTATTTTTATATAGTTTTATATAGTTTTACATAGTTTCGTAGAGTTTTATATAGTTTTACATAGTTTTCTATAGTTTTATATAGTTTTCCATAGTTTTGTTTAGATTTATATAGTTTTATATAGTTTTATATAGTTTTATATAGTTTTATATACTTTCATGTTGTTTTATATTCTTTTATATAGTTCTACATAGTTTTCTATAGTTTTATATAGTTTTCCATAGTTTTATATAGATTTATATAGTTTTATATAGTTTTATATAGTTTTATATAGTTTTATATAATTTTATATACTTTCATGTAGTTTTATATTCTTTTATATAGTTTTACATAGTTTTGTACAGTTTTATATAGTTTTTATATAGTTTTATATAGCTTTCTATAATTTTATATAGTTTTGTATAGTTTTATACACTTTTATATAGTTTTGTATAGGTTTATATAGTTTTATATAGTTTTATATAGTATTACATAGTTTCATATAGTTTTATATAGTTTTCTGCAGTTTTATATAGTTTTATATAGTTTTATATAGTATTACATAGTTTTATATAGTTTTATATAGTTTTCTGTAGTTTTATATAGTTTTATATAGTATTATATAGTTTTCTGTAGTTTTATATAGTTTTATATAGTTTTATATAGTTTTATTTACTTTTATATAGTTTTACATAGTTTTCTACAGTTTTATATAGTTTCAGGTAGCGTTGTATAGTTTTATTTAGTTCTATATAGTTTTATATAGTTTTATAGAATTTCATAAAGTTTTCTGTAGTTTTATATAGTTTTCTGTAGCTTTACCTAGTTTTATATAGTTTTATATAGTATTATATGGTTTTATATAATTTTATTCTCTTTTATATAGTTTTACATAGTTTTATATAGTTTGATATATTTTGATATAGTTTTATATTGCTTTATATAGTTTTATATAGTCTTATATAGTTTTACATAGTTTTATTTAGTTTTATATAGTTTTATAAAGTTTTATATAGTTTTACATAGTTTCGTAGAGTTTTATATAGTTTTACATAGTTTTCTATAGTTTTATATAGTTTTCCATAGTTTTATATAGTTTTATATACTTTTATATAGTTTTACATAGATTTCTACAGTTTTATATAGTTTTAAATAGTTTTATATAGTTTTATATAGTTTTATACAGTTTTATAGAGTTTTATATAGTTTTATATAGTTTTATATAGTTTTATATAGTTTTATATAGTTTTATATACTTTTATATAGTTTTACATAGTTTTCTACAGTTTTATGTAGTTTTATATAGTTTTATATAGTTTTATACAGTTTCATAGAGTTTTATATTGTTTTATATAGTTTTATATAGTTTCACATAGTTTTATATAGTTTTATATAGTTTTCTGTAGTTTTATATAGTTTTATATAGTTTTATATAGTTTTATATACTTTTATATAGTTTTACATAGTTTTGTATAGTTTTATATAGTTTTCTATAGTTTTATATAGTTTTGAATAGTTTTATACAGTTCCATATAGTTTTTATATAGTTTTATATAGATTTCTATAGTTTGATATACTTTCATGTAGTTTTCTGTAATTTTATATAGTTTTGTATGGTTTCATATAGTTGTATATAGTTTTGTATAGCTTTCTATTGTTTTATATAGTTTTGTATAGTTTTATATAGTTTTGTGTACTTTTATATAGTTTTATATATATTTGCATAGTTTTACATAGTTTTATATAGTTTTATATAGTTTTATATAGTTTTATATAGCTTTCTATAGTTTTATATAGCTTTCTATAGTTTTATATAGTTTTGTATAGTTTTATATAGTTTTATATATTTTTATATAGTTTCATATAGTTTTCTGTAGTTTTATCTAGTTTTGAATAGTTTTATACAGTTTCATATAGTTTTATGTAGTTTTATATAGTTTTCTGTAGTTTTATATAGTTTTACATAGTTTTATATAGTTTTACATAGTTTTATATAGTTTTATATAGTTTTCTGTAGTTTTATATAGTTTTATATAGTTTTATATAATTTTATATCCTTTTATATAGGTTTACATAGTTTTATATAGTTTTATATAGGTTTCTGTAGTTTTATATAGTTTTATATAGTTTTATATAGTTTTATGTAGTTTCACATAGTTTTGTATAGTTTTATATATCTTTCTATAGTTTTACATAGTTTTGTATGGTTTTATATAGTTTTATATAGTTTTGTGTAGATTTATATAGTTTTATATAGTTATATATAGTTTTACATAGTTTTATATAGTTTTATATAGTTTTATATATTTTTATATAGTTTTATGTAGTTTTATATAGTTTTATGCAGATTTATATAGTTTTACATAGCATTGTATAGTTTTATTTAGTTTTATATACTTTTATATAGTATTATGTAGTTTTCTATTGTTTCATATTCTTTTATATACTTTTGCATACTTTTGTATAGCTTTATTTAGTTTTATATAGTATTATATATTTTTATAAACTTGTATATAGTTTTATACAATTGTATATAATTCAGTATAATTTTCTACAGTTTTGTATTGTTTTACATAGATTTATAAAGTTTTATATTGTTTTATATATTTTTATATACTTTTATATAGTTTTACATAGTTTTGTATAGTTTTATATAGTTTTGTATATGTTTACATAGTTTGATATAGTTTTATATAGTTTTCTGCAGTTTTATATAGTTTTACATAGTTTTATATAGTGTTATATAGTTTTATATACTTTTATATTCTTTTACATAGTTTTATATAGTTTGATATAGGTTGATATAGTTTTCTATAGTTTTATATTCTTTTATATAGTTTTACATTGTTTTGTATAGTTTTATATAGTTATATATACCTTTCTACAGTTTTATATAGTATTATATGGTTTTATAAAATTTTATATAGTTATATATAGTTTTACATAGTTTTATATAGTTTTCTGTACTTTTATCTAGTTTTATATAGTTTTATATAGTATTATATGGGTTTTATAAAATTTTATAAGGTTATATATAGTTTTACATAGTTTTATACAGTTTTATATAATTTTATATAGTTTTACATAGTTCTATATAGTTTTATATAGTTTTCTGTAGTTTTATATAGTTTTATATAGTTTTATATAGTTTTATATAGTTTTATATAGTTTTACATAGTTTTACACAGTTTTGTATAGTTTTATATAGATTTCTATAGTTTTCTATAGTTTTCTATAGTTTTGTGTAGATTTATATAGTTTTATAGAGTTATATATAGTTTTACATAGTTTTATATAGTTTTACATAGTTTTATATAGTTTTATATAGTTTTATATAGTTTTATATAGTTTTATATAGTTTTACATAGTTTTATATAGTTTTCTGTAGTTTTACATGGTTTTATATATTTTTTATATAGTTTTATGTAGTATTATATAGTTTTATATAGCTTTATATAGATTTCTATAGTTTTATATAGTTTCATGTAGTTTTCTGTAGTTTTATATAGTTTGAATAGTTTTATATAGTTGTATATAGTTTTGTATAGCCTTCTATAGTTTTATATAGTTTTGTATAGTTTTATACAGTTTTATATAGTTTTATATAGTTTTATATAGTTTTATATAGTTTTATATACTTTTATATAGTATTATGTAGTTTTCTATTGTTTCATATTCTTTTATATACTTTTGCATACTTTTGTATAGCTTTATTTAGTTTTATATAGTTTTATATATTTTTATAAAGTTGTATATAGTTTTATACAGTTTTATATAATTCAGTATAATATTCTACAGTTTGTATTGTTTTATATACTTTTATATAGTTTTATATAGTTTTATATATTTTCATATAATTTTGTATAGCTTTCTATAGTTTAATATATTTTCATGTAGTTTTCTGTAGTTTTATATAGTTTTGTATAGTTTTATATAGTTGTATAAAGTTTTGTATAGCTTTCTATAGTTTTATATAGTTTTGTATAGTTTTATATAGTTTTGTATAGTTTTGTATAGTTTTATATAGTTTGATATAGTTTTACATAGTTTTATATAGTTTTATATAGTTTTATATAGATTTATATAGTTTTCTGTAGTTTTATATAGTTGTATATATATTTTTATAGTTTTACATGGTTTTATATAGTTTTATAAAGTTTTATATAGTTTTATATAGTTTTATATAGTTTTATATAATTTAGTATAATTTTCTACAGTTTGGTGTTGTTTTATATACTTTTATATAGTTTTATATATGTATCTATAGCTTTATATAGTTTTGTATAGTTTTATATAGTTTTATATAGGTATCTATGGTTTTATATAGTTTTGTATAGTGTTAAATAGTTTGATGTAGATTTATATTGCTTTATATAGTTTTATATAGTTTTATATAGTTTTACCTAGTTTTATTTAGTTTTATAAAGTTTTATATACTTTTATACAGTTTTATATAGTTTTGTGTGGTTTTAGATAGTTTTATATAGTTTTATATAGTTTTACATAGTTTTGTACTGTTTTATGTAGTTTTATAGAGTTTTATATAGTTTTATATAGGTTTATATAGTTTTATATAGCTTTATTAAGTTTTATACAGTTTTATATAGTTTTATATAGTTTTATATAGGTTTATATAGTTTCATATAGTTTTCTGTGGTTTTATATAGTTTTATATGGTTTTGCATAGTTTTATATTGTTTTATATTGTTTTATATTGTTTTATATAGTTTTATATAATTTTATGTAGTTTTATATACTTTTATATAGCTTTGTATAGTTTTATAGAATTTTATACTGTTTTATATAGTTTTATATAGTTTTGTATAGTTTTCTATAGTTTTATTATCTTTTATATAGTTTAACATAGTTTTATATAGTTTATGCAGCTTTATATAGTTTTATATAGTTTTAGATAGTTTTATACAGTTTTATACAATTTTATATTGTTTTATATAGTTTTACATAGTTTTGCATGGTTTTATATAGTTTTATAGAGTTTTATATGGTTTTATAGAGTTTTATATAGTTTTATATTGTTTTATATAGTTTTATGTAGTTTTATATAGTTTTATATATTTTTATATAATTTTAGATAGTTTTATATAGTTTTACATAGTTTAATACAGTTTTATGTAGTTTTATATAGTTTTACATATTTTTGTATGGTTTTATATAGTTTTACACAGCTTTACATAGATTTATATAGTTTTATACAGTTTTATACAGTTTTATATAGTTTTATATAATTCTAGATAGTTTTATATAGTTTTACATAGTTTAATACAGCTATACATAGTTTTGTATTGTTTTATATAGTTTTGTATAGTTTTATATTGCTTTGTATAGTCTTATATAGTTTTATATAGTTTTGTATAATTTTATATTGCTTTGTATAGTTTTATGTAGTTTTATATAGTTTTACATAGTTTTATTTAGTTTTATATAGTTTTATGTAGTTTTATATACTTTTATATAGTTTTGTATAGTTTTATATAGTTTTATATTGTTTTATATAGTTATATATAGTTTTATATACTTTTATATAGTTTTATATAGTTTTATATAGTTTTACATAGTTTTGTATGGTTTTATATAGTTTTACACAGTTTTACATAGTTTTATATAGTTTTATACAGTTTTATATAGTTTTATATACTTTTATATAGTTTTATATAGTTTTATATAGTTTTATGTAGTTTTAGATAGTTTTATATAGTTTTAAAATGTTTAATATAGTTTTATATAGTATTACATAATTTTGTATAGTTTTATATAGTTTTATATACTTCTATATAGTTTTATATAGTTTTATGTAGTTTTACATTCTTTTATATAGTGTTACATATTTCTATTTTGTTTATACAGTTTTATATTGTTTTATGTAGATTTATATAGTTTTATATACTTTTATATAGTTTTATATAGCTTTATATAGTTTTATATAATTTTATATAGTTTTATATAGTTTTATATAGTTTTATATAGCTTTATATAGTTTTATATAGTTTTATATAGTTTTATATAGTTTTATATAGTTAATTATAGTTTTATATAGTTTTAAATAGTTTGATATAGATTTATATAGTTTTATATAGTTTTATATAGTTTTATATAGTTTTATATACTTTTATATAGTTTTATATAGTTTTAAATAGTTTGATATAGATTTATATTGCTTTATATAGTTTTATATAGTTTTATAAAGTTTTCCATAGTTTTATTTAGTTTTATACAGTTTTATATACTTTTATATAGTTTTATATAGTTTTATATAGCTTTATATAGTTTTATATAGTTTTACATAGTGTTGTATGGTTTTATATTGTTTTATACAGTTTTATATAGTTTTATATAGTTTTATATAGTTTTACATAGTTTAATATAGCTTTATATAGTTTGATATTGTTTTATATAGTTTGATATAATCTTATATTGTTTTATATAGTTTTATATAGTTTTATATAGTTTTATATAGTTTTATATAGTTTTATATAGATATATATAGTTTTATATAGTTTTATATAATTTTATATAGTTTTATATAGTTTTATATAATTCTAGATAGTTTTATATGGTTTTACATAGTTTAATACAGCTTTATATAGTTTTGTATTGTTTTATATAGTTTTGTATAGTTTTATAAAGTTTTATATAGTTTTATATAGTTTTATATAGTTTTATATAGTTTTATATAGTTTTATATAGTTTTATATAGTTTTCTGTGGTTTTATATAGTTTTATATGGTTTTGTATAGTTTTATATTGTTTTATATTGATTTATGTAGATTTTTATGGTTTTATATAGTTTTATGTAGATATATGTAGTTTTATATAGTTTTATATAGTTTTATATAGTTTTCTGTGGTTTTATATAGTTTTACATGGTTTTGTATAGTTTTATATAGTTTTATATTGTTTTATGTAGATTTTTATGGTTTCACATAGTTTTATGTAGTTATATATAGTTTTATATAGTTTTATATAGTCTTATATAGTTTTGTATAGTTTTATATTGTTTTAAATGGTTTTACACAGTTTTATATAGTTAGTCATGGTTTTATATAGTTTTAAATAGTTTGATATAGATTTATATTGCTTTATATAGTTTTATATAGTTTTATATAGTTTTATACAGTTTTACATAGTTTCATTTCGATTTATACGGTTTTATATAGTTTTATATAGTTTTATATAGTTTTCTGTGGTTTTATATAGTTTTATATAGTTTTACATAGTTTAATATAGCTTTATATATTTTTATATTGTCTTACATTGTTTTATATAGTTTTATATAGTTTTATGTAGTTTTATATACTTTTATATAGTTTTGTATAGATTTATATAGTTTTATATTGTTTTATATAGTTTTATATAGTTTTATATACTTTTATATAGTTTTATATAGTTTTAAATAGTTCGATATAGATTTTTATTGCCTTATATAGTTTTATATAGTTTTATATAGTTTTAAATAGTTCGATATAGATTTATATTGCCTTATATAGTTTTATATAGTTTTATATAGTTTTATATAGTTTTATATAGTTTTATATAGATTTATATAGTTTTATATAGTTTTATATAGTTTTATATAGTTTTATATAGTTTTATATAATTCTAGATAGTTTTATATAGTTTTACATAGTTTCATACAGCTTTATATAGTTTTGTATTGTTTTATATAGTTTTGTATAGTTTTATAAAGTTTTATATAGTTTTATATAGTTTTATATAGTTTTATATAGTTTCATATATTTTTATATAGTTTTATATAGTTTTCTGTGGTTTTATATAGTTTTATATGGTTTTGTATAGTTTTATATTGTTTAATAATGATTTATGTAGATTTTTATGGTTTTATATAGTTTTATGTAGATATATGTAGTTTCATATAGTTTTATATAGTTTTATATAGTTTTCTGTGGTTTTATATAGTTTTACATGGTTTTGTATAGTTTTATATAGTTTTATATTGTTTTATGTTGATTTTTATGGTTTTATATAGTTTTATGTAGATATATATAGTTTTATATAGTTTTATATAGTCTTATATAGTTTTGTATAGTTTTATATTCTTTTAAATGGTTTTACACAATTTTATATAGTTAGTGATAGTTTTATATAGTTTTAAATAGTTTGATATAGATTTATATTGCTTTATATAGTTTTATATAGTTTTAGATTGTTTTATATAGTTTTACATAGTTTAATATAGCTTTATATAGTTTTATATTGTTTTATATTGTTTTATTTAGTTATATATAGTTTTACATAGTATTGTATAGTTTTATGTAGTTTGATATAGTTTTATATAGTTTTATATAATTCTAGATAGTTTTATATAGTTTTACATAGTTTAATACAGCTTTATATCGTTTTGTATTGTTTTATATAGTTTTGTATAGTTTTATATTGCTTTATATAGATTTATATAGTTTTATATAGTTTTACATAGTTTTATTTAGTTTTATATAGTTTTACTTAGTTTTATATAGTTTTCTGAAGTTTATATAGTTTTATATAGTTTTACATAGTTTTATATAGTTTTCTGTGGTTTTATATAGTTTTATATAGTTTTATATAGTTTTATATAGTTTTACATAGTTTCATTTCGATTTATACGGTTTTATATAGTTTTATATAGTTTTATATAGTTTTCTGTGGTTTTATATAGTTTTATATGGTTTTGTATAGTTTTATATTGTTTTATATTGATTTATGTAGATTTTTATGGTTTTATATAGTTTTATGTAGATATATGTAGTTTTATATAGTTTTATATAGTTTTATATAGTTTTAGATAGTTTTATATAGTTTTACATAGTTTAATATAGCTTTCTATAGTTTTATATTGCTTTATATTGTTTTATTTAGTTTTATATAGTTTTACATAGTTTTACATAGTTTTATATAGTTTTATATAGTTTTATATAGTGTTATATAGTTTTACATAGTTTTATATAGTTTTATATAGTTTTATATTGTTTTAAATAGTTTTATACTGTTTTATATAGTTTTATATAGTTTGATATTGTTTTATACAGTTTTATATGGTTCCATGTAGTTTTATATAGTTTTATATAGCATTATATAGTTTTCATTAGTTTTATAATCTTTTAAATAGTTTGACACAGTTTTATATAGTTTAACATAGTTTTATATAGCTTTATATAGTTTTAAATGGTTTGATATAGATTTATATTGCTTTATATAGTTTTATATAGTTTTATATAGTTTTATACAGTTTTCTGTAGGTTTATATAGTTTTATATAGTTTTATATGGTATTATATAGTTTTTTATAGTTTTATATAGTTTTATACAGTTTTATATAGTTTTATATGGTTTTAAATACTTTTATATAGTTTTACATTGTTTTCTACAGTTTTATATAGTTTCAGGTAGCGTTGCATAGTTTTATTTAGTTCTATATAGTTTTATATAGTTTTACATAGTTTTATATAATTTCATATAGTTTTCTGTAGTTTTATATAGTTTTATATATATTTATATAGTTTAAATAGTTTTATATAGTTTTACATAGTTTTATGTAGTTTTATATAGTTTCATGTGGTTTTCTGTAGTTTTATATAGTTTTGTATAGTTTTATATAGTTGTATATAGTTTTCTATAGCTTTCTATAGTTTTATATAGTTTTGTATAGTTTTATATAGTTTTGTATAGTTTTATATAGTTTTATATATTTTTATATAGTTTTACATTGTTTTATATAGTTTTATATAGTTTTATATAGTTTTACGTAGTTTTGCATGAATTGATATAGTTTTATATACTTTCATATAGTTTTATATAGTTTTACATAGTTTTATTTAGTTTTATATTGTTTTACATAGTGTTATATAGTTTTCTGAAGTTTGATATACTTTTATATAGTTTTGTATAGATTTATATAGTTTTATATTGTTTTATATAGTTTTATATAGTTTTATATAATTTAGTATAATTTTCTAGAGTTTTGTATTGTTTTATATAGTTTTATATAGTTTTATATAGTTTTATATAGTTTTATATAGTTTCACATAGTTTTATATTGTTTTATATAATTTTATTGAGTTTTCTGTAGTTTTATATAGTTTTATATAATTTCATTGAGTTTTCTGTAGTTTTATGTAGTTTTATATATATTTATATAGTTTTACATGGTTTTATATATTTTTATATAGTTTTATGTAGTTTTATATAGTTTTATATATATTTATATAGTTTTACATAGTTTCATATAGTTTTATATAGTTTTATATAGTTTTGTATAGTTTTATATTTTTTTATATAGTTTTATATAGTTTTACATAGTTTTATATAGTTGTATATAGTTTTACATAGTTTTATATAGTTTTATATACCTTCATATAATTTTATAATCTTTTATATAGTTTTACACAGGTTTGTACACTTTTATATAATTTTGTATAGGTTTATATAGCTTTCTATAGTTTTATATTCTTTTAAATAGTTTTACATAGTTTTGTGTAGTTTTATATAGTTGTATATAGTTTTATATAGCTTTCTATAGTTTTATATAGTTTTATATAGTTTTATATAGTTTTATATAGCTTTCTATAGTTTTATATACTTTTATATATATTTTTATTGTTTTACATAGTTATATATAGTATTATATACTTGTACATAGTTTTATATACGTTTCTATAGTTTTATATAGTTTTGTATAGTTGTATATAGTTTTGCATAGTTTTATATAGTATTATATAGTTTTCTATAGTTTTATATTCTTTTATTTAGTTTTACATAGTTTTATATAGTTTGATCTAGTTTGGTATAGTTTTATTCTGCTTTATATAGTTTTATATAGTTTTATATAGTTTTACATAATTTTATTTAGTTTTATATAGTTTTATATAGTTTTATATAGTTTTGTATAGTTTTATATGGTTGTATATAGTTTTACATAGTTTTTTATAGTTTTATATACTTTCATATAATTTTATAATCTTTTATATAGTTTTACACAGGTTTGTACAGTTTTATATAATTTTATATAGGTTTATATAGCTTTCTATAGTTTTATATTCTTTTATACAGTTTTACATAGTTTTGTGTAGTTTTATATAGTTGTATATAGTTTTATATAGCTTCCTATAGTTTTATATAGTTTTATATAGTTTTATATAGCTTTCTATAGTTTCATATACTTGTACAAAGTTTTATATACGTTTCTATAGTTTTATATAGTTTTGTTTAGTTGTATATAGTTTTGCATAGTTTTATATAGTATTATATAGTTTTCTATAGTTTTATATTCTTTTATTTAGTTTTACATAGTTTTATATAGTTTGATATAGTTTGGTATAGTTTTATTCTGCTTTATATAGTTTTATATAGTTTTTTATAGTTTTACATAATTTTATTTAGTTTTATATAGTTTTATATAGTTTTATATAGTTTTATATAGTTTTGTATAGTTTTATATAGTTTTATATTGTTTTATGTGGCTTTATATAGTTTTATATTGTTTTATATAGTTTTACATAGTTTTGTATGGTTTTATATAGTTTTATAGAGTTTTATATAATTTTATATAGTTTTATATAGTTTTACGTAGTTTTATATAGTTTGATATAGTTTTAAATAGTTTGATATAGATCTATATTGCTTAAATAGTTTTATATTGTTTTATGTAGATTTTTATGGTTCTATATCGTTTTATGTAGTTATATATAGTTTTGTATAGTTTGATATAGTTTTATATAGTTTAACACAGTTTTATATAGTTTTATATAGTATTAAATAGTTTTGTATAGCTTTATATAGTTTTATATACTTTTATATAGTTTTATATAGTTTTATATGGTTTTAAATACTTTTATATAGTTTTACATTGTTTTCTACAGTTTTATATAGTTTCAGGTAGCGTTGCATAGTTTTATTTAGTTCTATATAGTTTTATATAGTTTTACATAGTTTTATATAATTTCATATAGTTTTCTGTAGTTTTATATAGTTTTATATATATTTATATAGTTTAAATAGTTTTATATAGTTTTACATAGTTTTATGTAGTTTTATATAGTTTCATGTGGTTTTCTGTAGTTTTATATAGTTTTGTATAGTTTTATATAGTTGTATATAGTTTTCTATATCTTTCTATAGTTTTATATAGTTTTGTATAGTTTTATATAGTTTTGTATAGTTTTATATAGTTTTATATATTTTTATATAGTTTTACATTGTTTTATATAGTTTTATATAGTTTTATATAGTTTTACGTAGTTTTGCATGAATTGATATAGTTTTATATACTTTCATATAGTTTTATATAGTTTTACATAGTTTTATTTAGTTTTATATTGTTTTACATAGTGTTATATAGTTTTCTGAAGTTTTATATACTTTTATATAGTTTTGTATAGATTTATATAGTTTTATATTGTTTTATATAGTTTTATATAGTTTTATATAATTTAGTATAATTTTCTAGAGTTTTGTATTGTTTTATATAGTTTTATATAGTTTTATATAGTTTTATATAGTTTTATATAGTTTCACATAGTTTTATATTGTTTTATATAATTTTATTGAGTTTTCTGTAGTTTTATATAGTTTTATATAATTTCATTGAGTTTTCTGTAGTTTTATGTAGTTTTATATATATTTATATAGTTTTACATGGTTTTATATATTTTTATATAGTTTTATGTAGTTTTATATAGTTTTATATATATTTATATAGTTTTACATAGTTTCATATAGTTTTATATAGTTTTATATAGTTTTGTATAGTTTTATATTTTTTTATATAGTTTTATATAGTTTTACATAGTTTTATATAGTTGTATATAGTTTTACATAGTTTTATATAGTTTTATATGCCTTCATATAATTTTATAATCTTTTATATAGTTTTACACAGGTTTGTACACTTTTATATAATTTTGTATAGGTTTATATAGCTTTCTATAGTTTTATATTCTTTTATATAGTTTTACATAGTTTTGTGTAGTTTTATATAGTTGTATATAGTTTTATATAGCTTTCTATAGTTTTATATAGTTTTATATAGTTTTATATAGTTTTATATAGCTTTCTATAGTTTTATATACTTTTATATATATTTTTATAGTTTTACATAGTTATATATAGTATTATATACTTGTACATAGTTTTATATACGTTTCTATAGTTTTATATAGTTTTGTATAGTTGTATATAGTTT